>NC_136067.1:1011377717-1012029477 GCF_964261635.1 Lissotriton helveticus
CGATAGGCGGCTGCCACAGGACTCTCAAAATGGCGGCAGGCTCTTTCCTTTTTGGGCGTGGTCCACTGAAATGGCCCTGGGACGCTTGTCTGCTAGGTCTTGGACCCCATTCTCGAAAGCGTCCCCTCCGCCTTGAGAATTCATCAAAAGTTTTGGGGGCCCCGACTCCTGCAGGCTTCTGGTGGGGAGCGGCTGCCATGATTGCTCGCGGAATGACCACGACGGAGCTACGAGATGGTGGTGCTCTCATGCTGACGCCAGTTTAGTCTGAAACATCCAGAAACAAGGTGGGGCTTTCATCGTTTGGGGGAAAAAAAAAGTTTTCATCCAATGAAAAGTGTTGTTTTTAGGTCATATGATCAAGCCTTCCATCATTAGGAAACCAAAAGTAAAATGAACCAATGAAAAGTTTTATAAACAAGTCACATGACCTGTTATGCGGCATAGGGTATAAAATGCGGAGAAAATACGTTGGCACGTGAGGCGGCGTCAGTAGCGGACTGATGTGCGAATAGGCCGAAGGCAATACAACGCGCCAAGATCCGGATGGCACCGAGGTGGTGTCCAGCAAGTTGCAGCACTGGTGTGGCCATCCTACAATGCTGAAAGTCGGCGTGGGGCGCCCCGTTGGCCTGTGAGTTTGCGTCAGTAGTGGACCGATGTGCGAATAGGCCGAAGGCAGCACAACGCGCCAAGATCCGGATGGCACCGAGGTGGTGTCTAGTAAGTTGTCGCACTTCTGTGGCCATCCTACAATGTTGAAAGTCGGCGTGGGGCGCCCCGTTGGCCTGTGAGATGGCGTCAGTAGCGGACCGATGTGCGAATGGGGCCAAAGGCAGCGCAACAATATTTTCTGACTGACACCACAAGGCGCTGAGATGCCAAGATCCGGATGGCACCGAGGTGATGTCTAAGTTGCGGACTGATGTGCGAATGGGGCCAAAGGCAGCGTAACAATATTTTTTGTATGGAAGATACCACTAGGCGCTGAGATGCCAAGATCCGGATGGCACCGAGGTGGTGTCTAGCAAGTTGTGGCACTGGTGTGGCCATCGTACAATGGTAAAAGTCGGCGTGGGGCGCCCTGTTGGCCTGTGAGATGGTGTCAGTAGCGGACTGATGTGTGAATGGGGCCAAAGGCAGCGCAACAATATTTTCTACTATATTTTCGGAGTAGAAGACACCACAAGGCGCTGAGATGCCAAGATCCGGATGGCACCGAGGTGATGTGTAAGTTGCGGACGGATGTGCGAATGGGGCCAAAGGCAGCTCAACAATATTTTCTGAAGAGAATACACCACAAGGCGCTGAGATGCCAAGATCCGGATGGCACCGAGGTGATGTCTAAGTTGCGGACCGATGTGCGAATGGGGCCAAAGGTAGCGTAACAAGATTTTCTGTATGGAAGATACCACTAGGCGTTGAGATGCCAAGATTCGGATGGCACCGAGGTGATGTCTAGGAAGTTGTGCCACTGGTGTGGCCATCGTACAATGGTAAAAGTCGGCGTGGGGCGCCCTATTGGCCTGTGAGATGGTGTCAGTAGCGGACTGATGTGCGAATGGGGCCAAAGGCAGCGCAACAATATTTTCTGACTGACACCACAAGGCGCTGAGATGCCAAGATCCGGATGGCATCGAGGTGATGTCTAAGTTGCGGACTGATGTGCGAATGGGGCCAAAGGCAGCGTAACAATATTTTCTGTATGGAAGATACCACTAGGCGTTGAGATGCCAAGATTCGGATGGCACCGAGGTGATGTCTAGCAAGTTGGTGTGGTCATCCTACAATGCTGAAACTCGGCGTGGGTCACCCCATTAGCCTGTGAGATGGCGTCAGTAGCGGACCGATGTGCGAATAGGCCGAAGGCAGCACAACGCGCCAAGATCCGGATGTCACCGTGGTGGTTTCATAGTTGAGAGGCACTTCATCTGCAGTGGGGCGCCGAGATCCGGATGGCACCGAGGTGATGTCTAGCAAGTTGCTGTACTTGTGTGGTCATCCTACAATGCTGAAACTCGGCGTGGGTCGCCCCATTAGCCTGTGAGATAGCTGTTCTTTGGATTTGGGCCTGGTCCACTAAAATGGCCCTGGGACACCTAAGAACTCGAACGCTCGATTTTTTTTTCCTTTCCTGTACATGCAAAAAAAGGTAAATGCCCGGTATGTTACACGCTTCATCTGCCACGATGAACTCTCCAGAGGAACCAAAAAAATATATAGTTGTGGTAACTATACCATGCATCGTCATATGGAGAGGTGGCACCAATTAATTATAGTGCTGCATAAAAGAGAGATTTGGAGGAGAACCCCTGACCTGCTAGTACATTCATCAAAGAAGTGGCACTGAGAGCTTCAGAGGCAAGGGAAACGGTCCCAAATATTTAGAAGAACTTTGGAAAGATTAAAATGACATGTTTAGATTGTGGTAAATTAATTTCATGTGGGCAGATGAGTGTTACTCTAATAAATACAGCATATGAACATCATCATAGTCGATGGTTGGTAGAGACATTTTGACTATATCCTGGACCTGCCCGTCCTCGCCCAAAATGGCGCCGGAATAAATGGGACTCGTAACTCCTTGTTGTGTACTGGTTGCAGAACCTTGAAATCACGAGATACGTATGCAGTTTTGAAGCACATGGCGGGCGGGGACGAGAATTGATTGAATATTTCGACATCCCTATTGATATTAAGTTCTGATGTGTTATTGATTACTGTACTGTTGAAAATTCGAATTAACGTCACCCATGGTACTTGCCCGCAAATGTATATCTAGATAATTTTATTGTAACTGGCCCTGTCGTATTTTAATTATAAAATGTACGTCCACCGATTCCGTAACTGTTAGACACCTTAGTTTTTGCAACCTAATGGCCCGCCCGTTACGTTCCTCTACAGTGTAAATGTCTATTCATCATATACGATTACAGTTTGCTCCGTGGCAGGCCCACGTGGTTATAGGCTCGTATTTGTATAATGAAATTTTCACAATAAAGGTTTTTAAAAGAAAACATGGTAGTAGTGTATACATTGGTAAAGTTTTTAATAATAGTCACTGTTTTAGAATCATTAAAAGGCAAGTGAAATAAAGCAGACCAATTACATGAAGGGTAAAAGGTATAATACGAAGGAACGCAGTAAAGATAAATGGTCAAGGGCTGTTGTGTTTTCTATTCCTGCAACATAAAGTGATCGATAAGAATCTCATATTCAGGCGTATCGGCGACTAAGACAGCAGGTCGACCCTCTTTTGCTCAACGGCTCCGTCATGGGACGAAGAAACGCTCTTTTTCTCGAAAAAAGAATATATTTTACTTGCAGGACAGTTGTAAAATTTCCGGGAAAGTACATTAGCCTGGAACATTATAACATATATTTAAGAGAAAATAATGTTCGGAAGTAATTAAAAGCGTAATTTTTAGGTGATATGACCAAGGCTTTCATCATTAGAATAAGAAAAGTAAAATGAACCAATGAAAAGTTTTATTAACAAGTCACATGACTTGTTATGCTTACGTTACGCGCTGCGCGCCCCGGATGACTTCCGGATGCGCTAACGCGGCGCGTCATATGACGCATTACGCGACAACGCAGGTCCAGAATATAGTCAAAATGTCTCCACCAACCAGCGGTCGAAACACAACCCCTTTCAGCAGGCTAAATAGTTCTGTTAAATGACAACAGAAAGGACAGGCAACAAGAACCATCAGTCAAAGAGGGGAGGGCTAGTTCTTCTCTACCGGGTTACATTGGGGCGCTACCGGAACTGATCGAATTGGTAGTCTACAGTGTTTCTGGATGTTTCAGACCGAAGCTGGGGTTAGCATGAGAGCAGCACCATTTCGTAGCTCCGTTGTGGCCATTCCGCAACCAATCATGGCAGCCGCTCTTTATCGTTATTTTGGGCGGGGTGGGTGGCGGAGCCGAGCTGTTTTGCAGCCATCATTGTGTGGAGTTCAGTTCATCTCACTAGTTTTGTATTTGTCATGAGGGGTTGTTCCTAATGTTTCTATTTTAGCGAGGTCAAAAAGAGATCCCATTAGTGGCCTACTGATTTTGCTCGATTCCTTTTCTTTTTTTTTACACGATTTTTCGTTATCTGCAAAGACTAAACAGAGTATTGCGACTCTGTGTTTGTTTGTAAATAGAGAATGAACCAAAGAGAACTAATTCTAAAACAGTAAATACTTGGATAACAATCAATCAAATGGAGAGAGAAGCAGGCACGACGGATTACAACGGGGGCAAAGGCCTGCGTTAACTACCTTTCACTATCTGCAAAGAGAGAGTACTCCTAATAGAAATGAGGGGGGGGGGGCACCATTCAAAGCAGATCAGTGTGCATAAACACGAAAATGTTTTCACTTACCACGTACTTGACATTCGACAGCTTATGATATTTGCTATTAAAAAACCATTGAAATTCACTGAAAAAACCATAGGTTATAGACCATATATAGTTAGGAATTAGCATTTACAAAACCTTGAAAATTCACTGAAAAAACCATAGGTTATACACCATATATAGTTAGGAATTAGCATTTAAAAAACCTTATTTTACTCACACAAAACCATTGAAATTCCATATATAGTTAGTTGCACTAACTATATATCGCGCACCCGCAATCCACTGCTGATCATGTCACATATTACATCATTCATGACATGGTCAGTGACATCACTGATGACATCACTGATGACATCTCAAATGACATCACTGATGAGATCACTGATGACATCTCATTTGACATCAATGACCACATCACTGATGATATCATTCATGTGACAATACAATGCATCTCCTCACGTTTTAATATAACCTCTGTTTCACCCAGTGTTAAATACAGAGTATAATTTTTGAAACCATTGACACACCAATACTAGTTACTACATACGTACTCACTGATTCCTACGTCTACACACACATTCACTCATTCACCCATACAATCATTCATACATACAATCACTCATCTTTACAACACTATCATATGCACTCATACACCTATACAGACACTTACACTCTGCCACTCATCCATGGAGTTACTCACACACCTAGTCAGTCCTGTAAAGAATCAATCACACTTCCATTTTCTTGTCTATACAGTTAAACATAGAGCACCTTACATTTTCAAACATATACTAACACATACTTACTTTCTTATACAATCATTGATACAAGTACACATTGATCTGCACAGAGTCACACACCTCCCAGCCAGCCACACACACACTCAGTCTCCTATACAAATACTTGGACAATCAATCAATAACCCATATAGTTAATCATATAGCTACTGATCAACACATGCAGCAGTTTACAGAACAACAGACATAATGATGCACAAATTAAGACAGTTTACTCACTAACCCATGCACTCAGTGAGACACATTTAATCACTCACTCATACATTCAGTCATGCACCTACTAAATCCTTCGTCCAGACACTTATACATCTACTCATTCTTCAATATGTAAAACATATTTAAACTTTACAGAAACACACAGTCACTGGATGATGTCATCAGTGATCTCATCAGTGATGTCATTTGAGATGTCATCAGTGATGTCATCAGTGATGTCATTTGAGATGTCATCAGTGATGTCATTTGAGATGTCATCAGTGATGTCATCAGTGATGTCACTGACCATGTCATGAATGATGTAATATGTGACATGATCAGCAGTGGATTGCGGGTGCGCGATATATAGTTAGTGCAACTAACTATATATGGAATTTCAATGGTTTTGTGTGAGTAAAATAAGGTTTTTTAAATGCTAATTCCTAACTATATATGGTGTATAACCTATGGTTTTTTCAGTGAATTTTCAAGGTTTTGTAAATGCTAATTCCTAACTATATATGGTCTATAACCTATGGTTTTTTCAGTGAATATATATATATATATATATATATATATATATATATATATATATATATATATATATATATATATATATATATGACTGCTCCATTCTTCGCTCCATTCCAACACAAAGAAAAGCACTCATGGTGGCGAGTCTCAATAGATTTTATTTAGAGACTCACGGTGTCCAGACGTGTTTCGGCTGACGCCTTTCTTGATGGTAACATGGCGCCGCCAAAACGGCCATTTTTTATGTCATAACAATACAACAACATCAAGGAAGGACAAATATGCCGTGTCCACGGCCGCCATATTGTAATGTGTTTGTTGCATAAATTAAACCAGTATAAATACTATACACGTCGCTCGACATAACTTCTAGCCCGTGGATGGGCAGCTACTTGTCAACCTTATCAAGCCCACAGATGGGCTTATGCTGATGGAGCAAATACAACCACACATACATTTCAACAATTGTCTATCCTTAATGCTGCATAAGTGTATATAAAATATAAAAAACAATAAAACAGTTACCCATAGCGAATACTTTTCCACCTGACATACATACTTAGTACCTGAGAAATAATCAACATGAAATTCATAAACAGTTTATATCTCTTTCGACGTCTCAAATAAAAGACAGTTACTTAAACGCAGCATCAGTTCAATACCCCAAATGTACGGCCAGTTCCTCATGCGAATTTAGACCTTTAGGAGTCTTGGTTTGAATATCTATTATGTACCTTGATTCTAACCTTCTGAGGCTCATTAGCCTATCCCCCCCTCTGGGGTTAAGTGGTACATGATCGAGAAAGGCGTCAGCAGAAACGCGTCTGGACACCGTGAGTCTCTAAATAAAATCTATTGAGACTCGCCACCATGAGTGCTTTTCTTTGTGTTGGAATGGAGCGAAGAATGGAGCAGTCATTGATGCGGGGGGCACCACCCGCTTAAAGCACCCGCACGGGAGTGCACGGAATTGGTGCAATATTGGGAGCTGTGATATGTATATATATATATATATATATATATATATATATATATATATATATATATATATATATATATATATATATATATATATATATATATATATATATATATATATATATATATATACATATATATATATATATATATCTTTTAGAAGAGCATTTTATTAGAGCACGACTCACCCCTTTTCCTGGCAGCTTGAGATAGGTGATATTACTAAAGCCACATGAAAATATCTTTCTAGTGAATGGTATTGTACAGTTTTACCTTTAACGTACAGTTAGAGTAAACATGAACATGAAATCACAGCAGTCTGGCATCCAGGAGGCTTAAACAGCTGTTGATTGAGATGTCTGTGCTGCAGCCAGCTCAGAAAAATTCACTGGCTTGCCAAGATTATAATGTCAACAGAGCGGATGCTTACAAAAATCTAAAAGTTAAAAAGGAGTCCTGATGTATGTTTCTGTTGCAATGACACTTTGGTGCCGTGAAAATAGAAATGAAAGCATTCTGGCGCTAGTCAATTGGAAGACTCCACACTTAGACCTGCATTACACATATTTCTGCTGGGTAAAGTTGGACAAATAAATTAAGGCACAGTTAGATGAAGTGATTTTCCCAGCACCACAGAAAGTTGACTGCTGATGCTGAAACTCCAGCCTGGTTCTCACCAGCTCTGGAGTTGGCAGCTCAGGCCTACCCACATCATCTCCTAAATGCTAATCCACCTAAAACTTCAGCCTAGCCCAGATTTTGTGGATTTGTGCTATATTACCAAAGCACTTATGGTGAAATCTCCCTTGCACATTCCCAAAAGGACAGCCCGTCAACTGCTAAGCTATGCTTAGTTACAGAGGTGCATGTTGCATTACAGAAAACGCACATAGGGGATAGTTTGTCCCATGGGGTGTCTACACTGAATATTGACCCCTGATTATCGATGGGACACAATATGAAGGACAAAGTATTGAAAAAAGAATATTGAGTGTTAAGTAATCCTAGATTTTCTCTACCTAAGTCTACATACATGTTCCTGTGCAATACATATATTTTCAAGGTGTAGATAGTAATAGAAAATCTATACTTCCTCATTTACCTTTTGATATTTTGTTCCTTGATATTCTGTCAGCAGTATTCTTGTACCATGATGTTCTGGGAGTTGATGTTCAATAGTACAATCATCCTGTAGGGAATATGGGGGCATATGTACAAGGAGTTAACGCCGCCGTAGCCTCAGTTTTTTTTTATTGCTGTATGTACAAGTTGCCGCTAACCTCGGTTAGCGACAGCATTCTGGCCATATTGTCTGTTTCTCAGGCTGCCACTTCTGTTAGCGATAGCTAACAAAAATGAGATGCAAGGTAGGTGTGTCCATGTAAATACCACTGCTAACACCCCTTCGCGATTTGTACAATGATCGCCGGGGCCGGCAAAATGTTAAAAAAACAACCACTAAGGTCCGTTAGCGGCTGGTTTCTAAGACCAGAAAAAAGGTGGTCTTAAAAATGGAAATAACAAAACAGGATATAAGGGGGAGTAGCCCAGAACCGCATTTGACAACCTACTGATGCCATGGAGGTACTATTCATGCAGCTTGGAGCACCAAGAAGACCATAACAACCACCGCCACTGCTACTGCCCCCAGGACCCCATGGAGGCAGCACCAAAGAAGACAGCAGGTCTATCGTCAACACGTCACCCTGATACACTTAACACCAGAGGATGAAAAGGTCCTCCATCCTCTGCATATTGACCCCATATAGCCCCGATGCTGCAGGCAGCAACACAACATTGCAACAGCATCCCTCCGCATACCAAGCTTCTAGCATTGCTGCACATGTTGTCCTCAGGTACCATCCAACCAACCACTGCCACAGTTGGGGGAGTCTCCCAAGCATCCTTTTCAAGGTTCCTCCCAAATGTCTTGGATGCCATCATCAGCCTCACGCCACAGCACCTACGCTTCCCCAACACTGCTCAAGAACAGCTTGACACCAAACAAGGCTTCTATGCCATTGCTGGCTTTCCCCATGTGTTGGGGGCAATTGACTGCACCCATGTTTGACTTGTGCACCTTGTGGACACTGCAGACATTTACTGGAACAGGCAGCACACACACTCCATGAACGTGCAGGCACTCGTAGACCACCGTGGCTTGTTCACCAACGTCGTAGCTAAGTTTCCAGGGAGTGTGCATGACTCCTACATCTTCCGGCAGTCCATCATTAACCAGGGGTTTTAGAATGGCACAAATGGAAATGTATGCTTGTTGGAAAGTACAAACTGAACATACCACACACATCAAGTCCACAATCATGTAGTACACAAATGTGGGAGAACAGCCATAACAACGTGGGGATTACCCCACACTGCCATTACAACGCGGGGATTACAACAAAAGTCGTTACAACGACTTTTGCTGGAGGGCGCTGTTGGATAGGGAATAGTTTAATTTTCTATCCAATAACTTCCCTACTGTCAACGTGGGCTGGAGTTGGATTAGAAAATTAAACTATTCCACTATCCAGCGCCCTCCATCGAAAGTCGTTGTAACGACTTTCGTTGTAATCCCCGCCTTGTAATGGCATGCGGGGTAAAAGCCTGCATTGTATTGACATACAGCCCAAATGTGAGTATGCACATGTAGCAAATGTCAAACAAAATGCCTTGAAATATGTCCACCCACCATATACAAGAACCCAAGGGACTGCGGTCACTGGAGGAAGCCTTATAGACAAACTTCCATCCAAAGTTCTGCCCCTCCATACACAGCTGCAAATGCTGGGAGAGGTGGGAACCAATTAGGTGTGATGGTGGGTCAGGACCTATGAGGAAAGTGTGAACACAAGCCCAAGTGTGGTGGTGGTGTCCTGCATAGTCAAGAGCTTGTGGAGCAGAGACTGTCCCATGCTGGTGCAGAGGGCCCGTCTGTATCCCTGTCTGATGTTAATAAGTGCATTGCTTATTGTATTCTTGGATTTGGTGGGGATCAATTTGAAGCTCTTACAGAGGATGCTGAGGGTGTTGAAGTAGCTGGATGTGACAGCGGTGACCTGTTGGCACATGGAGAGGGAGGATTTGAGCATGATGCACAGGTCTCTGGCGTGGTCTGTGTGCGTTGAGGGACTGCCGAGGGTGGTGTGGCACCAGGTGCTGTTACATGCCACTGGGGTGTTTCCAAGGATGACAAGGTATGTCCTCTCTACATTGAGTCTCATGCAGATGTTGCTCATCCAATTTACAACTACCTGCATTTCTTACTGGAAGTTGAGTCTGGTGGTGGTGAGCTCCATGGTGAGGGGGAGGATGAGCTAGGTGTCCTTGGCGTAGTATACTATGCTGAGGCTGTGCCGTTGGAAGATTGCGGTGAGGGAGGTCATGTGGATGTTGAAAAGTGTTGGGCTGAGCAATGATCCCTGGGGCACTTCGCATGTGAATATTTGTGGGTTCTGAGAGGAAGGGTGACAGTCTGGTCCCTTGGCTTCTGCCAGTGATGAATGATCAGATAGGCTCAAGGGTGGATCCTTGTATGCCTGCATCATATAGTCTGCCCACTAGTGTGCGGTGGGAGATCTGTGGAATGTTGTTGACAGGTCAAGTAGAATCAGGACTGTGGTGTGGCCTTGGTCGAGGAGGCTGTGGATGTTGTCTATGGTAGTGAGTAGGACGGTCTTGGTGCTGTGGTTGCTTGAAAATCCAGATAGAGACATGTCCAGGATGGCATTGTCCGTGGCTTATCTGGTGGTCTCTGTGAATTCATGGATAACGTTGAAGAGGTCTTTGAAGGGACCAAGTGATGAAAAAATGGCACTATGGAGGTGTTCATTTGCTAGGAGATCTCTATCAGAGGGATCAGGTTGCTACTTTTTCTTTTCTACAGCATAAATGTAATCTCTCGAGAACGGATTTCTTTAAATATCTTCAACTACGAGGTTTTCTGGATTCCAAGGGACTTTTAGATCATCCTCTGATGAATAAGATTGATGTATTTTCAGTCAGCAGAAAGGAAACGAAAATTGGCCTGGTGTATCAGGCAATGATAAATAGACTTCAAGATGATTTATCTCTATTTGAAAATAAATGGCAAAGAAAATTGGAAATAGATAAAATAGATATGTCTAGAGCATTAGAATTGTCAATGAAAACTTTATTTAATGGCTCACTAAAAAGTCAACACTTTCTGTCTATTTTCGACCTATATTATACACCTGCCAAACTGGCGAAATGGAAACCGGGCAATGGTGATAGGTGTAACCGATGTGGTTACATGGCTGCTGACTCTATTCACATGTTTTTTAAGGGCCCTAGGTTGTCTCATTTCATCAGGGATGTTCAATTTCTTTTAACTACTAGTTTGGTGGTACATGTACAAATGTCTGCAGAACTGGTAATTTTTGGAAATCAGACACATTAAATCGGAATCAGGTCAGCTGCAGAGGAAGGATTTTTATCTGTATGTCAATATATCGATTTTGTATTACTTCTCGATGGCTAGACCCTGATCCACTGGCAATTGAAATTATTATCTATATATCAATTAGAGATCGCGGTTTATAAATTGAAGGGGTTAAAAAAGAAAACATTTGGCCGAA
Organism: Lissotriton helveticus; assembly: GCF_964261635.1. Lineage (NCBI taxonomy): Eukaryota > Metazoa > Chordata > Amphibia > Caudata > Salamandridae > Lissotriton > Lissotriton helveticus. The sequence goes on from NC_136067.1 coordinate 1,011,389,174, forward strand.
ATGTGTGGGATCCTATCTCAAAATGGATTTGATTTCTTGGCTTCTATTGATTGACTATTTTGAGCGCATGTAATGTTGTTTGTGTTTGATTATGCTACTATATATAATGACTGTTCACTCGGTTCCCTGCACCAGGGAGTTCTACTTTTTTTTTCTTTGTATAACTGTCTGCTGATATAAAAATCAATAAAAAAAAAAGAAGAGGTCTTTGAAGTTGGTGGAGTATGCAACTAATATGTTGTGGATGAAGGTCCTATCAGTGCTACCGATACGTTAGTGGTATTTTGACATGGTGTTCTTGTATATCTTGGAGTGTTTTCAGAACAGGGATAGAAAAATATAGCTAAATACATTTGAAAACACGAAATATTACAGCAAAAGCCATTTTGATTGCAGAAATTGATCGCAAAGTCAAATAACGGTCCGCAAACACACAGGAAGTGATTTCAGCTTGCATCCTGTTGTCTGAAGGAGTACTGTGCACTTTCACTTGCACTTTTGAGCACACTTTTTAGGTCTCACCTAGCGACGCATCGAATGCACTGCACGCTTGGTGAGATCTATTGTTGTCGATTTTTTTCCCGAAGTGGGACAGGAGATGTGCACGCGTGCCTGGCCAGGAGGAAGTGCATGCGTATGGTGTGCGGACACGGCGGCACTTACGTCAGCTGCTTGCATTTACCACCTTGTTTCCAGAGCAGCAGTAAGTTTACCAAGGTTAGAAGCGGGCGTCTGGTTCTATGTATGGTGCAGTTCCTCACAGGAGCACTAGATGCCGCTGGTGTTGCACTAATCTCGCCTCGCCGGCTGCTGCTCAGATATAATCTGCCTAATGGAAAGATTCGGATCTGTGTTGGGTACAGTTTGTAACGGAACAGACAATCATCCATGGGGAATAGGTTCCCTGGGAGACAGTGTTTTATGTGCAAACTCCCTGCTTGTGCAGGTTGACAACTTTATGGAGCAAAAGCCTGCAGAGAGGAACACGGGAGAGCGGCTGAGAGAGGCGCCGAGAGTTCAGTCCGGGGGACAGTGGTGCCCGCAGCTGGGTGTGCCTGTCTGCAGGGCGCAAGGCTCACAGCACCGTGGTGCGCATGGATGGGTGCGTGCATGCTCGTGGATGTACGTACGCTTTCGCGGGCTCTTTAACTCCACGCACCTCCTTCATTTGCTAGGGTTAGAGCTTTTTGTCGGTGTGTTAATGGCGAGCAGTAGCAGCCGAAACACGTTGCGAGGGGCTAACATCTGCTGCTAAATACTCAAAAAGCGAGGGCCTTAAATGACAGAACTGCTCACAGCATCGGGTGCCAGTCGTTGTGTTTCTCACAAAGAGACACATGTAGTGAAAGGGGGGAGGGGGGTGGCAGTGTTGAGGCTTCTGTTCGGCAGGGTGATTAATTTTTGCATTTCTGTTTTTTTTTGTGAATGTATGAGCCCCCATTGTTGCCTGCCTGGCACAACCTGTCCCCCCCTCATGGTGCGTAAAAGGGGCAGTATATTCAGGGGGTATTAAAGGCAGGTTTGCCGCCCCTGATAGCTTGGTGCTCAGAGGGAAAGTTCTGTCCTGATAAACTTTGTCCCAGCTGCACTTTGAGGATGCCCTGAGTCCGCAGGGGCAGAAGCCGAGCACTCACTGCCTGACACAGATCGCCTCCCAGCCTGCACTTCTGCTGCGGCTCGGGTGAAACTTATTATTCTTAAAACCCAGAGTTACAACTTTGTGTCCTAAATACTAATGAACATAACCCCCTAGCAGGAGGCACGCTACCCAGGCCCACTGACAGGCCCCAACGTCTATCGATGGGTGAATGCCTACTCTGGGTCGTAGGGTGTACAACATTGTCCTACCAATCTGCACGTGCGTGCTTGCATGTAAAATCCATGATAATAACGGAGGCAGCCATACATGGCATCCTTTGCTCTAATGTCTGCAGGCAGCTGTCATCTGGAAGTAACTTGAAAGCAGGAAAGAATGAGAGAGCACGTGAAGGCGGCAGGGAGGAAGGCTGGGAAGAAGGGAGATAGGCAGGAGATAGGGGATGTGAGCGAACAGAGAGGGTGAGGAGAGGGGATAATGGCACATAATTGACTACCGTTTGTGTGAGGGAGGGCGTGTATTTCATGAGTATTACCAAGTGCTCCAAAATACTGCAGCGCTGTCAGTTGCTAAAACAAATAACATGTGGGAAGCTAATACCATCAATGTTGTGTTTGAGGTTGTCAGAGACGTTTACAACCATGTTTAAGCAGCAGTCACCGCTCCGCCAGCCGCAATGAACTCTCTTTTATAAGGTGCGCAGAGCCGGTGCGTCTCCTGAGCCACGCTCCGGTGCATGGCGCAGACCGGGGGCTGCCGGTACGGACCGGGGCACAGCACCTTTTTTCATCCCACTGCTTGGTGAAATGCTGAGCTCTGTGGGTGCCCAAACGGTGAAACTCCAGGGCTGCGGTTGGGCTTGTAAGGCAAAGGGCAATCAGTGTCTTTGGTGGTGTGTGGGCAAGTCAGCACCTTTAGTGTGTGCAAGTGTTTTCATAGACAAGGGTACCCAAAGGTACATAAGGGACCATGGGTACACGTATGTATGCAGGAACAGGAGGTCTTTTACTGTGGAATGACACTAAACATAAACCATGGAAGAAAAATACATTCTATATTAGAAAATCCAAATGGAAATGTTTGTAAATATTTATTGAATCATAAAACGCACACAATAAAATAAATAGTGGGAGGCAACAGGAGAAAATAATTTTTAAGGCTCAGACATTTCTTAGTGACTGTAGAAGCAATAGACACTTTTTGTCACAAATTGTACCATTGCAGCCCACACTCATACCCTTTAGCACTGTTTTATTGTTGCACAGGCTAATTTGTACCACCTTAACACACAATAGCGCCTTTCCATACAGACTTCCGTTCACCCTTTGTTCGGTCCCAGTTTCCCTTCCCATACAGTCTCTCCACCCTCCATTCTGTGCCAAGGCTGGTCAAAGCCAAATATTGCTATGCACGGACACTGTATATGTTTCAAGCCTCCACCAAAAAACAATACATTAATATGCATAACACGCGTTCAGTTACTGCATCTAGTCACAGTGCTACTAAAAGCTTCTTGCAACACAGCATTATCCTACTGGGTAAAATGCTACCAACTTACTAATAGGCTTTTTTACTTTATATTTGCCCTTAATGAATAATTTTGCCTTACATACTTTTTAAGGCAGCACACATGCTACTATATCACAGGTTAATTTGAAAAGCCTTCAGACACAAATTTTCATTCCTCTTGCTTGCTCACTTCTTCTCCACCACCCTCCCTCCCCTTGTCCAGCCTTCCCCCCTCCATTGTAGAACAGTGCTAGTCACACTCTGGCTGGCTATAAACAGTTGGGCCAGACACATGCCCTCCAGCCCTTTTTCTGCTGTCTCGGACGCTAATTCCGTAATCTTATCTATCACACCAACTATTGTGTGCCCTCAATTAGCTGCCAAATGCAACATGTTGTAGTTTCTCAACCACATGCTGCCACTTAAATTTCAAATCCAAAAACTCTAACTCAACCAGATGCAAAACCTGTTGCATTGAAAATGCTTGTTGTGGTTGTGGAGAGTGTTGGAGGTCTTTTGGTGTTCTGTGCTGCTGAATTTGGTTTTGAGAGTGTGATTTTGTCCTGTGAACTGTCCCTAGTGTCCCTGTGAAGTGTTGTGTGGTTGTCCCTACTAGCTTTTGCATCTAGTACTAGTTATTGTCAGGTTTTTGTCCAAGGGGTATTATTATTATTAGTTGTTGAGGTATATATTGGGGTTTGAATTTTTTAGGAGTGAGTTAAGTGTGTGCTGGGAGATGGTGGGTGTGGGTAGGGAGGGCAGTGTGTCGGAGGAGGCATTGGGGGCTTCATCAGGCTAGTGAAGCACTACCTGCCATTGATGATCGAAAGTGGGGGTTGGATCCTTCAGGGCTATGCGATACGTGTGAGGAAGGTGAGGTAGGAGAATCTGGGGAGCCAGATGCTGCGGTTCTTCGGTGTGGACAGGACTGTCTGCCAATTGAAGCATCGATGGCAGGATTGCATTGCCCGTGAGGGTAATATGTTGGACCACCTTCGAGTCCTCATTGGCCAACAAGGTGGTAAGTACAACCTCATAATTCGTTCTATGAACACTTTTATTACTAAAAGATTTTTTGTCTGTAACACAATGGGGTATATGTACAAGTATTTTGTGGAGTGGGCGTTCTACATTATGCCTTAAGGCCTAACTTTTCCACTGCAGACACGCAACGCTGCACCATGCTAAACAAGCATATGGTGCAGGCTTGCGTTTCCACCAGCGCTTGTGCAAAAATGTTGCAGTGTAGTGCCAACCCTGGCATCCTTGCACCTTAGTGCAAGTGTGTCTGTGTTCTGGGAAAAGATTGTGCATGTAAATGAAGTGTGACCTTACAGTACATAAAAAATCCAATGCATTTTGAACATTGCATGTGTGCTGCCTTGTGCAAAGATCAAAAAATATGAGGAATAATGTTTTTCTCAGAGTTTTGCTGAGATAGGATCAGCTATTCACAAACATTCCATATTGGTGCAGACTACTATGTATGCTGCCCTTGTACCTCTGTCTAGAGTAACGTTATATGAGAAATGAAACTTAAAATATTTAGCATTTGAGCTTTCAAGAGTGACATACACCATCAATAGTTTTGACACATCCTTGTGCAATCTCCATCAATGTTATTGTCAAAACAGCATGAAGAACATGATTATGACTGGGCAAGCAGGGCCTTGGGAATGTGTTAGACAAGTCGTCTGTGCAAAATGTGTGAATGTGCAAGCATGATTGTCTTGATTGGCCTCACTCTGTATTATCATGTCTTGTGGGAATAACAGGCAAACTCAACACAATCATGTATGCAACATGAACTGCAAAAGTACAGTTACAGAGCATTGACATTGAAGGTGATCAATTGGATGATGACTAGGACACATGTGTGAATTATTTGTTTGGTTACCAACACAAGGTTTGTTTTATGTCTCAGAGCTGGAAGACCACTCATCGCACAAGGGGACATCGATGCCTTCAGGGACCCACAAGCCACTGGTGAGTACACTCATTAAATGTTGTCATTGTGAGATGTGATGAATGTCTGGATCAAATCATGTCCTTGGTACTATGCAGTATGTGTGTCTATCCCATGTACCTTAACTCTAGTGTGATGAGGTTTTGTAGAAGTGTGAAGGGTGTGAAAATTAGCAAGTGAAGATGGAGGAATGCATATGTCTTCCTGGTGTATGTTTCACATCCCCAGTCAGTGATATCCATGCAATAAATATCAATGTGTTCTGTCAATACAGCACAAACATGGTGATTCCAGAGTGAACAGACAGGATAGGAGACATGAGATTGGTGCTGGGGATGAGTATGCCCGGACATGGAATGCATGTACATCCTTGGCAGAGATAACTGTACAAGTGTGCCAGATTATGCACAAGTAGGTAGTGTTTTCATGACTGTGGGGTGTCAGATATAGGTCTGCACAGTACTATCGTATGTGTGCTGCATGACAGCTTTAAAAAAGTTCCAGATAATAGCTTTAAGCCAAGGCTTCCAATGGCACTTTCACCCACCAACTAGCAAAGATGGGCCCATGTTTGTAATTGGCACGTTTTGTCACTGCAATGGTGTTGTAAAGCTGTCTCCTTGGACTCATTCCCCTTATTTGACTCAAGGTCAAATATATAAGCCACTCTCGCAGAATATGTGAGGTTACCCCTCATGCATTTTCCACACAAGCTTTTAACCCACATGTTTTATTACACAATACCTTTTACAACTCTGGGATTTTTGATGCAATACATTACAATACATTCCCCATTAAATCTCAATGACCTTTCTAAATACGGGGCATTAATTTTGGAAATGTCTTGTAACATTTTGCAGTGTACAGTCCTGTGTTTCAAAATGTTCTGCAGTCAAAGATGTGGATTAAACCATGTTGGTCCCAATCACCACCACAACGTCACCTATTGTGAAGAAGTGGTGGCGAGATGGGCTGTGCCTCATGTACAAGTCAGTGTTCACATACCGAATGTTGTTTTGCCATGAGTGATACTTGATGCAGCACCAGTGAAACTGACAGTACGGCTATTCCAGGATTGTTCATGTGCATGAAGGGACAGCTTCCTACCCAAATTTCACATGCAAACAGACACTCTTGCACTCTGGTGCATGGGTGCCTGCGTTGGCACAAAGTAGTTAAACCTAGCAACATCACAGGATGGAACTCAAGGCTGCATCATATTCTTGTGCAGCCTTGCGTTTCAAAAGTGTGGGAGAGTGTTGTTCAGCCAAGGAGGCTAAGGACATGCTCCGCCACTTCCAAGTACATATCCCACTTTGTTCATGTACAGGAAGGCAGACCTTCATGTACATATACAAAATATGGCATTTTGGTTTTTGCATGTGTGCTACTCAAGGCAGCAAACATGGAAAAATCAATCACGATGAGAAATGCATTGGTTCTCCTCCTTTAGACTATTTTGGACCAGGATTATCAAGGTCTTATTTCTGGTGCTGCTTCATATGTAGGCCACCCTTGTACATAGGGGGCAGCATCAAATGCAATGGATGTTGCGCTGCAACAACCCACACAACACTCACTGGATACCCCTTTCACACTGACCATAGTGTGAAAGGGTGCATGATGTACAAGGCAGCGTTAAGCCAAGTTTTGTGTCTTCACGCTGCCTTGTACATAAGGTGCAGCCCCTTTCTCCCCAATAACGTCACTGAAAGTGACATTATTGTGGCGATATGGGCTTGTACATATGCCCCTGACAGTCTCATGGTGTTGTGACCCTACCAGTCACATGCCATGCACTGTCATGTCAGTGTTCGCAGCATGTTCTAACTGATCATTGATTCTACATTGCATTGTACTTATTATCTTCAAACTTCACAATCTTTACTTAGAGTGTAGGCTCCCATGTTTCACTGAACGCGTGTTTCTGTGTTAAATAGAGAGAACTGACTTAATCTTCATGACTCACATTCGGCCATTGCTCTTATTTTACAGAAAACATGTCGCCAGAGGAGGCCCATGCATTCATGGACAGGAAGGACCGGTATCTCCACATCCGCAAGGTGGCGAAGGTATACCGCAACATGTCAAGGAGGTATCAATCTGACCAGGCAGCTGGTAGGTGGAAGTTAGTGCCCAATGTAGGCCAAGGACATAGCCAGACTGGGACACAGGCCAGACTGGGCACTTCTGGCGATAGGCGTGGGTCCCAACATGGGCAGGGATCTGCACATCTCCCTGGAAGAACACTGAGACAAGCTGCTACCCCAGTATCCAGAACACATTCTGGTGCCCCCTCACAGACCCAAGGACAAACTACAATGGCAGCAGCAGGATCTGATCAGGTGGTCCCGTTTACCATGCGGGACTGCTGTGCTTTAATGGACTTGAATGTCATGTTTAGAATGTGAGATGTCTGAGCAGACCACCCACATGCAGGACATAAAGGTTGACCTGGGTCTCCCATTTTGAACTGTTCAATGGATCCCATCCCTCTTTTCGATTTCCTCCAATGTAATTTATACTTATTAGTTAGTGATAGGTTAGTTTTTTAATTGTTAGGTTGTGTAGTTGTAGTGTAGTAATACATAGTGTTAGATTTTAGCATTGTTTTATATTTATTATCTTGTAGTATTTGTGGATAAGTTTCCTTTGCCTTTGGGTGGGGGGGTTGATGTCTTTGTTCTTCAAAAAAATATATTTTTAACCCAAAAAAATATGTATTTGTGTATGATATTGGTGTAGGTAGTTTATGTTCAGATAAGATGTATTTGTCCTGTCAACTGATGTGCTTTTAGGGTGGGAGGGGGTTGATGTCTCAGATATGTTGTTGCATGTTTAGTATTGGTTACATTAGATAGTTAAGGTTATTATTCACTTTGTCATAGTTTGTTAAGATTAGGTTAGTTGTAGTAGTGCTTAGTTTCAGTTTAGGGTAGTTTAATTTTTTAAATGGTAATAAACGTACACGTACTTGGAAATCAGTTAGAACTTATGAATTAAGTGATTTGGTGAAGTGTTGCTTTGTACCTTGTTTCCATCTTCTTCAATCTCAGGGCAATCATTTGAATGTATATATGTGGTCATGACATGTTACTTAGCTAGAGGGATAGTGTCAGGATCCTTTCGATTTGAGCACAGTGAACTTGCATGCATTACAGTGTGGCAAGTTGGAGTTGTGGCTTAGGCTAGGGATACTCTTTTGTAAAGTTGAACATCATATGTGTGACTCACAGAGTTGGAATGCACATTGATGCACATTTACAACACAATGTTGGAACATGGCCTTGAACAGATATTGACATTGCAACTCTTGTCCATCATGATGATGGATGTCTGCAATGTGTTCCATAGATAACGTCCAAACCCTTCATGTCACAAGAGCCTGGTGCCTTGCACAATGGTGCACGTCTGATGACATCGGTAGGGGCCCACCAATGTCAGCACACATGCACCATTGTGCAAGGGTGTCTGACTTGATTTTCAAATTGTCTATGTGCATGAAGGAGGACCTTACTGCACATACACATTCTTGCACACAACTCAGACAGACGTGCACAATGGTGCATGTGTGCTGACATTGGTGGGGGCATGCTCACTTGTGAACATCATCTGTCACATTCACAGTGCATCCTCATTTTGTCGTCAAAGAGATGCAGCCCTGTGCAGACATTTGTATGTGCGTGGTGTTGAGGCAAGAGTGACATTTTGCCAGCCTGGCACATCTCCAGGCAATGTACCACTTAGCTCTTTCATGTTGCCCTTATATTTTGGTCTGATATGAATCTTTGGCTATGTTTAGAATTACTTTTCTGTGCAGATTTCCAAGTGTATGACCCCACCAATATATGTCTTGCAATATATTTGTTGACTAGGGTGATATGTGTTTCTACCCCCAGGGACAAGAGTATCTGTGACAAGACCTGCAGTCATTGTGGATGTGCACTGATACATATTTAATTGTGCATGAGTGACATTGGGTCCATCCACCCCCGTCCCCCTATTCCCTGGTTGTTACTCACCGTGTTGCTGACGTTCCTGGTCATGTTCAGCAGTATCCTGTCCCTGGACTCCAACCACTGACTACTCGTAGATGACTGCGGACACCTGGTCCTCCAACACATCCAGCTCCTCCTGTGGCGCTGGACTCCCACCTCCGGTCTGCAGTGATGCATTGCGATTGGCCACTAGTTTTTCCTTGGTCTTGCACTTAGCATAATGCCAGCGCTTCTTGCAGTCATTCACTGTCCTCCTCACCTCTCCGACAGCATTCACCTTGGCTGTGATGGACTGCCATATTGCATTCTTGGTCCCCAATGACACAGTAGAGCTGACAAACAGCTGCTGTTGTTTTTCTGTCACCTCTGCAATCAGGACCTGGTTTTCCTGCTGGCTGAACCTGGTTTTCCTTTTCCCCTTGCCCTTCTCCTGGCTCTCTGGCTGGTCCTTCTGGCTGTTTGGGAGGTTGTTTTCTCCTGCAGTATGGGTCCAGCTTCATCCATGGTTCTTCCCTTTTTTTCCCATCAGTTTGTGATACTTTGCGGGCATTAGGTAGTCGCTTTTCAGGCCTAATGTGAAAAAAGTGGCGGTATGCTGATTAGCATGCAGTTTGTGGCCGCTGACTGGCCTGCTGCCACTTTTATCACGTTAGCAGCAAGATTTTTATTGCCGTGACGCTGTTGTTAATGTTGACATTTTCTGCTGAGATCAGAAACTATCGCCACGTAGCGTCAGCTTGTACATACGTTGCTAACGTGGTGATAGTTTGCGGTGGTGCGCGGCGATAAAAATGTAGTCGATAACTAATGTTAGTGATTTGTTTCGCTAGTTCTTGTACATATCCTCATGGTTTATAGATTATCCGCATAGCAGTCTATGATTTTTTAACCCTCTTCACCCTGGGAATATTTGGAACAGGGCCTGGTCTTTAATGAGCTGTCAAATGTGGATTAGGGAAATCAAGCCCCTCAATAGGGAGACTAAAAGTCATGCCCTGGAGCATGGGGAGGCTTTAGCCCCTATTCAAATTCTTGTAAATAATCAATGGCTGGATGTTGACATCGTTCGGGAACGTAAACACATACCATAAGAGAATTCCCCTGTGCTGTCAACTGTGACGGATTTCGGATTTCAAATATTCAAGCACACTGCTGAAGGCTATATTTATCACAAAGAACTTCCCCCTCTGCTTGGCATACGTTCCTTGTGAAATATGACTCAGAACCTCTTTTCACATCACAAGCAACAGGCTTTAAATGTAAATTCAATTATTTATTTATGTTTTGGAACTCTTCTGAGTTCTATATAAAACCAAGACAGGACAATGTTAGATAACCAATTAAAACCACACATTAAAAAAGGAATAGATACGTAGACATATATATTATAAAACATTTGTTCACATAACCTCATTTCCTGTAACAGCAACCTGAACGGAAATTGGTATGAATTCATAAAGCCTTAATATACTTAAACTTTTGTGCGAATTACTCTATTTTTGAGCAAACAAAAAATTCTCAGACCGTCGCAGCAATCCTGATCCAGAGTTAATAAAAATCAATGACGCCTTAAAAATTTTTTTTACTTTGAGCAAATTACCTAATTTTTGGGATGAAGAAGGTACTCACTTGCCACCTCTACTGATTTAATATTATTCTTTAAAAACATTGGCATCATTAAGAGGTGGTGGTGCTGAAGAGACAATGCTGGGCAAACAAAGAGCACATGATTATGATTGAGTTCCTGAATCTCCGAGTTACACAAGTTACACTCCTTCCCTGTATTTCCAGACGAGGACCAGTCTGCCATTAGCAAATTACAGGTCAAGTACTGCTGAGCTACCTTGGAGCAACAGGATAAAGTTACCGCCTCCAGCCATTTCTTTAAAATACAGTGCATAAAGTCTATCCGCTAACTAGAAGAGCAAATGGAACCCGTTAATAGTTTTTAAATTATGTGGAAGACAAGGAAGCCAGAACTTCTTCCTGTGGGCCAAGATAGCTTTGTGTCCAGGCAAAATCCCGGAAAAATGTATATTTACCCGACTCAGCACAAAAAACATCACAATTCACAAAACCCCAAATGGAATCCTTTTCACTGTTCTTGAGCTGATAGCCTATTGAATCACACTGCATTAACCATTGCACGTAGGAGCTTTTTTGACCAAATTCTAGCCTCATTACTGTGGTCAAAACTGACGAGTTAAAATGACACAGTTTACGTAAAATGTGCACTTTCATTTTCTCTAAAAAGTCCCATTTTGTCACATGTATAGATTCTATGGCATATAATAGAGTCAGGTGCACTTTCGTCTTTCTGACATATAGCATCTGAATGAAATGTCTTCGCCCCATTGCGTTATAAAAAGCATGTAACCCACTGGCATGCAAAGAGGCCTTAGAGGATCAATATTCAGTATGTGCTTTTTCAAGCGTGTTACCTGCTACAATTTTCCCTAGATTCGGGTATGAGTTTATGATCTCCAACTTCTCTGGACCTAAATCCCAGACATATTTACTTGCAAGCCTTTCTGCTTTTTAGAATCAATACCTTAGTCTTTGAGACATTGATCTTCAAGTAATGTAGGTGTTGTGGAGACACCAGCCTATTATTCTCGCCCTCAGGCGTTAGGTACAAAATTGAAATATCATCCGCATATATCGAACAAGGGAGAGGACAACAACCTATCTTGGGGGCATCTCCCTTGTTAGATGCAAGGTAGTCAGGAAGGCCAGAGTTATACAATGAGAAAAGTACTAGGGCCAGCTGCTGGTTCCAGGTAATGTTTTGTTGGAAATATAGAGGATAATCCTTGATCCCGCCACCCCCCCCGGTGGAAGCTGACACCATTTGGAGAAAATAAGGGCAATTAATAATGAAAGGAGAATCTCGGGCGTACCTAGCTTCTTTAGTTTTCCCCATAATGTTGGACGGCCCACCCTGTCAAAGGCCGTAGAAAAATCTATATACATAAAGCCCTTGATTGAGGTATACTTTTCTGCTATTAGTTTCAGCATACATATGTCATCAAGTTGACAATGTTTCGTTCTGAAACCCGCGTGTTCAATAGGGAGAATTTGTTCCTTATCAACCTACTCCCTAAGGTACTCCAAAAAAACTCCTAACTAATATTTTCCCTACCCCATCCAGTAGTGCTATTTGGTGATAGTTGCCAGAAAGATGTCTTGGACACTTTTTATGTAGCTGAATTTAAATACTTCCAGGCCAAGAAGGGGGAGTAACACCATACTGATAACAGTAAGCAAAAAGGGGAGTAAGGTAAGATGCCCACAACCTGGCTGTTACATCCTACTTTTCCTCTTTCTCTGTCCTACTTTAGTGTTTGTTATAACTTGCTCAGCATGCATCTATGATGTCACATAGGGTTCTGATTGAGTATGCTTGAATTGAGAGTCAGTTACATCTGAGGCTGAGCAGGAGTCCATCTGCTCCTGGTGGGGTTTTAAATTGAATTACAATTGGACCTACATACTATTGTGTTATCAACTTGATTTGAACTAATCTTCAACAAATCAGATCTATTCATATTCTGGATTTAAAGACTTGTATTTGCTACACTGGCCTCCTTTTTAATAACAGTTATGGGCACTTCGTCCAAGCTCATTGCCCCTGAGGACCTCATTCCCTTAACAATAGCCACAATCTAATTTGTAGAGGGAGAACAGCATACTTGAGGAGAAATTTTGATGTAAAAATAATTTTAGTTGGACAAAAGTGACAGCTTGATGGCATGCTTAAGAACCAAACGCAGAACATTCTGATGCTGTTGCAAATTATGTCGGAATACAATGGAAAAGGGAACAATCCCATGCAAAAACAAGAGGTGCTAACCGGCCAGTATAGCCCTACTTCTGATACAATCAAGATACCACACATGGGAAAAGATTATAAAATAAACAGGAAATTCACCTGTGCTTTAAACAATGTGGTATACTTAGTCATGTGCATGAAATGCTCAGGTAGTGTTTATTATGTTGGAGAAATCAGAAAACCGGTACATAAGTGAAAAAATCCAAGCATCTGTTCAATACAATGAGAGGTGGCTTGAAAATGCACCACAGTTGTGTAAGCTACTATCACGACTTGAAACACTGCAATGCCTTTTCCTCAACCCTCACAGATACATATGTTGTAACAATTCTGGTTTGGAACCTCACATCTTTTTCTCGAGCACCCATCTGACATGTGAATGTCCCTTCCATAGATATTGACCTGATAAGTAATTGGCTTCACGTAAGCCCCAGCAGTCTTCCACAGGCACTCATTTAAATGTAACTGAATTGTGTTCTAGTTTTACCAGTAATTCAGAGGCACTGACCTTGAATATGGGTAAACTTGGACAGCCTCTACTTCCACAACTGTACACACCTTGGCATAATAGGTAACCGACCCTACCTCAACTCCACCAACCTTCAATAATGAAAGGCAGGACAGACAACTGCCTTTTCCTAACCCTATCAACCTTTGAGTGATCAACCAATCATGTTACTGACTCTGACCCTGCCCAATCCTTCTTTCTGTGACACCAACACAGTTTGTGGCCAAGTCTATCACAAAGCCTCTGCATGTATACAGGCACTGGCCCACCATATAATAAACCTTGTCCAATCCCTTCAATGAGACAGATTCTACCCCAACCATAATGCTTGTCCAGAAACACTGATTTACCACGTGGCTAACCCGACATTTGTACTACTTTTAATCCTGGTGCCTTTATTTGCATGTCATGCACAGATGTTCCTGAGATGGGGGACTCACAGGTGCACTTATACTACAAAAGACTACCCCAAGTCTACAAGCCTTCCAGAGGATTTAACGTCTCTCGAATGACTGCACCCCAATCCTGCAGTCCTTCCATGTGACACACAGGCTGGCGCGACATATGAATGAATGAACACTTGCATTGGGGGTCTTTGTGGCACGTCGACTTGTAGTTTTATCTCTGATCTAGTCTCAGAAATACCTGCAAGCCATATGGCTGACTCTGGCACATCCATACTAGCCTTTTTGAAGCAAACTACTACCTAAAGTCTTCATGCCTTCACATCTGTGTCTGGAATACGCCAGACTAAAATGAAAGCATAGCACACAGCAGACTTTAAGTAAAGCATGCATCTTTTAAGTCACAGTGTACACTTTTTCCCCAACTTTTTTGTTAATAAATGTTACAAAAACATGAGTGTGTTTAGCACAATGGAGGTAAAACATTGCTAGAGAGATTGTTATGTGTTTTTCTTAGGGTGCGGCATGTGTGGGATTTAAATGTATATTCTTGTGTGGGACAGAGAATGTAAAAGTTGAAATTCTGACTATCAGTGAAACATGAATCCAGAACTGGTATACAGGGTATGGGAGACAAGATATTTTAGTTGGTTAGCAAAATGTTGTTGTGCTCATTTCTTTCAAAGCTCGTTTGATTTCTGCATGAAGAAGTGAACTTGGTTCCCGAAATCTAGCTGATAAATGACTCTGTTAGCCTAATTAAGGTATTGATTCTTTACTTCCTCCAGATGAATGCTATTTATCTACTCTTTGGCTAATATGGTGCATAGGACGCTCAAGAATTTACCCATACCCTTGACGTGACAGTGTAAGAGATGGCATCATAAATTACATCAGTGTTCTCAATCATGACATCACACAACACTACATATCACCCCGACACTGAAATTATCAATGACATCAATACGGATACAGTATCACGTCTTTTCTGGATATGATAGGGATACTTAAGACCTTACGTAAGGTTCTCGACATGCTCCCTGTTGGAGACAGACAGACCCTTGTGCATGCCAATCTTCTCTACCTGGGCAGTACAACTACAAGTCTCAACCGTCTCCAAGTACTGCAGAATGCGACAGCCCGGCTAGTGCTGAGGCTTCAAAGGCGAACACCCTCTAAAGCTGCTCTAAAGTCCCTTCACTGGCTGCCTATACGTGAAAGGATCAAATTCAAAGCCCTTTGCACATGCCATCGCATTTTGGGAGGTAGAGCACCCGCTCCACTCAACGATCTTATTACCCCTTACAGACCAGAGCGGATGCTTAGATCTTCTGGCACTGGTCTGGTCGCTGTGCCCAAAATCCGGCGAGCCCGCATGGGGGGCAGATCGTTCCGACTTCTCGCAGCCAAGAATTGGAACTTGCTACCAACTGAATTACGCCTTGAACCCTCTGAGGCCAAATTCCGTAGAACCCTCAAAACACACTTGTTTCGCCTAGCACTGCCTTAATTCTCCACACTCTCACCTACTCAATTTCAGCGCAGGGACACGCCGGAGAGCGTAACTAAGCGCTTTATAAAATTCCAAAATAAATGAGTTGTTAGATAATGATGGGTTTTTTAAGTCCCTTTGTTAATTGGTATAAATATTGTAAGATCCTGAGCATTCCTTGGGGGATGCGAGTTAATAAAACACATAGCGTTGTCTCAAGTTATTGCTTACCCAGCTAACAATAACTGCCCACTTTCGAATGTTTTCGTTTTTGTTTAGTACCAGTACTTCACTTTATCTGTGTTTTATTAAAGGAATTCACAGTTTTTTTAAACAAATTCTTATGTTTTAAGACCAGAAGGAAAATACATATATAACTATCAACAAAGTGTTTCAGTGAACATTTGTTTTTATTATATGTGCAATTCTTCTTAATTGTGTCCAATTCTCTCACACGCAGAGCCTCTGGTAGTGTGTAGTATGGAGCCTCTGGTAGTGTGTAGTATTGTCTGTGGCCAGGCCCCCCACACAACTTCCCACTTCTCCTACACTTGCAGTGGTCAGTCTTCGGCCATTACCTCCACCAATCCTTCCACCTACTCCACTCAGAGAGATCATGATATTTGGCTGTGCACAGCAGGGGTTGGCCACTGGACCTAGTCTGCTACCAGACCCTTTCCCAAACTCCTATGCACCAAAACCCCGCGGTACAAGGGCTTGGTCATAGGGCCTGGTCTTTAGTTAAGGCTTGCTCCTCACTTACTGGGTGCTGAAAATAGAGAGTATATGGCCTTCAGGTATACACAATGGAGGTTGGCCACATACCCGACCTACCAAGCGGGACACAGCGTTAATAACGCTGTCAATACCACGTGGGTAGGTAACAACGCGGACGTTACATAGTCCGCTTTGTTACCACGCATTGCATTACATCGCAATTCGTTTCTACGACTTGCGCTAGATGGCGCGCAACACCAAGGAATGTGTTGGATTTTAAATCCAACACTTTCTCTACTGTTGCGCTAACTGTAGTAGGAATAGTAATTGATACTATTCCTAATTCCAGCGTGCCATCTAGTGCAAGTCGTAGAAACGAATTGCGATGTAAAGCCATGAGTGGTAACAACCTGGACGATGTAACGTCCGCATTGTAACCTACTGCATGGTAATGTATGCCGTTGTAACGTCATACATTCAGCACAAAGTGCTGAAACCAGCATTATTGTTACATATTAAAGTATTCAACTATGTTTTATTATTGGTGTATTTCCACTGTACATTACAACAATAGCTACAAAAACATATTTTCTTAAAGGTAGTGAATGTTGGGAATTGGCTTCTTACACTTAAAATTTTGAAAAAGTAGACAATTCTGCACAAAATAACGTGGCGAAGCACAATGCAAATGTGTAGTGAAGGTTTTAGTTGCTGTCATGTCCTCCAGTGTGTGAGCATGGTGACTGAAAGCAGAGCTGTCAGCATCAGCATTGGTACGAGGGAGGCATCAGTTCCAAAAACCTATGCTCTTGGGCAGTGTGTAGATGTGACAGGACAAGCAAAACCTGTAGGTGATACACAGAGCAGAGGAGAAGAGCGTATTCCCATGGATGTGAATGTTAGATTAAGCAGTCAAGAGACAACATATCTATACTGATGAATGCTTATTTATCTATGTATGTATTTATTGTGTAACTCTCTTTTTGGTTGTGTTGCTTATTATGGTATTTTAATTGTTTATATTTCTTCTTTCAAACTAATAAAGATATTAGAACAAAAAAAAGATTCAACATTTGTCAGAGCTGGGCTCATAAGTAACAAGCATTTGCAATGCTATAGGTCTCGCATTTACACAAGTTTAAGCTATTGGCATTGCAAATGACAATGCCTTTTATTTATGTTTTGGTTTGTAAATGCGAAACCTATTGCATTGCAAATACTTGTGCTATGTTAACCAAGGGAAGGGTTCTAAGTAAACGCAGGGTTTATGGCTTTAAACAATAGGGGCTTCTAAGGGGGACATGGGCCTGCACGCGATGGGGGCAGCATATGGGTGGGTAGTTGGGGGATGCGGAGGGCGCATTTCAGTAACCTTGACCAGGGGACGGCCCAGAGCCGATTTACAGCTTTAAGGGGAAAGTTTTTGTTTGCGTGCCTGGTGCCTGGCACTAGTGGGCATGGCATCCATAAGTGAGGGATTGTATCCTTGGGTCATGAATATGGGGGAGTAAGATTGGACCCGAACAGTGGAAACAAAATTGAGCGCTAGTTGAGCGCCCGGATTACAAAAGACAGCGATGAGAGGGAGAAAACACTGGCCCAGGAGGAACACATTTTGCCCCTCTTTGCAGAGGTATCTCGGAGGTTTTCCTCCTATTAAAATAAACTGGAGCATGCGGGGGTAAATAGCATTCAGTGACAAGTAATAAACTCTTGTTAGGGTCTCGGGGGGGGGGGAATCGGGTAAAGCTGTGGGTCTGCACCGGGTGGGGAATAGGAGGGGATGGGAGCGCAGGTTTGCAGATGGGGCACATTGCTTTATGGGAAGGTAAATATCATTGAAGAGGTTGGTACACCCTCAAAGAAGCAGGAGTTGGTGGTCATGCATGTAACTCCAGGGCCAAAATTAAAACTTAAGTTTATGGACTTCCAGGGTAAGTGTTAGCGCCCTAGTGATTCCTATGCCCCCAGGGCTATATCAAGCTCAGGTGGGTTACCGCATTAGAGCACATAACTTTGCCTTTTCTGGCTGCCTACTTTACTCATCCCTGCCACATAGTCCAGTGGCACTGCTATCAGTATAATGCAGAAACACGTACTGCAACATGGTTTCTGTTTGCGATTCCTGGTCTCACAGCCTCTAACCCCAGGGCTCCACATACAGCTGCCTAATTCTCCTGCCCCCCTAACGTGTAGAATGTGGAGCCCTTCCATGGTAAATACTACTGGCCTCAGGTAGGTTATATACGTTTAACAATTGTACAATTTTCACAAATCCACAGGCCCGTAGGCAGATTAGAAAGCTCACTATGTGTTGTTTCCAAATTGTTCTCAGTTGTGTGCGGTCATCATAACCCGCCCATACACCGTGACAGAGCATTTGTGTGCAAGCAGTGTCAGAGCTGTAGTATGTTCGCAGTGACAGTGCATTCATGTGCAGACAATCACAAGAACACAGGAGAAGCAGCGGTGTGCATCCAGCCACAGAGCTAGCAGTCAATCCGTAGCCAGCAACAGAGAGGGAGCTGCATTGAGAGGCAGAGCGCCAGGTCATAGAGCAGCAAATAGCAGTTTTGTTCACTCAGTCAGTGAAAAAAAGTTACGCCCGGATCACTCGTATAAACTGAGTCACACTGAAGCCAGTCACTCCCATTTCCTCTGCAATACACAATTGTCCTGATGATGGTCTTGTAGACAACTGCACCAAAGACCGAAACGTCAAACTCGTCATCATCTCCCAAGCAATTTATGTTCTGAAGAGTAACTCTTGTGCATTATTTGTCTTAGTTACTCTTTTTCATGTATGGGAGTTGATGTCTTGTTATGAACTGTTTTGCTGATCTGTTTATACATCTGTTCATGACATTTTGCTTACAATTTACTTCTTAATGTATCCCCTTGAATTGATTTCTGATATATGAAATATAATATATTTTCATACAAATAGGATTTCCCATGTGCTTCTTTTCTTCTCTTTGTGATTAATATCCATATATATTACTGCTATCCTATGGATACATTTGAGTTGGATTGCTGACAACGAACTCTGGGGCATATTATCAAGGGGGTTTATCTCCGCTTTTTTGGCTTTAAAAGCCAAGAAAGCAGAGATAAAATTATCTCCCTATTACCAAGCTGTCGCTAACACCAGTTAGTGACAGCTAATAGGAGATAGCGACCATCTTGGGCCCCGCTTTGCATGTCAGTGATATTTATCACTAATGACATGCAAAGTGGGCGTGCCAAGATGTTAGCGACTGGAAACAGTCGCTAACATCGCTATCTCCTATTACCAACTTTTGGAGATATTCGCGCTAAGCGCGAATATCTCCAAAAGCTAACACCTGCCCTGAGCAGTTCTTCACCATGTTATCCAATGGGAGGTGGATAACATGGCTAAGAGCATTTGCTCGATAATGCATGAATATCGCTGACTTTTCAGCGATATTCATGCATTGCGGGCGTTTTTTATCGCATTTGCGATAAACCTTGCTAATAGCAAGGTTTATCTGCGATAAAAATTGCCGATGTGCGGCGATAATTTTTGTCTCTAAACAAGTTAGAGACAAAAATTATCGCTAGTTGTTGGTAATATGCCCCTCTAAGACTACCAAACTGAAATAACGTACAAATAAAATCCCTTGTAGACAATCTTTACCCTATACTGTTTACTGCCCAAACCTACAAGGGTGTATTAGGATACCCAAACTCTTTAAGAATTAACCAATGGCAAGTGGCAGGAGAAATGATCTTCTATATTCTGTTTACTACCGGTCTTACGACAGTGCATGCGCTGTCTAGGTTCGACCTAAAAGGGGAACTTTTTTCTCAAAAAAGGGTCGTAAAAACTACGGAACTGCAGACCAGCATTGTTATTGGAGTCAAAATCAGCAGCAACAAAGCAATTTTTAAATTATTAAACTCTTTCCATTTCAGTCTTTCGTATGCAAGTAGTGAAGTACACTATACGATTATGAAATAGATATTAAAATTTGTGGAAAATATATTGACTGGTCATTCTGATGATATAGCACATTGAATATTTGAGAGCTGAGCTCCTAAAGGCCCATTGAGTAAAACAATTTGATGGATTCCAGGAAGTATTATATTATAAAGCGGCAAGAAACTATTGAGTTTGTATGCCCTCTGCAAGTGGCAGTTATTGCTATAATGACACACTTAAATCTTACAAAATGTCAAACGTCATATGAAATTTGCGTTCATAGTACACATGTGTAGGTCTTTGGGTTCCCCGGGCCAAAAAGGAGTCTCCTCCGCAGTATCATCCTGTGAATAACTTACAACCAATGAGGAACAGGCATCTTGAGATGTTGAGACAAGGACAGTAATATTGTTTACACCAGGGTTTGCCTACCCTAGTGCCGGATGAGTGAAGAGAGTGTGCCTGAATATGAATGGTAATGATCCCCAATAGAGATGGACTGGTTGAATCCAACCATGTCAGCAGACACTTCAAAATAAAGATAACAACCAATAGATAATATGCTAAAAGAACAACTAAGAGAACAAGGCTTGAAAACCAGCGACATGGAAAAAAGCATTTGAGAATAAATAAACGGTACTTATTGTCTCTAGCTGTGGGGGCAGTGGTAATTCCAGTAGTGCAGTAAACTTGAACAAGCCTCCAATTGTCAGTCAGTCAGTCACAAAACTTTATTTCGCATCAGTTAAAATGCATAAAAGTACAATAAATACACATAACCGTTTGACACTCAGGAGTGTTTCTAAAACCAGACATATTTGTACCATATTAATAACTAAAATAGATAAAATCCATCACTACAGCTAGAAATAATTTGGAAATGCCAGAATGACCCACGTTTGTACCCTCTCTCTAGTTCTTCTATATCTAAGTAAAAACACCTGTGGGAAAATGGGACTTATAACCAATAAAAATAATCCCCCATATCTCCCTTAAACATTTCCATTGTGAGCCAGGCTTTAAAATCTTGGTATAATAACAGAAATTAAGAAGAAACGCTACTCTAAACACAGTCATAGTAACTATAAAACTCAACGACGTTTTAAAATTGCACAGAGAAATGAAGTGATATTATTGCATATATAGGGATTTGCCAATTGCTGAATAATATATAAAGCTGATAAACACTGTCTAAAAGCATGTTTACATACGAGGGGAATGATGTACTTCTTTCCTTCTTAGCTATATAAAGTGCAGAAGAATAAAACCTGTATACTAGACTGGATAGATATTCTGTCACAAGGACAGGGCGACAACTGATTCAGTGCATAAGTGTTTTCGGGAAAACCATTCATAAGTGGGATAAAATTTAGACAAAAGTGCATCAAGATTTGCAGGTGGTAGCGCCTGGTATAAAATTACTGTGCTTTTGTCTTTATTTGTACCCGCTCTATCATTCCGCGCCTTGGCCAGGAACCTTTGTTTTAGCTTAAGCTTCAGAAAACTAGCACAGGAGCGATGGGGTATCATACAGATCGTGCAGTCCCAGCGATGATAGAGTGGACTTTACATAACTCAATAATGAGATTCTGAGTGCATAATCAATTTTAGGGAATCCCTCAGCACTGATTGGTTGAGTCTGACACTATCCCTTTTCCATATTGAGTGCCACAATAGTAAATCGGCCAGCTTAATTGAATCATTAATAAAGGGTATGCCCAATTCAGTATGGCAAATAAAATTAGAGCAAGCGTGAGGGGCAGATAAAAGTCACGAACAAAAAGCATCCTTCACATGCTGTATTGCTACAATGGTCCACCATTCCCCAGATTGCCGCCCCATATGAGGTAACAGATTTAGCTTTAGCTAAATAGATTTTTAACATTTCCGGTATGGGTTTTGAACCTAGTTATTTTGCGAATCTAAAAATGTCAGCAATGCTTTTTTCCATGAGATTGGCTCTATTAATCACTATCCCCCAGATTCATCAAAGTTATGTTTTGCGAGTCCTTAATAGCGAATTTTAAGGATTCGCTATTAAAGACTCGCAAAATGGGATGCATGTAGGAATCGCAATGTTATTTGCGATTCCTACTGATTCCTTATTTGCGATTCGCTAATTGCTAATCGCAAATAAGCAATGGCTTTTCCATTCATTCCTATGGGCCTAAAGGCCCATAGGAATGAATGGGAGTCATTCTTTATTTGCGATTCGCAATTAGCGAATCGCAAATGTGCCGCAATTTCAAGGGTTTAGAAGAAGTTATTTGATAGGAAGCGCACACCGTAATTCAAAGTAAACAATTATCTAATTATAAAACAGTTCAAATACAATGGTGCCACAGTGGAACCCTTGGTGTCAAACAAGAGTAAAATGACAAAGTTATATAAACGCTAACAAACACGGTAGCAACACTGTGCACTGTGCAATTTGGTCACCAATGGACCCTCGTGAAATCTTAATGAAATAAGCGTGGTATATCAAGAATGGAAAACATGAACAAAGGTGTACTTGTAAATGTATATCTTTACAGGTAATTGTTGATAAACAAGATGCTGGTACTTTAGTACATATCCAACTTTTCTACAATAAGTTCAAAAGCCACGTAATATCATTACAATATAACTGTACAATAATTTACATGTATGGATATATATACAATAGCATATTGGCAAGAATTCTTGTAACGGCCCGATGCATTTCGGGAGAAAAATGTCCCTTCTTCAGGGGCCAATCTTGCTGTACTGAAAACCGGGGAAACTGGGATACCCCTGTAACACAGGGAAACTGTGTTACAGGGGTAAGCTGTTGTGATTACGGCGTGATTGAAGTGGGAGTTTTTACAGTACTATCCTTGTGTCCATCCTGAGAAGCACCCTCATTATCATTGCATTTCCAAGACGCTGTTTACCTACATTGGATATCGATAGTCTGCCCGTCAGCTGGCATCAATCTATAGAATCCGGGTTTTCAGTACAGCAAGATTGGCCCCTGAAGAAGGGACATTTTTGTCCCGAAATGCATTTTCTACGTTTTTGCTATTTACCACGTAGTTTGAATTCGCGGTAAATAGCGACCCCAGATTGCGAATTCGCAATCTTGGAATGGTTCATGCATTGCATTTAAGGAATAGCAAATTGCGATTCCTTATATGCAATCGCAATTTGAGAACTCGCAGTTATTTGCGAATTCTTAAATTGCGAGTGCATGATGCATGATGCATCTCAAATGCCATTTTTGCGGGCGCAAACGGCCGAATTTTGCGATTCGCACCGTATGCGCTCGCAAAAATGCTTGATGCATCTACCTGTATATCTTTCCAATTTAGTTTGCTATCAAATAGTACTCCTAAATAGGTACATCTGTACACCACATCTATAGCTCTATTCCCTATGGTGAATCTTGGGGGTTTCTTGAGTCCAGGCCCTGTGATTAATTCAAATGTTATGGATCCATTAACATGGAAACCCAGGCTAGCTATAAACTGTGTGTACACCTTTATGAGGCTCTGCAGTGGCATTGGACTTCTAGCTAAAAGCACCGCATCATCTGCATAGAGAAGTATTGGGAGGGGGACAGCCTTGACATAAAGGGTGTCCTTCGCGCTCTCTACCAAAACCGATTCCAGTTTATTCGTATAGAGGGCAAATAAGAACGGTGCAAGGACACAACCTTCTCTCACTCCTTTTTCAATGTTAAAGGTCCTTGTACACTCCCCTTGTTTCCCATAACGAACACTTGCTGTTGCTCCCGAATACGGCTGCCTTTTAAAAATAATCAGTGATGTATATACCCCCATGCTTTCCATGATAGCCCATAGCTTGCTATGAACCACGCAGTCAAACATGGCAGAAAGGTCCCTAAAGGCAATACAAAGTGGAGCTTTTTTTTTACCAAGGTGCCATCATATTTATTATGTCTTAAATATATAGGGCCTTATTTATGAAAGCCTTGCGCCACCGGTGCGTGACTTTTTCCCATGTTAAAAGTGACGCACCGGCGGCGCAAGGCCTTCATAAATAAGGCCCATAGTTATAGTTACTTCATTATTTAACTTTTGATCTGACATACTTTAATAGTACGCTTCTGCTGTTGTTGGCAATGTGTTTAAATGAAAGGAGAACAAAATAAGAGGCAGGGAAAGTGGCAACACTCCTGCTGCCACTCAGAACTGCAAGAGCCCTCCTCCTAAAATGGAGCTTACCTCTCCTTATGAGGCCGAATGAGAGAGATACATCAAAGTTCCTGCTGACAGAATTGCCAGGACAAGAACTCTGGTAGCAGGAAATTAGGAAGTCTGCTACTGCTAGTGTCCTATTTATGCAGATATGTTTTTCCGCAACCATAGGGGCTATAAGCAAACCTCTGTTACTATCAGGGTAAAATATTCCCTGCAAATGAGATCACTGTGCGATTTCAGGATGGGCAGATTTGAACTTGCAAATAGAGCAATCAGGTAGTGCCTGATGGGCGTGTCTAGCTGATCAGTGAGTTGGGCCTTTTTTATCAGTTTGTGAGCCAGTTAAGGCCAGTTGGGCGGATTTCTTTACTGGTGATTTCTCTATTACCACCAGAAGTAGCCCGTGCAGGTAAGAGCGGTGGGGCAGTGGGGATTTAACAGACAACGAAGAGGGGAAATTAAATAAATAAATAATTTCCCCTTGTCGCCGTCTGTTGAATCCCCCCCACCTCGTCCCACCGCACTCACCTGCACGGGTCGCTCCTGTCTGCTGCAAACACGAATTCGTAGTCTCCCATACTTTGCAAAATACCCTTGCAGAGTGACTTTCTAGTTCAAAACTTTACTAGTATTAAACTTTACAAGATCATAACTGGTCTGGTTTGCAAATGTGGACCATTATTTTAGCTATCTGAATTGGTAATGGGGATCTTTTATTTTGGTGCCCGGGCATATTTTTTGTCCTAGTCCGACCCTGAGGATGAAAATAATGGGTGAGGTATCACCCAAAAAATACTCTGCATGGGGAACAGACAGAAAACCTTGTAGATGGTGGGGCTGTGTGACTTCGCACAGCCCTTGTATGTAAGTGTAAATTCGTCAGAGTGTGAGAAGAGAAGGAATATTTGTAGGATAACAGCAAGGTGCAACAAAGAACTTTATTGGTATGATAACAAAAGAGGCAAAAGCGGATTGTGGCATGGGTAGGGTTCCTGTCAAGCTGTTCGATGACTTACAGTAACATTAAAACCGTTTAGTATGATTATTACTAATAGTTAGCTACAGTTAAATGTTTCCTTTCTTTATAGGACCAGCCCAGACAACAGCAGTGTCAGGAGGGTGTGGCCTTCCTCTTTGTATTGATTAAGTGGTAAATTTCAGGGTAATGAATCAGCCTGGTTAATACGTGTACTCCCAAACAAATAACTATTTTACCAATAAAGACTGGCAGCTTTTCAAAGGAAATTGTGATGGCTTGGCCAATACTGATAATATCTGATCAAACGAGTAGGACACAGTTCAGTAGCTCTGGACGTTCGTAGGTGTAAATCAAGACTGGCTGTTTATGAAGGGCGGCCAGTCACAGCCTCCTATTTTGCCATGTCTGTAGCAATCATAACGCCCCTTCATTCCCTTAATATGGTAATACATAGCATATCACACTCTGCAAAGTTGCTTGTTGGATATATGCCATGCTGTTGTTTTCAAGAGTTTAGTTATAAGCATTTGTATTGCAGCAAACCAGACCAACATCTCATTGCCTATGCCCATACTGTTACCAGTGTAGATGAAGCGGTATGATGGGAATTGGCCTTTGCACTGTAGTTATGCATTTCTAAGATCAGCATTTATTAGTATAGTTGATTCAGATAACAACATTTAAGAGTAATTTTTTTGCTTTGCCTATACCTTCAATCTGGTTTGACAAATGTACATGAAACTTCACGGTTGGGCGCATGACATGGTTGAAAGCCAAAAGCAGCAGCCTTTAGACACATGGCAGCAAGATGTATTTGATCATAATAACAATAAACAAGGCAAGGACTTTCAGCCAATCCCCACTATGCAGGGTCAGAGGTCCAATCCTCGTTATAGCCCCTGAAACCTTTTGGCAGCATTACCCTTACACTTCATAATGGTGGGCACACCCAAATCATTTCTGTACCAGCCATGCAACCAGCATCCAAGCATCCTGCAAAGGATGACGTGGAAAAAACATTCCCTCGTCAAGTAACATTCCTTAAAGAAGTGGAGAAGTGTGGCTCAATGGTTAGAGCAGGCAGATCTTGATGCAGAGCTCTGGCCAGGGACCAGGGTTCGATTCCCACCTCAGCGGGTCTCCGGCTCATTAATTCCCCTGACTGGATATTCTTGCCTCAGTGTCTGTTCTGATCATGGGTCCCATGCTGCAACTCTGGGCAATAGCTTGCTTAGTCTCCACAACGGCCCCAAAAGCACTGGGATGCCTGGCTGCACCTGGGGGTGCCCAGGAGTGGACATTTCCCAGGAAAGCCAGGAAGGGTTCCTAAGCGGTATATGGACAGCGCCTAGACACCTCCGGTGGAGGTAGCTGTGCGCTTTACAAATTCCGACATTTACATTTACATTTTAAAGATTTTAGATCTACAACTTCTCAGTGGACTCAAATATGCAGAGGATCTTCAGATTACCAGTCAAGGTATCCCCATAATGTGACCATTGGACGTTTGCTTCAGAAAGTGAAACCCTTTGGAAGAAGAAGCACTTGCTAATGTAGGACACTTCTATGTAAGTTAGCAGCTTTCCAGCCCTCCCCGTGCCTATGATGCCAATCTGGAACATTTCCTGTTGTTTGCCTTGTAAAGGTATGCTGTGGTTCATGGAGCATTGAAACAATCCCCACTAGGGCGCATCATCTCAGAATCTTATCAGAAAGTGCACTTTGCAGATCCGCTGTTAGTTGTACTCTTAGTAGTATGAAAAGTTATTTTTTAGCCCAAGATCCTGCTTCCAGAATCAATTTCTAACCTTTTCATACTGGGCGGCTGAAGAATAAAGAAGGAACATTTACAAGACAGTCAGTTAAGTTTCTCCGTTGAACAATAAAAAACACAATGCATTTGGTTACTTTAGCTATAAGTCGATTAGAGAAATGTTCTTGAGGTCAGAAAAAATATTTAGGCCCTCCTTATCAGTGGCCCGAAACCTTCCATATATGTGTTAACTCCTGTTATTGCACATATCGGAATTATGCGGTTTGTGATAACTATCAGTATGTCAAACCTGTTGATATTCAGCAGGGCAAATTCCCAGTATTTACCAGGACATGCACGTTTCGGTGTGCTAAGCTCCTACGGCTGTCTGTTATTCCCCATTATGAGGATAAAGCTAGTAATTAGATGGTGTTTATCGCACCCAGGAAACTGACACAGGGAATAAATATTGCACCAAGTACTTGCCAACTGATATTGAAATCCATATGCGTTAATTACTGCACCTGGTAAATACAGAACACCCCGTTGTTGGATTTTATCAGATGCAACAATTAGGACATCTAATACTGACTCACTCATGAGGGCAGTGGGCGATGAGCTATTGGCTGACTGCACCATCACACCGTGTCATACTTAAATAATGAAATAATGTCCTGCAAATGAGCATGAAGAACCCCAGGAACCTCAAGAAATGTCACTGCATAGCGTCCATCAGCTATGCTATGGCAGCCATAGCCAAGAACACCTTTAGAAAGACCTCTGTGAATAAACAAGGTAACACATGACATCCAAGTTGCATTCTCGATGTCCAAGAGCGCCTTTCTGGGCGAGTGTGGTACGTATGACTCTGCTCCTCTTGTTAATTCTTCGGTCAATTTGTATGCTACCTTGGTGTAACTAGAACAACATCAGGATACTTTGCACCAGCATGAGTGACGTGATCATCTTCATCACCTCACAGCTTTGCACAATGCAAGCCAAAATGGAGGACCGCGGTACAAATAGAGGCACGCATACACACGTTACATTGACTTTACCATGCACCCCAGCGCTTAAAATGGTCAAATAGAAGTACAGGTACTCTGAACCAGAGTACCTGCTTGTTTCTGAGAAGTGTACTCTTCAATTAAACGTATTACGTCACTCTTGAGAAGTGCTGGTACTCTCCCTCTCAAGATAAAAAAGGGCCGGTACTCAGTAACAGGCTGTACCGGCCAATTTTTAAAGCACTGATGCACCCTCCTTATACAAACCCTTCCAAAAGTTCTGCTTGCGCGCGTGCTCGTTCTGTCACCCCTACTAAAACTGTTGCGAGATATCTCTCTTGAACCTGAAGATGGAAGACGGTGTTTCCCGCCTTTTAGAAACCTAGTCAGACACTGGAGCACGTACGAGAACTGAGGAGTTTAAATGGACAAATAGCTGTGCTCCCTTGGCGTAAAATCCCAAACACAAGACGCGGATCTTTATGAAGAACTGTTCGCCATTATCCGTTTGAGAGGCTACGAAAAAGACTAAATATTGATGCATTCCCCAGTCACCTTTCCCCCTTCTAGTGTTAACAAGTTGGAGTGCGTTTTGATGCTCCCAATTTGTCAAGATCAGGTGAGTAGAATGGTTTTTCAGAGTACACTGTTAGTCCTTCAGGGGCTGTAAAACCACATTAAACTCAGCTGGTTATTAATAATTCATGGAAACTTCCTTAGTTCACTACGGGGGCATCACTCGTAGGGCATCAGTCTTATTGAAAGAAGTTAACAGAGAAAGGCAGATAAACAGCGCTACAAGCACCTTGCAAGGCCCCTTCCCGCCTAAATTATTACACATCTGTATCAGAGACTGCCGAAGTTCACCCACGGGCTATATCACATACGCAGCATTTTTGCAGCCACGTCGGCCTCCCCAGTTCCAGTATGTACTCTTTAAGTTTGAATGATAGTTTAAAATGCAACAGATGCGGTTCAGCGGGAGCATCGCGATTTTTAAAGTCAAAAGTGACTTTATTTTAGCTTTCTCCTGCCTAAAATTGCTTCCCCTTTAATGCAACCCAATGAGGAAAATAAGTCCCCCCGTTTATTTTTTTCCGAATCTCCTTTTCTTCTGTTTACAAATGTTGGCACGGGTGAACTTGGTTGATGTGTTTTTTTCACCTAGTTATATGCGCATGATTCCTACATTGAAAAGTTTATGTCAGTGGTTGGTACATTCTAGCTTATTCCACAGACGTCTACAGACTTGACCCAGTGTGTACAATCAGTCATAAATGTTTGAAAAAACACCTGGGGACATTTTCGATAAAGCATTATCCATTGAGAAGACTAGCACAGCTGACATTCAGAATGCGAAGTACAATGCAGAAATGTGTATTACAATTCCATATTGTCACTGCGATTCGCAATACACATATTGCAAATTCTTGACAGTGGCAAGGGGTGTGGAGCAACAAGGGAATGTTTCTTAATACTTGTTAGAAATGGGGGGCCTCATTTACGAGAAATGACGCATCGCTGCGTGAAAGCAGCGATGCGTTACTTCTCAGTGCGCACTCCTTGCGACATGATTGATGCGTCATAT
The DNA here is from genome assembly GCF_964261635.1 of Lissotriton helveticus. NCBI lineage: Eukaryota > Metazoa > Chordata > Amphibia > Caudata > Salamandridae > Lissotriton > Lissotriton helveticus. Next base: position 1,011,418,648 of record NC_136067.1, read on the forward strand.
TTACAGTATGACGCATCATGTCGCAAGGAGTTACAGATACGTCAGTATTTCTGACGTATCTGTAGGCGCAAAAGTGACGCATTGCTGGAGTGTGTCACAAAAGTGACGCAACTCCAGCAATGCTTCCTTTCACATGGGGAAAGCCCCATGTGAAAGGGCTTGCGTCAGTCTTATGCCTGCTGTGAGGCAGGCGCAAGATTTTGACGCAACAGCATCCTAAAAGTGACGCAGTGAAATCTCATAGATTTCACTGCGTCACTATTACGAGGCTTTTTGCGGGTGAACGCCCCCTCTGCATACATTATACCTGACGCAGGTATAATGTAGCGCAGGGGTTTACAAAGTGACGCATCTGCTTAGATGCGTCACTTTGTAAATAGTGTGCATCAGGAGGCATGTTTTACGCCGCCGATGCGTCACAAAAAGTGACGCATCGGAAGCACGGGAGGCCCGGGGACTCTAGTTGTCAGTGGTTTGCAACCTGTCCAAGTAGGGACCTTAACTCTAGACAGGGTTAGGGAGTTACACAGCTAATATAACCCCTGCTCACCCCCTGGGTAGCTGGGAACAAGCAGTCAGGCTTATCTCAGAGGCAAAGTGTAAAGCATTTGTACATACACACATAATAACACAGTGAAAACACCATAAAAGGAGTCCACACCGGAAAATAGCCAACATTTACCTGAATAAAACAAGACTAATGACAAAAATCAAACATAAATAAATAAATGTCGGAATTTGTAAAGCGCACAGCTACCTCCACCGGAGGTGTCCCGGCGCTGTCCGTATACCGCTTAGGAACCCTTCCTGGCTTTCCTGGGAAATATCCACTCCTGGGCACCCCCCAGGTGCAGCCAGGCATCCCAGCGCTTTTGGGGCCGTTACAAATAAAATATCACTATTAAAAGTTTAAGCAAGTTTAGTCCATAGAAATAAATGGATGCATTTGTTTTAGCACAAAGTATCTTAGATGCATTAAAAATCAAAGACGGTGCATGGTACATGGGTGGTGAGGAACCACAAAAGCGCAGCGATGCGTGGGTTCCTTACTACACAGGAGAGGTGATGCGTTGGTTCCTTACTGCTAGGCAGAGGGGGTGATGTGTCAGTTCCTTGCTTGTAGGAAAAGGTTGGTTTCCAGGCACACGGCCTCTGTTCCTTACTGCGGTGCAGTGTTGATGAAAAATCGTCGCCCAGAGACGATTCAGAGAAAATCCAGATGCGCTGTGTCAATGCAGCAGCGGCAGAGCTGCCACTGCGTCGATTCCATAGCCACGAGGCAGGTGCTGCATCGGTCTTTTGCAGTGATCCATCAATAAAACAGACGCTGGGAGTAGATGCCTGGATTTTCTCCTTAAGATCACCATGTTACTCTTCCAAGGACCCAGGACCTGGATTTGATACCACTTGGCAAGTCAAGACTCTCAGCAGAAGAGCCAGGCATTGGTAGGTGAAGCAAGTGATGGCCCTGAGACGTCTTAACAGAAGGCAAGCTTGCACAAGCCCTTGGAGAACCTTGGAAGCATATTGTAGAAAGCAAAGTCCAGTCCTTTCACTCTGATGACAGAAGCAACAAGCAGCAGGCCAGCACAACAAAGCAACAGGCACAGTAGCAGTCCCTTCTACAACATTCATCTCTTCTTCCTGGCAGAATGTCCTCAGTCTAGAGGTGTTCTGATTTTGGGGTGTCAAAGGTCCAATACTTTTACCATTGTCTGCCTTTGAAGTAGGAAATCTTCAAAGGAAAGTCTTTGTAATGCACAAGACCCTGCCTTTCCATGAACTAGCTCCAGAAGCACTATAGGGGGTGGAGACAGCTTTGTGTGAGGACAGGCACAGTCCTATTCAGGTGTGAGTGACAGTTCATCCCACCACTCTAGCTCAGGAAGGCCAATCAGCCTGGTGATGGGCCATCCCGATATTCAAGACACACCTCAGATACCTTTGCATGACTGTCTAGAGTGTATGCACAAGAGCCCAACTGTCAGCCAACCCAGACGTGTATTCTACAGACAGGCAGAGGCACAGAATGGTTAAGCAAGAAAATGCTCATTTAAAAAAATTCCATTTTTAAACTCACCACTTAAAAAACAACTTCACAAAAGATATATTTTTTAATTGTGAGTTCAGAGACCCCAAACTCCATATCTCTATCTGCTCCCAATGGGAAATTACACTTTAATATTATATTTCAAGGCGATCCTCTTGTTACTCTATAAGAGAGATAGTCCTTGCCATAGTGAAGAACGAAATTAGCAGCATTTCATTATCAGGACATGGCCTACCTTTTAAATACACTACACGCTTCCCATGGGACTGCCTTGGGCCTACCTTTGTGGTGACTTACATGTAGTAAAAGGGAAGGTTTGGGTCTGGCAAGTGGGTGCACTTGCAAGGTCGAAATGGCAGTTTAAATCTGAACGCACAGACACTACAGTGGAAGATCTGAGACATGTTTGTAGGGCTACTCATATGGGTGGCACAATCAATGCTGCAGACCCACTCGTACCATTTGATTTACAGGCCCAGGGCACACCCGGGGTACTTTACTAGGGACGTACTAGTGAATCATATATGACAATCATGGATAAACCAAACAGCAATGCAATTTAGACAGAAAGCATATGCGCTTTAGCACTGATTAGCAGTGGTAAAGTGCGCGGAGTCCTTAAACGAACCAAAACAGGCCAGAAAAAATAGGAGGAAGGAGGCAAAAAATTGGGGGATAACCCTACAAAAAGGGCCAGGTCCAACATAGCTTGTGACTTGCATGGTTATGGACAAATGGTTTATAGCTATGCCTGCATTCTCGATGCACAGATGGTTGCTAGCTAACCCAGTGCTGAGGGCAAACTATAAGTATTGACAAAGTGTAAGCTGTAAATTTCCAACAGTATGTTAGCATAAAGGTATTGGCTAAATATCATCTGACAAAAATATCTTGTAAAACATATCACCCCATTAAAGTTAATAGTAGAAAATCTACACCCAATGGATTGAAATTTTAGAAACAGTATTTAGGTCACTACATCTATGTCAGCCAATATTTTGTTAATGATATTCTGACATAGACAGATTTTGGAAGCATGTATTCTGTGTGGACAGGGTGAGAGCATCAACAGGAGAAAAAAGCCTTCCAATGGATTTCTACGAGCTCCTCTGAGGTCGAGTCCTAAATTTAACAAAAACAAAAGGTGATTCATCTTCTCTGCTTGCCATCTAGGCATTTTGGGGGATTGTTACTGTTCTGAGATAAATGAAAGGAAAAAATTGGAAAAAAGAAAAAATGCTGTATAATGCTTCTATTACATAATATAATAGTTAGATATGCAATACAGAAACATGACTGCAGAACTATAGAAGCTACAAATATTTATTTTACACACTATGTTGAGATACAATAATATCGACTACAAGAACATCGTTGACAAAGAAATTAAAAATATATAGAAAAAATATGCAGATGTAAGTATTTAACATTAAAAATAACAAATAACCTAAATTAGAAATCACATGTAATATATATATATATGTGTGTGTGTGTGTGTGTTTGTGTATATATATTTAAATCACATTTGTGTGTATATATATATGTATATATTCCAACACAATGATCTCGTCCCGATCATGACCTGAGGCGCACACTAGGGATATTTCTTCCTTCAAATTTGTATTGCCAGCAACGGGTGGTGGTTCCAAAGGCATTACGCACCACCTGGCAGCGGGCTCGATCCCGGAAGGAACTTCTTTTGCGGAATATATATATATATATATATTTATATATATCAGAAAATATCCACAATATCCTCCAGGAAGGAACGGCACTCAGCAGGCTTGCATGAATCAAATATTTTGTTTTAATCCAACATGTTAAGCAATCAGTAAAAGTGCGTCTACGCACTTTTACCGATGACTTAACATGATGGATGCACGTCGCTGATTGTAAATCTTGGAGATATATATATATGTAGTTATAGTTAGGTCCTACTTTCCATAGGAAATCCACAACATTCTATTTGGAATAACTTTGGCGCCGGTAGACGAAGCTTCGCGAATTTCTCCAAGAAAATGGCCTGCTTGGTTCCGCTCCTTCCCTGAAAGTTTGGGGGTGATTCGTCAAGTGGGGGCTGAGATAAAAGGGGGTTCCCAAAACGTGTTTTCCCCATGCAATTTTCTATAGGGACCTTTAGCCAGGGCTACAGCCCGAACGGCTGAACGGAATTACACCAGATTTTGCAGAAGGGCAGAGTTCGGTTCGCAGATCGTGCTTTTTGTTAAATGGTGTAATTCAGTTGGGTAGTTCCTGAGAAAATCAAAAGTAAAATCATAGCGATATCTAGAGATGGAGTACTTCACGCGTACCGAAATCCGTACCATTACGAGCACGAGCTGCATGTCTGTCAACCCTCCAAACCAGGAAGTGTTGGCAGTCATCTTGTGCCTCGGTAGCATCAAGTCAGAATAAAACAGTAAAAGTTGGAAAATAAGGAAAGGGGGCAGGGTAGAAACATGTTGACCCTCTAGGCCTGCTCAGGGGGTCCCACAAGGATCTTTAGGCGCAATTTATTTTTATTTTTTTAATTAAAAACATCGCGGGGTACACGTATGGTACTCGTACGCAAACTAGAAGTCGGTTTTATTCTTAATTAGCTCCCGGGGGGGCCAAATCCCGGGGGTATTTTTTTCTATAATAGGGGGCTTGAAAGTGTCCAACAGGAACAAAAGGATGAAAAAAAACCTAATGTCGAGGACAGCGATGCTCCTGCTTCCTGCATTTTATCAGGTCAATAGACTGTTCCCCATAACACAAAAGTTTATTGCAATAAATGCATAGAATGTTAATTTTAGCAAAATCAGGATCAATTTGTGGGTGTGGACTGCTTGCTGAAAATGCTGGTACAGCAGTTGATGTGCTTGGTCCAGCAGCAGCAGGTGGGTTGCCTTCAACCTCCGTGTTGCAGCTCGAGCAAAGTTGTTGGGGTGTAAGTTCTTCACGTGTCGCTCCATATTTGCTGTGCAAAGAAGTATTTTTTAGATGGATCACCCCTTGAAAGAGTTGTTTGGCAAATTTTACAGGTTACTTTTGGAGCATTAACCTTTTTTTGCCCTGCTGGAAAAGTAAAAAACTGCTAAATTAGAGCTTCTTTCCTCTTCTTTGGAGGTTCTTCAGGAATGAAATATTCCTCTGAAGAATGGCTGGAAGATGAGTTTATTGCTGTTATTATGGTAAACTTCGTTCTATTTGACAACATTCTCAGAAGAGATGCTTCTTCTTAGAAAGTCAAAGTAGAATGATTATAATGGGATGGAAGTTTCAACAGTTGTAATAGGAAGTGTTATGAACCAATCAAATGTCTTCTTTTAAAGTCACATGGCTTTGCGTACGCTTACGCTGTGCTTACCGTGCTCTTACGATGCGAGTACGCATGACGTTCCACCGCGATTTGTGTAATTACTTTTAAACGTAATATAGGATTATTGAAACTTAAAAAAAATGACTTCATAATTATCCTAGATAATGTCTTTTGTTAGTACGTTCATTAAATACATAAATATATGTTTTTAAACAATTAAAAACATTTGCGTCTTTGGCGTACGGGGTGCCGTACATGACGTCACATGGAAGCTTTGATGCGTAACGTGAAAGCGTATTTGTAGCGTATGCCGAGAATGATTAGCAGTACAAACTATGGTGTGATCACTCTCTCACTGTCAAATCAGAGCACAGGGCGCGCTATGAGAATGAATAGAAGTGGTCAGTCATTGGAGATCCGATTCAGCTGTGTGGCTTATCCACGGTATCATAAAGTTTCTTTTTAGCCTGTTTACGTTTGACGTTTGCATGAAATACTATGCTATAGGCAGATATGGATATTTAGTTGGCGCTTATCTCCATGAAGCTTGGTTATTAACATTTACATATAGGTGCCTGAGGGAGGGAAAAGAAGTCTATCTGAATGGCGAGGATTGCACAATAGTATCAGATCACTCCTTAATTTGTAGACACATACAATTGCATGGCTCTTGTAATGAAGATGCACCTAATATGGACTGAGTTTTGAAAGGCACTATGACACCTGCTATCATACCAACGTTCAGTTTACTGGAAACGGGAGTTATTTACTTTGAAATAATGCAGATTGTTGTGCGATGGTAGCAGGCATCGCTTACATGATTACGGTAACTGAGCGTGTGGTTTGCTATAAAAAAGTTGGTTTTACTCCTCTGCGTAGGAAGCTGGATGTTTCCATCTGGCCGTCGATTCCGACCTTGAAAGCAGAGTCAACCAAATTAGTTGTATAAGAGCACTATTGTCTCAAAAAGAGGTCGCTCTTACATCTGCTAGAGAAACGTGTCCTTCATGTAGCAAACACCCGCACAGAAGTGCATGATTTATTAAATACAGACGTGCTCCTGAATTTTGGGGAGTTAATTTAGAGTATCTTTACTGCGTCCTTGACTACGGGGTTACCTTACTTTTTTAAAGTTAGTAGCAGTGGCCTTGTGACTTCTTTTCAAACTATATTTGGTGGCTTTTGGGGATTTTTTCATTCGATTTTTTCCAGCATCCTTGGTGGATTCTGCTTAATACTCGCATTAGTTGCCGGTGTGCTTTTATTAATTTGTTTACTTAAATATGGATGCACATACTGCAGCAGACAACAATATGTCCCGGCTGTTGCTGGTCCGCAACCAAATGCTTAGTCATTATGGAGCGCTGCCTCTGGCTACATTGAGTGCAGCTTATGAATTATCGTTTCGATTCTCCTTCTTCACATGCGTTCAGCCTGTCTTCCATTGCCGCAGCTGCGATTTCGACTGGGCTCTGGATTTGTGTCTCTGCAGTACGGTGTCTCCCAACGCGGATTATGACCAGCTGATGAGCCCCTTAGTGGTTCATGACTTGCTCTGTTCTGGCGGCGGGATTATGGCCTTAGCAGCGATACATGGAATATTGGGACGTTGGAATGTTTTTGCAGCGGCGCTTGAGTTCTTGGCACGCAGTTACATTGAAGATGGCCCGAGTTTTCCTCCGATGGTGATAGAGGCTCCGGTCGTTGAGGAACATGTATGTTCATTCTCACTATTGAATTGGATGGCTGAAATGTTTTCAGATGAGAACAACGACTTCCTGTTGGAGGCTGTTGCTACATACTGTGCTTATGCGCTGTTGGATTAAGAATCTTTGATTTTTCTTCCTATTCTTTATTATTTAGCTACTGTTTTCTATCAAACAGCGAATGATTTTTTTTGCAAATTTGAACTTGACTCTGCTTTTCAGGCTTGGACTTTGCGTTCCTAATTCACCCACGTTTATATCACGTGCTTCGATCGAGGGAGGGTGTCGTGGGCTGAGCCTTGCACTCACACTGTGTTAAGTTAGCATGGGTTTATTAGAAGCTTAAACGCCATTTTTCCTTTCCTGCTTTGCTTTGCACCCGACACTCACTTGTGATATTGTTTAGAGAAGGCTGAGTATTTTGCTTTACATGAGAATAATTTGGTATGCTACATTTGTAGACTGCCTCGCTAGTTTAGTGTGTATAGTGAGAGCATGGAACATCAAGGTTATCTTGAATACTGTGTCTGTTATTCAGAATGATCCTCGAACGTTTGACCCATAACACATATGCAGCTTTGGCCACCTCTGATACTGGCGCGTTTAATATTGCATTGTGGAGGCATAATTACACACAGTTGGAGAACATTCGTATCCTGACAGTTTGTGCAGAACTCAATGTGATCCACTACTGCTGAGTACCAGAGGTATGGGTCTGCCCATGTAATCCTATGAGACCTTCTGTAGTTATAAACTAACCTGCTAGGTAGGGAGGGTGAAATGTAGGTATATTTTAAATTTGTTTACCTTTAGCATTATAGGATGCTTTTTCCGTTTGTATTTTATGGAATAGTAACAATGCTGACAACCTTGTTTCTGATAATATGTTTGGTTGTACTATCTAAGGTGCTGTGCATGAGATTACGGCGTTAGAAATAAACATTTCAAACTTGCACGTGTCTTTATTTACTCCTTGTTTTGGACTGGTGTAAGACTATAACGAAAGAGTGCTCTTGTTATCCACCTTACTTGAGGTAATCTAAGTTGCATGTTCTGGGTTGACTAGTCATTGGTGTTTTTGCTATACGACGAAGAACCAATGAGTCACTGATTGCTAGTCTGGTAGGGGGTTTGTGTACTAAGGTGGGTTTTGGTACACCGTAATTCACTGAGGTCCTAAGTCTTTATGCACAGTTCTGTGTAGGAGCAGAATTCCTGGAACAGTAGTTACAACAAAAAGGCTCGATAAAGGGTGTGCACTTTGAATATGAATATAAAATAGAAGAATAGTTGATAATCACAGCTAAGGAATGCAGCAAGTAGGTGTTTGTATGTGTGGATGATGGGTTGATTGAGTGGAAGATGAAAAACGTGAAAAATAAGAAAGGCTGGAGAGACGCAAACTACCCACTGCATTGTCAGTGAAGTGGATCTTTGGATTTCCAGCACATTACACAGATAGGGTGTTGGATTCTGCAGTGGGCGCACATCTAAGGAAGAAAGCTAGTGCATAAAGTACAGACAGTTGGGCAGATTTACAAGCCCATGGGAAAAATTACGCAAAAGTGGCACAAGGGGCTTGTAAATCTGCCCCAGTGTGTGGTAGAAAAGATGCAAGAAAGGACGGAAGTGTGCAAATTACCCACTGCTATTCACGGGTAGTAGTTACCAAGAAGGCTGATTAAAGGGCCTGCACTTTGAATTTGAATTAAAGAAGAATAATTGATAAGCTCAGCCAAGAAAGGCAGCAAGTAGGTGTGTGTATTTGTGGATGTTGTGTTGATTGAGCGGAATATGAATAAGATGACAAATAAGAGAGGCTGCAGAGATGCAAACTTTCCATTTCTTTGTAAGGGAAGTGGGTGTTTAGTTTTCCGGTGCATATATATATATTATGGCGGTCATGCTGGGCGTTAGAATGCACGAATAAAGCACCTTTTGTTTGGCACAAGAAAGGGTTTCAGCTCATCGTCATTTCTTCAACTACAATCGAGTTGTTAGCGCTTTTGGCGTGTGGCGAGGATTTCTTTATATAAATTTATATATATATATATGTTTGAGCAAAAACAATAAATTACGCCGCACTCTTCCTGAACGATTTCAAAGCAGGTTTATTGAGCCATTTTCTTCTCGCACTCCTACGCGTTTTGAAATTTACAGTTCCTGTTCACGGTAGCATTACAAGTCCTTCATTGATTTCTCAACATGTATACTGAGACTCCACTGTTGCCGTTATGAGGCATTGTGGGCTCTGTAGTTTTTAGTTTGTTTCACAAAATATCTATGGCGCTGCCTGTCAGTGTAATGCTTTTCCTGCCACTGATCATTGCTGAAAGTGAATACCTAAGTGGTATATCGGCTAGGGCTAAGGTGATTACAACAGGGTGTGTAGGTTACACAAGCCACTAGCTGTATTGAGCAGGTAGATAGCCTGCCAATATAAGGCTGAGTGCCTGAATCCGCATTTATGTGGATTATGTTTAATTTGTGTGAGCTAAGTGCTCATTGCAATGATTCTGGGTGTGTACTTGACGTGTTCACTTCAAGGCATAGTCCATAGATGCAAAAAAGATAAAATAACTACTAATAAACATGTGAGACATGATCATACCTTCCATTCCTTATAATAAATTCAATATTTTGCATTTCAATTCAAGTATTTACAAAATAATGAAAAGTCTCTACGAGTCCAAGTCTCAGAGTTTTCGGCAAAGTCAAGGATTTTTACATTCATACGTAGATGGAAGTTGATATTTTTCTATATATTTTTGTTGAATTTCTGTATATAGAGAGTCTCATAAGTGCACATGCATTTCCTCGTCCCCGTTCAAGCCTCTTGGGACCTTTGTTTTGAAGCGGATGATTAGTTTTGATTCGAGGCATCTCAATGTTTCACAAGATCAATCTCATGCACTTCGTAGAAAATACGCAATAAGGGGTCCAAGTAAGATGTAACTCTCCAATACCTGACCAGTCTGCACTATATAAAACTGCAGAAAAACAACAAATAAAAAGTCTTTTGCACACTTCTGTTATTGCGCTATATGTGGGCTACATCTGGGCAATATTTTTGCTACATTTGGGCTCTTTTTTCTCTGGTGGTCATCTTGGGAGACTTATTCGTTATGAAGTTTCCTAATTTCCTCATTTACTCCTCAGTAGGAAATGCTTTCATTTTTTTACTTTCATCAAGAAGGTATTCAGATGTGTCACACATTTGCCATAAATTCAGAATGTTAGCACTCTAGTTGTTCATTAGGCCACTGTAGAAAAGCTACTGCTCAACAGGGAGATAACTGGAAGTCTCCTGCTGGTGTTGAAAGTGATTGTTTCAGTCTGCATGTCAGAATTTTCTAATGAAATAGCAGAGGATTTGAGATCTCACTTTTGTCATAAGTAAGACTGTTAGCTCTCTAGTTGTTCTTTAGAACACTCTGGGAAGCTGCAGTAGAACACAAAGGCATCAACTGACAGGATGTTCCTGTTGAAATATAACAGGAAGATATTTGAGATCTCACTTTAAACATGTCCTAATCTTTCTACAGCACTAACCATAATTACTATGACAAAATGAAACTCCTCATTTTGTTCCTTTTTTAAATTAAATGTTTTAAGAGTTACCAGTTTATTCCAATCAAGATGGCTTCAGGTGTGCCATAATTTTGTCATAAGTAAGACTGTTAGTGCTCTAGTTGTTCGTTAGAACACTCTGGGAAGCTGAAGAGAACACAAAGGAATCAACTGACAGTCTCTGCCCTTGTTGGATATACATGATTTACTGAGAATGTCAGACTTCATTCTCACATGACTGAGAAAGATAATGTGAATTTACAGAAAATATGCTCTCATTTTAGCTTCAAGACCACCCTCCAAAACTCTATGGGACAAGCATGTGAAAATAGTTTTCTCTCAAACATGATTCATGATATCCCAGCAGAAGGTTTTTCACAGGGTAAAATCACCCCACAATTCCTGAAATTAGTATGGTACCATCCACAAATGAGTTCTAATGTAACTAAAGTCTGTTATCACCCTTTATAGTTCTCCTTTTGGTAACCCTCAAAATCTTTGATTCACTACAATGTATTTTATTGAGGTACTAGCATGTATATTGGTCCCAAGATGGCTGCCAGCAAATCCAGGATGAAGTGCTGACAGCCAATCAGATCTCATTATGACATGTGTGGTTAGTCTCCGCCCAGATATCGATATTTGTTCTTTTTCAAAGTTCTCAGGAACTGCTGAACGGATTTACACCATTTAACAAAAAGAGTTCTTTCTGAACCAAGGGCTACCTTTTTGCCAAATTTGGTGTAATTCCATTCAGCAGTTCGGGCTGTAGCTGCAGCTAATGTTTCAGATGGAAAATTGCATGGGAAAACACGTTTTGGAACCCCCTTTTCCTTGGCTCCACTTGCCAAATCACCCTGAAACTTCGAAGATAGGAGCGGATCGGTGCGGGCCATAAGTTCTGAAAATTTCACTAAGATTTGTGAATCGGCGCCAAAGTTATTGGGAATAGAATGTTGCGATTTTCCTATGGTAACTAGGTCCTAACTATAACTACCTACTGGCTACCGCCAGTAGGTAATATATATATATATAAGTTTCATCAGGCAGTGCTCCTGGGAGGTGCAACGCTATCACTACACTCACCTGGAGGAGGAGGAGCCAAGGGACTGCTGATATTTGAGTAGTCTCTGGAGCGCTTGAAATTTTGTTTTCTTGTGGGACTGGCACTGATGACGGCCAATGGGGCCAGAAACGCGTCTGCCGCGGCGTTTCACAGACTTCAGGAAGCGACTGCATGTTTGCCAAATAAATCCTTCATCTGAGCCCGTAGCATGTGTCTCGCTGATTTCTAATGAGGTCAGCCTGTGTTCTCTATATATATATATATATACATATAATAACAGGAACTCTGCAATACCACCTCCAATCCCACAGGACCGGCGAAGCAGGAGACAGACCACAGCTTATTTTCCAGGTAGGTTTATTTTGTCAGTATTTTTTCGTGAACCAACCAACCATGACGCGTTTCGGGCTATGCAGCCCTTGTTCACATGCAGGGTGTAGCTGAGTTTTTTTGGTTTTTAAAGTGCTTAAGTGCCACGCCTGTCGCCCTCCTCCCTGAGCGGTCATGTGACCAGACTGATAGGGAAAACAGACTGTCTTGATAGCAGTTTGAAACAATGCGGCGAACACATACTTATTCATGCTTAAATGCATTATATATGTACCATACTTATTAGTGAGTCTCAAAGAAAGCATTTTTTTCTTTCGGAATAAATTCCTTTACAAGAACATAATGACTGGTTAAATCCAGTTGCCTTGAGACAAAAAAATCACAAAGTGTTGCACATATTGAAATTATCAACTAGTAATAGTGTAAGTCAACTTATTATCATTGTGAACAATGCTAACAATGCAGAAATGAAAAACATAGTTATAGAGGGCTCAGCAGTGCTATTGGGCTAACAACCAGAAAGGCTAGAACAACCCTGCCTAGTGTGCAAAGGAGGCTAGAGATAAAGTGCAAACTGTATATTCTAAAAGGTAGTAAAATTTCATTGTATTGTAATTATAAAAGAATGCACTGAGTAAAAACAACTGGTTACCCGTCATTAAAACAGAAACCATGCCTGGATCCACAAAGTCATTCTAAAAACAATTATTTCATCATAAAAAGTTTTTTTCCCATAAAAGAATATAACAGTTAATATGTGAGTAGTGCAAATAATGATAAAATGTTATTAAGAGGGGAAGTGAAAGGTGTACCAAAGATCTAAAATGGTACAGAGGGGCGACAACTAAATCATCATACAAAATTGTATAACACATGTATATATGGCAATAGACGTTTTCAATATACATGTGTGAAAATGTAAATCAACAACAAATATATTATATTAAACTGTGATAGATAACAGGGAACCTGACTATCTAACAGAATTGTGTGACATATAATATATAGATGAATGGTAAAAATTATAGTTCCATCATTTAATGCACAAATGAGCCACAGGGAACCTGACTGCTCATTGTGTAAGAGAGAAGAGAGAGGAAAAGAGGAAATGGTGCATGGTCTAACCTTAGTGAAGACTGCGGAGTTTGGGAACATATGGTTGTTACCAGATTAGGAAGAGCTAAAGAATCCGGTTCAGCTTTCATGTGACTAGAGTTGATAGTGCTGTTATACAAAATTATAAAAATCTTCAGTATTGTTAAGGCCATTGGGCCATTTGCTATCAAACTCTAGAATTAACCGGGTTTCAAGTTGTCGCAATAACAACTCTCTGTTACCTCCTCTCCGTAGGGGCAATACTGATCCTACCACAAAGTATCTCAAGCAATTGAGATCCTTGTTGTGTTTAGCTGCGAAATGTCGAGCTACCTGGTAGGACGGATCGGTATGTAATATTACCCTGAGGTGTTGCAAGATTCTGACGTGCACCTGTGCCTTGGTGCTACCGATGTAATGCAGCCCACAGGTGCACGTCAGAACATAGACTGCAAAATCTGTCTTGCAATCAAAGCAACCCTTTATTGGAACCTCTGTGGGACTAAAAGGTGTGCGGTAATGTGTCCTACTTTCACCAAACTTGCAAGCCCTGCAGTGGATACATTTACGAAAGCCAGATTTGGCCTTTAGCCAGTTGGCTTTTTGTTTTAATTCCGGACTGTTAACATCTAATGATGCACCCATATTTCTAGCCCTACGAAACGTTATAGTTGGTTTTTTTGGTAAAGTGTTGTCCGTAAGAATTATTGGCCAGTTCTTGTGAATGATCCTTTTGATGGCTTTTTCATCACTGCTGTAAGCATTGATGAATCTGGGGCAGGTATTTGCTAGTTCGTTAGAATCAATGACTTGATCGTCATTGTCCAGACTAGGATCAGACACCTGTAGAAGACTCTCTCTGCTTCTCAACTTAGCTTTAGCCAAAGCTAAATTGAAAGTCTGCTTGGAATAACCACGTTCCTGAAAACGGGTTCTGAGGTCATTGACACATATGTTGAAATCGAGCGTGGAGCTACAAATGCGTTTGATTCTGAGGATTTCACCAAGCGGGATACTGTGTATGGTGTGATGGGGATGGAGACTGGAAGCGTGCAGTAAAGTATTACCAGATGTGGGTTTACGATGTAAAGTGGATGTCAAACGATTAGCTTGTACATAGACTAGCACATCCAGGAATTCTATCTGGCATTGACTAATGTGCGACGTAAAATGGAGATTGAGGGAATTTGTGTTGATTTCATTGATGAACAAATTAGCCTCCTCCACGGTGCCCTGCCAGAGAATAAAAATATCATCGATGTACCTTAGATATTTTACGATCTTTTCTCTGACCCATACTGCATGCGTGGCTTCAAGGACCTGCTCCTCCCACCAGCCCACGTGTAAACACGCATAGCTAGGGGAGAAGCAGGAACCCATGGCCACCCCACGCAGTTGTCTCCATAAATCTTTAATGAAGGCAAAGTAATTGTTATTTAGACACCAGTTCATTAGCTCCAAGATGACTTTGTTGTGTTCATACATGTCAGCGGAGCGAGTATCCAAAAAATGTTTGGTGGCCCTGAGCCCCTCTTTATGTCCAATGCTCGTGTATAAGGACTCTACGTCCAATGTAATGAGCAACATGTCCTCTTGCCATTCCAGTTCGTTGATTTTAGACAAAAAGTCACCAGTATCACGAACATAACTGGACAGTTTGGTGACGAGTTCCTGTAAAAAATAATCAATATAGCGTCCCACATTCTCTCCCGCACTGTTGATAGCCGAAATGATCGGTCTTCCGGGAGTAGGCAAGATGTCTTTATGGATTTTAGGAATGAGGTAGAAGACAGGGAGGAAGGGAAATTCTTTATACATAAACTTAAATTCCTCTCCTGAAATCAACCCTTCTCGTCGATATTTGCTCAGTAGCTTTTCCAACGATATTTTTGCATTAAGGTATTCCTTCTTATTAGCTTTGCTGTAACAAAAGGTGTTGTTAAGTTGACGCAGAGCTTCTGCCACATAATCACATTTCGCCCAAATCACCAGGTTACCGCCTTTATCTGCCGTCTTCACGACTATATCAGGGTTAGCGCTCAGCTTTTTCATTAGCGCTATATATTTAGCTTGCTGGTGATCATAATAGATTTTGGTTTTTTTCCGTGATTTAGTGTAAAGATGTTTAATATCGTTGGTTATACAGTCATGAAATGTGTCAATGGCATCTTTTACCATAAGGGGGACAAATTTAGACTTGTTTTTAAACGGGGTTATGCCCGCTCCCTTTATATATATATGTATATATATATATATATATATATATATATATATATATATATATATATATATATTCACGCTCCAATTATATAACTCGCCCGTCGATGGAAGGCTCCAGTGAGACTTCTGGGAAGTGTAGTACGGAAAGCACACAATCAAGTCCTGTATGGACTCCACAAGTGGACCCGTCCTCGATTCCATGTACGGCTGCTACTTCACTGCCGTGACCCCCACGTTAACGGGGTGGTGCATACTCTGCGGCTGGACTGCCGCATATATAGATTCACGCTCCAAGGTTGTCCACCATGTGAGTAGCACGCGAGCAGCAGCTTTATTTATGTGTAGGTGAGGACGGGGATCCGCTTGTAGACGCCGCTCCGTAATGGATCTGCCTGACGCGTTTCGAAGCTCCATCTGCTTCTCTTCAGGGGCTTTAACGGAAGCGGTGTGCGCACCCGCTACACTTCTCCAATTATATAACTCGCCCGTCGATGGGAGGCTCCAGTGAGACTTCTGGGAAGTGTAGTACGGAAAGCACACAATCAAGTCCTGTATGGACTCCACAAGTGGACCCGTCCTCGATTCCATGTACGGCTGCTACTTCACTGCCGTGACCCCCACGTTAACGGGGTGGTGCATACTCTGCGGCTGGACTGCCGCATATAGATTCACGCTCCAAGGTTGTCCACCATGTGAGTAGAACCTGAGCAGCAGCTTTATTTATGTGTAGGTGAGGACGGGGATCCGCTTGTAGACGCCGCTCCGTAATGGATCTGCCCGACGCGTTTCGAAGCTCCATCTGCTTCTCTTCAGGGGCTTTAACGGAAGCGGTGTGCGCACCCGCTACACTTCTCCAATTATATAACTCGCCCGTCGATGGGAGGCTCCAGTGAGACTTCTGGGAAGTGTAGTACGGAAAGCACACAATCAAGTCCTGTATGGACTCCACAAGTGGACCCGTCCTCGATTCCATGTACGGCTGCTACTTCACTGCCGTGACCCCCACGTTAACGGGGTGGTGCATACTCTGCGGCTGGACTGCCGCATATAGATTCACGCTCCAAGGTTGTCCACCATGTGAGTAGCACGCGAGCAGCAGCTTTATTTATGTGTAGGTGAGGACGGGGATCCGCTTGTAGACGCCGCTCCGTAATGGATCTGCCCGACGCGTTTCGAAGCTCCATCTGCTTCTCTTCAGGGGCTTTAACGGAAGCGGTGTGCGCACCCGCTACACTTCTCCAATTATATAACTCGCCCGTCGATGGGAGGCTCCAGTGAGACTTCTGGGAAGTGTAGTACGGAAAGCACACAATCAAGTCCTGTATGGACTCCACAAGTGGACCCGTCCTCGATTCCATGTACGGCAGCTACTTCACTGCCGTGACCCCCACGTTAACGGGGTGGTGCATACTCTGCGGCTGGACTGCCGCATATAGATTCATGCTCCAAGGTTGTCCACCATGTGAGTAGCACGCGAGCAGCAGCTTTATTTATGTGTAGGTGAGGACGGGGATCCGCTTGTAGACGCCGCTCCGTAATGGATCTGCCCGACGCGTTTCGAAGCTCCATCTGCTTCTCTTCAGGGGCTTTAACGGAAGCGGTGTGCGCACCCGCTACACTTCTCCAATTATATAACTCGCCCGTCAATGGGAGGCTCCAGTGAGACTTCTGGGAAGTGTAGTACGGAAAGCACACAATCAAGTCCTGTATGGACTCCACAAGTCGACCCGTCCTCGATTCCATGTACGGCTGCTACTTCACTGCCGTGACCCCCACGTTAACGGGGTGGTGCATACTCTGCGGCTGGACTGCCGCATATAGATTCACGCTCCAAGGTTGTCCACCATGTGAGTAGCACGCGAGCAGCAGCTTTATTTATGTGTAGGTGAGGACGGGGATCCGCTTGTAGACGCCGCTCCGTAATGGATCTGCCCGACGCGTTTCGAAGCTCCATCTGCTTCTCTTCAGGGGCTTTAACGGAAGCGGTGTGCGCACCCGCTACACTTCTCCAATTATATAACTCGCCCGTCGATGGGAGGCTCCAGTGAGACTTCTGGGAAGTGTAGTACGGAAAGCACACAATCAAGTCCTGTATGGACTCCACAAGTGGACCCGTCCTCGATTCCATGTACGGCTGCTACTTCACTGCCGTGACCCCCACGTTAACGGGGTGGTGCATACTCTGCGGCTGGACTGCCGTATATAGATTCACACTCCAAGGTTGTCCACCATGTGAGTAGCACGCGAGCAGCAGCTTTATTTATGTGTAGGTGAGGACGGGGATCCGCTTGTAGACGCCGCTCCGTAATGGATCTGCCCGACGCGTTTTGAAGCTCCATCTGCTTCTCTTCAGGGGCTTTAACGGAAGCAGTGTGCGCACCCGCTACACTTCTCCAATTATATAACTCGCCCGTCGATGGGAGGCTCCAGTGAGACTTCTGGGAAGTGTAGTACGGAAAGCACACAATCAAGTCCTGTATGGACTCCACAAGTGGACCCGTCCTCGATTCCATGTACGGCTGCTACTTCACTGCCGTAACCCCCACGTTAACGGGGTGGTGCATACTCTGCGGCTGGACTGCCGCATATAGATTCACGCTCCAAGGTTGTCCACCATGTGAGTAGCATGCGAGCAGCAGCTTTATTTATGTGTAGGTGAGGACGGGGATCCGCTTGTAGACGCCGCTCCGTAATGGATCTGCCCGACGCGTTTCGAAGCTTCATCTGCTTCTCTTCAGGGGCTTTAACGGAAGCGGTGTGCGCACCCGCTACACTTCTCCAATTATATAACTCGCCCGTCGATGGGAGGCTCCAGTGAGACTTCTGGGAAGTGTAGTACGGAAAGCACACAATCAAGTCCTGTATGGACTCCACAAGTGGACCCGTCCTCGATTCCATGTACGGCTGCTACTTCACTGCCGTGACCCCCACGTTAACAGGGTGGTGCATACTCTGCGGCTGGACTGCCGCATATAGATTCACGCTCCAAGGTTGTCCACCATGTGAGTAGCACGCGAGCAGCAGCTTTATTTATGTGTAGGTGAGGACGGGGATCCGCTTGTTGACGCCGCTCCGTAATGGATCTGCCCGACGCGTTTCAAAGCTCCATCTGCTTCTCTTCAGGGGCTTTAGCGGAAGCGGTGTGCGCACCCGCTACACTTCTCCAATTATATAACTCGCCCGTCGATGGGAGGCTCCAGTGAGACTTCTGGGAAGTGTAGCACGGAAAGCACACAATCAAGTCCTGTATGGACTCCACAAGTGGACCCGTCCTCGATTCCATGTACGGCTGCTACTTCACTGCCGTGACCCCCACGTTAACGGGGTGGTGCATACTCTGCGGCTGGACTGCCGCATATAGATTCACGCTCCAAGGTTGTCCACCATGTGAGTAGCAAGCGAGCAGCAGCTTTATTTATGTGTAGGTGAGGACCGGGATCCGCTTGTAGACGCCGCTCCGTAATGGATCTGCCCGACGCGTTTCGAAGCTCCATCTGCTTCTCTTCAGGGGCTTTAACGGAAGCGGTGTGCGCACCCGCTACACTTCTCCAATTATATAACTCGCCCGTCGATGGGAGGCTCCAGTGAGACTTCTGGGAAGTGTAGTACGGAAAGCACACAATCAAATCCTGTATGGACTCCACAAGTGGACCCGTCCTCGATTCCATGTACGGCTGCTACTTCACTGCCGTGACCCCCACGTTAACGGGGTGGTGCATACTCTGCGGCTGGACTGCCGCATATAGATTCACGCTCCAAGGTTGTCCACCATGTGAGTAGCACGCGAGCAGCAGCTTTATTTATGTGTAGGTGAGGACGGGGATCCGCTTGTAGATGCCGCTCCGTAATGGATCTGCCCGACGCGTTTCGAAGCTCCATCTGCTTCTCTTCAGGGGCTTTAACGGAAGCGGTGTGCGCACCCGCTACACTTCTCCAATTATATAACTCACCCGTCGATGGGAGGCTCCAGTGAGACTTCTGGGAAGTGTAGTACGGAAAGCACACAATCAAGTCCTGTATGGGCAGATCCATTACGGAGCGGCGTCTACAAGCGGATCCCCGTCCTCACCTACACATAAATAAAGCTGCTGCTCGCGTGCTACTCACATGGTGGACAACCTTGGAGCGTGAATATATATATATATATATATGTATATATATATATATATATATATATATATATATATATATATATATATATATATATATAGAAAAAAAGTCCTGAACCGCTGATTCTCAAGCAGCACCAAGCAGGTACCGACCTCTTCCCCAGGAATAGAACGTTCAATAACGGGCCATTAAACACGATGAGGTGCAAGCAGTCATAAGTTATTTATTTGTGCAAATTTCAGGCAGCTGCCCTCCATGACGCGTTTCGCTCCGTCAAGCGGAGCTTGATCACATGACGCGCCACTGTAGGTTGTGCCATTTTATGTGAAATAAAAGCCAATCAGCTTTAGAAAAAAGACTGAGAGGTCGAAAATCAAGTACAAATCAAACACAAACCATGTACAGACAATGAGTGGTTAAAGAAAACTACACAAAGGCAAAAGTAGCGCTGTTCACATGAAGCTCAAGTACAAGTTCAAGCAATACGAGCTCAAGTACAAGTTCAAGCAATACGAGAACTCAGTAAATCGTATTTGTTTGGAAAATTATAGCCAGTGCCAGAAATCACAACTTGATCAATTAGTTCAATTGATAGATAACAATTCTTTTGTTACAAGAAGAAGAACAGCAACAACAGTTAATATGCTGATGCTGTCCAAATACGGCAAATACCTCTCAAAAAAAGCTTCAAATGTTTAATATTATATTATATTATTATATATATATATATATATCTTCAACTAAAACTCCTCACCATTCCTTCTCCATACAACAAGAGTTTCCACAGGTAATTGATTCCAAAGTGCTTTATTTAGTACACCATAGGTGCGAGCGTAGACAGTCAACGCGTTTCGGCTACTACCTTCAACTGGACCACAGAGTCCCCCCATCTAGAACATCTATTTAAAGTAACATAGTGCATTTGATCCCTTGTTTGTTTCAATTTAAAAATAAACTAGACTGCTGACCCCCATTCTTCTTGCAGACCCTGGCTATTAGTGGTTGCCATTTTTACTCGAAACACTGATGGTAAAGTACCTTGGCAGTTAAAAAGCTCTAACAATCAAATTCATAGTTGATGAAAGCAGGATAATTTTAAAAGGAGGAGATGTTGTTAATAATTTATGTGAAAATATATCTTCCATTTTTATCTCTGACTTTAAGAGGAGAAGAGAGAGAGAGAAAAAAGTGTAAAGGGAAATAAGAAAGGATTATGTGTCCTTACAAGTACAAGGAACACAAAAGGTGAACAATACATTTCCCAAAATAGCGACAAGATATTATTGATCATTATATGTCTGTGAAGTACACAATCAATACATTTAAAAAATAAAATAAAATCCTGTTCGCTAAAGTACTATGCGAGATGGATCGGACCATTTAATTATTTTAAAATTATAAAAGTTTAATTGTCCTTATCACCCAGAGTTTGTGTGTAGCAGCTCATTGGAAGAAAGTGCTAAGTGCAATGTGCCAATTATTGTCTTGTACATCTATTCTTCGTTTTCCTATACTCTTCTGAAGTAGAATTACATTTTATTCAGTTACTAACAGGCTACGGGTCAGTAAATACATGTAAAGTTCTTCAATTGACTTGATCCCATCTACATCCCATTCTTCATGCAATATGTTGCATTATATCTTCCTTTCTTTTCCCACTTTTTCATCTCTCTTCTTATATTTTTCATATTATACCACTCCATGTTTAATTTCCTCCTTTCCATATCTTTCAGTTCTTATCTGGCTAAACTTATAGAATATCCTTTTTATACTATGTGAGTCCACCTCATAATTCGTGGTTTCGGCTCCTCAGTTTATTTTTTCATTTGCTCTTATTTGTTGTTTCCTTGTTACAAATGTACGTGTAACTCAGCATCCAGCTTGTGACCAAATCGATAAATATATATGTGTGAGTGCATTGTGACTGAAAAAAAAGGTTGTATGGAAGTAATAGTTAGGCTAAGATTTCACTTGTTCAAAACCAGTGAAATTCAGCAGTTATAGTAACCTGAGCTAACTCTAACTAACGCCCCCTCAATGCACTGCTTATGACCTCACATATTATATCACTGATGACATGGTCAGTGATAGCACTGATGAGATCTCAAATGGCATTTCAAATGACATCACTGATGGCATCATCAAGTGAGTTTAAGGGTTTTCAAGAGTTTATGGACGCTAAAAATATATACTAACCTACTACACAAGTTAGATTAGTATACTAGGTGCACTACTAGTGAGTGATACTACTTCTTATATATATTATGTGAGTGGTTGTGTGACTTTATGTATCCTTCAGTGTATGGGATTGCAAGTGGCTGTGTGGGTGTATAAGTGGGTGTGTTAGTAACTGTGTGGTTGAGTGAAATGTTGTGTGAGTGGTGGTATTGGTAAGTGGGTGTGTCAGTGGCTGTATGAGTGAGTGAGTGGCAGTGGCAGTGGCTCTATGGGTGATTAAGTCGTTGTGTAGTGGCTGTATGGGTGAGTAAATGGTGTCTCAATGGCTGTATGAGTGAGTGACTTGGTGTGTAAGTAGCTATGTGGGTGAGTGAGGGGCTGTTTGAGTAGTTGTATGGTTAAGTATGTTGGTGTGTGAGTGGCTGTATTGGAGAGTGTGTATAAATGTCTGTATAGGTGACTGAGTGGATGTGTGAGTGCTTGTATAGATGTGTGAATGGGTATGTAAGTGGTTGTGTGGGTGTGTGAGTGAGTGTTTGTATGGGGGAGTGAGTTGCTGTGTTGACAGAATGTAAGGGTGAGGTGAGTGAGTAGGTGTGTGAGTGGCTGTATGGTTGAGTAAATGGTTGTGAGAGTGAATGTACAGGTGAGTGAGTGTGTATGTGACTGCCTCTATTGAGGAGTGAGTGAGAATAAGAGTACTGGTATGGGTCTGTGAATGGGTATGCGAGTGGTTGTGTGGGTGTGACAATGGGCATAAAAGAGGTTCAATGGGCATGTGAGTGTGTGTTTGAGTGGTTCTGTAGATGATGTCATCAGTGATGTCATTTGAGATGTCATTAGTGATGTTACTGACCATTTCATGAGTTATGTAATATGCGAGGTCATAAGCAGTGCGTTGTGGTGGATTAAGTTATAGTTAGCACAGGGAACTCTAAATGCTGAATTTAACTGATTTTGTACAAGTGGAATCTAAGCCTAACTATAAATTCCCTGTAACCTTTGATTTTTCACTGAATTTTTAAGGTTTTTTAAATTTTATTTCCTAACTATAATGTTCTTGTAACCTTTGATTCTTTAAGTGAATTTCTATGTTTTTTTTAATAGTAGTCATGTTTGCAAAGTGGTGGAGAAAGGGGGTGGTACCTCCAACCAGCTCTCAGGCATCCCACTGTAAGTGGATTACTGGATATAACATGTGGATTTCTTTGCTCCCAAGGTCCCTCAGCAGCCAAGCAGTAGTGTGCCAGGAGGCGTTTTTGCTGAGTGGTGGAGAAAAGGGGCCTGGTCTCCAAAGTCCTTACAGCAGGCATACTCTCCAGGACTTACTAAAGGTAACATGAGGGGTAGTTGGCCCCTAAAGACCTTCTGCAATCAAGGACACTTCATCCCCCAACCAGCAATGGGCAATGAGGTGCATTTGTGGTGGAGAAAGGGGGTGGTGCCAACGATTAACACTCAGCAATCCCGCTGTGTGGGACTTACTGGAGGTAACAGAGGGGTAGTTGGCCCCTAGGGAACCTTTGAAGCCAAAGGGACTTTATCCCCCAACCAGCAGTGCACCATGAGGCACGTTTGCAGAGTGGTGGAGAAGGGTGTGTGGCTTCTGAAGTCCTCTAAGCAATCAGGCTGTGTGGTATTTACTGGAGCTAACAGGAGGGCTTGTGGGCCCCTCAAGGACCCTCTGAACAAAGGGGACTTTATCCCCCAAGAAGCAGTACTCCAGGAGGGGCATTTGCGGAGTGGTGGGAAAAGGGGGCATTGCCTCTGAAGTCTTGTCAGCAATTAGGCTGTGTGTAGCTTACTGGAGGTAACAGGAGGGAGACTTTGTTTAGTCCACAATTATGTCATTAACAGTACATATAAGATTCCCTAAGACTCCTAGTATGTATACCCACTTGATATACCTGGAAAAAGAAAAGGTGTGCTGCTTTGTGCTCCAAGAGCTCTAGTAAGGATACGTATCATCCACTTCAAGTGTAATCTTCTAATCAAATACAAGAACAAATCATATTAGGACCACAATTGAAGATATGGGTATATGAACACATGCATTCTAAGCTTTACACCTACCCACTAACAGCAGGATAATGTCTTAACAGGGGCAGAGAGATATGGCCTCTTTATTCTCCCAACAAATAACTGATACTGTAAGAAACAGAAATATAAACACAGAATAGGAACTGGTAACATCCGTAATGTTTTCGATTGTAAGTATACTCAGCAATGCAGCACAGTTGTATTCATCCATACACATGAAAGGAAAGAAGAAAACAAAAGAACTTGCACCCTTTTGTATTCCAGAGTGTGAGAGGCCAAACTCTTGAATATCCAAAATGCGATCACCAGTCAAAGTGAAATGGGGATGATTCACAGTGGATTGCCGTATAATCAATTTAAGCCTTTTTTACCATTAGTGTAAGCAAGAAAACTCTCTAAAAGTCTACTTGAGCCATAGGAATTCAAACAAATGACACAATCTTGAATCCTTTCCGAACCCCTTCACTCAGTAGGAGTTATCAGAATTCGTAGCTCTCCAACTCGAGGGAAAGCGGGGAGGAAAATACAGGTCAAATCCTGCTTCCCCAATGATCTCTTGGAGAGGCCAACTTGTTCAATGTGCGATACGCACTACCGGCATGTGCGATTGCAGGAAAGGTACCTACACAATTTGCAGAATTCTGTGTACAATATGCGCTACCAGTGTGTGCTATGGCAGGGAAGGTATTTACACAATTTGTGGCGTTCAATGTACAATACTCGCTACCCAAACGTGTCAATACAGGAAAGGTAGTATACACAATACACAGAGTTCACTGCACAGTACGCGCTACCAGCATGTGTCAATGCAGGAAAGGTATTATGCACAATTCACAGAGTTCACGGTACAGTAAGTGCTATCAGCGTGTGTCAATGCAAGAAAAGGTATTTGCACGTTCGAAGAAAATGTGTTCCGCTGTTTGAGACAAACAATCTGTCGGTGCAGCAAGCACCCTTACGAACCTTTGGCCGTCTTTTTATGACTTCCTCCTCATTTTTGGCCGCATCAGTGAATGTGCCGCAAGGGTAGATGGAAAGCGCAGTTCTTTCCTACACGTTCATGCTGACATGCATGTGTGCCACAAGTATTGCTGGGAGTGTTAGTTCTACCGCCTGAAAATGAATGCCAGTGTTTTTACTCACCACAGACCTCAGCACTGATGCTCTCTGAAAATTCATTACAGGAGGACTTGCTGGCCCCATGGATGCTCAATATCCAGGGTAACTTTTTCCCCTAACCAGCAATGTGCACAGGAGGCGTGTTTGCAGAGTGGTGGAGAAAGGGGGCGAGGCCTCCATCATCTTGCCAGCCTTTTTATTATTTATTTTTATTTGGCGAGCTAACTTGGGCCAGTTTTTGCCCCAGGAACCCCATCCCCTGGGGCCCGGCTAACTTAGAATGGGGGAGGGGGCCCGCACGGCCCCCATCCCACGGCTGATTTCGGCCACTGGTGCCCCTTTCCCCAGGGCTCAGCCTCCTTATTTTAATTTGTTTTAAAATTAAATAATGGGACCCCTCTCCCATGCTATTTTCAGCCCGGGGACCCCATCCTCCTGGACCCGGCCTCTAATGTGGGTTCCCTAGCAGGGCACCCACTCACTAAAGACCAGGACTGTGTGAGGAGCCTGAAGGCCCCCGCAGTCCTTGCCGGTTTCCCGCCTCCTGCGGGAGCTGCCATTGCTTTAAGGCATAGGCAGTTGCTAACATGCAGCTCCCTGTGTGTAAAAGCAATTTTGCTCCATGTGTCAAAGTAATTGTGCTCCGACTTGAGCAAGCGAGAGCTAAATGTTCTCACTTGCTCAAAACGGAGCACAATTTGCTACAGCTTGGCGGTAACGGGTTCGCTCCTGCTAAACCATAGCAAACAGCTATGTCCCAGCAGGAGCCGGCTCTGGGGAGTGGTGTTCCCCAGGGGACTGTATGGCTCCAGGACAGGGGCCATGTGGCCACCTCCAACCTTGATCAAGAGCCAGCCTTTGGGAGGTGTCGGTCCCAGGGGCTGAGTAACGGCCTGGGAAGGGTGCCTTGTGGCCCCCTCCCATTTCCTAAAAAATGCTTTGGCCTGAACACCAAGGTGGTCACCGGGGCCGGTTGGGTCTATGAGGCCCCCATATCAAACCTTAAAAGCCCAGGGGAGGAGAAAGTTCACGGGGCATGGAGTTCCACAAGGCCACCTATTGGATTAGCCCATGGGAGTTGGCAGTCCCAGGGCTGTGGGGGAGGCCATACAGTCCTCCACACACACAAATTTACTTCATAGCCCGGTAAAGGTGGCAGCACACAGGACTGTGGGGGGGGGGGTCTGTGCAGGCCCCCCGCATGTTTATTAATGTTTGCCCTTGTTGTGTAGTTCCTATATGACCTATACAGGACCTGCCGTTTGGATAACATAAACTGTGGGATTGGTGGCAGACTGATTTTGTGCACCCCCACCGGGTATGTTAGCCTGTCTGTATCAGCTATCTCACAGTGCTACTAGAATCTCCTCTTATCGGGTTCTTGGCAACCTCTGAACATGACAACCCTGATCCCTCAGAGTAGTGGAAACAATATACTACCTTTTGCTCAGTCGCTTGTGCTCACATAGGGCCTGATTAGGATCGCGGTGAATCCGCATCCTCCGGGCCGGCGGAAGCCACCGCCGGCCCGGAGGATGCGGATTCACCGTTGCGGACACCGAAAAGACCCCCCGCCAGATTAGGATGGCTGGGGGGGTCATGTTTCCGTCCGCCGCTTTTCCGCCGCTTTTCCGCCGCGGTCACCTTCCGATCGCGGCGGAAAAGCTCTAATATGGTGGCGGTGTCTATCAGACACCGCCAGCCATATTAGGATGCCGGCGGAGACATGCTTTTCCATGGAGGGTTTTCCGCCGTAGAAAATCATGTGGACATTGGTGTTTGGGGGCCCGTTGCGGGCCCCTAGGGGTTTTGGGGGTGGGGGGTGCACATGGGGGGTACCTATGGTACCCCCAACATTTACATGCACAAAGCAGCAGGCACCGCGCTGTGCCTACCGCTTTGTGCATGTAAATGTAAAACATGCAGTTTTAACATTGCGGCGGGTGCTGCTTCAAGCAGCACCCGCCGCAATGTTAAACATACAGGATGTGACCACCAGGGTGGTGGTCACATCCTAATTTGCACGGAGGGACCGCCGCTGCCCCTGCGGACGGTCCCTCCACCTCTGGGGTGGCGGACGGACGCAGGTCCATCCGCCATCCTAATCGGCCCCTTAGTTTGTCTCAGAGATACACGGAATAAACATACGGGCGTTTTCAATAAAAATGTATTGAACAGTTGTTATTCTAGTGTAGAACAGATTAGCTGTAACAACCATTAGACAGTATCAGAGATATATGTTTAGAAGACCTAAGAAAGTAAATGGATGGTATAGCTCTACCATCTTGCTATGATCAAGAATACATACGAGTACATAAAATACATGATAACATGTGCGCACTCCTACAATGCCCTTCTAACTAGATGTACCTAAATGTACCTAGCATCTGTGTAGGTGTTATGCCAAGAATCCCTCTAGGATCTAGTCAACCCCATTACCTGAGAATGAGAAAATATGGTACCCCGTCCTGGTCTCGAGTTGGATACCCCACAAGGGATGTTAGATCACTGTGAGCTGGAATGTCTGCATGCAGGAACCTCAGCGTCTCTGGTCAGTGTGTCAGCCAGGAAGTATCGGTTTCCTCTGTCCTTCTAAGCAAGACGTGATGTATATATACCCATAGGTCTCCCCAGGGGTCCCCTTTGCTGTGATACTGTGTCGGCCTAAAGGATGATGTTGGGCCTGAACTTTATACAGAGATATTATACAGGGGATGTTAGTCCTGCTATGCTTCCAAGAAGCCTCATGCACAATGTATGAGATTCAAACTAGGGAAAAACCCGAGTTCTGAATGCAGTGTCATATCTAGGTAAAAGGTCAGTCCCTAAGAACCGTTATGTATGTAATGTAGGGAAGGATATAGGTGAAAGGTCGCAATGTCACCTGCGCCAATATAGGGTAGCTATATGGAATATAACACCCTGGGGAGGTGGTGGTCCCCCGGGTGCAGGGGCGCCGACTGGGCACCACCATATATTTTTAAAAACATGCCCCTGGGACTTGGTCGACTCGGGGCTTCTTATAAAAGATGCTCTGGGGCCTTATGTTTTTGCCTGATCCATGGGTACACTCTTGAATTTGTGGCGAACCTTAAACAAATTCTTGTAAGGTCCTGTAGCACCCCACCCCTTTTCTTCATTTTTTAATTTTTTTGTGAGTCCTAGAATGTCTTGTAACACTTCCTAATTTCAAAAAGGGGGTGGTGATGGACAGAGTATCTGAGTTAATCAGAACACTCCTACCCAGTCAACAGATCAGGGCTTGATCCATCACCGTTTTTTAGCTCACTGCACCATCCCAGTTCAGAACCTGGCTACATGCAAATTAGTCTGTCCCTGGCCCAGTGCATCATGGGAACAGGGCAGACCAAACTACCAAGCCAATTCTTTACTGGAAAGGAAACAAGCTTCCGGGGACCGGTTTCTGGCATTACAGCCGTCTTCGGCCCGGCTTGCTTGAATCCTGATGGTGCAGTGAGCAAGGGACTCATGTCTGAGCAACACCACCCCTTGTTGTAAATAATTTTGTCCACCCTAAGCGTGGAAGGGTATACTCAGATGTGAGTCCCTTGCTTATTGCACCATCAGGATTCAAGCAAGCCGGGCCGAAGACGGCTGAAATGCCAGAAACCGGTCCCCTGAAGCTTGTTTCCTTCCCAGTGTAAGAATTGGCTTTTGTAGTCTGGTCTGCCCTGTTCCCATGATGCACTGGGCCAGGGACAGACTAATTTGCATACAGCCAGGTTCTGAAACTGGGATGGTGCAATGAGCTAAAAAACGGTGATGGATCAAGCCCTGATCTGTTGACTGGGTAGGAGTGTTCTGATTAACTCAGATACTCTGTCCATCACCACCCCCTTGTTGTAAATAATTTTGTCCACCCTAAGCGTGGAAGGGTATACTCAGATGTGAGTCCCTTGCTCATTGCACCATCAGGATTCAAGCAAGCCGGGCCGAAGACGGCTGAAATGCCAGAAACCGGTCCCCGGAAGCTTGTTTCCTTCCCAGTGTAAGAATTGGCTTTTGTAGTCTGGTCTGCCCTGTTCCCATGATGCACTGGGCCAGGGACAGACTAATTTGCATAAAGCCAGGTTCTGAAACTGGGATGGTGCAATGAGCTAAAAAACGATGTTGGATCTAGCCCTGATCTCTTGACTGGGTGAGAGTACTCTGCTTAATTCAGAGACTCTGTCCATCACCACCCCTTGTTGTAAATAATTTTGTCCACCCTAAGCGTGGAAGGGTATACTCAGATGTGAGTCTCTTGCTCATTGCACCATCAGGATTCAAGCAAGCCGGGCCGAAGACGGCTGAAATGCCAGAAACCGGTCCCCGGAAGCTTGTTTCCTTCCCAGTGTAAGAATTGGCTTTTGTAGTCTGGTCTGCCCTGTTCCCATGATGCACTGGGCCAGGGACAGACTAATTTGCATACAGCCAGGTTCTGAAACTGGGATGGTGCAATGAGCTAAAAAACGGTGTTGGATCTAGCCCTGATCTCTTGACTGGGTGAGAGTACTCTGCTTAATTCAGAGACTCTGTCCATCACCACCCCTTGTTGTAAATAATTTTGTAACATTTCCTGGCTGAAGTGTTGGCAGCCATTCAAATTATAGTAGGAACTGCACATCCACTGCAAAGACTCGCTTCCCCAGATATCTATATTTGTTAAACTTAACATTTCTGAAGCTGCTGACCAAATTTACATCACATTGCAAAAATCACACTTTGTGGACCAACATCTAGCTTTCTGACAAATTTGGTGTAATGTTGTTCAGTGGTTCAGGCTGTAGTCGTTTGAAAAAAATGAAAAATCCCCATAGACATAACATGGGGGAAATGTATTTTGGGACACCCCTTTTTTCTCAGCCCTCGCTTGAAGAATCACCCCAAAATTTCAGCACAGCAGCTCAACCAAAAAGGGGAAGTTTTTAGAAAATGTTATGAAGATTCATCAAGCAGCACCAAAGGTATTGGCAAAACAAAAAACTTTTTTTCCTATGGAAACTTTGGTCCTAACTATAACTACAAACTGGCTATTGCCTGTGGATAATATGTACAATAGATGCTGCTCGTCAGATTTTGGACACAGGTGATTCTGCAGTGCTGTTGCTTTTAGATTTTAGCTCTGTGTTCAACACTATGTCCCTTAACATACTAATTGAGAGGTTCTGGAACTGTGGGGTGAGCCACTGCATGATGGTCTCAGTAGCTGAGTCCAGTCCCTGTCCCCAAAACTAAGGCCAATGCTGTATGGCTTGATGATAGACTGTCATTTGACAGTCAAGTCACTGCAGTGGCGGGCAAATCTTTTGGATTGCTCAAAATGCTGAGCAAAATCTTGTGCCTGTTGCCAGAGTCAGCCAAAAATGGTTATACAAGCCTTGATTATATCAAGACTTGATTATTGCAATGTCTTGTATTTGGAGTTACTCAAGGAAGAATTAAAAGCCTACAGAGAGTACAAAACTCAGCAGGACACCAACTACTGCATTTGCTGATGTCTGTGTCTATTAGGTCGGCACCCAGGAAATTACATTGGCTGCCGATAAAGTAGAGATCAGCTTTCAAAGCTCTGTGTTACTGTCACATAGCTTTTGCCAAATAAGGGCTAGAATTCATTCAATCCCTGGTGAAACCATACATAAGTTTAAGGACCTTAAAATAAGCAGCGGAGGGGCTGGCGATTGTTCCTAGGGTAGAGAGAGTTAATTCCGGAGGTAGTTCTTTTAGTTACTA
This sequence comes from Lissotriton helveticus, assembly GCF_964261635.1. Lineage (NCBI taxonomy): Eukaryota > Metazoa > Chordata > Amphibia > Caudata > Salamandridae > Lissotriton > Lissotriton helveticus. The sequence goes on from NC_136067.1 coordinate 1,011,449,172, forward strand.
GGGCCAAGGTTATGAAATGCCTTGCATCTGCTACTTTGTCAGGTACAATTGGATGAGCTTTTTAGGAGGATACTTAAAATCTGTTTTTTCAGGCAGGATGTTTGAGAGATTTTAAAGCTGTGCGTAAGGTGCGGTGTCCTGCTGCTAGCATGGGGACATCTCATGTGAGGTGGCTATACGCTTTATAAAATATATCGGGGCAGATTTATGTCGGACTTGCGCCACGTTTACGCCACCGTTGCGTCATGCAACGGCGCGGAAACGTGGCGCATCCCTACGACCTATTTACAATGTGACGCATCTAGGCAGATGCGTCACGTTGTAAAGCCCTGCGCCACATGAAACCTGCGTCAGGTTTCATGTGGGCGTTCTGTCGCAGGGTGGGCGTTCCCTCGTAGGAAAGCCCCGTAAAACTGACGCAGTGAAATCTACAAGATTTCACTGAGTCAGTTTTACGACGCTGCTGGGTCAAATCCTTACGCCTGCTTGAAGCAGGCGTAAGGAGTGACGCTCCACGTTATGTATGGGTGGCCTCTGTACATTGCAGGAGTTGCGTCGCACTTGCGACGCTACTCCAGTAATGCGCCGCCCGTACACCACAAGATGCGTCACGCATCTGCCCTTCCTTGCACCATGGTGCGCCGCATTGTAAATGCGGCGCATCTGTGGTGCCGCAAGGAGGGAATTGCGTGACGCATCAGTTCCGGCGCATCCCTGCTGATTTGCAGAGATGCGCCAGAACTCATAAATCTGCCCCATCATTATTTTTATTATTACTTGTTAGGATTAAGTACCTGTTTTTTACAGGGTAGGACGTGGCCAGAGAAGAGTTTATGAATGCTGACAAACATGCATGTTTGTAAGTTTGCACAACTCACTGGATATTTCAGCCCTGGGACAGCTAGTCTCTGCTCACTCCTGCCCATGTCAGTAGACAAAATATCAAAAGGTAAGTGCATAGTCGGAAGTATAGATTTACTAATCCTAATGCTACATCTACGTAATGTGAAGATTTATATGTACAGCATGGTTACACCTGGAGTTAGGTATAGAAAATCTAGACTTACCTGTCCATTTTGTTTTATATTTTGTCCTCAATGTCGTGTTCCAGTGGTATTCTGGAGTCGATATTCAGGGTACATACCCTCCTTCTGAAATGTACCCACTAACCTATAACAGGCTCACGTACTTTACTACTTCTGCGAGGTTTATTTTTTATCTCTGACCAAAGAGTTTAAATTCTCTCTTAGGCTCAACTCAGGAGTTTTGCTAGTGGGCATTACTCAAGGCTATCAACGTTCTCATCTGCTTTGGGGGAAATGTACATGTTCATTGGGAAGGAATTTGCCAGGACTAAGAGTCTAAGTAGATGCTTGCAGATCTATTTGGCAAACATTGGAACCTAAAGAAATTATACCTGGGAATTTTGTCTATTATCAGAGAGGTCATTAAAATATGTCATCAGACTGTTCCATCTGAATGCCACAATTAAAAGACGTGCCTTGAGGAGGGTTGAGATGTGGAGATGGATTCTCTAAATTGTATTTCCTCATCTCATCATCATCCACTAGCCTAACGAACCTGCGTAATACTTTGACATGAAACTTCTTTAAAGGAAAACAGTACTCCCAGTTGACATGAACTCTTAAAACAATCACGACTGAGCTTTAAATCTTGTCTGTATCTGGAATTCACAGCATATTCCCACTAAATAGTGCAGTGCTCTGTTCACATCTTGTCTTCATCCCAAAAGGTTTGACTGCGCTAAATCTAAATGAAGAGGTTTTCCCGTCCATATTCTTTCAACACCAACACTTGTTCTGATGAATGGGTTGCCATAACATCAATGTCAAGTCTGTACTCTGATCTTTTGTGGATAAAACAAGTTATATATTGACATATGTCATTGTATGTGAAGCCAAGGTCACTTCCAAAATGTAGCTCTCTGTTAGAACAGAAGACCGCGGCAAGTACATTTTCGTGTACATCCACTGGTTAATTTATAATTTTAGTAGTCACAGGGTCTTGGGCTATGATATGCCCCTTTTGTGTTCAAACGTCCCTTGCGACGCAGTTGTTCTGGGTTTAATACGCAACCTGTTGAGCTAAATTATATTTAGGGATAGACGATTTCCCATTACAAGACTTGGACACATTTTTTTATACAATTGCTTGGTCGCCCATGTAAATGTAAACAGTGATTGAAGCCTTGAAAAAGTTTCTATGAAATGAAACACTTGTCGGCTGCCCGTTCAACGTTTAAAAGGAGGACTGTCACACCAAGCTGCTTACTCTTGTATTGTGATTGACCCTAAAATTTGTGACTTAAGATTCTGTCATATGTACCTATTAAATTGATACGGCAAGAACAAAATTGATGTCCTGCTGCTACTTTGAATTAATTTGCTTTAACAACTGTATGAATTCATGTAAAATTGAATAAGAGTGCCGAGGTTTATATTTTTGTTTTGTAAAAGTAACAGATCCACTTTTTTTTCGCAGATCCCTTAATCCTGATGGGTCTATTATCAGCTTTTATGAACTCCTTCATATTTAAGTGGCCTAAGTGGGTGCAGGGATTTCAAGATAATATCAAACCTTGGTGACGCTATGAACCAATATGATAGCTAGTATATATCACCACCTTCCTACATACCATAAAATCAAGACAACCAAAACCACCTTTATGATTTGGTATCACAAATTTTCCTTCTTACTTTAAGCCCAGAAAAGCCTTCAAGTATCTTATCTATGGCTTCATTTATTTGCTCTTTAAAGTATATGTCATGCAATTGGATATACTCGCTAATTACAGTAACTTATCAAAATGTTCATTTAAATATGTATCTTTCTCCACTGAGCCAAATTTAGAGGGCCTGCTTTGTCACAAGCATTTTATTTCCATACAAATATACCTATATAATGTGTCATTATTTTATCTATATCTTTAGTCATGTCAATCCATAAAATATTAATAACTTTTTTCAACCATTAGGCACATTGGTTTTCTGATAACCCCTTCAATTAGGAATAGAAATTGGCATTCAGATTGCTTTTAAGAAGGTATGTTTATGTCCAGAAACTTCCCTTTGCAAACAACAACGTCTCTAACCACCATTTCTGTCTTGCTAGGAATCATCCAAGGCCATGTACCAACACATGCTCTTTTAAAAGTACATATGATCCTCGAGATAACACAATTAAGAACCCAGGCATATTACACCACCACTACAATATCCATCCCAGAGGATACTTCCGTTCCACAAAACAAAACCAATTTCCTGTCATCTTACTACAATTCTCACATATACCCGTTGAGAACTGGCTCGAGTACACTGACACCCTAGAATGTACTATGACCACCACCAAAATTCAAAATCCCTTTACGTTATCCTAGGTAGCTATCTCAAACTTCATACAAACATCAATACCATGGTCAAAAATGCCAGTTACCTGTTGAGACTCATATTTGTGATGACAACTTTTTTATACGACCAAAACCTCAAAGTTATTGTCCAATAAATACTTGTCTTCATAATTGACTATGACAAGTCAATCCACACTGCCATATCCAAAAATTACTTTTGCGTCCCTGGAAAGGACTGATTTTACAACATTAATCCTACACTGATCACACCTAATTTGCTCCTCATTGGTGCCAAATGTATCTAACAACTTGCAAACCAATTTCATAAAGTTGATCACTCTGATCCTTCTCACTAACAGGCCTAGAGACCAGATTTCTTTGAGGGACAAACCCAACTTTACAGCTCTAACACACTTTTTGGGATCCCAGTCTTAAGCATAATATGGACATTGAAGAAATCCTTCTTTGGGTGCACACCCAAACATATGGATCTTCATGGGGCATATCATCAACAGATTGCGATAATTATCGCAAAGCGCGCTTAGCTAATTTTTTATTATCGCTGGCTATCGCTGGATTTCATCGCCGTGGTAGCGCAATATTAACAGCGCTTTGCTCCTAGGCGACATGAAATCCAGCCATAGCCATGAAAACATGCTTTATTGTGAGAAAACAAGCGATAATTTTCCTGCAATACTGAAAACCTTGCTAATAGGCAGGCTTGGACTTAGCCTTGCAATCCATCTCTCATATAAAAGATGGCTAAGTCGTATTTTTAGCAGGAGTTAAAAACCTGCGATAAAGGGGGCTTAGCGCGGCTTTCATTCTCACATCCCGGGTCCGGTGCAGCCTTGTTATATCCCGAAGCTGTCTTAGCAAGTATTTGTCATGGAGTTGTGTGAAGGAATGTCCACTTTGCATGTCATTAACGATAAATATCGCTGACATGTAAAGTGGCAATAAAAAGGCTGCAAACTCAAGGTAACAAGCGCTAATGCTTGTTAGCGAGTCCTTGTTAATAGAGCAATAGAAAAATTGCCACTTTTAGGCTCATATGGCTATGTCTCAGGGGTTTAGAGGGCCTCCACCCAGTCATTGTCATTGATGTCCCCATTGTCATCCATCCAGGTGATTTTCAAGGAGCCCATGGGTCAGGGTAGTTGTTCACCAGCTTCTGACAGATTACTGAGGGCCTCCAGAGGGGAGGAGTCCGGCAGGCTTGCCCCAAGCGGGACATTTATCTGGAGAGCGCATCGGAGCCGATAATAATGAAGTCACTGAGAAAGAGACAGTTCGTACTCTTGACTGAGTGTGTCAAGTGTCAACAACGCTCCATTTCTCTATATGTCCCTCAGATGTTCAATCCCAATCATTGCTCAACATGAGAAACCTGAAAGATTGGACACCTCTTTCAGCTTATCACTGTGCCACAGGGAGGTCATAGCTGTTACTGTGGATTGCCATCCCAAGTGGCGATCAGCCTCGGTACAACATCTCACCACAGTCGATGTGTGCATCGGCAGAACCTCCCTCCTTTGGTGATAGCAGAGAATGGTCTCATATCCATCCTGTAGGTCAGCTCCCCCCGGTCAGAATATACACAGTCAATGATCACTATGAGCTGCAAGGTCCAATAGTATTTTTGGATATCTGGGATCGCCAACCCACCGTCATTTACCCCTCTTCAGAGCTTTCCCGGTGCAATAAGTAGTGCGCCCCCCTGCCACAGAAAAACCTGTGGTTCCTGGTTAATCTGTTTAAAAAAGGTTGGTGGGTCGGTAAGGGTGTATTTTGGAGTGTGTATAAAAAGCGCGGTAAGGACATCATTTGTATAGGGATGCAATTAAGGATATCAGGAGGGTGTGCCAAAGCATCACTTCAATTCAGAGACAATCTGTCTGTGGTGTTAGGTTCTGCTGTACAAACAGTCATTGGTCCTGGGTCACAACGATTCTGAGGTATTTAAACCCTCCAACACAATTGGGGCTGCGTATCCCCTCGGGAACCACGGGGGGGGGGGCTGACAAGGGAAACGCCACTGATTTGGCCCAGTTTATTCTATATCCAGAATAAGATGTGGAGGATTCTTGCTATTGAGAAAAACAGCCTGGAGATGTATAGCACTATGTCATCTGTGTACAGGGAGATAGGTTCCTCCCAGCTTCCCATTAATGGAATGCCCCATATCAAAGGGTTGCCCTTTATCTAACACACCAGTGGCTCCAGTGCCAGGGCAAAAATCAGGGGTGATAGTGGGCAACCATGCCCGATACCTCTGTGCAACGGAAAAGTGTTAGATCTCACACCATTAACCTTCACTCTAGCCCTAGGCACCAGATAGAGCAATCTGGTCCATCCACAAAATCTTGGGCAAAGGTGGCAAACTGGTAGGACCATTCAATGCTATCAAATGCCATTGGGGTATCAAGAGCCATCTAAACAGACTGTAGTGCCTGCTGTAAACCCGTTATATAAAGGAGCCCGTAGAGTCTTCTCAAATTGAGCTGAACGTTTCTGCATTGTATAAAGCAACGGGGTAACCCAGTGTCCCTCAGAACCTGGGCCTAAACAATATAAACAACAATTGGTTCTGTTAGGTCAAACAATTACTTAGTAGTATTAAACATTTGAATACACATAACCATTGAACACACACAAAAGAAAAAACAAATATGTTAATCATGAAAAAGGTAATATTTGTCTTAGTACTTTCAATTTGTTCAGGAAAAGGTCAAGAATTACCAAGACAATCAAGAAAGGCTGTCGGATAATTGAATTGATAAAGCGGCGCATGTGAGCATGATTAAGGTGACATGGTGAGCGTGGTGACAAAGTGACAACATTTGTGTATTAAACACAAAGGTGACAAAATACTGCACAGGTATTTACAATAAAAACTTTTTGAGAAACAGCTCTAATTTCAAATTTTGGAAAACAATGATGCTAGCTTGATAATTGAATTATATGGATTTGCGTGCTAGCGGCCCTGTTGGAGCATGAAGGGACAAAACAACTGTCGACGTTTTGACCCTGACAAACAGCATAAGTTGGATATGTCAAAGACCAGCCTTCTTCAGGACAGGATGGTGGGTGGACAGACGAGTCTTCGAAAATTGAAGAAAGCAAATAGGCCAAGCCCATGGGGCCTTGAGGGGGCAACGTCAGGGATGTGATCAAACTAAACGTCAAGGGTAGACTGTATCAGGTTTCTGAAACTGAGATTGATCCAGTCATTCAGCACAATTATGGTAATTTGAAATAGTGAAACTGGACAGTTGTGGAGCATCAGACAGTACAGGCCATCAAACTGGAGGGTCAGTTATTATCGGACAGCCTTTCTTGTTTGTCTTGTTAATTCTTGATCTTTTCCTGAACAAATTGAAAATGCAAAGTAAAATATTACCTTTATCATGAATAACTTATTTGGTTTTTCTTTCGTGTGTTTTCAATGGTTATGTGTATTCAAATGTTTAATACTACAAAGTAATTGTTTGACCCGACAGAACAGAGTGTTCCTGCGTGGCATAAAACCCGACCGGTCTACGTGGATAATGGAGGGGATAAAGGATATGAGTGCGAGAGTCTTGGCCAAAACCTATGCCTCGACACCGGGAGAGAGATTGGTCTGTGGGATCTGCACTGCTCTGGGAGCCTGCTAGCCTTATTCAATTCCACGAAGGTGGCTGTGCGCTGGTCCTCTGGCAAGCAACAGGTCACCCTCGCCAGCCGGAACATATCCAGCATCAGCGCTGCTAGCTTGTTGGCCATACCTTTAAACAGTTCAACAGGTAAGCCATTGGTTCCCGCCACCTTCCCTGATTGTAAGACCCTAAGGGCCGTTGCTATTCCCTCCACTGTGAACTTCGCATCTAGCGCCTCCGCCACTTTGCCCGTGATCGTCTGCAGGGAGAAGTCACGTAGGAATTCCTCACAGGAGGTTTGAGACCTAGTGGTCACTGATGGATACAGTTCTTTGTAATAAGATGCGAATGTATCTGCTATTACGAAATTCGTCATCTGCAGGAGACCTGACTTGTCTCTGACATGCCATTACCCAGGGACTGTCCTTGTCCCTCTTCTCGAGCCAGGCGAGCATTTTAGAAGACTTAACCCCTAAATCACATAATCAGAGCTGTGATGCCAGCGCATTTGACCGGGTTGTATCACGGACAGAATATCGACGACCACAATATCGAGGCCCAAAATATCAGGACCTAAATATCGGTGTCAAGAATATCTACATCCTATCTACGTCATGGTAAGTACAAAAATATTGAAAATAAAATATTGTTGTAAAAAATATTGGTTAAAATATCGTTTTTTTAAATGTTTATGAAATAATATAAATAAAGTAAATAATACATATAATTAAAAAAAGATAATTATAATTATCATAAAATGTTTAAAATTAGAAATAATAAATATGTGAAAAATTAAGCATACATATATATAAAATATTATATATATTTACTTAATAATATTAATAAATAATTATTATAATAAATTATAAAATGTTAGAAAGCTATAAAAAATTAAAAATACAAAATAAATATAAATATATATATATATATATATATATATTTATATATATATATATATATAAATATATATATATATATATATCAGTAAAATAAAATTACACTGCATTAACAGCAATAGTTGGATAGAAGAGGGGATCAAATTATTATTCACACTCCTGGGAGTGCAACAGTAGAAATTGTGTTGGATAGCGGAGAGGTAAAAATTATTATTCCCACTCCAGCGAGTGCAACAATAGGGAAAGTTTTGGATAGTGGAGGGGAATCATTTGCTCTTCCCACTCCTGAGCGTGCTTTAGTGGAGAAAGTGTTGGATAGCGGAGGGGAATAATTTACTTTTCCCACTCCATGGAGTGCAACATTAAGGAAAGTGTTGGATAGCGAAGGGGTAAATATTACTATTCCCACTCCAGAGATAGCAACATTAGGGAAAGTGTTGGATAGCGGAGTGGAATAATGTACTATTCCCACTCCAGCAAGTGCTACAGTAGGGAAAGTGTTGGATAGCGTAGGGGAATAATCTACTTTTCCCACTCCATGGAGTGTAACATTAAGGAAAGTGTTGGATAGCGAAGGGGTAAATATTACTATTCCCACTCCAGAGATTGCAACATTAGGGAAAGTGTTGGATAGCGGAGAGGAATAATGTACTATTCCCATTCCAGAGAGTGCAACAGTAGGCAAAATTTTGGATAGAGGAGGGGTAAAAATGATTATTCCCTCTCCAGCACGTACAATAGTAGGGAAAGTGTTAGATAGTGGAGGGGAATAATTTACTATTCCTGCTCCAGTAAGTACAACAGTAGGGAAAGTGTGAAAGTGTTGGTTAGCGGAGGGGTAACAATTACTATTCCCACTCCAGCGAGTGCAACAGTAGGGAAAGTGTTGGATAGCGGATGGTAATAATTTACTTCTCCCACTCCAGGGAGTGCAACAGTAGAGAAAGTGTTGAATAGCAGATGGGTATAATTTACTATTCCTACTCCAGGGAGTGCAACAGTAAAGAAACCGTTGGATAGCGGAGGGGTAACAATTACTATTCCCACTCCAGCGAGTGCAACAGTAGAGAAAGTGTTGGATAGCGGAGGGGTAACAATTCTATTCCCACTCCAGCGAGTGCAACAGTAGGGAACGTGTTGGATAGCGGAGGGGTTAAAATTACTATTCCCACTCCAGCAAGTTCAACATTAGGGAAAACGTTGGATAGCGGAGAGGAATAATTTACTATTCCCAATCCAGCAAGTGCGCCAGTAAGGAAAGTGTTGGATTGCATAGGGGAATAATTTACTATTCCCACTCAAGCAAAATAATAAAAATTAATTAGCAAACAATTAATTAATTAAGCATTTTTTGCCTCCCACCATATTCCCCTATAAATAACACCACCAATTTTCTAAAACATAAAACTATTAACATAATTAATTAATTAATGAATTAATTAATAATTAATTAATTAATTTAAATTAACAAGCAATTTTAAAACAATAAATAATCATTTAATTCACACAATTAACAGTATAAAACAACTTAAAATACATTTTATAATAAAAAAATATATATTGAAATGAAATTAGTTCCCAGCCTACTCCCCTATCACCCACAACCCGCTCATAAACAAATGACACAAATGACATAATTAATAAATAATTATTAATTATTAATAACCAATTAACAAATAGTTAACAATATAATATTTACCACAATTTACAATATAACATTTTAAATACATAAATATTAAATAATGTAAAAATATAAATACATTAATTATTAATAAATTACTTCTCACCCTATTCCCCTATAAACCCACAACCCACTCTAAAAAAATAACATAATTGATTTATTTACCAAAGAATTATTAATAATTAACAACCAATTAATAACTAATTGATAATAAATTAATTATCACAATTAACAATATAAAATATTAAACATATAAATATTAATTATTAAAAAATATGAATTAATTAATTATACTTCCCACCCTATTCCCCTATAAACCCACAACCCACTGTGGAATAAAATTGCAGAATTTAATTAAAAATAATTAATAACTTCTAAAAATGATTATTAAATGTATTATAATTAAATTACTTCCCACCCTATTCCCCTATAAACCCACAACCCACTACTGAGCTAATACACAAAATTTACTTAAAAAAATAATAACCTAAAAATGTAATACATATATTAACAAATATAAATACAATACTTAAAAAAAATATAGAACACATACATTTAAAATACATGCTAAAATACATAACACTAATATAAACATCAATATTATTAACAACAATATTTTTACAAACGATATTACTGTCTTCGATATTAAAAAAAATGATATTTCTTACCTTACTGTCGATATTCTGGTCCACGATATTCTTGCAGTCGATTTTCTTGTACCTTGACATTTAAAACTCAATATTATGGTACTTTAAAAAAACAACTCGATATTCTGTCTGTTCACCTACCGGGCCGTATTATCAGGTAAGGTACATATATTGTGTTCGTGTAGCAACAGTCAATGCCAGAGGTCATCCCTCCCCCCTCAGTTGCTCTCATCTCAAGAGTGAGGATATCTTGCTCAGTGGTCTGGCATTCCTGTGTTGCTGCTCTCTTTTTCCCGACGATCAGTACCTGCGCCTGCCCACGGATAACCACTTTAAATGCTTCCCACAGGGTACATGGGGATGACACGGATCCCTGGTTCTGATGAAAGTACAAGTCAGCCCCTGAGCACAGTTTGTCCTTAAGATCGCCCTCACATAGGCACCATGGATCTATTCTAGGGAAAGTGGCCGAGTTTGTTATTGGACCTCTGACACTCATTGGGGAGTGGTCAGATATTCCTCTGCATCCTCAAAGCCGCCCACATGGGTATGGTGCGTGAAAAAGTAATCGAGGTGTGAGAAAGAGCCATGGGAAGCTGAATAGTATGTGTAGTGTTTCAGGAGGGGATTGTGGGTCTTCCACAAATCTAAAATACTCATTGCGGATGCAAAGGGGAGGAGCACACCCCCCATCTGAGCAACCCCTCGCTGGCGCCTGCCTGTACAAATCTGGGTCCTTCACCTCATTCATATCTCCTCCCAACAGTAGAGTCCCATTGGGCAATCCTAGAGAATGGCACTGAGCTATGGAAGGACTACATTATGAAGTTTTGGTGGGATATATAGTGAACACAGGGTAACAGTGCAGCCCTCCCAGGTGCCTGTTAGAGCGGCAAAGCACCCCGGGTCATCCCAACACACCCAAATCACTGTCAGGGCCAACAAAGTCCTAACTAGGATACCCACCCCATTAAGTACCCTGAGTGGGTGTGGCGTTTGTACCTGAATCGGTCAAGGGCCCTACAGTGATTCCCTTTGAGATGTGTCTCCTGCATCAATAAGTCGGGGAAGTGGAGTTTAATGTGTAGCAGAACTAACGTGTGTTTAATTTTATTTCCCAGCCTGTTGATATTCCACGTCCATACGTGCATGTATTTATGTCGTAGCTCCTTCATAGGTGAGTGCAAATCCCCAGGGCCACCCTGCACCATTACGCTGCAGGCCACGAGTGCATCGCCGCTATTTGAAGCACAGTATACTGATGAGCAAAACAGTACAACATCGCAACAAAAAATAGCAATCCCTTAAACTTCCCCCTCCCTCCATCCCTGCGTAATGAGCTGCAAACCACTCACTCCCCCAACCTGCAGAGTGCCTGTCACCCAAACTTGTGCATTTCACTATGGGAAGACACCTCTGTTGCCAGCAAGAGTTAGGCGGATGATGGTTACTTATGTTTTTTACACCCCAAGCAAAAAGAAAGCATCCCGGTCTAACGTCTCCATGGAAACACTGTGCACCTCCTGGCTGGCCAGGTCAAGAAGTAATGTTCAGCAATTGTTCCCAAAGTCCGCCCATCCCAGTAAGACATCCCTCCACCCACAGAAATGAGAGGAGAATACCAGGTCAGTGTAGACTCAGTGAATGTTCACCCTTTGTCTGGGGAAGTCCCTCTGTCTGTTAGTCCGGCAGTGGTCCTAGTACTCCATGACCCAGGGCGTTTGACTCTCGGAGTGGTCACATTTCCTTGGTTTCTCCCATATCCTGCCACTCTCAAGCCCTCCAACCAGTCCCATGCCTTCTACGGCATCACATAGTAGAAGGATTTTTGATTCGAAACCAGTCGGAGTCTGGCTGGAAACAGCATCATGCACTTGAGGTTCTTCTCCCTCAGGGCTTTCTTGATTGAGTCAAAAGTCTGCCGCTGCCACTGCACCTGATGGGTGAAGTCAGGAAAAAACCAGATTGTAGAGCATTTGTATGGCAAATTTCCGAGGGAGCGGGCAGCCTGCAGGATTGCATCGCGATCTCTGAAGTTAAATATGTGCACAATGAGTGTGCAAGGCGAGCCCCCGGCGTGGCCGCGGCCCCAGTACTTGATGCACCCATTCAATAGAAAAGTAATTGGACAGTCTCAGAGGCCGAAGGGTATTGAAAATAAGGTCTTCAAGGAAGAGATCTGTGGCTTACCCCTCCACTCCCACAGGGACCCCCACCACATATATATTGTTACGCCTGGCCTGCCCTCTTGATCTTCCAATCGGGCCACAGAATCCGAGTACTGTTTCGTTATCTTACCCACCTGTTCCTGGAAGCGTTTAGTCTTGGATTGCAGGGCCAAGATGTATGTTTCGGCTGTTGATATTTTGCCCTACGTATTGTGGAAGTCCACTCAAAGCAGATTCACCTACTCCATTACTGAGTCAAGCTTTGGTTCGAGCATGCCCCAGAAGTCTTTGATTGCCTTCATGATGTCTCTTAGAGGTGGCTCTTGTGTAGGGTCTGCCCCTTTCACCCCACAGTCTTTTGCAGCACCTCCCAGGTCACCCACTGGGCCTATAGTGAACGTGTAGTTGTCTATCTGGTTGGACTGACCAGGGTGGGAGCCCTCGGGTCGAACCATCTTTGCCGGGCACTGTTCCAAGTGTCTATAGCTCTCAGAAGTGGGCCCTCAACTTCGTCACTCCAGGCCGTAGTCGGGCCCCTTACCCCATTACCGAGGTGGTTCACAGCAAACCCAACACCCGTCACCCAGGCCGCAAAGCCCAGCTGGACACGGAGCAGTGATCCTTCCTTGCAGTTGGGCTTCGGCTCCCCAGAGCAGGCCTGACTGTCCCATGCTGATGCGTGCCCCGTTCGCGTATGTCCAAGGTGTGATGCAGTTGCCAATCCGAGGACTGTGGGAGCCTGACCAGGGCCGCTGCAAGGCGCATCCACAGTAGCATACTCCTTACTGGGGCTCCTTCGAGTAATTTCAGTCCGCAGGGCCCAGCTCATGCAGGTTGGCGGGGGGGCCTGAGCTGGCATAATACGGCTCTATCGGCTCCTGTTCGCTCTGCCTTGCATCTCAAAAAAGCCTCAGATATTCAGCCACCAACGCAGCACCGAGTCGCCTCGATCTGGCCGCCGCAGGCTCCAATTTCCTTCCTCCCGTAGGGAAATCTGGCCACTTAGGTGTCCACAGGTCGCTAAACTTGGGAGCAGCAAGTGACATTTGCTAAACCGTCATTCAAAATCCAAATTCACCATAAGTTGTGATTTGAAATTGTGCAGTGACACCAAACTTTAAAAGGTTATCTCTATGCAATAGGGAATTGCAGTTAATAGATCTATTAAGGCAATTCCAATGTTATCCTGTGGGAGAGATAGGCTTTGCAATAGTAAAAATTGACCTAGGGAGTTTTTCACTACCAAGACAGGTAAAGTACACTTTCCGCCTTTTAAATACATGTTACCCTGCCCTGTAGGTTAGACTGAGCCTACCTTAAGAGTGACCTATTGGTATAAAAATGGAAGGATGTAGGCCTTGCGGGAGATTTACCTTGCCAGGTCAAAGTGGCAGTGTAAAAGTGCACATACAGGCTCTGCAATGGGAGGCCTGACCTATGGTTAGAGGGCTACTTAAGTGGGTTGCACAATGAGTGCTGGAGGCCCACTGGTAGCAGTTAATTTACCATCCCTAGGCACATGCAGTGAACTTTACTAGGGACCTATAAGTAAAATAAATATGCCAATTGGGGTTAAGTCAATATTACCATGTTTAGGGGAGAGAGCGCAAGCACAGAGTCCTAAAGCCAGCAAAAAGGAGATCAGAAAATGGATGAAGGCAGGCAAAAAGTTGGAGGAAGACCACACTAAGGCTATCAGGTCTAACATTCACTTTTTAATAGTGAATCAGATAGCGACAATCTGCAGGTATAAATTAAAAATTACAGGAGATAGAGTATCTCTGACTATACATTTCTTAATATAGTCCAGTGCATCAACGGGTTCTGTGACTAGATAGAGGAACATAACCTTTATAAACTTATAAACTCATGTACCTTGCTACACTGATATCGAAAATGTGTACAGCACTTGATTGTCCAAGAGCATCTTGGCGCTAGTATCTGAAATAATGATGGTAAAAACAGATCTGTATGGATAATGCCGAGGTGGTATTAAAGAGGCAAGTCTTGAGAAGAGCCATGTTTTAAGATATTTCCTTAACTGCAGGATAGTGGATTGTGCTTTGATATGCAAAGTTAATGTATTCCATAATTGTATGTTGGCATCTGAAAGACTTTTGCCACCCAAAGATGCTTTCCTGGCTTTCGACCTAGCCATTGATTTAGAAGAGCCAGAATGAAGGGGCCTTCTTAGGGTATATCAGCAGAATATATTTCTCAAATTGTGTGAGCTAGAATTGTGAAGTGCTTTGTGTGCCAAACAAAGGAGGTGATTAAAATGGCAATCTGCCAGCCATCCCAACTCGATTTACCGCCGCTATATTATCATGGTGGGGGGTACCGTGGTGGACGGAAAGTTCGTCCACCACTTTTCCGCTGGTCCGCAATCGTTACGAGCTGGGGCACAATATGGTGCCATCCATATTATATTGCCTGGTTGAAAAGACATTTCCATGGCGGTGAAGCCGCCATGGAAAGGCTGGTGGGAATGTGCTTTGGGGGCCCGTTGTTGGCCCCCATGAAGGGTGGGGTGGTGGGCATGCACTTGGGGGGTACCCATGGTACCCCCCAGCATTCCCATGCACAAGGTGGCAGGCACCTCGTAGAGCCTGTCACCTTGTGTATGGGAATGCACAACATGTCAATTTGGCATTGCTGCGCGCACCCGCCACAATGTCAAATATGCGGACGTGGCGGTCGCATCCTACTCAGCGGTGCAGGACCACTGCACGTATGGCGGCCGGTCCCAGCACCGCGAGGATGGCGGGCAGACTTCAGTCCACCCGTCATCCTAATGGGCCCCAAAGTGCTTTAAATGCTGCTCTTCTCCTGAATTGGAGCAAATGAAGCATCTCAATGGTTTGGTAGACTAATATGTGTATTGAGATTTTCATACGGGACAAGCCACCCTATTTTGAAGTGTCTGCAGTTTATTCATCTGCCTTTTGTGTATGTCTATATACGGGCGTTGTAGTAATCGATCTTAGAAATGACTTTAGTTCTGATTACGGTTTCTGTGAAGCAAAAGGGATGAAAGGAAGGATCTTTTTCAGTGTTCTTAAAAAGTAAAAACAGAATAATGTAGTTTGATTTATCTGGTCGAAAAAGTAAGCTTGTAATCGAAGATGACCCCCAAATGTCTGACCTTAGAGACTGGAGGGAAAGCGGGCCCAACTCATGAGGCTACCAAATGGAATTCACAATGGTGGTTTCCATTCCAAAAAGTAGGACCTCTACCTTTTCGGAGTTAACTTAGGGCAGTTGTCTCCCCTCCAGCCTACAACTTCAAAAACACACTTATTGAAGCTTTTAGCAGCCTCTAGGGGATAGTCTGAGGTCAAAACTACAATTTATTTATCCCCCACATGGGAAAAAATTAAAAATGTATTTAATCAATTTTGCCTGTGGTGCCACATATATATTAAATAGGGTCGGGTTCAGGGATGATCCCTGAGGGACCCCCCATTGCAGAGAGAAAGATACAGATGTAAAGTCAAGTCATCTTTGTAATGCACTGCAGGGTGTATTTTATTCCTAAAAATACATGGTCTCTTCATCACCCTTTCCCTAATCCGCTCTCTTAAAATAATGCTGTTCATTTCAAAAGAGATGATATGGTTGCACGTATGTGTGAATATATTCAGTGAAATCAAACACTTTATAAGAAAGAGCTTGTAAATTGTTGCAAAATATGCTTCAAACCGCTTTATTGTAATGCACTGTTAAAACAGGCTGTTGGTGCAGAATATGCAGTAAAATGCAAAAAAAAAGGATGAAGCAAGTTCACAGCAATGGTTACAACTTACGTCATTCCTGTATTACAGGTAAGCAGTGGTGATATCACAAATAGAGATTAGATAGGGTTCTATCCAGTCACTAAAGACCTGCATGTATTATAATCTCATTGTAATGCTTTTTGATGTATGTTGTGAATGTTTGTGCAGTGTTTAATGGCCTAACTTTAATGGCCTACTGCCTCTCTGTAGTTTTTCTAAATATTTATAATATGCAGCAGATACAGCACAACATGTTTAAAATTGTACTTCTATAAAAAGCCATGCATCTAACACTGGAACATGATGCATAATCTGTATTCCCTTTTCGCCCGGCTGTCACATTAAGATGTCAACTATAAACCAAGGCACGTTTTTTAACTTATGTACAGAACATGACCATTTGTATCCCAAATGCCATGGAACTATTTCTTTTTATTCCTTGAAAAGCGAGATCAGCTGTGGATTTCTGCTTTTCTGCTCTGCTTGCATGATTGAATTGTGGGTCTCGTGGGAGAAAATCTGGATTTAGCTGTCGACTTCTATTAGCTGATCTTAAATTATGGAAGCACAACGACTTAAAGTATAATGCACGTTGGATTCTTTGTACCTGTTCAAAGTGCAAGCTGTCTGTCATCAGTTTGGTATAACTTGCCACACTCACTCAAAGAATCAACATTTTTACGAGGTGAAAAAAATATAAGAAGCCAAAAAGAAACTCAAAATGTGGTATATCCGCTGCTCTTTACATATTTTAGAGCAACTGCTTTTGATACTGGCACATAACTGGAGCAGGCGAGAGGATATGGCGGTAAAATAATATAGTAATAATATCATATATTTATTCTGAATCATGGGTACTCAAACGTTTTCTTGGAGGTGTTAGGTTTCAAATTCCCATCCCTACAACACCCTCATTTCATGCTTTATTAGGTTAGCAGTGTGTGTGTCAGATATTCCGATGCTCTTCGGGATCCGGGCGATGCTATAGAGGGTCCACCTCCGGATCTCCCCATGGCCTGGTGTTATGTAGTACACAGCGCCTAGAGGTGATCCGGCGAGGGAAAAAGAGGGGGCCTGGTTGGTGCTCTGCGGGCTGGTAACCTGAAACAACAAAGAACAAACCGTTAGTGTAGTCCGGTGTCTGTTCCCCAGAACCCCCCTCCCTGTGATTCCTTTGGGAGCTCCGCCTACCTCAAAGAAATGAAGTGAGTGACCAAGGAGTACACGGGGGTCTCTTCGACCTTGGAACTCTGGGAATATGCCCTGTAAATACAAGCACAGGTCTTTATCCCTCTGTTCCAAATAGCCCCTTCCTCTCAGTGTTCGAATGCCTACAACCTTACATACCTGATCAACATAACAAGACTCCCCTCCAGGTACAAGGAAGACTGAAGTCCAGGTTATAACAGTCAAAACAGCCCTTAGAAGAATCAAACAAATATCCAATGTTCCTTCTGTTAATTCACAGAAGCGAAGATATACCAAGCACCAACCTCACTCCTCCCCAAAAGAAAAAACACATGAGTCTACAGAGTGGACAGTACTCCTTGTTACCTTACCGCCCCCAAACGGAAGAAGTCAACAGAGTCTCCGGGCTCCTCCGTTAAAGACAGCGTCCCACAGGTAACTTGATGATATGCCAAAATACCCAGTTCGAGGCAGTCGTCCACTCACGATGATACTAGCAACAAAAAGGATTCCTCTGAGCAAGGCGATACAGCACCAACAAGCAACGCCTTTCCTCTGTTCGCCGAGAGGTCTAATTACCGGGTGTCCGTGTCTTCGCTCAGGATGCAGCGAAGCACCACGCACCCCTGGACAGAATCAGCCGATCCTCTCCTAATCTGCCACAAAAGTCCGGACAAAGGCGGGTCTGTGTTTTCGCGAATGGAGCCTGCGAAACACCACAAGACCCATACCCGTGAGTCATCCAACTCACGGCGACGAAACAGCCGGGGGGAAGAGGCCTTCCTCCGACCTCCACCAATGTAATCCAAATTCGGCCGTGTCTTCGCGAGTCCTAGCGAAGCACCACAGCACTCGTATTCACAGAACAAAATCCGCACCACAAGCAACCTGATGCACACAAGGAATCCAATACAACCCGTATTCCGGGTTCAGGAAACTCTTATAGGTCCCTCCTCCTCACCGCATGGCTCTCTGGGACTTGTAGTCCAAAGTCATTAGGCAGGCGCACTGTTGTCCAGGAATCAGTTCCTGACAGTGTGTCTAAATAGATGCCATTTGTATTCGCGTTATGCAGCCCACTGAGTTATCTCCGTAATGTGCAGGCTTCAGATAGGGAGTATGACTCCATTTTGCATTTCATAATCCCTATTAGGCTGCTTAGACTGTGCCTGACTTATGCCTCATTACCCGTATTGCTTGCCTTAGCAATACACAGTATTTTTTCTTATAATTTTCTCTTCTGTTCAAGGCTGTTTCTCGACTTGCTATTGAATAGGCCATTCTGCCCTTGCATACCTATCTGAATGTGTAGTTTCTGCTCCCATGTTAGGAGATGCTGAGAGCGAGCACCGTAGCCTTGAATCCCTGATAACATGTACCCATCTGGCAGGTGTTAGCTCATCCAACTGTGCCTCTTTTTTCATGTTCGTCGCAGGTCCGTAGTTTTCCATTGAGGGCGTGGTTGGAGGCTTCTTGGGAGGAATGATGATTACTCAATGTGAAGCTTTCGGTGGGTCAGTTCTTCGGCAGAAATGTTAGGGAGCAGGTCATGATGGACTCCTCTGCAGAGTATTGCTAATGAAATGTATTCTCTACTGTCTGACCGACTCTTTATTCTTGGGATGGTAAAGAAGGTGGTTGGAATTTGCTTTGGGGGCACGTTGTTGGCCCCCAGGAAGGGTGGGGTGGTAGGGCGTGGTACCCCCTAGCATTCCCATGCACAAGGTGGTAGGCAACACGTAGTGCCTGTCACCTTGTGCATGGGAATGCACAACATGTCAATTTGGCATTGCTGCGGGCACCCGCTACAATGTCAAATATGCGGACCTGGCGGTCGCATCCTAATCAGCGGTGCAAGACCGCCGCACATATGACTGAAGTCCGCCCGCCATCCTAAATGGCCCCAAAGTGCTTTAAATGCTGTCTTCTCCTGAATTGGAGCAAATGAAGCATCCCAATGGCTTGGTAGACTAATGTGTGTATTGAGATTTTCATAAGAAGGCAAGCCACCCCATTTTGAAGTGTCTGCAGTTTATTCATCTGCCTTTTATGTATGTCCATATAAGGGCGTTGTAGTAATCGATCTTAGAAAGAACTTTAGTTCTGATCTCGGTTTCTGTGAATCAAAAGGGATCAAAGGAAACATCTTTTTCAGTGTTCTTAAAACGTAAAAACAGAATAATGTAGTTTGATTTATCTGGTCGAAAAAGTAAGCTTGCAATCGAAGATGTCTGACTTTAGAGACTGGAGGGAAAGCGGGCACAACTCATGAGGCTACCAAATGGGATTCAAAAAGGTGGTTTCCATTCCAAAAAGTAGGACCTCTACCTTTTCAGAATTAACTTAAGGCAGTTGTCTCCCATCCAGCCTACAACCTCAAAACTACTTTTATAGAAGCGTTAGCAACCTCTAGGGGATGGTCTGAGATCAAAACTACAATTTCTTTATCCCCCATATAGTAATTTTTTTTTTTATTATCTAATCAATTTTGCCTGTGGTGCCACATATATATTAAATAGGGTCGAGTTCAGGGATGATCCCTGAGGGACCCCACATGACAGAGAGAAAGATACAGATATAAAGTCAAGTCATCTTTGTAATGCACTGTAGGGTGTATTTTATTCCTAAAAATACATGGTCTCATCATCACCCTTTCCCTAAAGTAGGTGGTAGGGCCACTTCCTTCAATTGGCGCCCAAACAGGAACCCCGCTAGGTGATTTGCAGGGTCGGGGTGAGTCTGGTCGGTCGGGCTGATCGGGGTACTCAACATGGTCAAGCTATGTTCTCACAGCTGCCCCGACCGTCTGATCAGGCAACTCCTCATCTGGTGGTCACCGGCTGGAGTCCTGAGAAGGCGAAACCTTGGAGTTGACCGTTTGGTCCGAAGAGTCGGTAGTGGAGAATAATTTGACTCGACCTGAGTGTACCAGGTGA
The DNA here is from genome assembly GCF_964261635.1 of Lissotriton helveticus. Taxonomy (NCBI): domain Eukaryota; kingdom Metazoa; phylum Chordata; class Amphibia; order Caudata; family Salamandridae; genus Lissotriton; species Lissotriton helveticus. Next base: position 1,011,469,472 of record NC_136067.1, read on the forward strand.
GTGATTTGATTCTTGCAAAATGGGGTCATGCTTGAACGGCAGAAGCCTGTGGTCTATGTCCTGAGGCAGTCTCTTGACTGCCTCGGTGCAGTTCTTAGACTGCCTTGCTTGAACGGCACAAGCCGACCGGTTGTGTCTTGGTTCAGTCTTTTGGGCTGTTTTGGTTTGAACTTGGTGGGTTTGTGGACCCTTTTAAAAGATACAGAGTGTTTAAAAACAATCTGTCAGACCAACTTGTGATTAGTTTTTTTCCCCGCAAAAGATCTGGGGCTAGAGCCTGTCTTCTTGAACTTGGCACAGTCTCCGGACTGCAGTGGGCGGTTTGCGGACCATTTCATTTTGGTTCCGTTTTCCGTTTCGTTTTGGTTCTTGAACAATTGTTCTCTTGTTTATTTTCCTTCTATTATTTTCATTGATGTTGTATTTGTTCATTGGGGACAGTGTATGTGTCTTATATTAAGATGCCTTGTTTAAGTAAGTTCAGATGTTTTGGATGTCGACGTTGTTCTACTGATGCTCGATTGGAAGAGAGCCAGTCTGCGCCTCAGGAGGGTTCACCAAATTTTGTTGTATACGTCAAGCATGGTATTGGCCCTATTATCTTTAGCACGTTGTGGCATAAATATTTGAGGGACAATGCTGAGCTGCAATGGCCACTTACAGGTTCGTTTGATGAATAAAAGTTGAATTTCTTCAGGATAAATTGCTCCCTAAAATGAGCAGGCAGTCGATGTATGGCAGAAAGATGCAAAGCAGCGACGTGAGAACAGAGAAAGAGGCCCGGAAGAGAAAGACGCAAAGTATAACACAAAAGGCAGTGGCCTATGAAAGGGAAGGTATAGAGAAAGGCATAGAATGTGCAGATAGAACGTTTCGATTACAGACTGATAAATGTTGTGTTACTAGAGAAGAAGGTGATGATTTTGTTGAAAAACTATTGGATCCCCACCCCTCACCTCCTTATGCCCCTGAACAGATATATCCGACAGTTCCGACTTCCCAGTCTCCAGCCCCTAGTGCTGCCCTCTCTAGTGTTTCCGTTTCTGGCACTACTGCTTCAGCCCCGGCCCCACTTGCTTCTCCAGTCACAGGGGCGGGAGGCGTTAGCTTTCCTGTCCTGTCCAGTAGTTCAGTTTTGACTGTTACGCCCCATTTCACCCCTACAACATTGTCTCCCTACATGATGGTACCTGTCTCTGCCTCTGCCCTTTGTCCCTTGGGTATGACACCTCAAACATTGTTAAATATCGAGACGCTTGTGCATGAGATGCATGAAGCGAATTGGGCAACGGTGTGAGACCGCCTGGAGAGAGTGGCAGTGCGTTCTGCTGTAGGTGAAGAGGAAAAGCAAATGGTGGCGAATCAAGCAACTCAGTGGGCTTGGAACCCGATCTATAGTGTGGAAGATGTGTGGAGTGTGATGAAAGATTATGAGCCATTCATACAGCAGCATGCTCTTAAGCACATGTCGGCCACGCTAATAGTACTGTGAGAGCTGTGTTTTCAGGGCTTTGCACCGCAGATCATCTATGACATATGGGACAGGGTATATGCCATGGGTACGGCTCCCAAGGAGGTTTTTAGCAATGTAACGACACTGGTGGGTTACCGAGGCAGATTGCTTCAAAAGGATCCGACAATATGGACACAGCAACTCATGAGAGAGGTTCATCCCATTTACCACCCTGAAATACCAGAATTGCGCAACTCCAAGGACACTGTAATTAGACCAAAAGTCAACCCTCGTTTTCAGGAACAGTGGATCTATACTCCTTGAAAGAGGAGTGAGGTCCTATCCCTAAAGAGTCAGCTGTCAGACCCCCGGATGAACCCCACTGCATATTATAAGGAATTGATGTAGGCGGCCTCCTCTACAGTTATGCCGTATAGCTGATACTGAGTTGCTCTTTGGTCTGGTGGTACCAGTAGATATATGGAGGCAGCTACATACCCAGGACCATTTGAATTATCAAGGCACCCCCCTAGAGAAATAACTTGACCGGTTAAGGAACAGGGGGGAAAGAAAAACCAAGCAACCCTACCAAAGTAGGGTTCCCTCAAGACCTCAATTTCTTTAAATAATGGCTTGTCAAAGCTCAAACATGGGGCATATTGAACATTGCACTCCAAACAAAATAGTTATTTGTTATTACATGTTTTTATTTAATTGTTTTTCCTTTTTGTACTTTTAGTATTTTACATACCCAGGACCAGGCACTGGAGTTGGGTGGCACATGGGATGAGATCAAGGCGTGGGATAAGGAGCGGTAGCCTGGGAATGAGCCGAAAGCGGAGCTCCTAGGGGTGTATTATCACTTATATGCACTCCCTTATCCTGCCAAAGAGAGTGGACTGGGATAAGTTGACTGCATGTCCTCAGAAGAAGGATGAAAGTGTGTCAGATTTTTTTACTAGATTTGAAGGGGTGTTTCTAGATTTAAGTGGTCAGTACCTGTCACAGGAGTGTGGTGTTCATTTGTTTGTTAACAGATTTGTCACTAATTTGCTTCCCGAGATTGCAGCCAGGTTACAGGCGTCGGAAAGTACTTGGATGACTTCATCCCCATCAGTGATTTTGAGTATGGCACAGTACTACGAGCAAAGAGAGAATGAGGACAAAGAGAAGGTGGAGAAAAAGTCAAAGGATCCAAAGATGAGGGTGTTGATGCAGCAGATTGAGAGGGGGAGAGGCAGAGGTTTGGGTTTGGCTCAGCGGTTACCCTGGTCTAATAAAGGTGGTGCTTCAAATGCGCCCCTTGGGCTTAACCAATGTGCGTATTGTCAGCAGGAGGGATATTTGCGGAATGAATGTCTGGAGTTGTTGCAGAAAGTAGAGGCTCGAGAGGTTGAGGGTTTAGAGGACGTGGAAGAGGAGGAGGAGGCCAGGGGGGAGCAGTCAGAGGAAATATCGTATAATAGGCAGAGCGGGGACTACTTTGCCGACCCCAAAGTCGACAGTACTATCACGATGACTATGACATGGATGAGGTGACGGGGTTGTCGCACAGCTAGGACAGCCAGTGACAGGGCATGGGACCAGTTCCGGTGCCTATAGATCAGCGGGGACCCTACATCACTGCTGATTTGCAGGGCACGACAGACATTTTTTTAGTTGACACAGGTGCTATGAATAGGTCTGTTTCCCATTCTCTGGTTCCGGGGGCAGCTCTGTCTGGCCAGAATAATGTGTTGGTAGGTTTTTCAGGCATGCCAGTTGTTAGCCCCATTTCCAAACCGCTTGCTTTGACTATTGGCCCCTTCATGGTTGATTCCCCAATTTAATTGACGTCCAATTGTGGGGAGAATTTGTTGGGATTGGATTTGTTGAAAAGGTTGCATGCAACAATATTTTGTTCTCCTGATGGTGTATACATGACTGTTAGACCGTAGGTGGCCCGTGCAAAGCAATGCTTTGCAAAAGATGCTCCCCTCCCCGCAGAGTTCAAGAACGTGCCATGCACATTGTGGGCTACAGGGGACACGGATGTAGGGTTGCTCCAGATCCCACCGGTCTCTGTTCAGATAAAGGACAATGGCAAATTGCCACACATTCCCAAGTACAAGATCTTGCCGGCAGGAGAAAAGGCTTTATTACAAATAATACAGGCTTTGATTAAGTCTGGTGTGGTTGAAGAGTCAGTGGGGAATGTGTGTAATAGACCTATTCTTCCTATTCTTAAAAAGACACCCTTGGATTCTTCTAAGGCCCACCCTGATGTTTACCGTTTTGTGATCGACCTTAGAGAGGTAAATAAGATCGTGGTTCCTAGTAACCTGTGGTCCCAGACATTACCACATTCCTGACAATGATTCCCACATCAGCACAATTCTTTTCCGTAATTGCCTTAAAGAATGCCTTCTTCAGCATACCAAACCACAGTTAGCAGACATCTGTTTGGATATGCAATAGCCGGTCGGAACTTCAGATTCTGTCCTGCTCCATAAGGCTATTCAGAAAGTCCTAATATTTATAACCAAGCTTTGAAAGCTCAATTGGATTATTTGGAGCTCTCTTCTGGTATTGTGCTGTTGCAGTACGTTGACGACCTCCTTGTGGCTTCGGACACTGAGGATGGTTGCAAAGAAGCCACAGTTATATTATTGTTGCATTTGGCACAACAAAGACACAAGGTGTCACTTTTGAAATTCCAATATTGTCGACAGGAGGTCACCTATTTAGGTCACCTACTGTCGAAGGAGGGTCGCAGACTAACACCTGAACACATAGCTGCATTACTAATATGCCTGTTTCTAAGACCCAACATGAGGTACGCATGTTCATTGGGACAACCTCGTATTGTCGGCACTGGATCCCTAACTATTCCCTACTAACAAAACCCCTTCTTTACCTGACCACCAAAGATGTGCATGAACCCTTGCCTTGGACACCTGCATGCCAGCAAGCTTTTGAGCAATTAAAGGTTGAGTTGAGTTGAGTTGAGATAAAATGTATATAGCGCCACTATGCCCGTAGGCGTCAAGGCGCTGGGGATGGGAAAGCTGTGTGATGGGAGAGCGAGGTGAATTGGTTAATGGTAGGCCTCCCTGAAGAGCCAGGTCTTCAAAGCCTTTCGGAAGAGAGAGTGGGAGGTAAGTTCCTTGATCTCAGCCGGAAGGGTGTTCCAGATTTTAGGAACACGGGAGCAGAAAGCTCTGTCGCCCCATCTGACTTTGTTGCTTTTAGGTACAGACAATAGATATTTGTTGGCTGAGCGGAGTGCCCTGCCGGGGACGTAAGGGGTCACCAAGGGTTTAATATCTTCTGAGCCAAGCCCGTGCAGTGCACGATGGGTGAGACACAGGACCTTAAACTCTATTCTGGCCTGGATGGGGAGCCAATGAAGATCCTTCCTATTAGTGGTGCCTGATGCGAGCTTCGGGTCATCAGCAACAAACCGGGCTGCTGCGTTTTGTACTGTTTGTAGACGTTGTATCTGTGATTTATTAATTCCAAGGTACAATGAGTTACAGTAGTCTAACCTTGAGAAAATTAGGGCCACCGTAACCAGTTTGCGGGCATCGGTGGAAAGATAGTGTACTAATTTCCTCAGGGTTCTAAGGACACCACAGCAGGTAGAAGTCGTCCTACTGACTTGTTTTTCGAAGGAGAGCTTGGTATCAAAAATAACACCCAAGTTCCGAGCGGGCTGAGAGGGCGTAGGACAGGCTCCAAGGGCGGATGGCCACCAGTCCATTAACCAAATCTCCTCCTTGCCGCCGAAAATAAGCACCTCCGTTTTTTCCCCATTTAAATTGAGGAAATTCCTCACCATCCAATTTGCAACCGCTTCCATGCAGTTCTTAAAATTTCGGGCTGTGATGTTAACAGTTTGTGAAAGAGAGACCATAATCTGGGTGTCATCAGCGTAGGTGAGAACTTCCAGCCCAAAAGATCTTACAAGCCTGGCAAGAGGTGTAACGTAAATGTTAAGGAGCGTGGGGCTCAGGGACGAGCCCTGAGGCACCCCGCACTGCACAGGTTTAGCTGGGGAAAGAAAATCACCCAGCTTGACCCTCTGTGCACGGCCATCCAAGAAAGATTTCAGAAGGCTAAGTGCCGGTCCGTCCACTCCTATCTCCTTGAGACGTTTGACTAAGATGGAGGGGGATAGGGTGTCGAATGCGGCAGTAAGGTCGAGCGGGACCAGAAGGGTAGTCTGGCCACTGTCGACCTTAGCACGGATGTTGGTAGTGACAACTGTCAGGGTGGACTCTGTGCTGTGAGCCCTCCGAAAGCCATGCTGGGAGGGGTCAAGAAGGCTGGAGTTCTCCAAGAAGGCACTCAGATGGTGGTTTAAATGGGCCTGTAGCATTTTTGCGGGAGCAGGGAGTAGTGAGATAGGCCGAAAGTTTTTTAGGATCCTAGGATCCAACGAGGCCATTTTTAAAAGGGGCTTAACTATGACCAATTTCCAGGAGGTCGGAAAGACACCTTTCTGGATTGCCAAGTTGATGACTTCCAGGAAAGCAGGAAGTAAGACATCTCTGCATTCTTTAAAAACCTTCAGAGGACAGGGATCAAGGGGGGATCCTGATTTGAGCTTGTCTAAATGCAAATTAAGTTGCTCTAGGGTAAGCGGGGGGAAAATGTAAGAGTTACCCTGTGGTAGCTCTGTGAGGTCTTCTTTTGCAGGATGTAGCACTGGGGGAGCAGGAGGTCCTAGTTCTTGGTTAAGAACTTCTAGACCTGAATGAATGCCGGTTATCTTTGCATAGAAGAAGGTGGATATCTGGTCGCAAAGCTCCTGAGTTGCTATTACCGGATCAGGGGATTGCAGAGCCGACAAGGAGTAGACGATTTTGAACAATTCCCTGGTGGAGCTGAGGTTGCGCTTTGCTCTGCTCCTGTGCTTGGTACTCCTGATTACCAGAAGCCTTTTGTGCTCTACTTGCATGAGGCGGATGGTTGTGGGCTTTCTGTTATAACACAGGGTTTTGGTGGTAAGCAGAGACCCTGCACCTATTTCTCTTCCATACTTGATAACGTCACCAGAGCTCTCCCGAGCTGTCTGAGCACTACCGTGGCAGTTCCTATCAGACAATCGGCAGGGCTCATCCTTGATACTGATCTCACAGTAATGGTACCTCATTCTGTGGATACACTATTGAATAAGACAAAGTTGCAGCACCTAACTAGTGCGCATCTGACCGGCTATGAATTGACCTTGTTTGCTCCGCATATTACCATCAAACGATGTGCTACTCTGAACCCAGCCACGTTACTACCCCTCCCTTTGGAAGAAAAGGACAATGATGTCCATGATTTTTTATTTCGGTCTGAGGAAGAAACAAAGGGACGGGTAGACCTGACTGATGTTCCCTTATCTGACTCCAAGGGGAACTATATGTTGATGGATCTTGTTTCAAACTGCCAGATGGCACCACCACTGCAGCCTATGCAATCACAACATTACACACTGTAGTTGAGACATCCCGTATCCCAAACCAATTGGCATAAGCTGCAGAGTTGGTTGCCCTCCTCAGGGCTTGTGAGTTGAGTAAGGGACTGGCTGTTAATATCTACACTGACAGCCAGTAGGCCTTTGGGGTGGCCCATAATTTTGGGCACCTCTGGACAGAGAGAGGGTTCTTGACTTTGCATGGACTGCGAATACAGAATGGCCCATTGATACATAGATTGCTGTCCGCATGGACATATACCGATAAGTTAGCAATAGTGAAATGTAGCGCTCATAAAGCCATTACCGATGGTGTTGGGAGAGGAATTAGGTTCACAGACCAGACAGCCAATGAGACAGCTCGATCAAAGATGAAAAAGATGTTTATGGCAGGTCCTGCTAGGTGGGTCCCAGACAATGGAATGTTCCAGGATACCTTGGGAAATGTCAGGGAAATTCAGGGTGAGGCGACTCTGGAGGAATTTTGGCAATGTGGGAGGAGAGAACAGGTCATTTGGATGAGGATGGGTGTAGGACTGACTTGTCTGGGAAACAGCAATGGTTGATGCCCAATTCTTATCTGCTCCCTGTTGTTACCATGGCTCATGGCCCAAAGCATATCAGTGCCAAAGAAATATGCAAGCTACTAGACCCAGTATGGCAGAATGATAATATCGCTAAGTGAGCCACACACCTAGTGAAGCATTGTATCATTTTTTTGAAGAAAACCCTGGGAAAGGTACCCCTACAACCGCTGGTAACTTTGCACCGGGAAACATCCTGTACAACGCAACTTTTACCACGCAGTGCCTTTACGACGCAACTTTTACAACGCAAACCATTACAACGCATTGCGCTGGGGGGCGCTCTAGGATAGAGAATAAGTTTAATTTACTGTCCAACACCTTCCCTAGTGTCCACCGGGACTGAAGTTGGAATAGTAAATTAAACTATTCACTATCCAGCACCCCAAAGCGCTATGCGTTGTAAAGGTATGCGATGTAAAAACCGCGTTGTAAAGGCATGCGATGTAAAAGTATGCGTTGTAATGTCATACATCCCTTTGCACCGCCTTCCTTTCCTTTCGAGGTTCTCTAGATGGATTTCATCAAAATGGAATGAGGGAGTAACTTGAAGTATGTGCTAGTAGTGATTTGTGCATTGAGTAAATGGATTGAGGCTTACCCCACTAAAGAGAATACAGCTATGGCGACTGCGAAGGCACTTGTATAAGAGTTCTTCCCGCGCTATGGATTGCCATGCATGATTTGGAGTGACAACGGAAGTCACTTCAATTAAAAAATCATTGAATTGGTGTGCAAGGGCTTGCATATTAAGCAGAAGTTTCATGCAGCGAATCACCCCCAGTCAGCAGGCCTGGTTGAGAAGTACAATGGAACGCTCAAGCTGAAACTAGCAAAGATTCAAGAAAGCACAGGATTGCGATAACCAGATGCATTACTCTTGGCTTTGTTATCTACCAGAGCGACAGCGCATTCTAGAACAGGGTTGTCCCCATATGATTTGGTCTTTAGATGCCATGCTAATGTCTTGGGCGTCCCAAGACCCAAGCACTTTTCCGAGATAGAGTAACCCCTGCTTGAAGACTATCTGCATGAGTTGTCTAAAGAGCTTTGTTGTCTTCAACAACAGATACATGCCAACTTGCAACCAGTACCAGAGAGGCTTGAGCATCAAATAAAGACAGGTGAGTTGGTGCTTGTCAAACACTTTCAGTGGAGAAACTGTTTGGAGCCAAGGTGGAAGGGACCCCTTCTCATCCTTTTTGCCACCCACACAGCAGTGAAAGTAAACAGTTGAAAACACTGGATCCATGGTTCGCATGTTAAACGGATACCTCTACCGCTCTTTTATGACCGTTAGGTCAATGAAGGCATCGCTGATCAGGAAGGAGAGAGGGTGCCATGCTTCGTTCCCTTCTCTGACGCCCGATTGATGTGGGCGCAGATGGACGAAGAAAGTTACGCTGCCCTATTCGAAGCGATCCCACCAGAGATAAGGGAAATACAGTTCCTAATACACCGAGATCTGACTCTTGATGCCCACCTGACCCCTTTTTGTTGATGAAACAGTGCCTGGAGTAACAAAATATTATTTGTGGCCCCAAAAGAAGGATGGTGCACCAGCCCAACAGTCCAGTAGTTAGGGAAGGACTTGAGCTTAGGGCGCAGGTGCTGTCCCTAAGGTGCCGGTATTAGACTAGAATGGGCTACACCGGTGCACTGCCCTGGACACTGGACAGGATAGTTGAGGGTACTTGCCCTGGAGGGAGGGTGCCATATCTTGAAAGAAGAGAATTTGTTTTTCTGCAAGGGCCGTGATAGCGCAGCTCCACTGTGGGAGTGCTTCATAGCACCGTTATTGATGAACGATAGGAGCCTACCAGCGAGGCTCTAAAAGGACGTTGAGTGATTTGTGCCTCCCTAGTACTGTTGTTGCAATCGTGGCTCCAGTTTGAATTTGCGTCCTTGTGACACATATAAGTTGCCCTTGAAGTTTATTAAATGTATCCCTTTGGTCGCCCTATACATGATGAGGAGCAGCCCTTTGCGGCTCTGCGGCCCACTTGAGATGGGCCTGGTTGGTCCTCATGATCCACTAAGGGTAACATAGTGTTTGTTGTAATAATTTTGCTTTCCCTGCTAGCCGTATTTGGGGTGCTGTTCTTTCTAGAAGAGAAAGATCCAGTGCACGCTTGGATAATCCACACCAACTCCTTAAGAACATATTTTTGGTACCTTAGCGCTTCACAAAGAAGAACACCGGCAGTCCTATAAGGACGATGCTTTTAGTCATACGTTGCACCAAACGCATGCTGTTTATAATACAACGAAATGTTGAGTATATGGTTTGTTACCTTCTGTCATGCATCGAAGTAAGAACTTGCTGCCTATGCACTTATCTCATGTTAATAGTTGCGAGAGATGGTTCACCTTACTTAGTTTGATTCGCTCTCAAGTTGACTCCTTGGAACAAAAAGGCACCAGTTCCCGTTCCTTGACAATGAATGTGTATCCCCAGCATAGGTCCCCACTTGGTGTTTCCCCTGGGGATGGGCGGTTTGATCGAGTATTCTTGAGTTCCTTTCTCAGGGCGGCAGATTGAGGTGGAAAGGCAAATTGAACAGAGATGGATGGAGATAGGTTTTCACAGTTCAATGTATCAGAATATTACCAATCCTTCCAAGCCCCCAATGTCACTGAAGAGAAGCCCATACCCCTGGCAGTGGTAGACGTGCTGGCTCCTTTTTGTGTTCAAGGGGTGGGAGACATAGAGGAGGGAGACAGTAGATGTAACACCACTTCCATATTGAGAATGCCACAAAGTCCGCCCTTAATCCAGCCACCTAATGTTTATTTTGTTTGTGGAACTCGTGGTTATGTGTGACTCCCTGAGGGATGGTCTGGGAGGTACTACCTTTCCTACCTCGTTCCCCTAGTCTATATAGCCCCTCCCAACTACCAAAAAACTCATCGCCTACAGCGTAGGGGTGTGCTAGCCTCTCGACTTAAGAGAGTAGTCAATACAGACGATATTGATCAGACAGATATTTCCCTGCAGCAATTTACTGATATAATGAAGGGCATTCTGCCATTTTGGGGTCCCAATGTAGTGTAGTTCCTATATTCCCAATGGGCTCTGCACATTGGAATAATATACACTATCGATTTGACATAGGACTGAGGTCAGTATGTCTCTATCAAGTAAACTAAACTTAATTGTGTGTGTGCCAGCTAACTCAGAGGTCACTAGAAACTTTCTCGAATAAACAAGAAGGAATTAGTTTCTGACAACCGCATAAACATGACAACTTTGTTTCCCCTAAAACCGAAACATATTTTCAGAGTCACAGAAATAATAGATAACTAGTTCACTCAGTCAATCGTGCATGCTTCGTTGCTACAGAGTTGCACAGAAATAAAGAGACGGGCGTTTCAATAAAAAGGGGTTTATTGAACAGTCTTATTTGTCATGCAAGAGATATGAACTGCTACAATTGTTAGACAGAATGCAAAGTATAATACGTTCAGCCAGAACAGTGATATAAAATAATACTGTAATAGAATTGTCTGTTGCTATGACATGTAAAAATAAATACATAAATAACATAGGCTAAAATACTCAACTGGTGCTTCTAAAACAATCCTATCCAATGTACCTAGCCTAGGTCTAGTACCAGGGAAGAAGTTGGTGGTTGTCTTTTAGCATAGGTTTAGTTCTGTAAAGAATTGCCAAAGGTTTCTCTACGTTCTAATCAGCTCCATACCTTAGAATGCGAGAGGTTGGTTTCTCTTTAACGGGACTCGATTTCCCAACACCCCGCAAGGGGAGTCAGAAACACTGGAGCTATATTCTCGGCAGGAGGATGACAGCTTCTCGTCAGTGCGTCAGCTGGAGAGTTGGCTTCCTTCGGCACTTGCTGTAGCGAGCTGCGTCATGCAAGTAGGTAGTCGAACTGCACCGAACCATACCGTGCTTTGCTATAGCAAGTGAAGGTATATTTATACCTTGAAGGTGTTTAGGAATGCCATTATTGATATAAAAGTCAGGCATGTGAACGTCATGGATGAAGCCCTAGGGAATAGTTGTTCATGCATAATAATGAGTTTCTTGGAGAAATCAACATCCAGACTAGGGGAAGTCCCTTCTGCTTAAGAGTCTGGTTTTCCAAGAAATCATTGTGATGTAGATGAACGGATGGAAGTAACCATGCCTGTATTGGGGTAGCATGGGCTATGCCTAAATAAGGACTGGTTTTCTATGTCTATATAAGGGCAATGTGAATTCTACCTATATAAGGGCATGAATCGGGAAAATGTATTCAGAATCTAAATCGGCATACACCACCCACTCCACTTTCCTATGTATGACGTTACTAAATTCTAAACAGGTTTAACATATCTAAACCATATCTACAAATGAAGTGGGAAAACCCACCCGAAATGCGTAAAAATGCATTTGAACTGGTTGTACACACACATAAAAAAAGCATTAGTGCTATACGCAGTAAACCAATTTTTCATTCTAAGCATATAACATTTGAATGCTAAATGAATGAATCACGAAAATATGTTTATGAAATGGCTAGTAATACAGAATAAAAAAGGCCAAAACCATTTCATGTCAGATTACATAAAACTGTTTGTATGTGGACAAAGTCAATTATTGTCTCTCTAAGTATTCAAAGAATTCTTGTTCTCAATGAATAGTTCTACTTTAAGCAGATTACTTGTGCCAAAAATGAAAAATACAAATTCGGACAAAATTTTTTTTATCATAGGAAAAGTTCTTTGCTTTAAAAAATGAAGGTCAAATTCAAAGTCTCTCAGAACATTGTGTGCCAATTTCAGAAGTCAGTGTTAGCGCTTGGAGAAAACATGAAATCTTCCAAGTCTGTAAAAAAGTTGTCTATCATCGTAGGTGACAGTTGGATTACCTCGTTTAGAAGATTAACCACACATAGATGTGAATCATCGCCATCAGCATTGGTCGCATCAGCAATGTTCAAATTGGAATGTACCTGTGTGCCTGAAGATTCCTATCGTACCTCGTACCTGCGTCTGTGAGATCTCAATGAGTGACGTCATCAGAATTGGTAGCCATTGGGGACAACACTGCACTGGACCATTACCGGGTCCAGCAAATTATCAACATCCATTGGCATGACTGATGGGAGTGTTAGACAGATGCCTAGCACGCATTCTTCTCCGCACAGCAGGCAGCAAAGAACAGGTAAGATGCAATCTTGCCAGATTGGTCTGAATGACAGAAACCATGTGGTGTTTAATTCTCCTAGACGAGTTAATCCCCAAAATTTGGAAGATGCGCTCACGACACTTCATCTCCAATAGAGCTCTTTCTATGGTGCTCGGAGTGGCGCTGGTGATTTTGGCTTGCCATATCGTAGCAGAAGGAGCAAAAATAGTATCCCTGCAACAAGTCCCAAAGGGAGGGACAGTCTTCCAAACACAGAGTACATGAAGTTTGGAAATATTCCTAGGACTGCTTGAACAGTCCGGAGCATACGCTCTTAAAAAGATGTACAATACCACTCGTATCAGACATGTTTAAGATATGACTTAACATTTCCGAGAAATGTATAGGCCAGTTTGTAGTTAAAAGGGCATGTATCTCGGCAGAAGTTCTTGCGACTTGCAAATCATAGGTCTCTTTGGCCGAGGTCAGTGGCACAGTTTTTTGCAAAAGAATGGCTTTCATTCTGCTTAGAGTATCAATTCGTATAGAAGAGATGTTCAGTGAAGGCCATAAAGGCTACACCCTATCTGTCTTGGTTTTAGGAAACAATACTTGCATACAGCAAGTGACCCTGGCTGACACATTTACTAGATAGGGTATATCTGGCAACATGCCACAGCAGCTGTGATTGTTCAACATGAGGTAACTCCCATTCGAAAGTTGTCCAAAAATTAGATCAATCACTGCAGCTGGTGAAACTTGCAGGTGACAGGATAAATTGTTAGAGGAACCATCGCAGGCCCCGTGTAAGTTTATACCCTGACAAAGGAGAGAACCGCTTAGTGCATTTTAACAGTTTTTTCTACTAGTAAACACTTCACGTCCCCCACTCCAACATCTGTGTGTGTATGGTAATTCCCAGGATGTCTTGATGTATTCTTTACCCAACCTTTAATATGTGCCTGCTGGTATGTGTTTTAGGTAATACTGAAAATGGAAAATTGTAACAGGCAGAGTGATTGTTCAATGTATTATCCATACAGTAGCTAGCTTTTCTGCTACCATAAATGGCAATCTTTCCAGTTTTTCAATGCTCAACACCGTATAGTCTGTTCCCCTCTGTGCCAGTTTGATCTGTTTATCAGTGAGATTGAAATCTGAAAACAGTGACGTGGCATTGATTAAAAGCCAAGGCACATAGCATGAACAAAGGTTTTGCAACGTCCAACCCAATAGCATGATAGAACATAGTTGTGACTGACCATGTTACAACATGTCCAAGTCCTGTTCCTTGATGTCTATGGCAGAAGATACTATGCTGTCCAATAAATATATTCTTGACAACAGAGTTGTTAACCCATTGTCAACTACAGAGAGAGTTTTCTCTAAATTAATATGATCAATTTCTCGTATTCGTTATGCAGTCTCTGCTTGAGTAATATACAGCACATATATTCCGGCATATATAAAACGTTTATGACACGGTTTTCTTGGACCTAGCAAGAATTCCCTAAGATCAGCGCCATCTTTAAGTAAAGATAAGTGTTGCTTTACATCTTTAAATGTAGATCCATGTAGCCTATCAAGGCACAGCTACCCTACACTGTATGTTATTACTATTCCAGGATGCTGTCTTGAACGTATCTTGGGTCTGGCCTAGTGAATGTGAAACCCTGTGTTTTGTTCAGGAATCTATCCTGACAGTTGTTTGTGTCTGTGGGCCAGATCAACCATTCATTCCAATCTGGAACTGTTCTGTTGTGATGCAAAATAATAGTATGTGCGTCGACCTACCCATCTGAAGTGTTATTACTATCAGGTGTAGGTGTAGGTACGGACGGATTGTTCATGTCTTTGATCTTGGCTAACCCAAGGCAGGACATCTGTTGGACAGTGACATTCAAAAACATAATTTGCTCACGGATGATGCAGGCTCTAAATAAAGCTTCTACCCCCTGAACCTGTCAATCTTTTATACCCCAGACAGTTTTTGTCTCAACGTCGTTTTTCCAAAAGTGGAAACCTATTTTAGACAGTTGGGCATTACAGGCTGAAGAGAAAATCTGTTTTGTATTGGTCAACATTCTTTTCATTCCTGTTTTGTTTATATTTTTAAAGTAAAATGATTCTGGATTTGATACCTTGAACCCTGAAAAGTATGGAAACTTATTGGCAAAAGTTGTTGAGCTACCCTTTGGTGGCGTAGGACAATGTTCCCATTGATTATACATTAGTGCATTTCTAGGATTTGCAGATTTGTGCAAGAAATGATGACCATAGTGATTATAACAATACATTTGTTCATAGTCTGAAGAACCTTTTAAATATTCATGACTAGTGAATACTGCAGACATTTTTAAGTCTGTCATCATATTATTAACAGTCTCAAAGTCCCAATCATCAGAAAATGTACTAGATGAAACAAAATCACTTAATGAAATCTTGAACTGGTGTGGAATCTCCAACAGCTCCGACGGGCCAAAAATGTGATATTCTGTTTTGTCCCAAGCTATACCATCAGGTACAGGAATGGCTGTGATGTTCACTGATGACAAGTCTCTTTGTTCACGATGGGATGATTTGTGTGGCTTGAGGAGTAAGCTGATGATCTTACTTGCTGTGTGCATTTTGACATATCTTCCATTTATCAGCATTCCCAAAGTTATTACTAGAGTCAACCAAAGTAGAAGAAATAATATTCCCAAAACAATCCAAAGTTCAATCCATGGTGAAACCAGATAAGTCTTTTCAAGGTGATGAGAAAAGTCAGTTGCTTGTTCTTTGAAAGTTCTTTTTGCGGGCGTCGTTTCAGGTTCACTGGGATCCTCAGAAAACATATCAAAGTTAATGAAATAGCCAGAGGCAGTTCTGTCAATTGTTGGGATTGCATCAGGATTCGTTGAAATCGCTGGAACCTCTTGATCACTTGTTACTTCATTGTAGACAGGTGTTTCTTGACAAACTGTTATTTGGGTCTCAAGAGGTACAAGTTCCATAGCTTTGTTGCATAGTCCTTCTTTTCGCACTGCAGATTCCTCAAAGGTGATGAGTCTCTCAGTTTGAACCTCTTGGATAGTAGCAAGAGCTGGGCATCTGCTACTTGGTTGGAGTCCACTTGGCCTACTGCTTAGTATCGGCCACATAGTGTGGTTTTATCAGGTCGATTGACACAAACCTGTTCTCCTTTTTACCAGCAAGGGCGGCAGTTATACTGTTCTTGATCCGTGGATTGCTAGGGCAGGTACTGGTTGTCTGTAAGAAGGCCCAAATTCCTTCTTGTCCGCGATCTTTATTTTGACTAGATCCCTAAGCTTCGGGATCCAGACAGGCCTTGCTGGGATGGTTGTTTTTTCTTCAGTGGCGGTTGGCTTCGGGATCACGTTGCCTTGTTTCGTTCTTAGTTCATTTAAATCTTGTAAAACAGTCAAACGATCTTTGATATCAAAATCTTTTTGGTCCACCACTGATGTCTGACAATCAAGGTCTGCGACCAGCACTCTAATCCAAAAAAGGATCTCATATGGAGTGACACCCCCTAGAGAACTTCTTGGCAAGTTGTTAAGACTACTTTGGACACTTATTAGATGTTTGAACCCACCCGTCACCCAAACCTAATACCCTAGCTGTTATAGATTGCTTTATGTCCCTTTTTTTCTCTCGACAACTGAATTTCCCTCAGGATGGAATGGACTAGAATACGCAATGCAACGCCCAAATTGGCCATGGCCTCCTTGTAAGCTCGAGAGCTAAATGCAGGACCCTGGTCAGAATGCAGCGTGCCGATTGCATATGTGCCGATAAAGACTCGCAAATCTTTTATGACAGTTCGAGCGTCAGCCGAGCGCTGAGGCCACATCCAAATGAACATCGAACACGAATCCCCTGCGACCATGATATATTTGTAGTTACCATCTCTTTGTAAGGGACCGCAGTGATCCAGGTAAACGCAAGCTAATGGTTTATCTGAAATTAACTGGGGCGTCTGCGCAGGACGTTTCACACTAGAGACTTTCATCTCCTGGCATATTTCACATTCCAAAACATAATTTCTGGTTTGTTTCCTCATGGGTGGCCACCAGTATCTCTGTTTTAATAATGATACTGTGGCGGAAACACCTGCAGGAGCAGGGGCGAGCACTTCATGTGCTGCTAGTATCAGTCCTAATCTATGTTCCATGTTTGGAATTACCCTGTCCCTCACTCCAGGGATTCAAGCAAACAAAACATTTTTCATATCAGTTATATATGACTATTTGAGTGGAAACCCTTTCGGTAATGTTTTACCACTGTCTTTGCTTGAAGCATTGGCAGCTAGCATTATTTCACTGTCTATTTTTGTTTTTGAACGAGTGATTACAGCTATGGAAGCCGTTTGCACAGCTGCCTACGCAGCTTCATCAGCCAATGATTTCCCTTCAAAGTGAACGCCATCACTTTGATGACCCAGCGTATGTATCACCTGGGTGTTTTATAGTCATTCTCGTAACTGAACTACTTGTTCCCAAAGAATTTTATTCCTAATTGTGCCACCTTTTGCATCTTTGAAACCGTTTTGAAGCCAGTTTTGCAAATATTCATTGTAAGATTGAACATAATAAAAAATCGAATCGCACACTATGAGTGTGGGGAATTCGTGATCCGTATTCTCAAGTGCCATATTGAATGCTTGTAGTTCAGCTCGCTGAGCTGTACAATCTCCTAAGGATTGAGTTTTAGTGATCATTGGTCTAAATTTGCCATTGTGCCAAAGACCTTTAACAATCATGCACGCCGCACTATAGGCTTGTTTACCCCACCGTAGCAGGTTGAGCTGATCCGTCAGTATAAATTATACATTCATACTGGTCAAGAGGGAGAATTTCAATAGGCAGAGGACATTCTTGTTCATATTGTAGAAATGCTTTTGTTTTCAAATATGATTTGTAAGCAATTGGTACTTTTTCACCTTCGTTAAAAATTAAGTAACTGAATCCGCATTGACCTGAAATGATTCGGATCATTAGGTTGCTTACGTTTACGCCTGTTTGCAAATGTGTTGTTGCTAACATGTCTGTTTGCAAGGAAAGCAAAATTTCTG
This sequence comes from Lissotriton helveticus, assembly GCF_964261635.1. NCBI lineage: Eukaryota > Metazoa > Chordata > Amphibia > Caudata > Salamandridae > Lissotriton > Lissotriton helveticus. The sequence continues at coordinate 1,011,487,166 of NC_136067.1, forward strand.
TGTGTTTTTGTGTCCAATTTACTGTTTTAAAATCAAGTTTGATTAATTGTAGAGAGGTTTAACCCTGTCTGCGTAATTTAGAAAGTAAGTTATTCGGAAATTTAGGAAACCTAGAATCGACTGTAAATTTTTCAGCGTTTTTGGTGGTTGGAGCAGCTCACATTTTTCTAGAAAGTTCGCTGCCAGGCTTTTGCATTCACTTTAAGTTCATATCCTAAAAATAGGACGTTTAAATGGGCAATTCTAGATTTTTTTAATTGAATTTATAACCCTAGGAGGTGAATCCGAGTATAATGGTATTCACCCTATTCAAGTGCCTATCCAAGTCATCATCTGTCAGATAGATGTCCTCCACATATGACAATGTTTCATCATCATAAGTTTGTAGTAACTATGTTACCCTTACTGAAAATAACCCAGGACTTTTCTTTTTTTATATTTCTTTTTATTAACACAAGACATCAAAAATAATGACATAACATGGAGGAGGCACTCTCCCATATTGCAAATCACCTGGCAGGAGAGGGGGCGGAGTGGGAAACAAGGTACACAGTTATAAACATTCACGGAGAGGTAGGAATATCAATGGGTGCATCAACAGGCGGCACACAGATGTCCCCCCTGTAGTGGTTCCACAGCCCCCACACAGGTGCCCACTTACGAGGGCGGCCCCTTGCCATATAAACAGTTTTTTCGTGGAACATACACCAATCCATATTTTCTGTCCATTCTTCAACGGTCGGCAACCTCTTGGACCCCCATCGCTGTGCTATATTCCTTTTCGCTATCGTATTACCTAGAGTTACCCATTTGGTCTGCGCTATATTTAAATCTGTGGGTTCCCAAATATTCAGGAGGCATCTCCGCGCTTCTGGCAACACAGCTACTCCCAAAACCTCGTGCATGACATCATGTATCCCACTCCAATACTCGGCCACAGAACAACACTCCAAATGATATGTAGGAATGTACCCACAGAGCCAAACCCCCGTTTGCACAGACTTGTATCCGACAGCCCCATCTGAACTAGGCGGGGCCCTGTGACATAAACTCTATGCAATATTTTCAGCTGAACAAGCCGCAAGCGCGCCGGGATTGCGACTACCTTCGGTGAAGACACAGCAGCCTGCCAGTCCTCATCATCCAGTTTAATACCGTCCTGCAACCATTTTCCCCTCAAATCAACCAGGAGATCTGCCCTATGATTAATACATTTTTTATAAATCAGGGAAATAGTTTTTTCGGGCAGGTGTCCATCTAAAATCCTGTTTTCAAGAGGAGATGACTCGGGCAGGTCCGCCTCCGACGGCAGAGCCGCCGTCAACGCATGCCTGACCTGTGCATAGCGAAAATATTCAGTTCTCCCTTATCTATATTCAGACTGCAATTCCTCAAACGTCTTTATCCTCCCCTTAACCCAAACATCACCGATAGTCGAGATCCCAATCAGATCCCACTTGTCAAAGACCTTCGTATTCCCCGCCGACCCAGCATACAGCGCCCGACTATAGATGCCGCCAGGAAGAATCCATCTATCCATCGCATATCCGGGGTCTGAAGGAGGCCCATAAGTAAAAAGGTTAATGGCTGCCAACTGTGAGGACCAATAGTATCGTCTGATTTCAGGGAGTGCGATCCCGCCATCATACCACGGAAGCGTCAGTTTAGCCAATGCAATCCGGGGCCTACCATCCCATAACAAACTAAGTTGTAACCCTTCGACCTCTCGAAAGTAGCTCGCTGGCACTACATCTAATGTATTTTGAAGGGCATAAAGAAAACGAGGCAAAGACATCATTTTAAAGAGAGTCGCTCGCCCCAACAGGGAGAGAGTGAGTTTTTTCCAGCGGGCCACATCGCTTCTCAATCTGACCAAGGGGGGGAGGAGATTCCTAGCATAAGGGACTGCGGGGTTCAAGGAGACAAATATCCCCAAATACTTAAACCCGTCCGAAGCTATTTGGATCGGACAATTTCACGGGGGAAGCGGGTTTTACCCACTAAGGATGAATAGAAGCGATTTACCCCAATTTATAGTCAGCCCCGAGTTCCTACCAAAGGAGGCCAACACATCGCAAACAGCATCCAGGGATTTCCTAGGTGAGGCCAAATAAAGTAAAATATCATCTGGATACAGAGAGATCCTATCCTCCCACTGTGGCGACCACCGGAGACCCCGAACTGATGGCTCCCAGCGGATCCAGGCGGCCAACGGTTCCATAGCCAATGAGAATAGGAGGGAAGAGAGGGGACAACCTTGTTGGGTGCCCCGTCCAAGACAAAATGGCGACGAGACCTGGTTATTCACCACCACTTTGGCAAGGGGTTCCGTATATAACAAGCGCACCCAGAGGATAAAATCAGAGCCGAAGCCAAATTTAGCTACGACGGCCCACAGATATGGCCATTCCACCGTATCAAAGGCCATTGTGGCATCAAGCGATGCTATTACAGTGGGTTCCATCAGGGTGTGAGCTCTGGCGATCACCCCATGCAACCTACGCAGATTAAGGGCCGTATTCCTATGGGGAATGAAACCCGATTGATCGGGGTGTATCAATTCGCTGATCACCTTAACCCCTTCCATGCTCATGACGAGCTCAGCTCATCATGCAGTACACTGCTCCTGTGCTCATGACGAGCTGAGCTCGTCATGAACAATGGGAAACAAGGATCTGCAGCACAGCAGGATAATCTCCCTTGCAGCGATGCGGTAAATCAATCTAGTGGAAAGGATCTTAGCGAGGATCTTGGGTTCCGTGTTTAATAATGAGATAGGCCTATATGAGGCACAACATGATTTTGGTTTGCCCTCCTTATGAATGACCACTATAGAAGCTACTCTATGATCGTAGGGCAATATTCCCTTCTCCAGGGCCTTAATGAACATACGTGTTAGGTAGGGAGCAATCTTGTCAGGTCGAAGTTTGTACAGTTCAATTGGGATCCCATTAGGCCCCAGCGCCTTACCGGAGTTTAAGGAGCGCACAGCCTGTGCTACTTCACCCACGGTGAGGCACCATTCATAAATTCACGATCTTCCTTGGACAAATACGGGAGCTGCAAGTCTCGCAGCATCAACTGAGAGTCCTCCACCGGGAGATCCGAGACCGAGGTGTACACAGTGCGAAAATAATCCCGAAAGCTATCTACTATAGCCTGGGGATCCGTGAGGTGTAGCCCGCCCTCTGTCACAATCTCTGGGACAACTCGGTCTGCTCTATTCTTCTTGTCCACCCAAGCGATAAGCTTCCCAGCCTTATCAAAGACGTCATACAACCGACCCTGCTGCTCTCTACTCAGGGCTTTAGCGCTATCTGTAACCAACATTCTATACTCATGCTGTTTAAGTTTAGGAACATGTAGCTTAGCACGAGTTACCTCCTGCTCCAGCTCCTCTTCCAGGCCCCCAATCTCAGCCTTCACCTCAAAAATTGTCTTATTTCGGTCTCTCTTCGCTCCTGCTATCAACGAAAGAGCCTGACCTCTAAGAACAGTCTTAAAAGCTCCCCAGAGCGTGATTGACGAGGGCACCGACCCCTCGTTCTCAAGGAAATAGTCGTCTAATGCCTTGATGAGGTTCCCCCTAATTTTGGGATTACGCAGATGCCAGGGATTGATGAGGGCCACCCTACCTTCAGATCACAAGGCGACACAGAAACGTAACCAAAGCGGGGAGTGATCAGATATTCCCCTGGCAAGGTGCATCGCCTCCAATACATATGGTGCATAAACAGCAGGCACAAGACAGTAATCTAAACTAGACAGGCTACCATGGGCACCAGAGTGAAAGGTGTACTGTTTTTGATCCGGATGAAGCAGTCTCCAACCATCAACCAAACCCATGGCCTCGAGGAGGTCAGGCAGCCATCTATGAGCACGTCCCACATCCCGCGGGGGGTGTCTATCCAGAGCTCCAGAGGCCACCGCGTTACAATCACCCCCCAATATCAATAGGCCACTCGGGAGATCTAGCAGAGCCTTTCCCAAATCTGCAAAAGTAAGAGCTTGCATGCCTGGAGGCACATAGACTGACAATAAGGATAGAACATGTCTCTCCCTGCGACCTGTCACACCAACATATCTGCCCCTGTCATCCTCAAATACAGAATCAATCACCAAAGGGAGTGTCTTACGAGCAAGGATACCTACCCCCCTAGAGGCAGTAGTAAAGCCCGCATGCGCCACTAATCTGTTGCCCATTCTATGCATCGCCTTACACTTATTTCCAACCAAATGAGTTTCCTGTAGTACAACCAACGCGGGAGCGTACCGTTTAAAATACTGAAGAACCACACTACGCTTGATTTTGTCACCCAACCCATTCACATTCCAACTCAATACCTTTAGTCCCCCACTCCCCATCATCAAAAACACAAACGGAGCATTCACCCCCAACCACTGAACACTGTCAAATTCAATGCCTTGATAAACAATGACAAACATTACAAAAAGAAAACAACCCCCCCAAACAAACCCCACTTACCACCCCCCTCCCTGCACCCCTGCTCACGGTATTCCTCCGCCCCCAACTCGCTGTGTGCCTGTCGCCCCATAATCTAACTACTGAACTATCGAAAAAGAAATCTGAGGAGGAGTACGACCCTCCGATTCCTGGCCTGACCCCCAGATTACCATTGGACCTGTTTAAGCCCTTACGACACCCAACTTATCTGCGGACAATGGTCAGCCAGGGTACATTCCCCACCGCGGTCCAACCCAACCTGCAAAAATGTCAGTCATTATTCTTGCTCCTGCGCACCTTCATCTTCATCTCCACTCCGACGCCGCTGCTCATCTCGAGATGAAAGAGTTTCCAAACAGTCTGAGGCAATTTCAGGATTGTCGAAGAAGAACGCCTTGCCCTCATGTTCAACTCTCAACTTGGCAGGATACATCATGGCATATTTCAGTCCCTTATTATGAAGTTTCCTTTTGACACCCATGAAGGGCTGCCGTTGTTTCTGTACCGCCTGCGTGAAGTCCGGAAAAAAACTAAAGGTATTGTTTTTATACTTAAGAGGACCCCCATTCCTGGAGGCCTGCAGGATAGCGTCTCTGTCCCTAAAGTTAAGTACCCGTGCAATCAGTGGCCGGGGCGGTGCTCCAGGTCGCAATCTCCCTCCCGGTATCCTGTGCGCTCTTTCCACCATAAAGAAATTCCCCAGGCCTTTGGGTTTCAGATGATTAAGTATAATGTCTTTGACAAAGAGGTCTACGGCCTGGCCCTCGGCCTTTTCCGGCACACCAATAATGCGCACGTTGTTCCTACGGGCTCTCCCTTCATATTCGTCCAACTTGCGACTTACAACTTCACTAGAGGTTTTAAGATCCCGAACTTCCTGTTGTAACAAAGCCACATCACCCGTAAGACTGGAGGTTTTGATGTCCAGTGACTTTACCTTTTCACTGGTTTTGGTGAGGTCCGCACAGATTAGATTAACCTCTATCGTGACCGTGTCAAGCTTATGATCCAGGGACTCCATCTTCTGCCCGAGGAAGGTTTTCACCTCGTCGATCATGGCCATCACATCTTGTAGCGTTGGCTCTGTCGTAGAAGCCGATGCCTCCACACTCCCGTCTTGCAATTTTCCAAACGTGGGGGGCGACCCCCTGGGTTGCGTGTAACGATCCAACTTGTTGATTTGTACGTATCTAGCCCCTCTAGTAGTCTTGGCTTGTCGCTTCTCCGCTTCAGGTCTTGCCGCCATTCTGAAGCCAAGTGAAGAGCGGGCCCGGCCGCTGCAGAAATCCCGTGATGGAGGCACTAGATCACGGGCAGCACCGCGTAGGCGGGACCGCTGCCCCCCTCGGTAAACCAACGTGGCCCACCACCAACCGCACAAACAAAAGTTACAGGGGGACGGTGATCCCTCACGTCGCCCCAACCGCCACCAAACAGCGCCAAACTCCAACACCCAGCCCGACGGCTAGGCAACAGGATACCTGCACACTGCGAAAGCCTTCCAGCCAACGTCCATGGGCCTCAGAGTAGGAGAATTGCCATGCCCACTACCAGAACACAGCCACGGCATGCCCCTCTGCTCCTGCGTTGCCTCCACCGCACCCGATCCACACACAGTGGCCGGGAGCACCCCCGATCTTCACGAGCTCCCCAATAAAGGGCCCCCAGCTCATAACTCAGCTCCCCTGTCCAGTCGGAGCAACACAGGCAGGCCACAGTTCAGCCCCCACTATGCTGGGGCCCCAGATGCAGCCACCTCCGAAAGCAGCCCCACCACGGTGTAAGCGTGCCTCCTCCCCGGGTCCAGGTACCTTGTATCGTGGGGGGCAGTGGGGGGGAGCGCCCAGCAAACGTGGGGAAAGAGGCAGGACTTCTACGGGGCCGAGCCGGGGACTTCCGGTTTCGGCCTGATGTTGTTGCACTGCGGCCGGGGTCCAGCTTGAACTCGAGACCCCGGCTTCTGTCCAGCTAGGCCGCAATCTTCCGGGCCTTTTAACACCAGATCGCGGCGGCCGGTCGGGATGCAGATTGCAGCGCCCGGGACCGCTTCTCATCCGTGACCGAATTCTTCGGTCCAACAGCAGGATTACGGACAGGATTTACCCGGGGGCAGCGGGGGTCTCGGGAGCCTCTAGCTCACGCGGCCATTTTGGACGCGTTCAAGCTCCTCCCCCCAGGACTATTCTTGAATCCTTCAGGGAGATGGCACAAGTGACGCTGTGTCCCCATAATTGAGAAAGCGGTCAAATACCTCCTTTCAGGCACAATATTTTGACAAAAGAAACCGTTAGAAATATTTAATGAGGTTTTATAGTTTTACGCACAATGTTATTCATTAATGCTGTACTGTGTGCATTTTGCACTGCAAATGCTTTGTAATAAGAGTTTAGATGTCTGTAATCCAATACTAGACGATTTGTATTGTCTGGTTTGGAGACAGGAAACAAACGATTGTTCATTGACAAGGTGCATGTTTCAATCACCCCTTGGTATTCAAGTTGATCTAAGATCTCTCTGACCTGTTTTTTAGCTTCTTGCTTAACTGGGTACTGCCTTTGTGCAGTTCGTTGATTTTGTAACTGGATTTTACAGTGAGGACAGTCCTCATCCCATCCTACATGATTTTTATATAATGCAGGAGCTTGGGCGCCCATTTCCTGGCATAAGTATATTTGAAATTAATTGGAATATGGTTAGAGAAGGCTGGCATAATGATGTCTTCGCCATGTGGGCACTCCCTGACAAATTGTGGTGGCCAGTATTTTTCAGCTAGAAGAATGTCATAACCCTTAGAAAGTCGCTCCCAAAAGAGTGCTTTCACTTTTCTTGGTATGTCTCCCTCCATCCGGACTGTTGTTTCATATAACCTATATGGAGAGCTAACCCAGGTATCTGCAGTTTCAAGTTCAATGTCTTCATTCAAGTCCACTGTCTCCAGAGGACCCTTCAGGTTCTGGTGAACTATTGTGACTTCTGCTGCGCTGTCCAACATTGTCTGAGCCCATTCTCCGTTCTTGAGTTGTGTCCTCAAGATCCTTGGCATGTCTGCTTTTAAGACCTGCTACCTTCTTTTTGTAAATTGAGGTTTCTTGTTTTTCTGAACGTGTTTATTGTCTTTGGACTGTCCTCTTCTTTTGAATTTCTGTGATGAAGTCCGAAAGGTACGAGAGGAACGTGTATCAGTATCTTGATATCTATCAGGTTTTCTCAAATTATCCCTATTTCTGAGGTTATACCTCCTTTGAGAGGGTTTCTTTTGAGGAGACCTACCTCGGGATTGATAACACTTCTCTTTAGAAGTTTGTTTGCTATTTTCCCACTTCTTTTTAGAAGAGGTAGGAGGTAGGAGTGTTTTTAGTAAAGACCTTTTCAGGACTTTCAGACAGTTGTGGTTTCACTGGTTTCCCACCCAAACTGCTCTGCCTAATTCTTCATAGGATTTTTCAATTATTCTGGCTAGTTCTTGTGGTTGTTCTGTTACATCAAATTCCCTCAACTTCTGGCGGATCGCCACTGATGCTGCTTCTCCTTTAATATTTGCTAATATTATTGCTGAGACCTGTTTGAAATCTTTCAGTAGTTTCATACCCAAATTTAAATCAGGCTCTGCCCTGTATTAATTTTGAATTAGTTTCAGGACGTCTGGTATTACCGCCATGGACGGAACACCATGTGTTTTAGTGTAGATAGCAGCAAAGACAGTACCCCAAGTGGTGCAGTCCTCCAGATGTGGTGTGATCCCCATTGGTAAACAGATTGTTAAAATTCTGTGTTTCTCATGAGGGCTAGTATTAGGAAATACTGCTGCTTTTTGAGTAATTTTTTTGAGCTATCCAGAATTGAATTTGTTTCACGTTTTGTAGGTAATTTTCCTATTACTGAGTGTAAAGTATGTGGTGTAATTTTTAGCGTATTCCCCTCGTGAGAGGTTTGTTGTGGAATAACTACTGTTGGTTGGACTGTAAAAGTCTGCATGACATATTGATCCAATTGACTATAGATTGTGGTTATCTCTTTAAGTTAAGTTAGTAACTCCGCATCTGACATCTCTTCAATGTCAGGATGTGGTGTATAGCCGGCTAAAAGCGGCAATGTTGCTCCTGGTCTACCTATTGGACCGAGCCTGAAAATGTGATTTAAATGTTTTTAGGGCGCCTTTAAACCAGAGCTCCTGCTCCTGGTATGTGAGTGGAATTTCTATATCCTCGAAAGGAATATACTCATCCGGTGGTTCATCTTCTTTGTAGAATTGAAACATATGTGTTACTGGATTTGCTTCTGGGAAGACTATCCATGAATAGAATACCTTTGTCTGGTAAAATGCATGTGCCTCTATCACAAAAACTGCCCTACCACCTCTTGATGTTAGGCCATGTTTCATAAGATTTATAGTGATGGCTTTCCTTAAATTTAGAGGAATGGCTATAGCATCCTCATCGGTTTCTTGGAAACCTGTATAGTTTAAAACTTCGTCGACTAAACCAGCCGCAGCTCCACCGGTTTCGGTGTTGTTGCTGTTATTCGACATTGTTTAATGAAAACTGCAGAGCAAGGTTCAAGGCAGCAAATATAAGGTGCACAATCCTACTCAGCTATGGCGGATATTATCACTTACACACTCCAGACGTCTATTGGAGTATTACGGAAAAAGGGGTCTCTGAGAAAAGCACGACTGAGTTATTTTAGTATCTAGCGTTAAATTAGTGCCTTACCAAACCATTGGGCGCCATGTAGTGTAGTTCCTATATTCCCAATATGCTCTGCGCATTGGAATAATATACACTATAGATTTGACATAGGACTGAGGTCAGTATGTTTTTATCGAGTATACTAAACCTAATTGTGTGTGTGCCAGCTAACTCAGAGTTCACTAGAAACTTTCAACCGCATAAACATGACAACTTTGTTTCCCCTAAAACCGAAACATATCTTCAGAGTCGTAGAAACAATAGATAACTAGTTCACTTAGTCAATTGTGCATGCTTCGTTTCTACAGAGTTGCATAGCAATAGAGGGACGGGCATTTCAATAAAAAGGGATTTATTGAACAGTCTTATTTCTCATGCAAGAGATATGAACTGCTACAATCGTTAGACAGAATGCAAAGTATACAGCCAGAACAGTAATATAAAATAATACTGTAATAGCTTTGTCTGTTGCTATGACATGTAAAAATACATACATAAATAACATAGGCTAACATACTCAACTGATGCTTCTAAAATACGCCTACCAAAGCATAGGTTTAGTTCTGCCAAGAATTGCCAAAGGTTTCTCTAGGCTCTAATCAGCTCCATTCCTTAGAATGAGAGAGGTTGGTATCTCTTTCACGGGTCTCGATTTCCCAACACCCCGCAAGGGGAGTCAGAAACACTGGAGCTGGATTCTCGGCAGTAGGATGACAGCTTCTGGTCAGTGCGTCAGCTGGAGAGTTGGCTTCCTTCGGCACTTGCTGTAGCGAGCTGCGTCGTGCAAGTAGGTAGTCGAACTGCACCGAACCACATCGTGCTTGGCTGTAGCAAGTGAAGGTATGTTTATACCTTGAAGGTGTTTAGGAATGCCAGTATTGACGTAAAAGTTGGGCATATGAACTTCATGGATGAACCCTTAAGGAATAGTTGTTCATGCATCATAATGTTTTTTTTAGAGAAATCATTATCCAGGCTAGGGGAAGCCCCTTCTGCTTAAGAGTTTGGTTTTCCAAGAAATCGTTGTGACATAGATGAACAGATGGAAATAGCCATGCCTGTATTAGGGTAGCATGGGCTATGCCTAACTAAGGACTGTTTCTCTATGCCTATATAAGGGCAATGTTAATTGTACCTATATAAGGGCATGAATCAGGAAAATTCATTCGAATTCTAAATCAGCATGCAACACCATGTTCAATAGCCGTAATATTCGTCGCATTGGCAGAGTAGTTGAGGGAGTTATTAACACTACTGCAGGTATACTAACCACTATTACAGTCAAGCTTCAGGCTACGAGGCTCGTGCTCTTCAAAATCGGATGATTTTAGACGTCATTCTGGCTGATAGGGGTGGAGCCTGCCGTGTAATCGGCAGCAGCTGCTGCTTGTACATTCCTGATAGCTCCCCTACTGTATACTCTGCAATACAAAAATTACACAGACTTGCTTCAGACTACCAACAAGATAATGGTTCATGGTCCCTCAGAGGGTGGCTCTGTGGTCTATTGACATCATGGGGTTGGAAGATACTACTTGTCCTAATAGCTATCGCAGGTGTCATCTTTACCTATTGCTTATGTATTAATTGCCTTCCAGCATGTTGCACCTATTTTGTGAGCAAGCTCGCCCCTTCCCTCAAGTTCTCAGGGTGTCATACTAAAGTCTGTACTATGTTGATGCAGGATATCCCAGATATTATGCTCCTAGACTAGGGCATTTTCGAGTATTAGTTGGATTTCCATACTTAGTGTTTTGCTTTCTGCTCCATTGTTACATGATTGTCACATGAGTATTTATGCGTTACCCATCTCTTAGAATTGTAAAGACCCTACCGGATAGAAAATAAAGCATTTAGCCACTCATGCTAAAAGGAGGGTGTGTTAGGTTTCAAATTCCCATCCCTGCAACACACTAGTTTCATGCTATATTAGGTTAGCAGAGTGTGACTAAATAGATGCCATTTGTATTCACGTTATGCAACCCACTGAGGTATCCCCGTAATGTGCAGGCTTTAGTTAGGGAATGTAACTCCATTTTGTATTTCGTAATCCCTATTAGGCTGCTTAGATTGCGCCTGAGTTAGGCCTCATTACCCGTATTGCTTTCCTCAGCAGAACACTGTGTTTCATTATTATTTTCTCTTCTGTTCAAGGCTTTTTCTCGACTTACTAATGAATAGGCCATTCTGCCCTCGCATACCTATCCAAATGTGTAGTTTCTGCTCCCACATTAGGAGATGCTGAGACCCAGCACCGTAGCCTTGAATCCCGGATAACATGTACCCATGTGGCTGGTGTTAGCTTATCCTACTGTGCCTTTTTGTTCATGTTCGGCCAAGGCCGGTAGTTTACAATTGTGGGTGTGGTTGGAGGCTTCTTGAGAGGAATGATTACTCACTGTGGACTGTTGGGGGTCAGTCCCTCGGCAGACATCTTAGGGTGCAGGTCATGATGGACTCCTCTACAGATTATTGCTAAGAAAATGTAAGTTTGTTTTCTCTACTGTCTGAAAGACTCTTCATTCTTAGGAAGGCATAGTGGGTGGTTGTAAGTAACCTTGGTGGCCCCTAAGGGCCACTTCCTTCTGAGGCCAAAATAAAAGTGTGGGATGTGCCCTAGGGCCGCATTGATGGTGGAGCAACACCAGAGAGACAAGGTGAGGTGGGCGACTAAGGAGACAGAAAAGAAACATACACCTTTTCAAAACATTATGAGAAAATGCTTTCTTTCAAATCTTCTAGCACGTTTTGCAGCAGCCTATCTTAAACTATGTGTACCCTGTACATTTTTTTTGTGTTGTAGCCTATGGTATTCTGTGCTTAAAAAATTATAAGCTTATGACTTGAATAATCACAGTGCTTACTGACACAAGATGAGATCCAATAGCATTATAAATATACATTACGTTTCCCCAGTGTGCCAATCAGGATTTGAATTAGTTACCCTCCAGTTACACACAGACATCTGAAGTTAGTAGTGATAAAACTGAGCTTTCGTACTAAAACCATGCATTTCCACATATTAAAGGGTTACCACGTTTTCAGCCTGCATATGTGTGACATTTCCATGTTTGCAATGTGCCACCAGGTGACATTTTCATATTTTATGTGTGACACCGAGTGACACTTCATCTTAACATTTATTGACTCGAAGCATTAGAAACAGCCATAATGGCAAAATGTATAACCTTCAGTAGTATATTCAATCACACTAAGCACTAGAATTTTCTCTATGCAGTACCCATACATGTGAATAGACCATTACCCATACATGTGAATAGACCATGAGCAAGGAGACACACAATTTTCTAAGTAAAAAATGTCTGTCTCTATCCTGAAATTGCCTTTCCTGCAATGGAAGCGATGGGGAAAATATATTCTCCCGATTATTTTTTTTAATCGCCCACCTTCCTCTTCTAAAATGTTGGCATGTATGGCAGTACCAGCAACATACACAGCAGTAAGATGATGCCAGAGAGGCGTACAAGAATCTAACTGACTGCTCCAAAGCTCTCAGGTTTACCATTTCCTTGTTTGAGGAGATCAACCACAAGAGAACATTTCGTTACACACCTGAAAATATAATGACATAAAAATGATCGCAGGTACCAGAGTGCAAATTAAAAATCTGGACTGGATATACCCACTAACCCAAGCTAAGCCAGTTATACTCCTGGTCACAGTTCCCCATACTTTTTCTATGCCCTTCCACTGTCCGCTCAACACATATTTCACCTAGGAGCAGACCCTCCTTGATGCAATCTTAACTGACTGTAGAAACAAAGTCCACAACCACAACAGTACAAACAAATGTACGCTTTCAACATCATTTTTTTTTCCTGATGTTGGGCTTTGTTGTTACAGTCATTTCAGCTTGTTATAGGAGCAGGGCTGCGCTGCTCATAAAAAAAGATGAACTTACTATTGAAAAGAAGCCCAGAATCCCTAAACGGTGTTGCCTGGAAAAAAGGAAAACAGTGAATTTGAGCAGCTTTATTACTATGCTGCTGTTTCCCAAGGGCAGATCTGCAGGCCACCTGGAAAGGTCTCCCTTGCAGCCAGGGGCCTGTGGGACGCACATTGAGTACCACTATCTTGAATAAAGCCTGTTAAAATATTGAACCCATTGGAGATGATAACAGAAACTCTACTCCCAATGGGGTGATATTCTTTTAAGAGCAATTTAGGAAACAGTATTTATGTCAGAATATATTTCAGTATAAAACATTATGACATGCAACCAGGGGAGAGAGGTGCACAATGCCCATTCATGTTCAGCTGTTCATAAAATGCCTGTAATAACACTTACCTAGCTACCCTTATTTTCATTAAAGAGATACACTTGTTCAGTAGTTCTCATTTAAGGGAGGATATCTAACCTACTGACAGGGTAAGCTAAGCCCAAATGCTTGGAGAGTTTACTTCCAGTATTTGTCCCACAGAGCAGGCCATAATCTGAAACAAAAAGATTTGCAATAAAATAAATATTAACTATCCCAAATCCAGGCTTTTTGAAAACAAAACACAGAGCAAACAGTGCCCCTCTGCCTAGAGAACACACAAGTAAACTCAGAGTTTTGGCACAATAATTAAAATGAACACTATTTGCTGAAAAACAGTAGAGATACCATTGTCACCTTTTGTTATTGCAACTCCCTTATAGCTGTACATTGAAACATTTAAATATCAACATCACAAAATGAACAGCTCTGCCACAGACACCATAGGTAACAATCATGGGCAATTGTAAAATGCACACCCTAGGACAACTGGACTTGAGAATTGATGCAACTGTGAATGTGAAAGTAGAATGAACTTCATGTACAAAAACAATTACCAAGACTACAACCTAGAGAACATATGGTATGGGAATATGAGCATATAGGCCATAACCTCTTTTAGTTTCCCAGTCTTTATAGGGTACCGTGAGAGTTAACTTTCTGTCAATAAAAAGCATTACGAATTAAGCTTTTCCTAACATTTGATTCTGTTTACATTGTCCTCAGTCTTGCCTCCACATCATGTCGTTGTCCCAGATGCATGCTAAAACAATGTATCAGATTAACTGTTCAGGTAAGACTGTAGGAAGGACTGAGTCTCAATGTATTGCTATCCTGAGAGAATCCTCAAATGTATTCTGTAGTAAAATGTTTCTCCAACCTTTTTTTCGATTGGTCCAAACCCTGAGAATTATGTATTCCCACAGAATGTATGAAAGTTGTTGTTTAAAGCTCTATAGAAGTAATTGGGTTTCTGCGACCAGAGAGACCCCCTTTCTCCATCATAGAAGGCAAATCTATGCCGGATTTTATTTACAGCTGTACTGAGTTCTTGTACTTATGGTTTATATTCTCCACTGCTAGACTTGCTTATGGCACCTTTTTGTAATCTGCTAATTAATCCTTATATAAAAGATTGAACCCAAAATCCTTGTCTGTCATTCCTATGAGAATGTTTCAACTTCAGTATATGTATTCCTCTAACTAGAAGAGTGACAGTTCCAGTAGGGGAGCACCAAAGTCCATATCGGGGCTGCACCGCTCGCAGTCATTGCAGTTGGTGCGCTCCAAGATTTAGAATTTAAGACCGATTTGCACGCTGATAGATCTGGTAGCAGAGGTGATGGTTCTGATCGGAGCCAACCCATAAATCGATAAATGAATTGCCTGTAGAAACCAGATACGGTACCTTTATGGTCCAGATGGTTTTCCCCAAGATTTAAAATGACCCAACCCCATCCGTATCCTGGTTCGGGAAAGACGAGGGGGCTGAAGGACAACGACATGAGTATCAATAGGGATCGCGTGCGAAATAGGGGAATTAAGTGAGCGCTGCTCAGTGCGTATTTGGAGTTGTAGTAAGCATAGAGTAAGGGGATGCAGTGGACGATAATTGAGGGAAAATATTGAGAGGCTCTGATTGGCTGATTTATTAGAGTGATAACTATTGTCGTTCTGATTATGATTTTAAACTTTCAAAGAGAGGTACCTCAAGTTGAATATTTTATTGGTAAACATGCCTGCTAGGAGAGGTGTACTGTGAGGCGCTGTCAGTTACACCAAAGTAGAAATATAATCCAGTCTTGTGTGAATGTCCTAACCGAGTCTGGTGGCAATTCGCTCCAGGTGCACAGGAGGCAGGCGCACGTAAAGTGGTGACCTTTGCAGGTTGAAGGATCACTGTGGTATGGATATGGGTAGCATTCCTGTTGGTACAGAAACTCATTGTGTAGTTGAAGCAGGCAAACAGAGCACAGATTGAAAAGGGACTCAGAAGCGATTGGAGCATTGAGTCATTGCAACCCAGCACTGTGATTGGCAGGAGGATGGCGAAACTGTGCTGCGGTAGGGTGACCTTTGATAGAGACACGCTGAGATTGGTGGAAGGAATAAAGTGATTGTCGGTGCGAGAGGAGTTAAAATTTGGATTGGGATTGCTTGCAATCATTGTTATAATGGGGAACGCTTTATCAAAAAGGGATAAGAATGCAGAGAAGAAAGAGAAGTTTTCTCCGAAGTACCCCAGCTAGAGAAATGACGGCGAAGGAATGGACAATTAGACAATAATTTGATAACGATAATCCACCACTCACACTGGTTGGTTTTAGCTGCACCAGAGACACGCTGGTTTCAAAGCACAAATACTTATCAAAGTATATAAATATTGATGCCAAGCCTTTGGAAGGCGAGCCATAAAGCCACTTCCTGCACCAACTGCTTTATGGTCCATTCACATGCCATTCATGCAATACACACAAGACTTCCATACCGTCAGCCACAGGCCCAGTCAAACAGATCCCTTGCACTCACATAAACATACTGCCGCCATGCAAGGGCCCATCACATTCATACACTACAAGAAGTAATGAGTTTGACTACACTTTACCACCTGTCAAGTATCCGCCTCCTTCTTCCTGAACTTTACCAAATGCTTGCTGAGTGAACCTTCACTAATGGCTCCCATGACAGCCACATGAGGCTCAGGAAGATTTCTTTCATGTACCTTTAGTACACTCACTGTGCTAAATCCAACTCGTTCCAGTTTGTTGATGCAAGTTGGGAGGGCCTGAGTATGTCGCAAAGCTGTTAATCGAACTGAGCAAGCACATCTACCTTTGAAAATAAGGCAAACATGCTGGAAATTTTCCAAAGCTTTCTAAAGAGAACATCATAAACTATGAAGAAAAGTAGAATGTGAAACATGGTAGTCCGTGACAACGTAGGATATGTCCAAAACACAGTTATGTGCAGTGACTGTAATGCACTTATCATACAGCAAACTGAACATCTACTAAGTTCTGACAGAGGATGAAAATGGCAAGCAAGTCAACCATTGACCCATAAGTATTATAGAAAATTAAATGCGAGTGTGGCACCAATGGATTTGAATCCATGAGTGAAGATGAAGTCATGACGTGTATCTGTACAAATTTTACTAGCTGCCCACCAACCCACAACAGAAGACATATCAATCTACTATGATTGGGATGGTTTGAGCAAAAGGCACATTTTAATAGTAACCAGGGCAGACTAACTGATGAAATTAGAGAATTCAGGCATGGTAGTCTGGCAATTAATGCATTTACAAACTCTTGACTGTCCAACAAAGCCCAGCCTAAGGGCTGCCCTTGTTGCCCCTGCCAGCACAAATCAATAGGCCATTTCCTCTTTGCCTGCACAGCATATGCAAAACCCAGGGGTAAATAGTTAACCCCAGTTTACAGACAACTTGGATCCCGATATTCTAGAGTGGCCATGTGCATACTGAAATCAGATGCAAGACCCTTATTTGTGTGCGCAACTGCAAAGTTCTTGGGCCACTTTTGGGCGATTAGAGGGAAGTCACTGGCAACCCTCTCATTTCACCCCAGAGAATTCCAGATGTGATGACCCACCTTATCAAGATTAATCGTTGCAATGGTCACTAGTTTTAAAGTTTTAAAATGTAAATAGTCTTCTTTTGCCCTTGATTTCAGGTTAACCATAGTACCAATGAATTAATTTGTTTTTATTGGGTGTATTGACATTTTTAAACAACTTTTTAATCTTGCCTTGTAATGCCTATGAACTTATTTTTATGGTCTGATGACCACAGAAACATTTAGTGGATGCATTTGCACTTTAGACAAGGGACAATACCACTTTGCACAGTGATCTTTCTCTCATTTGTGGCTTTAAAGCTATGAGTTATATGATAATTGTTGTCCTTAGGTAGATTTTTGCACGCTGTCACCGTTTTTGACAACCAGTGTTATATCTTAATTGTATTCCTTTTAAACATATACTGGCTTGTTCCCTCTTAAATTGGAATTTATGATGATAACCCTGAATGTATGTTTCTTTTATGATATTTTACAGAAATAAAGAGTTTCAATTCAATTCAACTTTACTATCTGCCTTGAATTATTGGGGGCGTGGTCTCGCTGAGCAGCAAGATGGCTGCTTGCTGAGAGGGCTCTGTTGGCTGAGACATAATCTGACTAACATCCTGTCTTACAGAGGGCCTGAGTCGCCGGCTGCTTGGGCCATGAGATTGCCCATCGAGCACTGCATCCGATTGAGCCCTTCGTCCCGCCTGCCGGACCTCAAGAAGTCACGATCCAGAGGACGGGCCATGCCAACCTGGCCCTGAGAGAGAGGAGCCACTGCCTGGGTGGCCTTCCACTGTGAATGCTGCACAGCTGAGCTGCCCCGGGGATCGCATGGCGCTGACTGCTCACACCCTGCTCGTAGTGGAGGACCTTATGCTTTGGTCGGAGGCTTGGGGTGCTGTGGTAGTTCCTCCCCCGTAGCCCAGATGTAGATGCTGAGGCGATCCCCGGCCCTGGGCGTGAGGCAGAACGGACTGTGCCATCACCTACCTGACTCTGCAGGCGTCTGAGCATTAGCTGGCCCGATCAAAGAAGCTGTGTGCTGTGACAGACATAAAGTGGAGTGTGCACGGTGAAATTGAGGAGGCGCTGGCAGCCAGACCGTTGAACGCGTCTTCACTCCGCCGGTGGATGATGGCTGATTTCTTAGCCCAATAGGCGAGGTGTGGCTGGGGTCTGCGGCTACGGGCCTGCTCAGGGACCCTGGATCGACTGTGGAGCTGAACGTGCACACTCGGCTGACTGAGCGCCCAGGGCGGAGCGGTGAGTGGGCCTGTAAGATTGGCTACAGTTGCGGACTGGGGCCTGGTCTGCTGCCCATGCCTGCCACGGAGTGTGGGGTGGGCCTGCTGGGAGACCTCACCTGAGATGGTGTGGCTTGCCTCACATGCGGAGCTGAGAGAGACACAAATTGCCACCTTCGCCTGCTGGGAGCTGTGAGAAAGGCTGCAAAAGCAAACCAGCTGAAGAGACGTGGCTCACCTGAAATGCAGAGCTGAGTGAGATACGCATTGCCCCTGCACCTGCTGAAAGCTGCGAGATAGGCCACGAAAGTAATCCGACAGAAGAAAAGTGGCTTGCCCTGCGAATGGTGCTGATTGGTGCCAGGGTGCATCCCGCGTCTGCCGAACACTAAGTCTGGCTGTTGGGGGTGTCTGGCCGAGGGGATGCAGCCTTACCTTTTGTGACTCCGATATTGGGTGTGAGGCTTAGCGGCTGGCCGGCCTGAGGAGCATGGTGCACATCTCTACCCACACACATTGTTGGATGTGGTTGGCCTGCTGCCTCACTCATTTGCAAGGCTCTGTGTCGTCGCATTGTTGATCCCGCACATTGCTCCTGGCACTGGCCTGTAGCCTGCTCTGCCATGCTTTTGACGCACCACCTAGCTGAGGTTTCACTCCTGCACAAGGCCCTCGCAAACACCACTAGTCTACTGCCGGATTAACACCACACCCTATTGTTTGTCCTATTATTTGACCTCCTGGAACTATTCCGCGGTGCCCCTAGGCTCCTGGCTGGATGGATGAGAATGCAGACACTTACAGATTAAATTAAGGCTATGTAAACACAGTCATTTTCGTAGGCTAGATTACACATTTTAGCCTCCTCCTCCACGCAAATAGCAGGAATCTTGAGATGGAAAACACTAACCAACTTGTGGTATCGGATTTAAAAATGCATATAGCTTCTGAATGACACCTAATAGAATGCATGCGACAAACAGGAGCTCTCCAGGTTCTTCTATAATCAGCAAAGGACGGGCAGTAAAATAGAAAGTACTCAAGTGTTTCGGGGACAGCAAGGCAGGATCGACACAATACATTAACCACCATATTTCCCCAACTGCTTCTCCTTGTATTTAAAGGAATCGTGCCATATCTAAGTTGGGTATACAGAGCTCGTGCCTGTGGTGGCTCGATGTCGGCCAAGAAGAACTCAAAGTCATATCTGTCTTTAACATTTAAAAACCTCACGGCTAAAGTGCTATGTGCAAAATGTTCAATGTTTTCTGAGATCATCAGTGCCCAGGACCTTTTTTTAACAAGAGGGATCAAGGATTTAGTAATGGTCCCAGGTTCCTCCCAGAACTGCCCCAACCCGATTTTTAAATACCAATCCTTAATCTTTTTAAACCACTTGATTCGACCAGTTTGCCGATGCAATGCAATCAATTCAATCATGGCTTCCTTCAGTGGGACCTTTTCGTTACTTGTCCACACCCTTATCCAAAATAGAAGGGCCTGGAGAATGGCTAAGTATTCAATAGGTTTTAAGCCAAGGTCTAATCTTAGTGGTAAAAGTGGTGTATTCACTGGCAAGTTCGTAATAGCTCTAATAAACTTGTTCTCAGAAGTAGTTAGGTCTGTGAGATTTTCCAATTCCACAACTCGGCCCCATATAGAGCCGCTCCTAAACCTTTTGCCCTATGCATTTCTAGGATAGGTGAAATGGGCCGGTAGGGGGAGGCCCTAGCCCTGCGTACTAGGGCACAATCTACATGCTGAAGGGTCAAGTTACTCTTTGCCAGCTGCGCATTCCAAGTCAGCCGATCACTGATGCGAACCCCCAGGTAATCAAAGGACTTAACTTGCTCCAAAACATGTGTTCCCAGCGCAAGTTTGCCCTTACTAGATTTATAGGGATTAAAGGACATATATTTAGTTTTGGAGCAATTTATTTCTAAGCCCTGTTCTTTACAGATCTTAGCAAATGAATTTAGTAGGTTTTGTATTCCTCTAGGGGTTTTACCAATAAGCAGGGTGTCATCTGCAAATAGCAGACACGGCACTGCTCTACCTGCCAGTTTCGGAGGGTCACCCTCACAATTAAAGAGTTCACCAATTAAGCCATTCATATAGAGGGTGAACAATGTCGGAGCAAGGACGCAACCTTGACGTACGCCTTTTTGAACCAGTATGTTATTGGTCAGGCTGCCATCAGAGTTCCATCTAACCTTGGCATATGTGTCATGGTGAAGCCGAATCAGTATTCTGACTATATAAGATGGTAGTCCTAATTCGCTCAGGGCTAGCCAGAGTTTAGTCCGGTCAATTGAATCAAAGGCTGTCTTTAGGTTCACAAACACCACGTATAAATGACCACCTCTGATGGTAACTTCCTTCCAGATTAACAGAAGGAATCTGAAAACTTGGTCAGTGGTGCTTGTGGAAGCTCTAAATCCTGCCTGTAAGTCAGACAGAACATTATTATCCTCTATCCAATTGTGAATTCTTGTCAAAATGATTTTACAAAATATTTTTGGGTACATCTATTAGGCTAATGGGCCTGTAATTGCAAGGTGGCCCTTTGTGATATATATGTGCTGTAAGCTGCGCCGTTAAGACTCCATGTACAACTGGAATCAGACGAATGCAGACCCAGCTCTAACTGCAGAGTTTCTTTATTTTTGAAAGCCTAACACCATCGCCTAAATATATAAAAAAAATCAAAAGTTACTGATAGTTAGGAAAACTTTATTTTTGTTTACTGTGCAAACCTAACTTAACCTACAAAAATATTAGACATTCTTAAATTATATTTTTAATTTATCATTTTTGCGCTACATTCAAATTATTCTAAATCATATTTATAACTCACATTTATACCTACGCACCCACCTTAAAATTCATATAACTCGTCTACCTCCATACACAGTCTTCTCACTTCAGTCACTGCACTACATTGATTATAACTCACCCCTTCTCCATGCACTACCTATAGGCTTGCATATTACAGAAGTTGAAGCGTATAATATGATTGAGTTAAGAACATCATGAAATTATGCAATGTGGCAGAGCATAGTGCATGGTACAGTGACAAGTTATAATTAATATGGTGTAGCAAGTGAGGTGAGAAGACTGTGTACAGAGGTGCAAGAGTTATATGAATTTTAAGGTGGTTCGTAAGTATAAATGTGAGTTATAAGTGTGACATATTAATTTGGAAGCCGTCCAAAAATAATAAATTAAAAGTAAAAATAAAAATGTAGAATGTCTAATGTTTGTGTAGTATAAGTTTGGTTTGTATATCAAACATAAATAAAGCTTTCCTAACTATAACTTATCTTTAACATTTGTGTTTTGTTTCTGAATCTAATGTAAGTAACATCTTTGGAATATGTGTCCAGCTTAGTTTTGTGGAGTGTTATTAAGTAGAGTGTGAGACAATAAACTGGAGGAGAGTGTTGTTAAGTCTACTATGGTACAGTATATTGTGGTATAGTGGAGTGGAGTAAAGGGGAATCAGATATACTGGAGTGGCATACAGTGGAATAGCATACAGTGGCATGGCATAGAGTGAATTAGGATTCAGTACAGGGGCATATATTGGAGTGTTACAGAGTGAAGTGGTATGCACTACAGTGGTATACAGTGGGATACAATACAGTGGAGTGTGGTGAAGTAGAATTACATTTTGCAAATATTGTAGAGTGCTATCAGGGCCGGACTGGGAACCAAAACCGGCCCTGGCAAAGTCCTCGGTAGGCCTCCCGCCCCCCTCCCCCCCTGGGGAGGAGGGAATTGTGGGTCCCGCCGAGCCCTTTGCCAGGGCTGGTTTTCGGCCGATTTTGCAGCTATGCTGCAAAAACGGCCCTGTAATAAAAACAGCCCCAGGGGCCCCAAACCGGCCCCCCACCCATGTGGCGCACCGGGGGATTGCTCGGTGCCCGCTACGGCCAGTCCAGCCCTGAGTGCTATAGACTGGAGTGTTATACAGTGTAGTGTAGGAACATATATTGGAAAATCATATACTGAAATAGCTTACAGTTGAGTGGCATACACTGTATTCTGGTACAGTGGAGTGGCATAAAGTGGAACAGCAAGCACTGTAGTGGAGTACAGTGGAGCACCATACAATGGAGTGGCATACAGTACAGTGGTGCACACTGGGCTCAGTGAAGCTGAGTGTGGTACAGTGTAGGGTTGTAAATTAAAATTCCGTAAAGTGCAGCGGTGTATATTCGAATGCTGTACAGCACAGTGGTGCTGAGCGGAATAGCGTACACTACAGTGGGTTACAGTGCAGTAGGGTACAATGCTGTGGCGTATACTTCAGTAGCATAAAGTTGTAGTGCCATACACTGGAGTAGCGTAGAACTGAGTAGTCTTCAGTGTAATAAAATTCAGTTTAGTGGTGTGAAATCTTCAAAGGTATATTGAAGTGGCAAATACTGAGTACCATACAGTAGTGTTGTTGAACTGAATAGGGATAATTATCAAAGTGTAGAGTCTAGTAATATACAGTGTAGTGTTGATTAGGACTGTGACACAATATCTAGTCCTGTAAAGTGTAAGAGCATACAGTGGATTGTAATGCAGTACCGTGGCATAGACTGCATTTCAGTAAAATCGAGTGCCACAGACTGGAATAGCATACACTGGAATAGCATACACTCCAGTTCTGTAGTATGAAGTGGAGCATTGTCGAATAGCATGTAGTGGAATAGCGTGAACTAGAGTTGCGTACTGTGAATAACATACAGTTGTGAGCAGTACAGTGTAGGGTGTCCAGAAACCATGATTCACAAAAATGTAATAGAATACAGTGGTGAACAGCATAATAGCATAGAGTATAGTGTTGTAGACTGGAGTAGTGTACAGTGAAGTCCGGTGGCGTAGAGTCAACTAACGTACAGTAGATACAATATAGTGGCATATAGAGGACTGTCATAAAGTGAAGTAGCAAACTATAAATAGCGTACAGTGGAGTGCCATAACGTGAACTGTTTTACATTAGAGTGGCATAAAGTGGAGTGTGCAAATTAAAGGAAACATAGGGTTAAAGTGGGTGAAACAATGTCAATTTTATATCTGCAAAATAAATATTATAATAGGAAAATCTAAATTTTTGGGTGTATAAGTAAATAGTGTGACTAATGCTAAATGTATACATTATATAAAAAAAATTATATATTCTGCTATCATGTACTGTGCTAAGTTCACGGTATACCACAGTACATGTGGATCACAACTGGGTGTGTGATTGGTTCATGGCTGGTTTTACCAAATGCAAAAATTAGTCATATATGTTTTATCACAATGTTCCATGATTGTGCGGTCAGCGTTTTGCTGACTTTTAGCTTAAGATGTTACATATAATTAAGTATTACTTTTGATTGTTATTACTAACCCATTACCAATTTATTTCAATACTAATAGTTTACCTTTTTTGTTTATATATGTGTAGATATTATTGACCTACGGATTTTAAAATATTTTCTCCATTAATAATTTAGGACTTGTTTACTGAATTTCTCCGAAACTGAGCATACTTGTCCCAGCTGTTTTATTGTGGAGGAGTAAAGGTTTTGCAGGGGTTTAGTCAAGGAGTTCCAAAATGGGAGGGGGGCAGGAGGGCAATACACCCTTAATTTCAATGTATTTTGCATACACATTTGTATTTACTGCTCTGCAAAAACGTCAGTTGCATTTTGTTACCATGTTGCAGGATTCCATATTAAAGTGCCCACATAATTATTTGGGGTATTTTAGGTATGTAGTGTAAATAAGTTATATGTTTTAAAGTATTTAAAGTTAGTGATATCTATTGTTGCATTATTTAGCAATATATGGGGGTATTTGGTGATAGTACACAGTACATTGTGATTACAACTCATTAGCTGATTGTCTAATCGTTGTCTTTAGAAAACGCAGCTATGTTGTTTTTAGGTAGACTTCATCCATGTTCTGTGTTATGCCTTCCGATGTAGATAAGCATTAGGTGTGGTAATTGTGCCCTAACTTTTACCACTTTAGTAAAGTGGTAATAGCTAGAACAAAATAATAATAAGTTGATTTTTTTTTTTAATACGGATAGCGCAGTAGTAGCACATTCCTCAAGAAATGTTAATACTTTTTTTTAAATTTCTGTACATTTTTATAGCAGTGTACTCTAAACTGCCTTTTTTGTAAAGTAGCGCAGTCATTTTTAGTAATTACTGCACTACTGTGTGCAGTTTTTTGTAAAATGTAAGATGCACTTTAGCGCACTATATTTATAAAATATTGTGTGTTTTATTGTATTTCCAATTTTGTTTTCTTTAATTTAATTTTTCTGGTGTTGCGGTACTTCTGTGGCAATATCAATTTTTTAAAACTATAAATAAACTTTTAAATATTCTTTGCTACCTATTACCATTGTACTACAGTGGTAATAGATATGGGAAAAATACCAAACCTAATGCTCACCTACATTGAATTGTGTAACCAGAACACATGGAAACTTGAACTGAAAACAACATGGCTACCTTTAACTTTTGTAAAGGCAGTCATTAGCCAATTCGCTAATGACTTATCATCAGTATATACCTCTGGAGTACTGCGGTATTACTGCTGCCATACATATAGCTCTTAAAAACACTTAAAACATATAAAACACTTATCCTACTTACATGCAGTCCCTGAAAGAATCATCTGCCCTCCATATTAAATAATACTTCCAAATTTCGTAAAAATCCAACTGACGGTTTTCATGCTATTCGAAACACAAAAGTCTATATCCTGTTTTGGACCCCCTCTCTTTTTTTCTTTGCACCCCCTTGACGAAACAATGTGAAACTTTCAGGACACCAAGACTCAAATGAGGCAGTAGGACTGCAAGGTTTCTTGGGCATTCGCCAACTGGGTGCAAAGTTATTATGGGACAAAAATCCCCCAAATCCCCATCTCTGGTTACAGCCACTCTATAATATATATATTCCAGTACTACATTTAAAATATAATATACAAATATTAATATGATGCAAAATAAATATTTTTACAAATTAGGCTACACTATATATAGATACATATTTGTGTGTTTATATCAGTATAGATTTATATATAGTATTAAATATTAGTGGAATATATTTGATTTACATCATATTGCATTTATATATTAAAATATTTAACATATACTACTTTAAACTGTATGTATAACTTATAAAAATCAATATTGCTGTCTATTTCTGGACAATATTAGTGTCAACGATATTTCTGACACAATATATTTGTAGTTATCATTATTAGTAGAGCAGCACGATATTGTGGTAAACGATATTTTTGACACAATATTTTTGTCAACAATATTGTTTACGACAATATTGTATCAGTGATTCCTTTTATTTGTCTGGAGTGCTAAAAAGTGCCACTCACTGCAACCTAATTGTATTTTTTCTTCTTAAGAATAAAACACACAAAAAACTATCTCTCATCAAGGCAAGCCTTTGCAACTATCAATACTATCCTATTTCATCCTCTGCTGCCATCTGTATTTCATGTGGTGTAATCTGAAAAAAAATGAAAAGAAATGGAACATATTTTATCGCTGCACTGCTAAAAGGAATGAGAAGAGGGTAAATCAATACAGCCTGTCATTTCCCAAGAGTAAAACATTGATTCAGGCAGAACTACTGACCATTAAGGAAAAAGAGAGGCTGAACAGGAATAAAAAGCATTGGTAAATCCAATAGGTCTCGCCTTTGCAAGAGCTATTGGCTTCGCCAATGTCTTTTTAGCGATGTTGTTTAGCATCATGGGGAGCTCTTAAACATAGCTAAAAGTTAGTGGTGTGTCTAGAGTGGCATAGAGTAGAGTGAAATAGAGGAAAGTGACGTAGACTGCAGTGGCATGGATTAGCATAGAGTGAAGGGAAGTGGCAAAGAGTAGAATGGCATTAAGTGGAGTGGGGTAGGATAGAGGAATGTAGAGTAGAATGGAGTGTTGTAGAGTTGCATAAAGTGGAGTGGGGCAGAGTAGAGTGGCATAGAGTAGATTGGATCTTGTAAACAAGCACACACACCCATCTGTGGGATGCTTGAAACACGTGTGAACTGACAAGACTTCAGATTAGGGTGTTTAAGCTCAGAGGTCCCTAAGAACAAAGGTCCCCCTCATCTGAATTTGTCTCTCTAGTCCTTTGCTGGTCAAATGCATACAAAAAGGAGCCCATTCATGCCCTTCATGCAGTCATCTAGAGTGATATGATTCACAGGCCAGTATGACGAGGATGTCTCCTTCTCATGTCAGACCTTCCTAATCACATGATGCCACCGTTTCTCACACAATATCAGCTTCCTTCACACAGTCACCCAGTAAGGATCCGATATCACACAACGTGCCCACAATTAAATGAAAATGCAGCAAAGAGCAGGTTTCCGGCTAGTGTGGGGGTGTTGCACAGCCGATGTCCTGGGGAGATTTCACGCCTTGGATCATTCAAATAGATACGAGAGGAGAATGGGACACCAAAAAGCCAAAACTAAAGGTTACAAATCTGTAAAATTAAATAGCCTGATCCAATTGCAGCTTTTACATTTTTCTGGGCCAAGACAGAAAGAAATAAAAAAGTTGAAAAAACTATGACAACAGAAAAAAAGAAAAAAAGCTACGAGAGGAAAAGGACTGGATTGACATTAATTTGGCAGTAAAAAGTAAAAACAGCTGAGCATTTTGGAGTCTAGTTGCCAAACAAATGGACATTATGAAAACAACACAAGTGCTCCCACTGTCATTATTAAGAAAACAACACAAGTGCTCCCAGTGTCAGCATTGGCCTGGGAAACATATATCCAAAACTTATACAAACTTAATAAACAGAAGGTAAAGAAAGGGAAGCAGCAGTCTCCACAAAAGGATCAGTCAAGGGATGACATGATAGCTCTAGCAAAGAAGCAAATAGCTTATTTTATTCAGGCTGCAAGCTCTACAGCAGCAATGGGCCCAGACAAGATACCAATCAAGGTCCTACAATCAAATATAGAGGAGTGGAGCAAATTTCTATCCCCCTTATTTTTCCACTGTTTTGGAACAGGAGATATCCCAAAATCATGGCAGGCAGCATTGTGGTCCCGATTTTTAAAAAAGGCTCAAGAACTGACCCAAAGAATTACCGACAAATAGCTCTACTTGATGCAACTGGAAAAATCTTTGCAGCCTGTATTTTAAATCATCTTAAAGACTGGGCCTTTTCCAGTGGCGCAATCCCTATGTTTCAGGCAGGATTTCGCCCAAAACATTCAGTTATAGATAATATTGCAATTTTACAAACAATTCTTGATAAATATGTTGTCTCAAAATCTCAAATTGTATACTGTGCTTTTATTGATTTTACTACGCCCTTTGATAGGGTAGATAGGCCAACCTTTGGAAGAAACTGGTGAGGCTGGGAATCCCCCAAAATCTACTTTCAGTAATTATATTTCTCCACACAGAAATGTGGTGTCGAGGGGGCGTTCTAAGGGTCTAACGAGACCAATCACCACGTCAAATGGCCTAAAACAGGGCTGCCTCCTTGCCCCTCTGCTATTTTTTCCTGTATCTAAGCGATGTACCAGAGCATTTTACATCTGCAAAAAACTTTTCACCGAAATTAGCATCCAGTGACATATATATTCTTATGTACGCGGATGACATCGCAATTCTAGATCTTACGCCAATAGGACTCCAATGAAATTTAAACGCATTAAATAGCTATGCAGTTGATAATTTTTTTGTCCCAAATTCCTTGAAAACCAAAATTTGACCTTTTAAGGGAAATAAGCGATCGCAACACTTTAATTGAACATTGGGGAGAAAAACACTTGAGTCAGTTAAATAATATATGTATTTAGGTTAGATCTTCACCCAAACCCTACAGAACTCCTCTCATCTACAACACATAGGGTCAAAAGGCGGATGCCCATGTAGGAGCATTGTTGAGGCTTTACTCCTCCTCTGGAAATAGACATTTCCAACTTATGTTAGAGGTATATCGGATGAAAATCCCGCCTATTTTAACCTATGGCTTAGAATATATCCACATAAAAACCTGGAAATCAGTAAAAACGAGAGAAAGAAACTCATTGCGGAGATTAATAAGAGTAAATCAAGCTGTACCGGCCCAAGCATTACGTCTGCAATTCTCCTTAGTCAGCATTTATGCAAGGGCCATTTCAAATCTAATAAGATGGACTTACCATCTTCTACACGCCGACTCTGGTACTTTAAGGCACGTTTTAAAATTGGAAACTTTTAGAGAAGAGCCGTCGCGTTACACTTTTAACAAAAACCTTAATACTGCTTTTAGCCTATCCCACTGCACAGTAGCACTTTTAGAAACTTGGACTCCGGCACTTCTGAAGCTCTTCTTAAAGAATATGACCTCTAAACTAAGTTTCAACCTGGTTGTAGAGCACTGTCTTCAATTAAAACACTATATAGAATTTACAAAAACTATAGTATATAAATCCCCAGAGAAATATACATACTTTTTATTACACCATAGGATACGTCGCTGTATTCTCTTACTGAGGTTGAAAATCCTCCCCCTGAATGTACATACAGCAAAGTGGCATAATTCAGACAACGCAACAGGGCTCTGTGATTTATGTAAGGGATGATTGCAAGATCTAACTCATGTTTTAACGCTCTGCTAAAATTCTACTCTAGTAGAAGCTAGGTGGAGGTATATAAGGCCTATTAGAATCCGATACAATGCTCCTTCTGTACAAAGCCTAATCACTCTCTGTAAATTAACACCGGACGATTTTGTTTGTCAACTCTATACATTTTTAAAGATTTTCTTAAAGCTGTCTTAAAGTTGATGATGCTAATGATTTTAAACTTTTAAATATCAAAAGTCGATTTTATGATCAATTTATTATAATAGATCTAATTTAATTTTTTTCAGGTCTATGCAAATCATGAAAAATAATCACCAGATGAACATATCTTTTACTTGTTTCAAAGTGGTATAAACTCTTAAACAGATTTGAGTTAAATTTGTTTTAAAAACTATGATGAATGGATTCACCATCATACATGCATAAAATTGAATATATGAGTTTTCTGCTAAATGTTTTAAAATCATGTTTGTATGTTTGTTGACCTCAGTCGAGGTCTATATCAAATACAATAAAAATCGAAAAACAATTCGCGCCTTGAAATAGCCATTGGCAACAGCATAAAAAGCTTTAAGGGCCTTGGGTTGTGCTCTTCACAGCTCCCTGCCACCTTCAAAGCCCTGCACACCTCCAAAAATAAAAAACTCACTCATCTCTCTGATATTGTGTTGTATTTATATAACACTTACTACCACTGATGAGGCAATAAGCAGAGTAAATCTACCGTATTCTAATGACGTGCAAACATTCAGAAAATAAAGGTATGAGAGGATTTCTCCCATGCAAAGGCATTGGGTATATTGGAAAAAGTGGCCTTCATGTTCACCAAGCGTACTTTCACTTGAGTCTTAATTGTAGTTTCAAACTGTGCAAAGAAAAGCACAATTCTAAACAGGTTTATCAACGAATGATTGAAATTCCGATGCAAGAGCAAGCCCGGTCTTGACTCTAAAGCAATCCTCGAGTGCAAAACAGGAGAAGACAGAAGCGCTCAATTATCTCTCTTTATTCCTAGAAAGCAGCCAACATTATTTCCTCATAAGAGAAAGCTTGCAGAGACAAGTAACTTAGGCAGCACGAGCAAGCACAAGCGCTCATATTTGCTGTCCATCTGACCATGTTAAGTAAGAATAAAGAAGACCAAAACATTTTGAAATTGTGTTACTTCTTGCTACTTTTCAAAGTGCAGGGATCCAATAATAGGGTGTGTCATTCTTAAGAAAAAGCTCGGGTATGTGACTTCAGATTTAAGGTACAATGCACGGTTTTTAATGGTCGTAAACATTGTGATTTGAAACCGCTGAATCACTGCACTGGCAAAGGAATCTTGTAATACTATTAGATCAATTAAAAGTATACCTGCAAAAACATTTGTAAACAGTGGCGTCCGGCACGGATCGGGGGATGTGGGGCAGGGTTGGGGATGTAGAAAAAAAAGATTTAAAAGAAAGTACCTTATCAACGCCACGTCTCTCCAGTCTTTCCTATGTGTCAGGACCCGGCCGGAACAGGAACTAGGAAGCCATTGGATCCTGTGACCAATCACAGTGCTGTGATTGGTCTGAGCACCGTGGTTCAGCGCTCAGCCGGGGAATGGGGCCCTTGGCATGTTCTCCATGCAGGCTGTAATGCAGCCTGTGTGGAGAACATGCAAAGAGCGCCTGACTGTTTGGCCAACACAAGAGTGGCTGCCAAGCATTCATATTCTCTTGGAGTGGGCAAACCACTACTTCCCTTCCCTGCCCTGTCCTGCTCTGAGAGCAGAGCAGCCCCACCCACACTGGCCGCAAAGCAGCAGGAACAAATAAAATGATAATAACATTCAATTATTATCATTTTATTTTTCCTTTAGTTCCATTCCTTAAAAGCAGTAGGTGACGCTCCTCCACCTTAGAGGATGAGCCGCCACTGTTTGTGAGCCTTGCAACCATCCATCTTTCCTAGACCTCAAGCTTTCCCCCATCAGCGTGAGTGCCAATTTGAACAGAACTAGGAAGCTCGGTGTTTTGTCTGACACGTTCAATCACTTCTCGCTTTGTACTCAACATCACTAGCATCATGGGGCTTGTAGTTTTTTGTTATTACATGGGCTTTAAAAAGCCAGCATTAAAAAGTCCTGTGCATTACAAAAGTAGTACTGAACGAAGCTGTAACTTGCCAACTGTCCCCTAGCCTAACATCCTATCACCTAACCTTAAATAAAGAGTTTATGCTTGCTGTGTGCATTATACTGTACATGGCAGTTCACTGGCCTAAAATATACATGCGGTCTGTCAAATTTATAGAATTAACAGCTGGAACATGGACTATTGTCACTTTTTAAGGTCACTAAGGAAAATAATGTTGACATTAAAACTGCATCAATCATTAAACAAGGAAAAGTGAATGGTTGTGAGCAGGGCCGGCCTTTGCTCAGAGAGAACCCTACGTGAAATTTCATTTGGCTCCCTTAATTTTTTCGCAAAAAATACATACCAACTACCTAACTGCACAAATGTCTATACACATAGAAAGCAGTTGTGAGAACTACAAAGATGTTCAAGAATGTTGCTTATTTTTCTTTATTTTGGGATCAAGTAAACACCTTAAAGAAAATATACTTCACGTCTATCCCATTCTGGTCGCTTAAACAAGATGATCATTTTGTACAGGCATTTTTCACAGAAGTGCACATGTATTATTGAAATTGAAATGTTTTGGCTTTTCTGTTTGTATATTAGTTTATCATATGGGAAACATCTATTTGTTGTGTGATGTCAATTTCAATGGGAAGTGCTGCCAGTGACACCAACCACCTTTGATTTTATTTGAGCGCAAATACTTTTAATTAGCTATAATTTGGAGAAGCCTCTTTCTCCACTGCAAATAGAGTATTGTCAGAAGTATTCGTAAAGCAAACCGAGTTAAACATTTTCTAGCGTTGAAAAGTCTTTAACCTTATTTTGCTTGCACTGCTGGGGTCGAGATGGGGTATTGGTCCTGCAGAAATGACTCTAGTTTTAGCTTGGGGCTGGCACAGTTTGCTCCTTGACTAAGTCTGGCCTTAGTGTTTCATTTGCACATTAGAAATATTGCCTATTGTTTGATTGAACAACAAGTTAATTTAGGAGATGTTTAAGTGTAACTTGCTTCAGTAGGCATTTCAGTTATGTAATGATAGAGTGTCATGTTATTCTGAAAATTGTAGGGGTGCATCATAATCACCGATAGTCATCATAATCACCGATAGTCATATCTAAAGGAAGGTATTAACATGTAGTCATTAGGAATGAGGTACTAAAAACAGCAAATATTAGTGTGAATGGAGATGTAATTGTGTCATTCATGCAGATCAATGTGGTGTTTAATCGAAAATGGTGTTTTAGATGATGCATAATGAATTAGTTCACGTATAAGGTGATGCAGTAGATTTGAAAGTGCACCATATTAAAGTCTGCACATGTAGTTTGCTTATTATGTATGCTGAGTAATGAAATCATTGCTTATAAAGTGATTTTAGAAATGTATGTGAAAATGTGTAGAGGCTAAATTGATTTCCTATGCTTTGCAATGAGAAGGCCTGTCTGTAAGTTTCTTACGTTAAGCTGAATATTGTAGGCCTGAAATGTATTTTCCTTGGGAAAGGGTTCTCAAATTGAAGGTAGCTAGCAGATTTGTGTGTGTGCAAGGTTGCTCCGCTCACATGCTTTTTGTTGCAGGTGCAAGGACATACATCTCGTTAGGCAGAATAACCCTTTGTTTTAGTAGTTAGGATGGTAGGAGAAGCTGCCATGGGAGTGTACAGGAATGCAGATATGATACTTTCGGCGGAGAAGGTGCCTGGGACCCAAGGACATCCAAACGGTTGTTGGACGAAGTCAGAGTTTCAATGGAAAGAATGAGAAGGTGACCCTCCGAAGGGGCGTGAACAGGGCGTGTTCTACTGTTTTGTGATTTTGTATTAGGTATAGTGCCCCGAGGGAGGAGAGGCAGAACAAGGGAGAGGGTGACTGGGAGGAGAGGTAGAGCAGGGGTTGGAGCATCTTAGAACGAGCTCTGTAGCTATGGCTACTTACCTGTGCAAGTGAGTGAACTTCTAAGGACGTCCTCACTACTGACACCTTTTTTTCTCTTGCCTGGGAATAATGCTAAGTAGGGATGCCACTTTAGCGATAGTGTAGGGATAGATTAATCACTTTTTCTTTTAGGTTAATGACTACGAGATTACAGATTGGAGCTGTTATTGCGTGTCTGCTGCTTTTGGAACTAATAGTTCTTCTTATTCTGAGTCGGACTAGACTCTTGCGTAGGATTATGTTTGTATTAGTGCTCATTTATTTTCTTAACCTCGTGCTGAGGTGCTTGTATGTTCAGTTATTTTTGGCTTTATAATAAATTCCCAAAATTTATTTTGTAATCAGTGGTCCTTTGAATTTGAACCATATTGGTTACTTGAAAATTCACGAATGCAACTCGGTACTGGGAGGGGCTGCAGACAGACTTCCCCTGCCCTCAGTGCAGAGAAATCTCTCAAAACAAAACCCTCCGGCCCAACAGGCACCTGGTGAACATGGTGGAAATCCTTAAACAGCTTCAGGTACCGAGTGCGACCCCCCAGGAGGGGAATCTGTGCAGAGAACACGAAGAGAAACTGAAACTGTTCTGTGAAGATAACCAGGAGCCCATCTGTGTGGTCTGCAGCATGTCACGTGACCATAAGACTCACAAGATGCTCCCCATTCGAGAGGCTGCCCAGGAGCACAAGGCCAAGTTCAAGAGCCAGAGAGCGCAAATCAATAATGAGTTTGTAAAGCTGCAGACATTTTTGAAAAAAGAGAAATCTTGTCACCTTAGAAGCCTGGAGGATGAAAAGAAGAAGAGTTTGCAGAAAATCAAGGAGACAGTGACCAATTTGGAAGAACAGCAATCTTTCCTCAGGAGCCTGATCTCAGAGATCGACTCAAAGTGTCAGCAGCAGGATGTGGAGTTACTGAAGGATGTGAAGAGCATATTAAACAGGAATGACAATGTGAATGCTCAGCATGCGACTTACAGTACTATTAAGGAGACAGAAGAGGAGTCAGACAAGGCAAAGGAAGTGAATCTCCAGAAAATATTTGAATCACTGGATTGGAGATGGGCTTGCAGTTTTGCAGCTGAGGTGACCCTGGATCCCGACACTGCTCATCGGGAGCTCGTCCTGTCCAAGGACGGAAGGAGCGTGAGGCTGGGAGACAGAGCACAGGATCTGCCGGACATGCCCCAGAGATTCACTAAATACATCTATGTCCTGGGGAGAGAGAGGCTGAGCTCCGGGAGGCATTACTGGGAGGTGGAGGTGGGGGACAAGACGGGCTGGACCCTGGGTGTGTGTGACAAGGCTGCGAGCAGGAAGGGGAAGATCGCACTAGCGTATGGATTCTGGGCAGTGGGGCTCCTAGATGGTGAATACTTAGCTTTCACCTCCCCTCGCACCCTCCTGGCCCACCGTGTGCCCCCCAAGGCTGTGCGTCCCTTCCTGGACTATGAGGCGGGCAGGCTCTCGGTGTACAATGTGGATGACCGGTCTCTGCTCTTCACCTTCTCGGGGGCCTCCTTCCCCCCCACCCAGCGGCCACTCTTCAATCACATTGCAATTATGTTTTCCCTTTATAAATCCTTAGCAGATAGAAAGGTCCAGTCGGCCTAGGATTCTTATAACTTGTAATGATTAGATAAAAAGATAAGGTAAAAATTAGGTATTATCAGTTGGTAGCAGAGACAGATGGTTATCTCTAGAGTAAGGGGAGATCTAGATTAGGATAAGAGATTCCTGAGCCCATTGAAGTCAGGCGATGGTTGTCTGGAGGATCGCCAGGGAAGGACTGAGACGTTTGGTGGAAACTGAAGGAGAGTGACGTTGCAGCGAAAGCAGCAGTTCGTGGGAGAGTGAGTGTGAACAGGGTTATGTGTTGTTAGATTGCGGTGATGATTTAATTGTGTGATGTCTTGCAGAGTTGGAGTGAGTGTTGAGTGATTGTGAGATCAGGCTGTGAGCGTGCGCAGCCCGGGAAAATCTTAGGCTCGACGAGTAGCTTACGTGATTGTGGTGTAGAAGACACCTATAGAGTAATTGTCTACTATTGATTGGGGAGTCGTGAGACGTCATCGATTACCCGGACCGAGATAGAGGGAGCGAATGTGTGAGTGTGTGAGCAACCGACGCTGGTCGTGGGTTGCTGTGTGTGGAACATCGAGCGTTTGAAACCTATCAGCTGAGGTGATTGTCCGGTTGGACAGACGGTTAGCAGATTGAAGTGATAATTACACAAGACTGTGGACGGACAGTCAGAGAAGTAACTTGTTTGGTTGTTTGGGGACAAACGGTTATTTTAGAGTATGAAAGGGATGTGTGAGTGAATATGAGAAAATTGTAAAGGAGGGAAACTGCTGCGAGCGGAGGAAATGTGACGTCAGAGGGTGCCGCGCTGCAATAGGTTGGTTGGTGTGGAGCCTCGCTGGTATTGGTGGATTGTCATCAGAAAGTAAAGTGCGCTGTGAAAGGAGGAAAGTGATTTCATCATGAAGTGTTTTAAAGTTTTATGAGATATGTGGAGAGGAAATAAAAGTGTGGTTACTTGAGGATGAGAAGATGCTCCGCCCGAGGATACCCCAGCTCATTACATGGCTACGAATGTAGGGTGCTTACTATACTTTGGCTTGAGAATTGATGCCAAATGACAGAAGGAAATAAGGAATTGACTTTTCTCTGTTATGGTACCTTTAGATTAGAAGTGTTGTATCGATTGGAAACAATTACGGCTTCCTTGCTACCTTTACCTAGACCAACACAGTTTGAAGCGTTACATGCTTGGATTAGGGCAGCCCATGAGAGGAAGAGAGAGCGAAGTAGGGAAAGAGTGAAAAGGTCAGTCAGGGTATTTCAAGATGCGAGATGGCATGTATTCGCGAAAAGGTGGAGGGCACAGACTATCGAGGGGGCTAAGTTGTTCCCATTGTGGGAAAAGACAGGCGATGCACAAAAGAAAAGTGTAGAGGAAGGTGACAGCCATACTGATGACAGCTTGATAGAAGGTTGCTATCAGAGAGGCCGCCTGCGGATAACCCGGCATCAGGAGAGGGAAAGGCAGCTCCGACAGAGGGAATGGGCGAATCACAGGTTCCATCTAGTGCAGGAGTAATTGAGAAAATCTCAACTGTAGCGATGGGAACACCGACCCTAGTGAGCTTGGAAGTTAAGGGAGTTACAGATGTTAGGAGGTTGCTGGATGCTCTTATGGTACCGGTCACCATTGGTCCCATAGTGTCAGTGTACGCCCCAGATCAGGTGACAAATGGGAGTTCAACACAGTCAGTAGTAGGAGGGAGGACTAGCTCCAAAGGGAATGGGATGTATGCCATTACCACGCATGCTTTTACAATGCATGCCTTTACTACGCACTTTCACAATGCAAGGGGGGTGCTGGATAGTGAATAGTTTAATTTACTATTCCAACTCCAGTCCCCGTGGATAGTAGGGAAGGTTTTGGATAGTAAATTAACTATTCCCTATCCTAGAGCGCCCCCCGGCGCAAGTCGTTGTAATGACTTGCGTTGTAAAAGTTGCGTGGTAAAAGGTACTGCGTTGTAAAAGTTGCGTTGTAAATGCTGTTCCCCAAGGGAATGATACAGTGAGCGGGATAGCTCAATTGCCAAGGCCCATAGAATCGAGTATGCCATTGCCAGCCACTAAAGACTCGTCAAGGGGATAGATGGACATAAGGACGGCGAGGCCGAGAACCCTTGCCGATTCGAGGTCAGACCTAAGAATGTGGGAGCCACCTGTGAGGAATAGAAATGATAAGATGACAGGAAGTTGGGATCATAGAAGCGAAGGGAATAGACCAGTCCTTAGGGATACAGCTGAAGGGAATAAATGTAGGGAACAGAGCGGTGGAAGCGAAGAATTGAATGGTGCGTCTAGTTAAGGGACTTTGAAGGCGGCTGTAAGGGCAAAGATGTTGGATGTAGTGAGACTGAAAACAGAAGTATATGAGATAATTGAGGGAAACTTGCCTTTGGAGACAGTGGCAAATCTGGGGGGAACCATCACAGGCTCCACCATGTTGTACAGCCATATCACAGTATGAATTCAATGAATTACATTCAACCACATTTCAACTTCCTTATATCCATTTTTTTCAATTATTCTTCATCCTTTTTTAGCGATTTATTCAATTTGTTTTATCCATACAATTACTTCTTCAAGGATCTTAAATCAAGCTCCAAGGCACCGGTAGGTTCCACATGTCATGATGTTTATTTAAAAAACCCAATGCATTTCGGGATTAAAATTCCTTCATCAGGGGCATCTAAAACATAATACAAGGGCGTGGCCAAGATGGCGAGCTGAGTGGTCGCACTCGAAGTGAGCTCCGCCGTCCTGAAGCCCTAATCCTACCGTACATGAGCTGATTCTCCCCCCCGGAATGCTCAGATTCGTGGAGCGGGGGTGTTCGAACATGGAGTGGCGGCGGTGAGCTTGTGGCCGCATTCCGTGGTGCTTTTACGGTCCGAGGTGCGGCGCCATCTCGGAGAGCAGATCGGGCCTGGTGCACGGCCTGGGAGGGAGGCGGACCCTGCCCGGGTCTGGAAGCCGATCTAGGTCCACGCGACGGAGCCCCGCTCTACCCGCTGGGCTCGGACTTCATCACCGGTGCCTGCGGTGCGCACAGTGGGCCTGCCCTTGGAGACGGAGAGGGTCCGGTGCCGCGATTGCTGCCGGCAGCTACGGGAGGCCGCGGCTTGGGCCTAGTCCCGGACACGGACCTCTTGGATAGCCGCCTCGAGGTTCCGGGAGGAGCTGTGGTCCCTCCGCGCCTGTCCCGGGCAACTCTGCTCAGCCCGGAGGGGGTCTTCTTGGCGGACCCGGTTCTTGAAGCGGTCCGGTGAGCGGCGAGGGCGGGGCTGAATTGGAGGCCTTGCGCTAATCGGGGCCATGGCTTTGGCCTATTTCCTGGTTCTCGGCGGCTCTGTGTGGCAGAGGACTTGCGACCCGCCGGTCTGGAGTGAGGGCCCTGGTCGGGTCTGCGGATTCATCTGTGGGCCCCGTTGTGAGCTTTGTGGCAGGAGGGCGCTGAGATGAAGCGCTGAGGCCGACTCCCCCGGGTGACGAGTGTAGAGGACTGCTGCCTTAGACCCGCCATTGCGCCCGCACATTGGCGCGAAGCAGAACTGGTTCCTTTGGCTTAGCCTGCCTCGTGGCGGCCGCAGTACGCACTCTTGTATAGATCTGTAAAGAGCGGCGACAGCTGCCAAGGCATTGCTGCGGGATCCGTGTGACCCGGTGGTCCCGCCGCGACTTGGCTCGAAGGGGAGTCCATAGTGGTGCCCGGGCCGGTCGGCTTGAGACAGCGGAGCCCGTGGAGCTGAGAGGAGTGTGGGATCGGGCCCTGTGGGCCTACGGACACAGACGGACAGCTGGTCACTGGAGGTGCAGGCCGTGGGCCCCATTGCGGTTCTTGCTTTGGCGGTGAAGTGACCCAGCCCTTGGGTCATTGGAGAGACCCCGTGTGGGACCGCTAGCCCGGTCCTGGGATCATACCGGGGGCTGAGACATTGGACTCCCGGGGGAAGCATCTCGACGGCCATCATGGCGCAGAATAAAGGAACGCGGAAAGGAGATCGCACATTGCCTGAGATGTTGAATAGGAACAATGCAAGACATGATCGGGGTCAGCCGTCCCCATCTCCTCCGGGTGGCTCCCAGGGAGCAGGCGGGGGGGGAGCCGCCGGTTACGAGGTCCTTCCTGGAATCACTCTTCAGCTCGCTGAGAGACGACTTCCAAACGCTCAAGCAGGAGGTGGCGGGTGAGGTCCGTGAAATACGAAGGGACGTGGACGGCCTAGGTGACAGGGTGGCTACGGTGGAAGAAGCGGGCCACAACAGAGACGAAGAAATTGCGCAACTTCAGCAGGAGGTAATTCGTCTTCGGGAGCAACAGCTGGACCTGCAGTCACACACGGAGGACCTCGAAAATCGCTCCAGGCGGAACAACATCCGTGTCCGAGGCATTCCGTCTCGGGAGGAGGGGGAGGACGTCGCATCGTACCTTGGGGATCTGTTCCGAGAGGTGCTGGGTGAGTCGGCTGACTTTCCCATCCGGATTGATAGGGCGCACCGAGTGGGCCTGCAGCGCCGGACTTCGGCACCTCCTCCGGACATCTTGGCCTTCTTGCCGGACTATCCCCTGAAGGAGCGGATACTGCGGGAGGCCCGAAAGAGATCTTCCCTAGAATTCAGGGGCCATCGAGTAGCCCTTTATCAGGACCTGGCCGCGTCCACCCTCCAGAAGCGCAAGGCTTTTAAAATTGCGACCGACTTTCTTAGGGGACATGGCACGCAGTACTCCTGGGGACACCCTTTCCGTCTCATCTTTCGATGGAATGGTGCCCTACATCAGCTGCGTTCCCTTCAGGATACCTGTGAGGTGCTCGGGATCACTGCTACTGAAGACGGATCTCCCACGCCCCGCCGGAATCGTTTCACCAGAGATGGTTGGCAGACAGTCCCCGGCCGGCAGTCATCCGCTTCTTCGACAAGGCCGGACTCCCCTGCGGCTGGGTTGGGGCCGGATCCCGAGTTGCGGGATGGAGCCGCTGATCCTATAAGGCCTGGAGTGGCTCTGACAGCCTGAATGAACTCCGGGGGGAGATCGACATCGCACCTATGGATATGCAGGTTTGGGGGTCTAGGGGGGGCGGGGGGCACGGAGAGGTGCGTGGTGGCTGGACGTCCACTGGTTTGACTTTCCGCAGGCTTGTCCGATAAGGACCGGACTGGGACACTGGGTTTGCGGGGTTTCTGGAAGGGGGGTGGGGGGGAGTTCGGGGTAGTTGTACCAGTTCCAGTTGAGGGGAGGGACTGGGGTGGGGGCGGGACGGGGTCACATGGAGAAGTTTGGGAGGGTTGGGGTCGGGGTAGGAGGGGGGGATCCGGGTGTTGGCAGTGGGGAGGGGGGGTCGTCCAGTGCACAGAGGGGTTTCTAGTTATCTTGGCAGTGTCTGTACTTTTTGGGTTGCTTCTACTGAGCTATAACGACTGTGGTCTGGCTTGTCTTCATGCTTTGCGGGTGAATTGGAGGGGCGAGGAGCGGTTGGTGCGAGACATTCTGAGGGCAGTGGGTTGGCGGCTGGGTGGTAAGCTCATTGGTTTGCATGACACGGTTTGCTTCTCCTGTCCCTGTTCGTTGCTTTGTGCTTTGCTGCGCCCCTTGCCATGTTTAGCCTCTGTCCTCCCAATCTTGCTGACGGGGGATCTTGCTGCTTTCTGCTCCACTGTTGTCCATGCCTCCCACCACATGTAAGGTGGTGACCCTGAATGTTCGGGGTTTGAATAATCCTGTAAAGAGGCGGGCAGTCCTCTCGCTCTTAGAGAACACACAGGCAGACATTTGTCTCCTACAGGAGACGCACTTGCTATCACAGGACACACACAGACTCAAGTCTCACAAGTTCCCTACACAATTCTTTTCCTCATGCACCACTAAAACGGCCGGGGTGGCGATTCTGGTGGCGCGCCACTTCAGGGGGGAAATTCTTCACAAATTCACTGAACAAAAAGGTAGACTACTGGCTTACCGGTTTAGAATAGGGGGTCTCCTGTTTACGATCGGGTCTTTATACGGTCCCAATGAGCGGCAGGACCGCTTTCTGCAGGCGGCGTTCGAAGAGGTCTCGGCTACTCAAGATAGACATATCGTACTCGGGGGGGACTTTAATATTGTCTTTGATTCCGCACTAGATAGATCGGCGCAGCGCTCCCCTCAGGTCGGGGAACTCTCTGCTGATCGAAGAGCTCAACTTGCAGAGGTGGACCTCCTTGACTTATGGAGACAGCTACACCCGACTGATAGGGATTATTCGTATTACTCCCACGCGCACAAGACGTATGCACGGTTAGATTACCTTCTGGTTACCTCCCCGGTAAAGGCGCTGGCCTCGGGTGCGGAGATGGGGGTGATCTCCCTTTCGGACCATGCTCCTGTTGAGGTTCTGCTGAGTGTGCCTCCGGCGGCCCCTCGCCCTCGGACATGGCGCCTTTGTGACACGCTGTTGCACAGGAAGGAGGTAGTGACTCGCATTGAGACAGTGATTAGAGAATTTCAGTCTCATAATGACAATGCGGACACTAGTCGGGCTACACAATGGGCGGCCCTGAAGGCTGTTGTCAGAGGGGAATTCATTGCGATCTCTTTGGCGGATAATAAGGCACGGCAGGCCAAAAGAGAGGAACTTACGGATCGGGTGAGAGAGCTGGAACAGATCCACTGCAGGACGGGGGCTCCTCGCATTTGGCGGCAGCTCAAGGAGGCTCGGAAGCTTTTAGCAGCCCTGGACCTTGACCGGGCTGAGTATGCGGCGTTGCGGTTGCGGCACGCCTTTTACACCGGTGGAGACCGGTGTGGCCGGTTGTTGGCACATAGGCTCCGAGTGGCGCGGCAATCCCAGCTTGTTAAAGAAATCGCTGACCCGTCGGGGCGCCTGGAGACTGATGACGCGCAGATAGCGGCTGTCTTCCGCAGGTTTTATGAAGACCTCTGTACGGGAGATCCCCCGAATGAGGAGGCCCTGGAAGCGTATTTGGGCTCGGTTGTCTTGCCTTCACTGGAGCCGGAACAGGCGGACCACTTAGACAGAGACATCCGGGTTGAGGAGGTGATATCTGCTATTGCCAGACTTAAACATGGTAAGGCACCGGGGCCGGATGGCTACATCGCACTATTCTACAAAACATTCTGTACGACGTTGGCTCCCATCCTGACGCGTCTTTTTAACTCCTTTGCGGACCCTGGGGCCATTCCGCCTGATCTGCTTCGAGCCACCATCTCGGTAATCCCTAAGCCCGGTAAAGATCCGACGCAGTGCGGATCATATAGGCCGATCTCCCTTTTGGACATCGATCTGAAGTTGTATACGGGGATCCTGGCCGCTAGACTGGCTCTCCACCTACCCGGTCTGGTCGACCCCGATCAGGCGGGCTTCGTCCCTGGACGGCAGACGGTGGACAATACGAAACGTGTAGTCCATTTGCTTGAAAAGGCCTCCAGGATTCCTGGGGAACGGATGCTGTTGGCGGTGGATGCGGAGAAGGCATTTGACCGTGTCCACTGGCCGTACTTGGAACGAGTGCTGATGAAGGCAGGTATTGGAGAGAAATTCCGCTCCATGATCCTTAATTGTTACAACCGCCCGTCGGCGGTGGTCCGGGTCAACGGATGTGCCTCGGTCTCTTTTGGTATTGAACGGGGCACCAGGCAGGGCTGTCCGCTCTCGCCCCTGCTTTTCGCGCTGTACATGGAGCCGTTGGCCCAGCGGATGCGGGATAACCCGATGGTGACTGGCATCCGAATGGGGGGCTTTGAACACGCTATTAGCCTCTACGCTGATGATGTTATTTTGACCATTGACAGGCCCCGCGTGGCTCTCCCCGCGTGCATGGAGGAATTGGCCTCCTTTGGCACTGTGTCGGGGTTTAAGATGAACATGGGGAAATCGGTGGCGCTGGATGTCTCGCTCGAATCGGACACTAGGACGTATTTGCAGCAACGGTTCCCCATGCTCTGGTCTTCGGGAGCGGTGCCGTATCTGGGGATCCAGATTGCCCCTACCTTGCCGGCCATGGTGTCGGCGAACTACCGGATTCTAGGTGCCAAGATTAGGGAGGAGTTGGGCCGGTGGAACCGAGGCATTTTTTCCTGGCTTGGCAGAATAGCTGCCGTCAAGATGACGGTGTTGCCTCAGGTACTATACCTCTTTCGGGCCCTGCCGCTCCAACCGCCGGTAGGATGGATCTCGCAGCTCCAAGCGGACGTTTCTCGGTTTGTCTGGCAGGGTAAGAAACCTAGGATGCGTAGGGCCCTCTCATTGTTGGCCCCGGAAGCTGGCGGGTTAGGTATTCCTGACTTCCGCAAGTACTTTCAAGCTACTCCATTGCGCTACCTTGTAGAGTGGAGTAAAGGGGAGTCTGATAAGCACTGGCTCTTTCAAGATCAGTCGGTGGCTGGGAGGCCCTTACAGGAGATCCCCTTCCTGCGTCGCCCGCACCGGCCTAAAAACCTCTACGCCTCCTTTGTCACGAGAGTGCC
The DNA here is from genome assembly GCF_964261635.1 of Lissotriton helveticus. Taxonomy (NCBI): domain Eukaryota; kingdom Metazoa; phylum Chordata; class Amphibia; order Caudata; family Salamandridae; genus Lissotriton; species Lissotriton helveticus. Next base: position 1,011,530,157 of record NC_136067.1, read on the forward strand.
TCTGCGAGCGTGGGATGCTACTGGCGTTCTGCGCGGTCTTACCACGTTCCCGTCTCCGCTCACCCCGCTGGTGGACAACCCGGACTTTACCCCGGGGATGGAAACGGGGGCCTTTGCGAGATGGCGTCAAGCGGGATGTAGGGCCTTATGTCACCTGTATGGCCCGGAAGGGGTTATCCCCTTTCCCCAACTCCGTCAAGAGTTTTCGCTTCCGGAGACTGAGCGACTTCGCTATATGCAGGCTCGCCACTGGGCTCTTCAGCCGCAGGTGAGAGGGACGGCTGACCGGCCTTTTCTCCCCTATGAACATTGGCTCATGACGCGGACTTCGGACTCCAAACTGATCACTGATTTGTATAAACTCCTGCAGCCACCAGCAACACACCTTTATCACCCTGGGAGGGAGCGGTGGGAACGGGAATTGGGGAGGACACTAAGCCATAAAGAGTGGGAACACATATCGTACAGAGCGAGGCACTCAGCTTACCACATGGGGCTCACTGATACACTAACTAAAGTTTCTACCTACTGGTATTACACGCCTGAACGAGTGCGTGAGTTTGATCGTGGTAAAGATGATACATGCTGGAGAGGATGTGGGCATCGAGGTACTCTCACTCACATACTTTGGGACTGCCCGCTTCTGGAGCCTTACTGGAAGGAAGTGTTGGATGAAATTGATTCTAGCTTCGAAATTTAACTGCCCCGCTTCCCTGCCTATACTCTGTTGGGGCTCCCGAATGATCTAATGTATCCCCTTCGATCTCGCAGGGGTAGGCAGATAGCGATAGCTCTAGGTTCCGCTGTCCAGAACATTTTAATTCACTGGCACACGGCCACGATACCGTCTATCACTGGCTGGATTCACAGGTTATGGCATGTGTTGGGAATGGAGAAAATGTCTCTTACGGTGGCGGGTGATGTGGATCAGTTTAGAGAACTCTGGCAACCCTTTCACTCCCTGTTGCTTACTGAATTTCGAGAGCTCACCTGTCCCAAGTATCTCCGCCTTCTCAGGCTCCCGACCCCGGAGGGCTCTGCCCCATGATCTCCCTATGGCCTAGTCATCCTTGACGCTGAAGCTCTGATGTGTGTCGCTATTAGGAACTGTGCACTGGACGAGGGGGGGGGGAAGGGGGGGGGTGAAGGGTGGTTGGGAGTTGGGGGGGCTGTTGGGGGGGGGGGGTTTTGTTGAAAAGTTCTGACACATTGAGGCGACATTTGTCTTCTGCTCTTGAGCGCTCGAGACCCACAGGATGTTACCTGTTGCTGCCGCTTTTGAACTTTGGCTTTCCGCCCTGCTGTGTCTTTGTTATTATTTGTCTGTCCTTGTGTGTCGTGCTGAATAAAATACTTTAAACCTAAAACATAATACAAACAAAATTATTATATTTAACCCATCGCCATAAGTACCATCACTATGATATGCATTTTAACAATCAGCATGCGTCTGTTATTGCTCCACTGTACTCGAGAAGATAAATAGTACATACCACATTTTATACTCCTTTGTTTGATTCAGTGAAAATACAATGAGTGATGCCCAACTAAACACTGTGTCTACATCCACACCTATGGTGTTATTAAATGTGCTATATAGCTCGTCTCTATTGTATTAGGCAATTACTAATGCTCCACTTGGAGAGAGTGGAGCATTACAGACCAAATGAGTTACTGGTCATAGCAAAGGAAGTGACTCATACGACAAGGTTAGCAAATGAGAAACTGTCTGATTTAGCGAAGAGGTACGAGGTGGATTTGTCCAAAACAAAGATGTTACAAGGGGGTCACAGGTTGCAGTACAGTGATCAGGAACTGTAAGAGAAGAGGGTCATTGGATTAAGAAATCACATTCGGGAGCTGATCATAGGGATACACGCATGGAAAATGCTCGATAAGTGGGAAGAAAGATAGTCCAAAAAGAAAAGTGCTAAAAAGGCCATAGTAGAGACACCACCTCCAGGAGGGGGTATGTTAAGTGTAGAGAATTACCTGTTGCGAGATGTAGCTAGTGGAGGATACGTGCATGTGCCGTGGAGTAGAGGTGACTTAGCAGCGTTCAAAAATGATTTCCCTAAGTTGAGGGAGAAGCCCGTTGAATGGTCCAAACAAGTTGATCACTTTGTTAAGATCTCACAGGTGTTGTGGATGGTGAACAACCTTTACAACGCAACTTTTACAACGTAGTGCCTTTACAACGAGGTATTTACAACGCAAACCATTACAACGCATTACGCTGGGGGGCGCTCTAGGATAGGGAATAGATTTAATTTACTATCCAACACCTTCCCTACTATCCACGGGGACTGGAGTTGGAATAGTAAATTAAACTATTCACTATCCAGCACCCCAAAGCGCTATGCGTTGTAAAGGCATGCGTTGTAAATACCGCGTTGTAAAGGCATGCGTGGTAAAAGCATGCGTTGTAATATCATACATCCGTTGTGGATCAATTTGAATACACTGTTTGACATTGTAGTTCCGAGCAATTTGTGGGTAGCATGTAGAGTTGCGATTGATTGGCCTCCTTTTGAACCAGATCGGGATCCTGTTACGAATGGTCCTTCACCTATTGTCATGAAGAAATTTGAACAGTTGATCACATGGCTGAACTCCAAGGTAGCGCCTCAAGATATTGATTGGGTCAAGATAGATCAAACAGTTCAGGAACCAAAGGAGACCGTATATGAGTATTATGAGAGACTGTTGCAGGTCTTAAAACAGTACAGTGGGCTAGATACGTTGGACCCTAAAGATATAGGGCAGTTCATTTCAAAGTTTGTCTTGGGTTTCAGACCAGAGATTAGTCTCATGATTCAGCAGCATTTGATTTGTTGGCAGAACAAGCCTGTGGACGAGAAACTGAGATATGCCAGATACTGTAGCGATGAGGTGGACTCAAAACATAGGAAGCTTAAAGGTAAGCTGATGTTAGTCCAGGTGCAAGTTGCTGATAGGGGCTCCAGATGCAGTCGAGTGGAGGGACATTAGGGAGGAAACAGGGCAGTAATCAGGGAGGAACACAGAATGTTCAGGATCCGGAAAAGAGTAAATCGGTAGATCCCAAAGCGGGAATGGATGTGGTGACACTGAAAAAGACCACTGTATGTCATCTGTGTTACCAGGTTGGGCACTGGAAATGAGAGTGTCCATTGAACTCAACTCAGCAAATCAGTTGTAGCAGGAAGTAGAGATGGTGCAGGTGCCTGATATGTTCACTACAGTGACAAGGCCAAGACCGATGAAAAGGGGGACACTGATTCCACAAGCACAGGTTCCCCAGCCGCCAACAATTCAGCAGGGAGCTCGGTCATACCAGCAGTGCTTCTCTTTGATGGGTCTGATGAGTATGGCCCGATCCGTTGGCCTGACGATGCCTGAGATGGGAAGAAGACTGCACACTTGGGGCAGTCTTGGAGGTAGACCAGAGGGGACCGTTCGTAGTAGCTGACATTGACGATCATCCTACTACCTTTTTTGGTTGAAACTGGTACTACCCGTTCTACTGTTAGATCTTCAGTAGTTCCCAACCTACCCCTCTCGGGATAATCAATCCAAGTTGTAGGATTAGCGAACAAGAAAATGACGAGCCCATTGACCGAGCCGATTCCTGTAAGAATAGGGACTTTTAGAGACACACATCAGTTTGTGGTATGCGACTCAAGCCCAGTCTGTTTGTTAGGAAGAGATCTTTTGTGCAAGCTCAACTGCACTATTTATTGCACCCCCAAGGGAGTGGAATTACAGACGAACGACGATGATGCCACCTTTAGGGTTGCAAACCAGCACTTATGCATTAAGATGTACCCAGTGGTGACTGTGGAAGAGCTTTCTCTGGACTTAAGAGATTCATTCTTGTTGAAGGTGTGGGACTTCACAGGAGAGGATATCGGACTGATCAAAGGAGTTGAGCCAGTTAAGATCCAGGTTAAGCCAAATGTGGGGTTTCCAAGAACATCTCAGTATAATCTGTCGCCAAAAATGATTGCCAGGATAAAGCCTGTAATTGACTCTATGATTAAGCAGGGAGTTCTGAAGGAAATATTTGGCAGTCCATGTAACTCGCCTATTACGGGATTGCAGAAACCAAGTGGGAAGTTCAGGGATTGTGCAAGACCTTCAAAAGGTCAACGCCATAGTTGTTCCATGTTGTCCAGTGGTACCGAATCCATCAGTGATATTATTTCAGATTCCATGCAAAGCAGAGTGGTTCACGGTGATTGATTTGTGTCAAGCCTTCTTTTTGATACCACTTCATGAGGAGAGCCAATTTCTTTTTGCATTTAGGGTAGAGAACCGTGTCTTATTCCTCAAGGGTATACAGAGAGTCCATCGATCTTCAATCAGAATTTGAAGAAGAATCTTGAGAGTCTCGTGTTGCCAGAGAACTCTGTTCTTGTGCAATTAATCGATGACCTCTTGGTCGCGTCTGAGACGGAAGATGCCTGCAGGATAAACATGATTGCCTTATTGAATCATTTGGCAGAGAATGGACACAAGGTGTCTCCAAACAAATTATAGTATTGTCTGAATGAGGTACAATACTTGGGCCTCCAGATGGAGAAGGGCAAGAGAAAGGTGTCACCCGATCGGATTGAAGCACTTATGAGGATGACTGTGCCTACCACCCAGAGGGAAGCTAGAATGTTCATAGGGATGTTGGCTATTGTCGCCAGTAGATTCCCAACTTTTCTTTGAAAGTGAAGCCTTTGAAAATGAAGCCTTTGGCGGCTAGGGTAGGTGGTGGCAGCTCCTACTTGACCCCGTTTGCACTACAGTGGCAGTCGGTGATCTGGATTGTTTTCTTTTAATCTGTTATTATTACTGCTGCATTTTTAACTGTGCTCGAGACACGCGCTAAGGTGCTCGCGCTCACTTTTACATATCTTTTCATGATTGTCAACATAACTTGCTAGCATCAGCACTGTTTACCTGTGCTCCCCACTCTCTGGTGTAGAAGGTGTGCCTCCCCTGCCCCGTTCCACCACGGCTTGCTGTGCCGATTGTGTGGAGGGCAGGCAGCCATCTTGGGGGATGTCCTGGATCCCGGCTCAACTGGTGGCAGTGGTCTAGCTGGGGGAGAGAGGGTTTTGCATGTATTGCACATGCTATCCCGGACGCGCAGCGGGCACGCCCCGGGTTTGCCCAGCGATAGTCATGCTCCCGATCTTCCTTAGAGCTGTCGGGAGGTAAGATGGTGTATAACCATGCGGAGATTATGGTGCTTAATGCCGTGGAATGCAAGGGCGATATGCAGTGGGAAGTTCAGGGCAGCTCTTCCAAAGTGTGTCCTTCTTGCAAATTCTGTTTTCAGCAAATGACTGCTACTGCTCCCGCCTCCCAAGCTAGCAACAAGACTAGGATTTCTGCGGCACTTATAAATGCCCGGTCCATGGTCAAACATGCTGCCGATATTTTTGAGCTTCTGTTGCATGGCAGACTTGATATTTTATTTATCACTGATACATGGCTAAATAATTCTTGTGTCCGGGTGGTGGAGCTTGCTATTTCTAGAGGCTTCAAAATCATCCGGGAGAGGAGGGGTCAGCAGTGGTGTTTAGGGACACCTGGTCCTTCTCTAGCGAGGTGTCCGAAGAACTGGGTGAGGGTGAGGTTTTGCATTTCACTCTCACCCTTTCCCCCCACTTCACGCTGGGAGGTACGCTGGTGTATCGTCCCCCTGGTCCGCCTGGCGCTTTTCTCAATGTCATGGAGGATGTTATCATACCGCGAGCCCTGCGCTTTGCTAAGTTTTTACTGCTGGGGAACTTTAACCTTCACCTTGATGCTTATGAAGCCCTTGATTTGAGAAGTTTGCTGAAATCTTTAAATTTAGCTCAGCTGATCCAGAATATGTTACCTGGTCCGATCACCATTTGATTAGGTTTTCCTGGTACTTAGAGAAGCCTTCTTGTACCTCTGTCTCTTCTCCTGGCATTCGCCCCCAGAAGATTAGTCTCCCAGCACTCTCCGGTGCTTTACTTTAGGCCCGTCCAATATTGGGTTCTGATTTGACAGGGGCAGTGCATAGTTTTAACTCCTGGATTGATCGTGGGGTTAGTTCTTCCGTCAAACCAGCTGCTAGTATCAAAAAGTGCACTCCCCCTCAAAGCCCTGGTTTTCGAACGCTCTGAAAGAACTGAAACAGGGCTGTAAAAAACTGGAGCGCAGCTGGAGGCGCGAATATTGCCCCTTGCCCAAGACGGCTCTTCCTGCTGCCCAGAGGGAATACTATGCTGCTATCAGGATAGCTAAAAATAATTATTATGCTGGAAGGATCACTGATTTATCAAAACAACAGTGGTCCCATGTACACAAATTGTTCAAAAAGCAATAAATATAGACACAATCGATTCTATATTGAATTAGACATGTCCGGCCGGACAGAGGTCTTAATCTTTACTTAATGAAAAATACAGGCAAAAGGATTCCTTCAACAGTTCACCGTAGTAGGGCACAAGCCTGTACCCGAACACAAACAGATCAATACAGTGAAAAGAAGAGATGAACAAAAAGGAACGAAACAGAGCTTTTTAGGCAAAAGCTGCGGTTTTCTGGAGTTTTACAAATGCACAAAAAATTCAATCGGCACCTTCACATATACATAACATATAATTTACGTTTTTGCATAAGGTGCACAAAAAGGTCGACGGACTCCTATTTAACATCTCGAGGAGATCTAGTGTCCGGCAGCATTTGCGTGATCTGCATTGGCTCCCAGTGGCCCAGCGGGTGCTGTTTAAGGCCCTCATTTTATCTCACAGGGCTATTCATGGTCAAGGGCCAGCGTATCTGAGGAGACGTTTCATCCTATATACACCGAACCGCCCCCTCCGCTCTGCCACTCGGTGTCGGCTTGTCATCCCACGGTTCCGAAGGGTGCACTTAGGTGGCCAGTCTATCTCTGTGAAAGCTGCGGCTGCCTGGAACGCCCTTCCCGTGGAGCTTCAGGACATTCAGGATTTCAAGCTTTTTCAAAAATCACTTAAAACTCACCTCTTTAAAATGATTAAGTAACACTGTCTGTCACGAATAAAGTGGCATGCTATATGGAATGTAGGGACAGATGTTTGAAGAAGCATCCAGTTGCAGAATATTTCCAAACTTGGCTCAAAAGTTCGAAATGTCTGTTGGCGATTTAGCAAATCCATCAATTTAAAGCCCACAGACTGTGCCCCATTCTTATTTGTCACATGGGCTGTAGAGCCTCTAACACAAAGTGTGGCCAATGTGGATGGGCTTCTGTGATCAATCATTGTGAAGCAACCAAAGTTGTAGGACTGCGTTGCGTGAGGGAGAAAACAGGACTGTCCATATCAACAAAGATATGGTGCTGCTGCAGTCTTACCATGCACTGGAGCACTTTCTGGCTGCCTACTGCCACAGGGCAAAGGTGTATGTGTGACGCTAGCATAACTTTTGTACTATAAGAGCCCCTTTCCAGAACAAAAGACCAAGGTCTAATTTAAATTGTGGCATGTGCGTCCGTACTGCTAAAAATTGACGGCCCATCCATCTGTTGTAGGAACTGTCCTCCAGCCTGATTTAATATGTTGGTAATTTGACAGTCAAAAGTCTGTCATGCCCTCAAAGCACCGTCGCGTGCAGACTTCTCCCTTGACAGAATAAGAGCAAAAAAGTGGTTGATGGAAGGATTACAGCCACACACCCGCCCTCCTAATCACGAAGTTGCTTTTTGTTGGCGGTCCCAAGGCGGCTAAACCTCCACATCTGAGCTGGCGGTTTCAAGTTGATAAAAGGGGGTAGACTACCCTTACCACCCTTTTGTACTTGACATTGCAATGTACCACTTACCTGCTCTTGTATATAGAGGATGACCCACCACATCAGCGCCATAGTAGGAGGTATGTGCACTCAAATGTATGTTACTATATTAAAATCTCCTTTATCAGATATATTTTGGCCATATAAAATGTCAGCCAAATTGTGTACGTGATGTCATCGTTTATCATCATGACAAAAGCGCATGAAAATTAACAAATGTAGATGACAACGTTTCATTGCTATTAAATAAATAGTTTAAAGCAAAGTAACTCCAATATCTTTGAGACGCTTAAACTTTCAAGTGCACATGCATATTTACATGTACACACATATGAAATGGCTACCATAGGACGATTTATATTGTTTTAATAATTTTCTTTTCTACTTTGCCCTCTCTGAAGGGTGAGCACAATACATTTCCCCCGTACCTCTTGTGTTATCCCAACATTTTCTTACTAAAATGGAAGCTCTCCGAATAGGAAAAGTGTCCGATCTCAACAAAAAGCTAATGTTTGAGTATAAATATACTACATTTTTCCTGCTCTCATCTTACATTAGTATGGTTACAACACAATAATAGCACAGATCCTTTATGAGTGTGTAAGAATAATAAATGTAAAATGTACTGTGTCCAGGCCAACTATAACACACAAACACTGCCAGGGTGGCCACTTTAGGCCAACGCATAACCCATAATCACAACCAGTATGGAGATTATAATGTTGATACAGATTATATTGAGTTGTGTTCCTTATGAAGTGGTGAAGGAACAGTGTGCACTGACTTAACCTTGACTGCTAAAGTACATTTACCATTTAAAGAAGCATGTTTATCTATATTTGCAGGTGTCACAGACATTACTTTAACAATGAAGCACTGGCAATGGTCATGCTGTCCGCAGAATCATGTCACATGATATTTATGGTATATGACCACATAAGGTGTTATGGCAAGTGGATTAGTCCTCATCCAACAGGGTGGCATGAGATGACTGTTTGTGTTATAATATATGCATGAAGGGAGGACCTATGTATAGATGGTAGGGGTGTCCAACATGCAAGAATGGAGAACTGATGTATAGTTGGTGGGGGTGTGCGTTATTAAGTTTAACACATGAAGTTACCTAATTGCTAGGGAAATTATGGTAAATTTGACAATATGGCAGACACCTGTCAAGCAGTAACCTATATACTTCAATCGGAATGCTATTATTAGTGTTTTAGGCTTACCATCTATTGACCTACACACAAAACAATAATTTACATTATGAAATGTAGATATTAAGTGTTGTATGCCATTTTCTTCTTATAGTGAATTATATAAGGATTTTCTAGTCTCTTTAAAACAGGCCTACAGTTATTACATAAACTGGACAATATGATGGTGGCAACATCACATAACAATTTCAAGTACTTAAATGGTAGTACTCTTTATTGTATGGAGTCACATATGTGTAGTGTACATATACAGCACATTAACAAATTGACACAAACGTTTGTGTGGAAATATCTCTAATTGCATTATATATGTATTGTCGGTGAATGTAAACTTTACCCATAAATATATGTGTTGATGCTGATAATGGTGGGTGAATATACACTATCTGACTGGTTTCAAATATCATGTGTACATTAATGTATGCCCTTTTTATCATTTGAAAAGTGTTGAGTCAACTACACTGTCTCTGCTACATATGGTATCTAAGCATTCTTCAAATATGTGAATCGTGTTAATGTGTAAATCTAATGGGCTTTATCTGACAAGCACATGATGTCATGATACATTTGTGCACAGCAGCACAATGGTTGCAAGTTAGGAAATGTTTTATGAAAGGTTTTATGTTATGAATGTTGGGTACATATAGGCTCATAAGTTTGATTTTCATTTATCAGCGCCCTCTAGAACATGCAAAGGAGATGATGGTCATGAAGATGGGGAGGCATATGTCCGCTGGGTGTCTGAAGGTGGTACAACCAAGACCAAAGGGCCCAGTGGCACAGAGGGTGATGGGGCCTGAGAGGAGGACTCAATCTCATCTGACTCAATCAATCAATTAATCAGTGGATTTGTGTAGCATAACTAATCACCCGGGAGAGTTTCCAGGCACATTCAGAGGTCTCCAGGGCAAACCAGTCTGAAGTGAAGATGGGCCCAACACCATCTCATGAACTTACAACATTGTCCATCATCACAAAGGCAATCATCACCCTCTCTCCCGTTTTCCACAATGTAGGCCAACATCTAACCCTTAAAAGGGTTGGCGTCTCCTTTGCCCCAGGTATCTCTGCTCCGGCCCCTACCCATTCAGCAGCAATCTCTGAGGAGGTTCTGGATGTGCTATACTTCATTTATGTTGGCCAGAATGCACTGTTGTGTGCCATCCATATGGTCAGTCAACAGTTAACCCAGTTATTGGCCTTCTGGCATGGCATACACATTTCAGTGTGTGCTATACAAAGAGGTATGGAACATCTCCCCCCCAGCTGTCATTGCCTCGCACCAATCAACCCCTGACGCCTTCCTCTCAAGGTCCTTCCTCTTCCCTAACCCATCTGCCCACTAACATAACCCCAACAACCACCTCTGTCCCAACCTCAGTCAATAGCTCCACCTTCACACCCACACACTCAGACAACCACTAACACACAGGCACACACACAGACACTCATAGTAAAAAGAAGAAACATACACACACATACCCATTCAGACACAGAAACTAGCACCACACTCTCCAAAACCACAGACCCATTCACAATTCACAAAGACTCTGATAAAGACATCCATCCACCAATAATGTCTATCATCTCATTAATTCCCACAATCACCACCACACCCTCAAGAACTATCTTCACACCCTTAACCACCACCATACCCCCATCACTACAATCACAACCACTACCAAACCCTCATACACTACTACACCCACAACCAACACTACACCCACAACCAACACCCCAATCTCATCTAAGCACACAACCTCACAAAAACAAGCAACACCACCAAAACACACACCCTCAGACACACACACACCCTCACTCAAACAAACAACACCACAGAAGCACACCCCCTCAGACAAACATACAACATCAAGCAAACCCCATCAACAAAACATACACCCTCAGTCAAATACACACCATCACCCAAACAAACCACTTCTAGACCCTCATACGGACACATGCACATCCAAAGTAACTACATAGACAAAACAAACACATTCATCCAAATCAAAAGGTTCACCCACATTAGAGCACACACCATAAAGCACAGCCACACATCATCATGACACTTCAGACACACACTATACACTCACAGGTGAGTAGCTGCACTTTGTAACTACTGATCGATTGATGATTGACAACACACACACATCACCACCACTGCAACTTCTCCAACACCATCTTCTTCCCACACATACACCCACCTATTTACCCTTCCTCCTCCCTTCCAAACCACACCAACTCCTGAAGAAAAGGTCCACCTCTCCTCTTGAATGGTAAATTGAGGTGCCTCGATTTCATCTATCTGATCATGGAATGACATATGCCTCTTTGCGTGGAGGTCATTTTGATACCAATGCTTTTGGAGGCAAGATTCAAATATGTGGAATTGTGTACAACTTATGATTTTTGTCTTATTGTTTTTTTATTCACTTTGTTTTATAATGATCAATTTTTTTAATTGAGAGTAGTTTCTCATGATATAATAACATTTCTTTCTCCTTACAAATTTGTTTATTTTTCGTGTGCACCCAGATACATTGTCCAGGATGTATTTGTTTTTCAACCATTTACATGATGAGTACAGACTTCATATATTTGGTAGTCTAAGTTCACCTTTGGTCGTCTGCGATTCCTATGTGGTTTAAATTGATGATTTCATGATACCTCTAATCTTCTTTCCCTTTTGGGTCATTCTTTTTTTATTTAAAACTTACATAGTAGTTGAGGGCATTGTTAAAATCCTTTCAGAGCATGCAATTTCATTGTAAGGCTACAAATAGATATTAGATTATTACTGGCGTATTGTTAACAAATTGGAAATATGTACATTACATAATTCTAAACTTGACTGCACATTGCCTGCAATGGCATGTTAAAGACCTTTTATTTACCCCTACTTCAGTAGTTCTCACAACAAGTGCTGTAAGGACACAAGTAACATCAGTTGCAGAGGCCCTGCCTACATTGATTTTCAATTTCCTGGACATGTAAGTGCCAATATGGTCTTACAAATAGGTGTAAGAAAAATGAGTGTTGCTAATTATTTATAATTTGATTTTATAGGTAAAGGAACCATATCACTAAATGGTAAATGTATGTTATAAGTCAAGATTAAGTCAGTGCACACTGTTCCTTCACCACTTCATAAGAAACACAACTCAATATAATCTGTATCAACATTTGAGGCCTATATGGCTCCAGCTCTTTGGTTATTTTCTATATGAAAACTTATATGAACCTGTATTCTTTGCCCAATCCTACTTTTTGCACAATAATTACTATAAGTTACCTCTGATATATGCGACATTCAGAACATAGTCCAAAAAGATGAAACTGAATATTTATGAACATATAACAACCACTTTAAGGTTTAGCTAGATGTCACATTAAAAATATATGTTCATGTGTATCACTACTGTACACAGAGCATAGACACACTCATTTGAAACCTGCAGGGCTTGACCTATATCAGCTGATTCACAACAGTTGGATACCTGAGACGACTTTATAATCTCCATACTGGTTGTGATTATGGGTTAAGGGTTGGCCCAAAGTAGCCATCCTGGCAGTGTGTGTGTGTTATAATTGAGAACCTTCTTATATCATACTTCATTTACTCATTGTAAACATTGCACAGATATGGCTTTCAATTTTACCTCGGAAATATTCCTTCATGGGCACTTTTTTCATTTGAGGTAGTTACATTTTGCAATATAAAAAACAGTACATATGTATCTGGATCGGCTAAGTATTTTTGCTCTGGGCACCTTCTTCACATGTACATATCAGTTATTTCCACGTCAAAAGATATAATCAGACTATAGAAATCAGTTTGGCATGAGTGAATATAAAAAATTAAGTGTTGCAATTCCACATACATACATATGATATATGTTAGATCTGGCAACTTTGGGGTAGACTTCCCCAAATGTTTTGCTTTACCCCTCCATTGTTGTTGATCTCCTTTTTGCTGGCTTTAGGACTCTGCACACTTTACCCCTGCAAACCAGTGCTAAAGTGCTTGTGCTCTCCTTCCTAAAAATGGTAGCATTGGCTTATACCCAATTGGCAAATGTAATTTAATCGTAAGTCACCAGTAAAGTGGTACTTCATGTACCCAGGGCCTGTAAATTAAATGATACTAGTCGGCCTGCAGCACTGATTGTGTCACCCACTTAAGTAACACTTTAAACATTTCTCAGGTCTGCGATGGCAGCTTGTGTGTGCAGTTTTAAACTGCCATTTTGACCTGGCAAAGTAAATCTTTTTGCCAGGCACAAACCTTCCTTTTTAAAACATAGTTGCCCCTAGGGTTGGCCCTGGAGAGAGCGGACAGGGTACAATGCATTTAAAAAGTAGGATATGTACTTTTAAGTTTTACATGTCCTTGTAGTGAAAAACTCTTAAATTCATTTTTCAACACTGCAAGTTCCTTGTGTTCTAGAAAACGTTTGTGATACTCATTGATCAACATTAGTTTTTGGAGTAAAATGCAAGTCTAGCATCTGCAAAGACATTTCATACACATTGTTCGATTATCAGTGACCCATTCCTAAAGATATATCAGGTAGATTTGCATATACTCTCCTTACCTTGACCCCCAAAAGGTAAAGGAAGGTGGCTTGCCTCCTGACAGAGTCATACTTACCACCTCCAACCGCAAGTGCATAATTCCCAAAAAAGGGATTCTATTGCATCCAAGGCACTATTGCATCACCCGGAGTTGATCAGAATGGTGGAGGAGATGCCATGTTTTGGTTTGCTATGGTACCTATAAATAAAATGTAAAAAAAAACTTCAAATAAAACATTTAAATAAAAATGTAATACAATAAACTACAAGCAATCTAAAATAACAAAGTTTTTTTTCAATTTCTTGTAGTTGCCAAGGACTTTTCTCTAATTTCCTCTAAAACAGAAGGTATAATCCTTCTACAGTTTCTCCTATTTTCTCCCCCTCCAAGACTCTGCCTCTTTCACAGTTCCTTATGAAAATAAATCAAGGACAGATCTCGTGGAAAATGGCTAAATTAACTGATTAGCACCTGGAAGAAGTCTCTACAGTGAGTAATATGTTTGCAGAGCTGCGATCTGCCCAAATTTATTGCTAGTCCCAACACACATATGCCTCCTGCATGCTGACACCAAGAACAGGCTTGTGGAGGCCTCCTCAGTCATGCGTCCAGCTTAGCACTCATGGACACTGACAACAGGCTTGCTTGATTTGATTTCATTTTAGGTTTTATAACGCTCGAATGCTAGGAGTGTCTTGCTGCTGGCTCAGACAGGGGGAGGGGAGTGAGGCCTGAAGAGAATGATTCTTAGTTTTCAGTGAGGGAACAGCCAGGTTTTTACTTGTTTCCAAAAATTCATAAAGTTAGAGCAGCATTTGGTGGCTAAAGGTAGGGGATTCCAAAGAGTAGTTGCCTTCAGAAGGAAACTCCTGCCCCACAGTCCGAGAGATTTGATCTAGGGATGGATGGTAACCTTGCTTCTGAGGATCTGAGTTTTCTGCTTGGCGAGTACCAGGCTAATTTACTACGAAAGTAGCTGGGTCCACAATTATGCAGTGCCTTGAAAGTTATGCATGATGTTTTAAACTCAAGGGGCCTTAGTTATGAAGGCCTTGCGCCGCCGGTGCGTCACTTTTTACATGGGAAAAAGTGACGCATCGGTGGCGCAAGGCTTTCATAAATAAGGCCCAAGGAGTTTTGCAATAGGTAGCCAGTGTAAATTGCTCAAGATTTGGGTTGCTGACTTATGTTTAGGAATTCCAGCGATCAGTCTTGCTGCCACGTTTTGCAATACTTGCAGTTTCTGTAAGGGCTTTTTGCAGATACCAATAAATAGTGAATTTCCATAATCCAATTTGGTCAGAACAAGGGAGGTGACAACCAATTTTTGAAGTTCATTTGGGATGAACAGTCTGATTTTCCTTATCAGTATTAGCGTGTAAAAAACTGAAGAAGATAAAGTTTTAACTTGGTGATCGAAGAGGAGCTTATCATCAAAAATACTCCCAGATTTCTACCCTTTTGAGCTGGAATGGGTAAGGATCCCATATTCTGGGGCCACCAGCTAGGAGACCAGATAGATATATTGTTACCGAAAACTAGCACCTCAGTTTTACCAGAGTTTAGCTTTAGGCAGTCAGTTTTCATCCAGTGTTCAACTTGCGTCATGCATGAGCTGAACCTGAGGCCTGCCTCGGTAGAGTCTTTAGGTATAGACACCACAATTTGTGTGTCATTGGCGTATGACACCACAGAGAACCCCAGGGACTTTATCAGTTTTACCTGAGGGGCAACATACAAATTAAAAAAGTTGGGGCTCAGTGAGGAGCCCTGCAGCACCCCACATGGTAGACTGAATTGTTCAGAAGTGCAATTGCCCATTAGTACATGGTTTAGTCTGTTTGTTAAAAAATCTTGTAGTAAGCTCAAGGCAGCTTCTCTAATTCCCATGGTCCTTAGACGGTTGATCAATATTGTATTGTTGACAGTGTCAAATGCCGTTGAGAAATTGAGTAATATCAGGCCGGGTCGGTCACCTTTGTCCAATATCCTTCTGATCTCTTCGGAGGCTGCAAGCAGAGCTGTTTTTGTGCTATGTGCCTTTCTGAAACCATACTGTGAGGAATCCAGAAGATTGTTATTATTAATACATGTCATTGATTCTGCATTTAGTGCTTTTTTCAAGTATTTTGGAGGGAAATGGAAGCCTAGAGATGGGTCTGTAACTACTGGGTTCCCAGGGATCCAAGTTACTCTTTTTTAATATGGGGAGGATAGACGCCATCTACCAACCAGTGGGAATGTGTCCTGTGTTGAGCACTTTGTTTAAAATTAGTGTGAGTTGTTCCTTCAACACCTTGGGGGCTAGACAAATAATTTTAGGGGGACAGGGGTCTAATGGGGACCCTGATGTGCAAGCCCTGATGAGTTTCATAACTTGTTTATTGTCAAGGGGGTAAAACCTATACAGGATTATGGGAGAATTGTTTACTGAGGTGGTGGATACTTCCTTATGGGCCTTCTCACTCATGCGTATAGCTTCATAAATGTGGAATCAGAGATCAGGCACATGGAGGCTCCTCTCTCCCCCAAGACTCTTGTGCACCTGACAAAGCTCACACAGTGTTGTGTTTTCCTCGTGCACGGTCTACAAGCAGTTGAAGCTTCACTGGCATAGGCTGATCACAGGATAATGGCCGTGGCTGGTAAAACGAGCCCACACTTCCAGGAACCTTAATCCCTGTCTTTTGCCAACTTCCTCCCCCGGGCAGACTTTCTGCTTAACAGCTATCTGCAATCATTACCCTTGGGATGCCAACAGTTTCTAAGCTTTCCTCCTGGTTAAAGATGCACAAGTAGCATGCGCTGGGTCCCATTATGACGCTTTAGTCTAATTAATGTCTTACAGGCTCACACAGCTTACACCTGCTGTCTGTTCTTAGTCTGCACCAATAGGCTATTAATGCTTTCTAGAAAGTCTTCCAAGTAACTTTTTTATAATTCCCAAACCAGGGGTGGAGATGCTGATTTAACCTGACCCCTGCAATGGTATTCCATCCTCGTCAACATGTAACTATCCCCCAGATGCATCAAGCCCATATTCTGCGAATTATAAATTGCGAAAAATACCGAATCGCAATTTAGAATTCGCAGAATGGGATGCATCAAAAAAGCGACTAAAAAAAGCGAATCACAATCGGCCGCAATTGCCCATTGCGACTTTCGCAAAATCGCATAAAAATCGCAGAATTTGCAATTACCGAAATCGCAAATTGCAATCTCGCTAATTGCGAGATCGCAAAAATGGGAAGTCGCATTTCGAGCACAATGATGACATCACAACCAGGAAGTAGGCAGTTCCCTCCCTCATTCAGAACACAGAGCCTGAGAGTGGAAGAAGCACAGCCCAGAGCTCCACAAGACACATCCTGCAGCACCACAACAGGACATAAACAACAAAATAAAATGTCCCAGGAAGCAGCAGGAAGCAGTGCACCAGGCAGAAAGGGAAAAATAAAATTTTCGGAACAGGAATTGGAGTACCTCATCGAGGGAGTATCCAAGGACCATGACAGGTTGATTGGCAAGGAGTCCCGGAGGGTGCCTGAGGCCGACAAGAGGCACATTTGGCTGCGCATCCGGTCAAAGGTGAACTCTGTTGGAGTGATCCAGCGCTCCATATATGAGCTTAAAAAGAGGTGGTACGACCTCAGAGGTCGTGCCAAAGAACGCATTGCTGAGAGGCTGGGGGAGCAACATGCCACCGGAGGAGGAGACCCCACAGTTGCACCCAACACTCCACTCGAAGACCTGGTGGAGGACACACTCAATTCTGCAGCCTGCGTGGGGGTCACCCAGTTGGACACCTCCCGACCCACCCAACAATCCCAAAGTAAGTGCCATGCAACTGCGACCCCGTCCCCTAACAATGCCCATGACTCCATAGCTAGCCATTTGATAACCCCAGTAATGCAGGCCATGCACACCTGAAATGCCCTATTGCATTGTGGGACCTGTAGTGTGACAATAATTCCCGGATAGCCACACACAGCCAGACCTGTCAAGTAAAAGATATCCCTAAAGCCAGTCAGGGAATGCAAGCCTGCGTGCATGTTGCAACATCCCATGTGCAAGATATATATCATTAATCATGCACCCATTTACATCACAGGTGCGTCAGAACAACCCAGCACAGACAGCGATGCACTCCACATTGAGGAGAACCCTGAGGACACCAGGGAGAGGGCCATCCTGCCCCACGACCTGGACCATCACAACCACCAGCAGCAGTACCACCACCTCCCCATGTGGACAGGGCCACCCCTGCAGCCACAGGAGCACAGCAACCACCCCATGTGACACCCATGGCAGTGGTACAGGCTACACCACCACCCAGGAGGCAGACACGGTGCACAGCCACTGTGCGATCTCAGGCCAGCGGACTGATGAGGCAGCAGTGCAATGTGTCAACACGCGCTGGCAGGGGGGAACATGTCCGAGATCCTGGGCTGATCATAGAACGCTGGATGCTTGCTGTCCACCGGAAGCAGGCACGGCACTTGGCAGCCATCCACCTGCAGCGCGAAACGTGAGCCAGGTCACGGAAAGCATGCAGGTGATGACCGCTGCTGTCAGGGAGAACAGCCAGATCCTGGTGTCCCAGCAGGACATCACCCGCTGCTGCCACCGCCAGCTGCTGACCCGCCTGTCAGCATACACAAGATCCAACCATCTGATTGGTAATGCGACCTCCCAACTTTTGTGCCGCTCCCTTGCGATGAAAATGCAGATGGTACAATGCTGCCAGGACGTCGCCAGGGCCTTGGAACAAGTCACAACAGCTGTCCAGAGTCTGCAGGCGTCTGGCCATGGCCAAGCAAGTGGGTGGGATGATGCCAGTGAGGGCACATCAAATCACAGTAGCCTGTCCTTGCCGGTGGTAACCGCACGCCGCTGCAGCACCAGGCCCACTGCAGCATCACGGGCCAATAGTGGCGTGGAGGACGTGGAGAGGCGACTGGGTGTGTCCGGCCGGAGGTGCTAGTGACTCTATGTGCTCTAGCAGCAGTGCCATGCTGATAAGACAAGCACGCCTGCTCCGCTGTCATTGGGCTGTATGAGGAAATACAGTTGACATATATTGTTAAAAAATAATCCTAAGAAATATTATTGTGCCAAAAACAATAAGAATTTATTTCAAACGTAAATCCGACTCATGTCATTATTTCATTTTGCATGCATGAGTGCAGTGTTGTGTGAGGGGTATGGGTGCACTACAAATAGTTCATTGTGATTTGGTTGCGGCGCCTGTGTCCTTCTGCAGGATTCTCCCCGCGTGCATGATGCACATGTGCAGGTGGGCGGTTGTCCCCCTCCGACTCACTGCCAGAGATCTCCACAGGTATCCTCCGCTTGGCAGCAATATTGTGGAGTATGGCACACATGGCCACGATGCGGCAGCAGACCTCAGGCTGGAATTTGAGTGCCACACCAGTCTTATGTAGGATGCCAAATCGGCTCTTTAACAGCCCAAATGTCCGTTCAATGCAATTTCTGGTGCGAATGTGTGCAGCATTGTAATGCCGTTGCTGTGGTGTGGCAGGGTTGAGGTATGGGGTGAGGAGGTACTCACGGAGGCCGTAGGCGCTGTCACCTGGCCTCGACGTACTGTATGTGGGAATGTGTACTTACCTAGGAGGTGTCCTTCACCATAGTCACCCCTGGCCAAGAGGGTGTGTATGCCACTGTGCCGGAAGATGAAGGAATCATGCGTGCCACTATGTCAGTGATGATTGTCTTTGCATTGCAGACCATCTGGATGTTCAGTGAGTGGTTGGACTTGCGGTTCAGGTACATGTACTCAGTCTCAGCGGGTGGGCAGATGTGGATGTGGGTACAGTCAATGCATCCAATTACATGGGGGAATTGCGCAATGTTGTAGAATTGAAGCTTTGTTTGACTTAAGTCCTGTTCGTTGTTACTGAAGGTTATGTAATGGTGTATCCGGGTCCGCATGGCGTCCAGGAGACTCTGTAGGCAGCGGGACAGTGTGCTCTGGGAGATCCCCCCTGCATATGCAACTATCCCCTGGACATGGGTGGGCACGGCATTGGTCCTCCGTGTTGGGTGCTGCATCAGGGGGTCAAGGTCATCGATGAGCTTCTTAATCATAGCCCCATTCAGCCTGTATTTGGAGTAGATCTCCTCATCAGTCTGGCCCAGGAGTGTTATCCGCAGCCGGAAGATGCGCTCCTGAATCCTGCGTTGGTTCAGGGCTGCACGCTGGAGCCTCAGCCGCCTTGCCACGATATATAGTCCTGGCATTGTGAATGTCCTCATGCTCCTACTGTGTCTCCTTAAGTGTGTTTGTTTTGCCCCGCCCAATATTACTTTTTTTTTTTTCCAATTCAACTTCATGGTTACCACCTGGTTTGACTTCTCCTTAATTTGCGCCTCGCTAATAGCGATTTTGTTTTTTTTCGCAATTTGCGATTTTTGATGAATTGAATTTGCGATTTATTTGCGAGTTCGCTAAATAATTCACAGAATCAGTGGAACATCGCTATTACAGAATTGCAAAGGGGTTCCACGTTTATTCTGTGAATTTAATTGCGAACTCGCAATATATTTTTTGCGAATTTGCAATTTGGTTGGTTTTTCATTCATGAATTGCGGGTACATAAATTGCGATCGCAATAGCTGGTTCGCAACTATTGCAATCGCAATTTTGGTTGATGAATTTAGCTGTCCGAATCTTGACCACAATGTCCTTACAAAACTACTTCATTTCATCAACATCCCCAGCATGAGATCGCCAACAGACCTGCTTGTACTGATTTTTCAACTGACTTTCTTTACCTCCACATTCAATATGATGTCACTCTGGAATAACATTCTGTCTCCAGGACACAACACTCTGTTTATAACTCTACAATAGCAGGGCCTTCGTCCATGTTCTATCACTTGTGCAGGGAATCCCATTAAGCTATTGATTAGTCAAACCTGGCTCTTGGCTGGAGGAGTTGTTGTTGGACTTCGTCCTTATTGCATGGTCTTTCCCAAACCTTTTGCCTTCACCTTCCTGTTTTCTGAACCTGTTTTTGTTGGCTTTTAGGACTCTGCTCACCTTTTCACCACTAACTAGTGCTAAAGTGCCTGTGCTCTCTCCTTTAAACATGATAAAATTGTTTTACAACCAATTGGCACATTTACTTGAGTAAGTACCTAGTGAAGTGGTACTACATGCACACAGGGCCTGTAAATCAAATGCTACTTGTAGGCATGCAGCACTAATTATGCCACTCGCTTAAGTAGCCTTTGACACATGTCTCAGGCCTGACAATGCAGTCTATGTGTGCAGTTTTAAAACTGCCATTTCAACATGGCCTAATAAACCTTTTGCCAGGCCTAACCCTTCCTTTTTCATATATATAAGTCACCCCCTAGGGTAGTCTCTAAATAGACCATTGTGCAAAGTTGATGGTATTTAGAAAACTGGACAAGCATTTTTAACTTTTAAATGTCCTGGTAGTGAAAAACTCTTAAATTTGTTTTTCACTACTACAAGCCCTGCCTTTCCCATATGAGAACATTGGGTTACCTTATTACATGTAATAAGTGATAACTTTTAATTGGGAGCAGATAGAAATATAGAGCTTGATGTCTATAGAATTGCAATTTAAAGCCCTCTTTTTAACCTGTTTTTATTTGGATTTTCATTCGCGTACAGTGACAGCATTACATGAACATGCTAAAGTACAGTAACCGTGGATGAGCACAGTGCAAGTAGTCATAGAGCTGTATCAAACTCACTAGGTTATGCAGTGGAGGGGCAGTCATTATATTCTCCCTATGTAAGGGTCTACGTGGAGGTTTGTGGTACTGCTGCGTGCCGATGAGTCGACCACCCAACTGGGGTATAACTCTAAAAACTGGGAAGGAAAAATGTGATCTGGCCTGGAGGCTAGAGGGATTGCAACCAAGCGAAGTGCTGGGATCGTCAGGGGTAAAACTCATACAAAACTGAGGGTGGGGTTTTGCTATGGATGAGCACCAGGCATGCAAGTGGGCGTACGGGGCTCAGAGGTCCACCCGCCGGGTGATAGGGACGGGTTACCTGGGGAGTAGTTAGTGTAGAGTGAAATCTTGTAGAGGCCTCATCGGGTGTCAGGGGGTTATTTGTCGCTGTGCATATATTGTAGGAAGTTGTCAATGAGAGCATTCCAGGCAGCAGATATGGGATATTACGGAGGTGCCAACCCTCTTCGTAGTGCAGAGCTTTCCCCTCGGCTCTACCCTATTTACCACGTAGCCGCAGGAGGGGCCTGCATGAATTGCCAATGCAAAGTGAGCACCTTCTTAGCGAGCAGAAGAGCCATACCAGAAAAGTGCATCCAATGCAACCCTATGCTGCTTCCTGTGCTGAAAAATGCCAGGGCACAGGCCTCCCAGGCATGGATGTCAGTAAGATCTGTGACATCCTGCAGCGTGTCGTGGATAGAGTGCCAATAAGAAGACAGGCCCGGAAAGAACTACAACACAATCTGTAAGTTCGACAAGGCCTCCTGACAGAGGGAGAAGCAAAGGTGTGCCGTAGGTAAAAACCATTTAGCTATCCTGGGGTCTGAAAGGCACAGTGGAGGATGGGAAACTGTATGCTCTTAAAGCAAGCACTCCTAGACAATCGCTGGGGGCCCAGTGTGTTCCCAAATTGCCTGATAAAGCAAGGTTATCAGATGTCCTCTGTGCCCATTGGAGAAACATCTGCATGACAGAGTGGGTTCCTCGTCATTAGTGGGTAAGAGAACATGGCATGTGTGGAGCAGCTGTCTATAGGTGGGGAACTGTACAGCACGGTCTGAGATGAGCTGGTCAAGAGTGAGAAGGTGGATATCTGTGAAGAGGTCAGTTACTGTAGCCAAAGATCGCTTGTGCCAGGCCCTCGAGTCCGTGGCAAAGAAGCAGGAAAAACCCTGCAGGGGGAATGAGGTGTCTATTACCTGATGTGGCATGTGAGAGAGCCTGGCCATGAACCTACAGGCGACCAACATCTGCAGCGACCATGTGGAGGTGAGTGTAATGTTGGGGAGCAGAAAGATTCAGAGATTTGTAAGGTATCAAGATCCAACTTAAAACCCTCTTTAAAATTGAAGGTAGATTTTAAGTCACAATTCTTAAAATTCCGCTTTTAGATAGTTGGCACTTTCTTGTCCCATTTGGTGTCTGCAGCCTGGATTCTGGGTCACATGGCAAGGTGTAGCTGGCAGTTGGTCTTCGCGTCTTGCTCCCAGACAGTGAGACAAAGGGGGAATAGGAGTTGGCAGGATAGTCCTACCCTGCCGTGACAGGGGGCAGTTGTGCCACCTACCACACTTGCTCACCACAATGGATATGCCTGAGCACACTCATAAATGATTTGACACTAGTCTTGTGTCCCAAGACAAGCTGGGGTCAGGCCAGGGAAGCAGTACATTCCATGCACCTCTTTTTATGTACCCCAAACTAGGCCTAAGTAGTAAATGACCTTGCTCTGTATAACTGTTCTAGCACTGACCTTTTACCCAGTTACGTGCTGAATAAATGTCGATCGGTTTCCTTGGAACTCGCCTCATTTATTATGCATATGGATTCTTAAGAAAAGTTCCCTGCACATGATGTACATAACAGGATTAACATACTCTGTATACATGTCATGGTCATCTTCATCCTAGGGAGATAGAACTACGTTGCATAATTGTAGGTATTGATTTAGGCTAATTTACATAATCATACTCACAACATACTGATTGTGGTATGAAACTTGAGGCTATCTTTATGGTAGAAAAGAACCATACCTTCACTAGAGGAGAAGCTTCCACACTGACACTGAGGTCCCTGCACGCAGAAGCTCCAGCATGCAGCGGTCTGACATCCCTTGCGTGGTGTCCATCTCAACACCAAGATGGGGTCCTTCATTCTCTCCCAGGAGTTGGCTCTTTGCTAGGGGATTCTTGACTTTACACCCATATAAATGCTAGGTTCACGTAGGTAGGGTTTGCCTCAAAGGAGTACGCTTGATTACTGTCATGTTTAAATGCTTGCATATATTCACTGTTTTAGGACCATGGTAGAATTCTACCTTTTATTTATTCTGTGGGTGCTTGTAATCTTTTACATTTGCTTCTGTCTGATTGTTGCAGCAAATATGTTTTATACTAGAATTATGTTGGTTCAATAAATACTTATTAGAAACTTATCCAACATTTATTTTGTGTATCTCTCTGAGACCTGATGAGTACGATTGACTGAGCGAAAACTACTGTAATGTAGCCGCGATCCATGAACGATCAAGGGTTGTCATGTTCGATAGTTGATAGAAACTATTTGTTCCTTGGTAAGTTAAGGGGGCTTATGGTGGCAGTACTAGCTAGCTGGACTATAGTTGACATTTGCTTTGGGGGTGTCCGGAATCAGTCTAGACACCAATCCCTCTGTTTATAGTACCTACAAACGTGCAGATCCTATGTATTTTTAGGAACTACATGACGTTCTGGGGGAGGAAGCCTCTAGAAGCTTCTCCTACTTAGAAGTAGGCATCAAGTATAAATAATGGGCCTTCAAAAACAATTCTTCAGTATACCTATGGACCTTTGGAAGACTTAGAAAGACTGCTATGCTGCTCTGCAAGCAGCACTGCTACTCTGCTACCCTGCCGCCATACTGCCCTGCTACCTGAGTGAGAAGGACTGGACCGATATCTTGCTAGTTGACCGGCCTCCTGATGATGAACCTATCACATGGAATCTGTCTGCTGTGATTCACACTCCCCAAGTGGGGCCGCCCCACTCTTGGACCCTTGGAAGTGGGCCTAAAGGTGCTCTGCCAGCCAGCTGTCATCCAAGCAGAACCGGCACAGTGCAACGCAATACCTAACAGCCACACATTGGATCTGCCACTGGGTGATGCATCCCCAACGCAGAACCCCTCAGCTCTTCGGAACCATCGCTGGATGAAGCATCCTCAACACAGGACTTTGCATTGCTGCTCTGCAACGCCTCAGAACTGCCGATGCATGACTCATCCTTATGCAGAAACTCACATGTCTGACCGCAGCCCATTGGAACTATCGCTGCACTACATATTGTCCATGTGGGATCTTGCAATGCCCTGCAACCAGGGTTTAAGGTACTTTGTTCAGCAGGCCTAATTGGGTCCCGATATCCGTCCCGACCAGATAACCATAGTTGCTGCTTTGTGCTTCAAATCACTGTTTTCACTTAAATATTCAAAGTTGCATATCTCCAGTTCCACTGATTGGATTTGTGGAATTCTTGTCTTAAATGATGTATTAACATATACTCTGTTTTTCAAAATCGGCGTGGGATTTTTTTTGTGCTGTGTTGTAACTTACGCTGCTTGAAGTACTGCATACATTCTTTACACGTGGCCTCTAGGTTAAGCCTGACTGTTTGTGCCAAACTACTAGAGGGTTAAGCACAGGTTAATTTGAAGTTTATTATTTTTCTTCCTGACAAACATTGTGGTTTCTGCCAATGTACGGTTTCATCCCCCTCAACCAGTAAGCCAAATTCCAAAACATTTAATATAATACACAGATGATCTGGTGACAATCTGTCTAACCAGGATTGGACTGATGATGGAATTGACAAGGTTAGATAAGTATAACAGAAAACAAATCTCCTTGCGAATTTCAGCAAACCAAAGAGAAGATCGTTAGGAAGGGCATCAAGACAAATGTAGGTGGTATGTTGAAGCTAACAGTATCAATGTGATTTTGAATTACAATTACTTGGGAATCTGTCTGAGTGTAAATAGTCAAAGCTCTGCAAATCCCTCATACATTACATTTTGAAGAACTGAAGAATAAAGCTGCAGTTCTCATGTTTGCGTAACAGCAATTTTGCAGTAGACAGCTAGACCTCTCTACATTGGTTGTTGCAAACCATTCGAACTGGGCTATTTACCCACCATGCCAAATGGTTATGTGACATATGAGAGACAAAATGGTAATTGTTTGGACATATTTCAATGTCAGGTATGTAGAAAAGTGTTTCATTTGCTGAATTCCTTCTGCTGGTCACAACTGAGCATGGAATTCAGCTTGGTAAGGCAACCTTTAGCAGTTCAGGTTGCCTTGGTAAAGGTATGCTACTAACTAGGGTTTTCTGCCACTGGTTCTCTTTCCTTCCACTTATGGGAAGAACTATAAAAACTGCTGTGCACGTACATGGACAGGATCTCATTTGGTTCCAGGGTATATTATTGCCTTTATCAAAGCTATAGAAAAGCAAATGGTGGAAACTTCAAGGGCATATATCACAGATTCTTCTTTAAGAAACATTAAGATTATTTTGCATCTTTCAAACAGGTGGGCCAACAAGATTATTTGACAGACTCTCTGACTCACCAATCGTCTTATAAAATTCTCAAGTTTTGGTTCCTTTTAAGCCCAATTGCAGAATTCAGGGTAAGTCAGCCTTGTTTCCCAGTAAGGGGTATGCAGATTATGTGTACATGTGGATACATATTTGCCACATCTTGTCCAGCAATGAAAGAGAAAATAGACTTTGGGCCTTAATCACATAACTTTGGCAGCACCGTTGGCATTCTTGCGTGCTGCCCTGCAGCAAAAGAAAAGGGCAGGAATGCGCCGTGTCTCTCAGATATGGTGCAGTCCTGTCCTTTTCCCCTGCTTTCGCACACAATGGGTTGCCATGCTTTAACTCAGGTGACTTTGCACCATGGTTCAAGGGTGCCTGTGTTGCGGAGATGATTGTTTTTGTGCAGGAAGGGAAAACTTCCTGCACAAAACAATCACAAGAGGCTTTTTCCTCTTCCTATGTATGCTGCAGAATAAGGGGACACTAAACTCCTAAAACGTCTCTAGGTGGCAGCGTTCCAAAACCCCCTCAAATTGATTTTTGTTTTGTTTAAGTAAGGTCTAAAACACTTTCGGGCATCCGTATAAGGAAATGTTGGAGCACGGGCTGCGCCAAATTTGGCAGTGCCTAGAAATTTTAAAACGCAGGGATGCGCCATATTTATAGCAAAATGGTGTACCCCTGCGTTTTCCCTAGCAAAGGCGCTACAATTAGCTGCCTAACGACAACACATGCACTCTTTCACCATAGTGCAAGGGTGCCTGTGTTGCGGGGAATGATTGTTTATATGCAGGAAGGTGTCCCTTTCTGTACATAAACAATCCATAATGGCGATCTGTTACTTCTATGTGTGCTGCATAATGCAGTACACATAGTAGTAGCTCATCGTCATTATTTAATGATTGTTTATGTGCAAGAAGCGACACCTTCCTGCACATGAACAATCATAAATGGCTTTTGCTCTTTCTGTTTTGCAGAATGCAGCACACATAGAAAAAGCAGAAACAAGGAGAAATAAAAGAATTTCTCCTCGTAAATCTGGGGCAGCGTAAAAAACTATCGATGTTGCAGTGGAACACCCACAGCAAAACCCGTTGCACGCCCTATTCATGCAGATGCCTGCGTGAAAGGGTACCATATTTAGAAAGCCTTGTAAAGCCACAAAAAGTGGTTTAACACCACTTTGTAAATATGGAGCAGGGCATTGCGCCACAGGAAGGTCTTTAAAAGTGACATTCCTGTGGGGCAATCCCCTTGTAAATATGCCCCTATGTTTGCATGTATGTAAAAAGGTTTCACATTCATGTGACTAAGTAAGATGTTTTTCCGAGCTTGTTTCATCTTTGAGATATTGCACAATTAGTGCGGCATTTGGTGAACTTCCACAAATAATTTTGGTCCACAGGAAAAATTTCGATGTTGGACCTATTGTAGAAGGCAACCAACACGCCACCATTAGGACAGGGTGTTTTTTCAATTTATTTATATATTTCACTCCCCTTGAAGTCATGGACTTCAACTATTAACTCTTTCGATGCTGATGACGGAACCGCTCCGTCATCAGCTGCGGTGGCGCTGTGCTGATGACGGAGTGGTTCCGTCATGGCCCGCTCGCCGCGCCTGCGCGACGCGGATTCGCGCCTGCGCTGGGCGTTCCATTGAGCGGGCGGGGCCATGACGGAACCGCTCCGTCATGAGCACAGCCCAACCGCGGCTGGTGACGAAGCGGTTCCGTCACCAGCATGTGCCCGCCTCGCAGCCGCCCCGCCCCCTTAGCGCTGCGGCGGAATAGCCGCCGCAGCGATGTGGTTAATAGCGAAGGGTAGCAGCAGGTACCCTTGACTTGGTATTTTGTACCTGTCACTGTCTTTACTACCCCTGAACTCGGGAGAGATGACGGCGGCAGCAGAATAGAAAGTAAACAGGCTCTAAAAGCAATATTTACACTTTCTAGTTTCTACTCCTCGCACCAACCCTTCCTCCTTCGCAACAAACATGAGCCTGGTGAGGGGTGGAACAGGGAGTCGGTTGTGGTATGTCATTTGTTGTCAAAGAGTAGGGTCTACAGCTTTTTGAGAGATTTGCTGTAATAATCATTTAGGAACGGCAAAGACAGCTCTTAAATACTTATGAAATTATTTCTTCGTGCATTTGCAGCGTTAAATTTGCATTTCAAATGAGAAAAGTAAGTGGTCTCTTATTTTTTTTTTTTTACGTCTCTTAATATTAAAACACTGGCAAGCCAATAAAAAATTGGCAAGTTGGCAACCCTGTGACAAAGAATGTGTGATGTCATGTCTTCTCTCCTTGGCTTATTGATTGACCAGCATGCCATTAAAGTGCTCGTTTATGAAAATAAATATTGTTGTACTTTTATTGTATTTCTGTTTACATTGCAGACACGTACTGTGCACTTTCAGCTCGCGTTCAAGGATTGCAGCATAGTTCAAGCATGATTTCTGAACAAATTGTTTATTACCATAATTGACACCTGCCGTCTTTTCTACCCATTGTCTGCTTTGCATCCCCCATTCGGCTATTCGCCACGGCCTCCTGGCATTCTATGTGAATTGTGCCTTTCCCTCTCAGCTTCTTTCGTACTTTATTGACTGTTTTACTGCTGATTTGTCCCTTTCGCACTGCATGCTTCCCTCACGCTCTGCATGAAAAACTGCTAATTGTGTTTGGGTATTGGTGCATTTTGTTGTTCTCATCCGTTTTTGTGTCTGGCTCAGTGTTTGTGTGCTTTGATAATGTATGCTACCATGCCTTATTCCCAGATGGTGAAGTGAGTTTTTTTTTGTCAATATCTTTGTTCGCCCATCACTGGAGTCCGCGGGGTATATTTACATGGGGATAGAGCCACCAGAATGTCACTTTTAGTGACGTTCTAGTGTCATTATGCCCATCTCCATATTTACAAAGTGGCGCTAAGCCACTTTGATTGGCTTAATACCACCTTGAAAATTCGGCCCCTTTACACACATCACTTTACGTGAAAGGGGAATGCAATGGGTGTTGCTGTGTAAATCTGTGTATATCTGAGACAGCGCCAAAAACTAGCACCATGCAATAGCAGGCATTAGAATGGCGCAACGAGGAGAAATACTTTGATTTATTCTTGTTTTTGCTTTTCCTACGTATGCTGCATTCTGCAGCACACATAGAAAAAGCAAATCGCCATTATTAATTTTTTATATGTGTCAAGGAACACTGTCCTGCACATAAACAATCATTCCCTGCAACGCGGGCACCCTTGCACTATGGTGCAATACAGAGAAATAATCTAAAATTTAAAAACACAAGTTCTGTCCTGGGTGGAGAGCCCTTGGATGGTGGACAGATAAACCAAATTGATTCTACTGAAGGAGTGCCTACTAAACATTGACTGTTACGGCCTCCTTGGCGGTTTATTGGAATTAGGTGATGTATCACTACATGCGGTAAATACTATTTCCCATGTGTGGTAATACCTCCTATTTCAATTTATGAAACACTATATTTTGATATGCTTGACCTTCCGAGCCATGGGAAAACTGTGAAAGTGTATTAATTTTCAAACAACGTTTGAATTTTAGCGCAGCTCAAAACACTCATTAATTTTTTATTCGAACAGTGAGAGTGGGAACATAAATACTGATTATCAATTTTCTGTGGTCTACAACCATTAAGCATGTTTCAAGGGTTTAGGTAAAAATATATCCCAACTTGCTCTCTGCTTAGAGTTCTAGTAATGATTGAAACTATGTATCTTTATTACAACTAAGTTTGAACCAGTTTATATCATATTTTCTTGATTTCAAAGTTTCATCATAATAAAAAAAAAAAAATTATAAAGCGCCTGGTTACACTAAAAACAGTGTGTCCCCTGCATATAGTCTTCGATACATTTTGTAATGTGTTCTCCCGTATCAAAGAATTTATCAACACCTTCCTGTTATTTCCAGCTTTGTGTACAATTTGGACAATGTGATGTCTGATGTCTGATGTCATTTTAAAGCCAGGACTTCATAGGAGGCTGGATTTAAAATAAAACTGTGTCCACATTCGACTTTGGAATTAAAAGCACGTCCAAAGCTCGAAACTCTATTTTTATTACTTATAAATCACCCCTAAGATCAGACCAAGGAGCCCTAAGGGTAGTGTGCATAGTTATAAAAGGTAGGGACAATATAAAAGTTGTTTTATGTGCCTTGGTGATTAAAAACAACCAAAGTAGTTTTCCCCAGTGGTGGTTCGCACAGGTAAGAGCAGTGAGGCAAGATGGGGGTGGTGGAATTCAATAGACGACAGGCTAAGTAATATTAAATTAATAAATAAATAAAGCCACATACTTTTATTTATTTATTTATTTAATATTACTTAGTCCATCGTCTAGCGCCCAAGTGGCCACTAAAAGTCTCTGAACACTTGGCCAGGCTAGAGAACACTTCCCTCCCCCAAAGAAAGCAAGAAACATCTGGCAGCCCTATCGGACCCAAAGCTCGATGACGCAAAGCCTAGCAAAGCCTTGCCACTCAGCTGCCAGATCCAAAAGAAACAACATGAGTCGACATAAAGCCTAACAAAGGCTCCGCACAGCTTCATCTTAATCGACGCAGTGCATGGCAACTTAACACAAGGCCTCGCTTCGCAGCCCTCACAGCTTCTCGAAACCGATGCCGGACGATGCTAAGTCTCACAAAGCAATGCCGCACAGACTCTACAACCAGTCTAACTTGGTCCTGCACGCATGCGCCTGAACTTGTGACTTTGTTACAGTCCAGCATGACCAGATACCTTCACACCGCGCTATGCGCCTTTTGGTGCTATCATTACCTCAATCTTTAGAAAATGATATCTCTGGTTCCCTACCTTGGATTTTTTGTCATTTCAATTATAACAATGTTTCCTATTTTTATATATTGGTGTTAGGTTTTTATTGTCTTGTGTCTTTACCTATTAACTGTTTTAGTGGTATTAAATGCTTTACACATGCCACTCTCCTAAATTAAGCCGGACTGCTCGCTTGCCAAGCTAATAAGGCCTGAAAAAGGATTAATTTACTGAGACTTGACTGTACCTATTAGTGATTGTGATATTATTATTAGCTGAGGGGAAATTCCGCTACCTGCTAATAACCCACTTTCCTACAGATTCCAAATTCTCAAATTTGTGATTGTTTTTCTTTGTATAAACAGTTGAACAATGCCTGAAAAATAGAACAATAGAACAATCTTAGCATTACAAATATCTAAAATTATAGAATAAGAAACAGCAATTGCTATTAACTAGTTGTACCCACAAAATTGCCTTGCAATATATATGTGTTAAATAAGCAATCTGGGAAATCCAAGACAGATTTGACGATAAAGTGATGCCCAAATAATCATAATCTGTGACACTAACCAAGCAGACACTTCCTACCTTTTGGGAGTACTTTAGAGGGAACTTGCAAAAAATCCAATTTTTGATCATAGCCAATTTAATCCTTAAACCCTTATCTTTGCGAAACTGGGTCATGAAACAGAAGGAGCATTGTAATCATATGTGGGCCCTGTCCATCATAAGTCATCGTCATATGCCATGATGGGAATTTGTCTACCACCCAATTTAGAAAGGTAATTGTTGACAATGTATATGTAAGAGGATAAGTCAACCAAATAAAGATTAAATAAAATGAGAGCCTTAATGGAAGCCTGCTTCACTGCAATCATTATTGGTGATCATTGTGTATATTCAGATCCGTTACCAGTTTTAACTTTGACCCTCATGAATTGATTCAGTTTTTGGATATAATATAACAGAAAAGATTTATGTGTAGGGAATGCATCTTGGTCCATAACACATCAAAGGCATTGCTAAAGTCATTAAAGCAACAATAGACAAAGCCTTTGTCTTGATTTACCTATTTATCAAAGGATCACATTCAGGGCAAGAAAACTATTGGTGGTGCTGAGTTGAGCTTCAAATACCATTGGTATTCAGTCAAGTATTTGTTCTCAAGACAGCCTGTGCATGAGAACGTCACAGTAAGAATTTGGCAAAAACGTTGCTCCTGATGTCCAAAAGGGTGATTAACCCTCAGTTTTTCGGCACTCTTCAGGAGCCTTTTTTGTATAATGGAATTAAGATCCTGTCTAACTGAGAGCTGGGGATAACATCACTTACAAGTATATGATCAAACAACTACTTAAGCAGATTGACCAGAAGTGAATAATAGTCTTTAATCTCTGGATCTAGGACACAGTAACAGTTAAACAGTTGGGCTGTACACAGGTCAGCAAAAACTATAGAGACAGCTACTATCTCCATATAGTTCAGTAGAGAAAATCCTGTAATCTGAAAAACTTGTGAACATTTATAGGGATTGAATTAGAACACAAATAGTATGCATTTGCAAAATAGCTTTTGCTACCACTTCCTACCTATTTACTGCAGTGCCATTCTTTCATTTTGATCCTATTGCTTTCTGGCTTCCCCTTTTTGACTAGTTCTTTACTTCAGATACCTTCCCAGACCTTTTGTGTCTGATTACGTGTCTCTTTTGCTAAGCAGGCAAACCAAATTTACAAATCTTTTAATATAATTTAGTATGTCCAACCCTGGGCTTAGGTGGGAGGTAGATCTGGAAATCGAGGCCCCATTCTCTAATTATTTACTATAAGGCTTAGGTGGGACTTAGGTATGCATTTCCAAGAGTAAGGCACGGTTTGGGTGAAGAAAGAAGCCCACTCTTGGCATGCACACACAGAAATTGCTATGTAATCAAGCCTATTTATTCAGGCACACCTCATATCTAAGACAGGAGGAAGATAAATCTACTTATAGAAAATAAGCTTTGAGAATCAGGCCCCAAGATTTTAGATCCAGAAGACCACTGGAATTTTGACTTATCACACACCTCTGCTTCATGGTTAAGGTCCTTTAGAAATATGTCACTGCAGTTCATATTTATCATTCATTAACACATAATCACCTTTGCATTTATACAAGTCGATAATCCATTGCTACTTTTGCACAGACAGCTATTGTTTACATAATGGGTGATTTCATGAGAGTGTTGGGTTGAGGAAAGATTGTCTCTTGATGCTCCTTGATCTACCATAACGAGGTCCTTTCATTCATAATGGAAGGGTGGGGTTGTTATGAGTGCAATCCACACTGATATTCCTACCACAGGTCCAGTCAGTTCACATTTGTACAGATGGGTACACTTGATCTAACCCCTTTCCATTATCTGCAGGTAACCGTACCCACAATGCTTGATTCTGTCTCCAAAGTAACTTAAATCTACATGGAACAGTAGAGGGATTTGGAGTCGGAATGCAACTCTGCCCAACCATATATCCATAAATAGATTAAACCTAGTTAGTCAGAGAATGTCAGCTGCAGCTGATATAATTTACCTTAAGGGCTGACTTTGGGCTTTAGAGCCCTGGGTCTTAACCTGTTTACTTCTATGGACCCCCCATTTAACTTGAAACCAAAGAGCCCCATTGAATCATCACTAAAACCCAGGACCCCAGATTAATCAATTCTGATGATTAAACATGCAAAACAATACACAGAAATATGGACATGGCCATTTATCAAACAAATACACAGACTGAATACTTTATTCTATTCATAGGTAAATATTAATTTCAATAGGAAGGTTGGAGGAGCTTTTTTAAATTCATTTGAGGCCACCCAAATTATTTTCTGTTTGATGCACTTGCATTGCTCCCACTAATCTATTTGAATATGTCAACCGAATCCTAAGACTCCAGTTTCAAATTCCTTCACATTTACAGAACGTTTTAAAATGTTCAGTTTTACATTTTGCTTCTTTATTTATGTAGACTGCATTCATCTGCTAAAAATATTGTATTTTCTAAGCACTAAGCAGTAGCAGACATAGTGACAAGGATTGTATATCTCTGCACTCCTTCAAAATAAATCTTTCGAAACTTGAGTTAAGTTATTAATATTTGTTTAGGTCACTTTAGAGTACCGTTCACATATTTGGGGAATCCATAGCCCAGTAATTTGGGTTGGAAAGAACCAAGTTAATAAAGCAACACAAAATTCTTAAGTGTCATAAAATGTAATTCTCTGTTTTGTGTACAGTCAGGGGAATACATTCATTGCACAATGACAAGGTAGTCTGGGTGAAAAAAAGTATGAAGGCAAATAACATATTGTGCTAATATCTAGTGACTAGACAGAAGTATAGCGTTGATAGCTACCTGTGGAGGGACATTTTGTGAGAAGCTACGCCAACTACCAAGAGGTTTTCCTGTGTAGGCATTGGAAATAGATGCAATTCATAAATGCAAAGAAAAAAGCCATGAGAGAATACGTATGTATGGAACACAAAATAAAGAGCAGTCCTCAAACTTTGTACTAGTGGACAAACATGGGAACTTTGGGGCATATTATCAAGAACAGGCGATAACATTATCGCCACTTTATCGGCAGAAAACTGCCTCCGAAGCCGCAATAATGGGCTTGATAATATGCCCTTGTGAATTCCCATTGCAGCCCAGGTCAACACCAGAACCTGGGCTGCTATGGAAATTCACAAGGGCATATTATCAAGCCCATTATCGCCGCTTTAGTGGCAGTTTCCTGCCGATAAAGCGGCGGTAATTTTATCGCCTGTTCTTGATAATATGCCCCATTGTCTGTAACAGTCATGTTGACCTTAATAAAAAGCGAATTTAGCTCAGCGCTTGCAAATGGAACTCGAGGCATGGGACAAACACTGTTCTGGAGACAAATCCACAACCAAGTCTGACCTATTTAAGGGATTCGAGAAAATAGAGAATCTTAGCAGTTGCTAAGAGTGGGAGTTTACTTGTTGCTGCTGAGAGAAATTACATCTAAAATAAACACCAGACTGACAGCCTATGCTAGAATTGTGCTTTAAAAAATGCATTTAGGCTGCTGCAGAATTTTTTTTCACATAGAAAATGACACTCATTCAGAATATTCACACCTCAGTATGTGAAGGAATCCTTATTAATGCTGCAAATATATATATTAACCTTAAACATACACATATAATAAAAACCATGCATATAAAATGATCATGAAATAGTGTAATTACATTTATTTGTACTAAGCTATCATTCTTAAATGTGCACATTTAATTTAGGCCTCAAAGCCCTTTTCTATCGACTCTTGAACAGATTTTAGATGTGTATTAGAATATTTTCCCCAGCAACACAACTTACTTAGAATGTGCTGACTTCAGCCCTATGTTCCATTTAGTTCCCTCACCCCATGGTATTAGTTCAGTGACAATAATACAATGAGACATTTCTGTGTTTGTTATAATAAAAAATGAATTAGGTATTTATGAATACTTCATCAGAATAATACTGCTAGTTTGCCTCCTCATCTCTGAAAACTCTTTGTCTTCGTATTGAAACACATCTTCTAGCTTAGGTAAGAAGGTTCTCATGAGAACTTTCCTCCATGTACCAACATTTGAAACAGTGTTTTACTAATGTACCAGCGTGAATTTTTACAATGGGAATCGAGTGAAGAGACATGGGAAGTTGGCGACACCATCGGATGAGCAGATCCCATTGGATGAATAAGCCAACAGCTAACAGAGTATTGATACAATATTGTAATGACTTTATAATAATGAGTGTTCCTAGAGAGAAGTAGGATAATTGTACTTGGAGTTTGACCTAGACTGTACTCCAGATTTAGACCCATTATTCCTGCTTTGTGACTCTTCTCCTGGATATGTTATCTTTTTGCTTTGTTACTAATAGCTACTGCTAAAGGTGACTTATTCTGTCTATCTAAGAACTTTACCCTGATCAATGCTACTGCAAAGATCATTCTATTATTGACTGTTGTTACTGCTGTGGGGAACTCCGCTGAGTGTTCCAAATTACTTTTTATGGGAAGTTCGTTTTTTATTCTCACTCCTGCTCTTTTCCGAAAAGGACTCCTTATGGGTTCTACTTAGAATAGGTTCATTAGGTAGTTTAGTGACACTTTTCTTTATGGAACACTGTGTATTGATTTATGCTGTCTCTAATCAATCTTTTATTGATATTTCTGCAAACAGATGGGCACTGGTGCCCCAACATGACAAGGTCCGAATCCAGCATGGCCGATGGCATGCCATGCTGCCTATTACCCAGCTTAGTCTGAGCCAGCTTCAGAACACGCAGATGTGAAAGCCAAACACCGGCAAAGCAAGACACAGTGATGATGCAAAATATACATTATTGCCAAAAACACTAGACACTACTCACAGGCCTTTTAATGAGACAATACAAGCAATTTTCAATGGGTTTCTATACTTTTAATTTGATGGAACGTGACTTTGCGAAAGTAGACTTTCTTCATTTTGAGAATTCTGGTTTTCAAGAGGGTAGTTGTTACTCCTGATACTTTTTTAGATCCTGCATCCATAATGCTAGAACTATGTATGGATATTGCTCTTTCCAGATATGAGCTGGAATTCCAAAGTGTAATAATGCATTGATTGAACAAAATAATGAGTTCAATTACAAACGTCTTTGCAATTAAGGCACCACTGACACTGATACTTTTGGGACAGCATGAAGGCAACAACACAAATTGTATGTACCTTGTTTACACCATATGAAAGTAAACTGTATACAAGTAGGCTTGTTATGTTAAGCAAAGGACTAGACAAGACTCCATCTACTACGGCAGAAGAGAGACTACATAATGAAATCAAGGTATTCTATAACAAAGGACATGTGTTAAAACTAGTATTATATATACTGAACCTTCACAAAGAGAGAAGACAAATAGGGAAGGTGCTAGAATGGCAAACTAAGAACAACATTACTAATGAAGAAGTGAGTATAAGCATTGATCTAGAATCCAGAGTGAGTAAATGAACATGAAGGGGTTAAACAAGTCTTCACAAGATTCTCTAAGAAACAATAAGCCTCGTTTAAAGTTAGGCAGACAGCAGTCAGATACTTTGCCAGAATGTCTGCCAAACAGACTGTTCAATCGCTCTATTTAGAGTTGGGCAGACCAACATGTTTCTACCTGCAGTGCTTCTTATGGCTTTTCTTTCGGAAACCTTTCGCTAACAGCCTGCCATATTTAGGGCTGTGTCAGTGCGAGTACATCAAATTGTCTGCCTTATTTAGGGCAAAGGCTCATAGGTACTTTATTCTGTTCAGAACCACCCGGAAAGGCATGGCAGTCTCAACCAGAAAAAGAATTACCCACACATCTGGGGAGAACACTCCCAGTTCATTATTATTATTGGTGTTACAAACACAAATTCTCCCTTTGGGAGTTTATTATCTCAAAACAAAAATATTTGCTGAGCTGTCACATGAAACATAGAGTCTGCTCAGCAACCTTTCAGTGCCTTCAGAAGAGCCTAAGTGACATGGACACCACAGAACGCATAGAAATCTTCACCAGTTAGGCAGATGTCAGTAAATATGGCAGACAGCAAGCCACCTGCTGCAACTGTAAATGAGCACCTATATCAAGAAACATTATTAACAGATTTAGAGCTAACTGCCCATTTCTTCTGTAATCGTCCAACACATAAATTCAAAGAGCAAATATCTTGGAGTCAGAGTTAGTAAGAAAAACTATTGAATTCGTATGAGTTAAACTTTGATTACTAACTAAGCATAATGCGAGGGCAATTGAAAACAAATTATTTGCCCGTTATGCTACTAGGGAGAGTAAATGTAATTAAAATGATGATCTTCAATGGTGTCTATTTCTATTCAATGCCACTCGACCTAGAGTTTTTTTAGTTCATTGAATATGTTGGCCACATCATTTATTTGACCTTAGAATCATTGCACGGAGTTTCACAGCCCGGGTCTGCGTTTTGGGGCAACGCTGTCCACCAGAGCTGACAACCGACCCGCCGACCGCCGCTTCACAGAGGCCACAGAGGCCACAGAGGCCACAGAGACCCTTGACAGCTACAGTGAGCCACGGTGAGCACGGTGAGCACCGGAGGCTTCCAGGCTTCCAGGTTTCCAGGCTTCTAGGCTCCCAGGCGTAGGCGGTGCTCCTCATAGAAACGTCGGCGGGAACGGCCCGAGAGAGACGGGAGCCGTAGTGAGTTGCCCAGGAGTCGCGGGAGCAGTTTCTCGGCGGCTTCTTGAGGGCTGTAAAACTGCGGGAACGGCCCAACGGAAATGGGAGCCGCAGTGAGACACCCCGTGGATCATCCAGTGGGTCCAGTGGGTCGGGTTTCCCCCCGGCAAGCACCTGACAAGCTTCCCCGCAGAAACTGTTGCCCGCTTTCAGCCAGCCTGCATAGGAGGAGCCGCAATCTGCACCCTGGAGAATAGGTGAACAGGTGCCAGCAAGGTAAGAGGCGGCGGCTGGAGGGGAAGACGATAAGCAAGCGCGGCAGCCGTTAGAGGCGGCCGCAAAGTAAGAGCCGGGGGTGGACCCAGGGAGGCTGGTTGACTAGATCCTCCCAGCCTGCGGCCCCCGTGTGCTCCGCTTGCCTGCTCGCCGCTGGCCGATTGCCACCCGCAGTTTGCTGTCATTTTCTGCTACTCGCCATTCTCTGCCACCTTTATCACAAGCGGCAAAACCAAACAGTAGTAAATCAGCCAGTAAATCAGACAAATCTATTCACCATAACTCATCATAAATTTATCACAAAAGTCAACAGAGTTAAAAAGCCAATAGCTAACAGAGACAAAAAATTACAAAGAAGGCGAACATTGATTTATCAACGTAGCCTGCATACCGTGCCATCTCACTATCAACCAAAGGGTCAATCTGCACCACCCACCTCGAAGTAGCATGAGGTTGGGGAAACTAAGAGGCGAAGACGCCATAGCAGTTATACCTCAGGGGAAGACAAAGAAGGTCAAGGGGGCCCCCCCATGTATGACCAGCGAGGTGGTGGAAGAGGTGGAGGAGGAAGTGGAAGGAACAGCCGTGGGCAGGGGGAAGAGTCCCACAAAGTCAACCCAGGAAGATCATGGCTTCAGCACAACAGCCCCTGCCACTGTCTCGGCAGACCTCGCAAAAACCCCTCAAATCACGTCACATCAATCTGTCAATCCTGGTTCACTAAGCTTGGACGAGGGAGCCAATAGGATCAACAAGGACATCACTACCAGCAGCCCTGAAGTGAAGAATGAGGGAAGTAATTCGAGAGAAGTAACACCTCTCCCAGCACATAGTGAACAGGCCCCGCATTTAAAAGCGAGTAAAAGGGCATTGATCACAGACTTCCTCAAAGTTTGTCAAAAACTTTCCACGGGGAGAGGGAGCGGGAAGGCACCCCTACTACATGACCCTGGCCCCAAATGCAATAGCACACAATACAATGCTTAAATGGAGGGTACAAATAAGGAAGCCCCATGGTCCGCATCACCACCATACCGGCCAAGGTGTTACAGCGAATCCTGTAAAGCCCACACCACAAAGTCAAGAAGGAATTCTGGGTGTAAGGGGTCAGGCCCTCTCTGGTCAAATGCTTCAAAGATCCAACAAATAGCTAAAGACTCAGAGCAAGCAAAGGGGGGACCACCCCTTCGACCACCACAAACGACCCACATACTACCGGCACGTGCCCTAGTACACTGGGCCCCGGACGCAACTGACAACTCGGTTTTTCTAGAGCAGAGCACGCAGAGTGTACAATCAAATTCGTCAAAAGACTCTTCAACGGAAACACCCACAACAACAAGTGAATCAACCTGCAATCAGCATTTCAAAGAAGGCCCTGGTAGGCAGACAAGGCCGACCAATGCTAGCAGGGGCAAAGAGAGTTTGGAACTTCAAGACCACCTACACTCTCCCCCAGCCAAGGAAAACAGGTCGCCAGTAAGCCTAGACGAACACAACCAGGTTAACCGCACAGAGGTAGCCGCGTTAATTCAGGGGCCAATTCCCGACGTGGCGCCAACCGCTAACCACATCAAACAGGCTCCAACGCTTACTAAGAGAGAACGGAAGCGACAAAGAAAAGCCAGAAATGGAAAAGCTCACAACCGATGGGTTCCACAAACCTCTTCGGAAAAATCCAACAACAACTCTGAGATCAAGGAAGCCAAACAGCACCCCGAGAGTGTCCCACCACAAACCAGAATAACGTCAGAGCAAGGGTCCACGCCTATGATTCATTTATCCATTAAGGCACCCTCAACTCCAATTTATAAAGGAGAAATAGTCCATACAATGACAAATCAGAACACATTAAAAGTGTTCAGCATTTTTAAACCCGCGGGACAAAAATCAGATTGCAAGTTATCACTTCAAGATCCGGGAAAAAACATAAACATCAATCAAAGAAAGGAATTAAGCGACATCAACTCACCTAGCCAAGCCCCAGACACCAAAAGTCAAGTTATCTTAGTTAACACCGCAAAGATGAAGGGAACCAACTTACAAGACACACAGGGAGGAGAATCTCATGTACCTTCAGCTCTAGTCTCTAACGGACAAGATTTTGCCAACAGCGTACTGACAGCAAATTCACACACTTTAGAGCTAGAGGGGGACCAGGCAGGAACGGCCCCTCCACTTAATGAAGAGAGTAGACAACCGAAAATCCTAAAGCGGTCCACGTCAAGCAACAAAATCGAGTTTACTCCAAAATATTGCTCAAGAGGGTCCTATGACATCCTGAACAGAGGGGCCATCTTAAGACTCCTAGAAGAACTACCAGGTCTGCGACACTTAAAATCGAGCGACCTTGAGTCAATAGAGTTCGAACCAAACCCTCTTCAATCAGGCTCCGACTCGACGATTACAACGTGGACCAATTATACCATCACAGATCTAATCCTGTCTCATTGGGAGGTTTTCGCCGAATGGGGCATTGAAATACAAAAAGTGGAGCCCGCACGATATCCCAGCCCGCTGCGGAAACAAAACCCTAAAATAAGCCTTTTAAAAAACGCCAAAGGGCCAGATTTAAGAAACTGTAGAGAAGTGGAAGCGCAGCGACTAAGGCAAATTACAATCACTTTCGCTCACCAAGAGGCAGATATGCCCGAAAGGCACCAACACACTACTCGGGCACAATCCCACAGGATCGCAGCTTGAACTGACAACAGACCAAAGACAGGGGAAATGCAGGGCTGCATGATCTGCTCATGGAACATCAATGGTTTAAATGCAAAGTTGGAAGAAGACGACTTTATTGAGTTTATAACCCAATTTAAAATACTTTTGTTTCAAGAAACATGGCAGACCAAAAACTCGTCCCTAGTGGGATACAAAGAATTCTTTGTCCCAGCCCAGAAGGATGGACGCTCCGGCAGGGCCAAAGGAGGCCTATCCATTTTCACATCAACAGATTTTACTTGATCACCAACTTGCATCGACCTAGACTCTACATGGATGCAATGTATCAAAGTGGAAATTTCCCCTAACCTGGGTCTCCTGATCGTGAATCTCTATATGCACCCCGGCGGGAAACATAAAGGGAAAAGGATAAAACAACTAGTCACCACAATCAAGTCACTGAAATCAACCTACCCAAGTGAAAACATGATTGTAACGGGAGACTTTAATCTGAACCTAATTCGTGGACAGGAGGGAATCCTCCCCATTCACATCGAGCCACGGCAGGGCAATCAATGCAGACAAAGTGCATTGGGAAGGAAATGTGCCTCAGAACTGGAAGCTCTTCACCTGCATACCCTAAATGGGAGAGGCCATCTGGACAGACCAGCCGCCCTAACGAGGGTTTCCAAGAACTCAGGCTCTACCATAGACTACACCCTGGCTGACCCCGACCTATTCCATCACATTAGTGACTTCCAGATTCAAGAACGAGGAGAAAGCGATCACTTTCCACAGGCCCTTATCCTCAACATCCAACCTACAAAGTCGGAGAAGGCCGTGCCTTTGTCCGTGAACACAAAAATCTTTTACCTAAAACTGCTAAACTGGAACGAAGGAAATATCTCTATCCTTATGGCATCATGCCACGTATTGCTCCAACAATCTGAAACATCGAGAGACATAGTTAAAACTTGGGAAAACTTCGTAACAGAGATCAACAAGAATCATCAATCCAACAACAGAGGACGCAAACCCATAAGGAAAAGAGGTGGGGAATGGTATACACCGAAACTGCATCAGCTAAAAAGGCAATTAAACGCATTCCTTAGGGCCGAACGCAAAAAAGATTTTCAGCTATCACAACCCACGCTGAACATAATTGAATCTCTAAAAAAAGAACTAAAAAGAGAGATCAATCTGGCCAAGGGAATGTACAGGGAAAAACTAGCGTGCTCCATGCTCCATGCAAGCAAATTGCAGAATTCAAAAGATTTTTGGGCAAAAATAAACTTTATGCTAAATGGCAAGCATCGCCAGTATAACTCAGATATGACAGACCAGCTCTGGAGCAGTCACATCGACTTATTATATAATTCCTCGCATAATCCATTCAAGGATAATAACGCCGAGTGTCCTAAGGAGCTTCTCCGTTCCAGCCTGAGTCCAAAGCCAATTCCAAAAATCATTGGGAATTCACCGACATCAAAGAACACAGGAGACATGGAATCATTCTCATTAAAGCAGGTCTCAAACATCATAAAATCATTGAGAGCAGATGGAGCGCCTGGACCAAACGTGCTTCCCAACGCCTTATTTAGGAAAGACCCAATGTTTTGGGCCAGCCAACTAACACCTTTATTTTGTCACAGTCTAAAGACCGGGAACATTTCCGAATCATGGAGAGGCAGCATTCTTCATCCAATCTACAAATCTGGGTCCCGTGCAGACCCTAACAACTATGGGCTGATAGCCTTAATAGACGTGGAGGCCTAGATCTATGCTTCCAACTTGTTGGTAGAACTGGAATCTTGGGTGAGCAGCTCAGGGATAATTCCACGGACACAAACAGGCTTCCGGCCAGGACTGGGCACCTTGACCAACTTATCCGCGTTAACCCTCCTTGTCAATAAAGCAACCACAACTCCACCCCGCTGTACACCTGTTTCCTGGACCTAAAAGCGGCTTTTGACAAAGTGTCCAGATCCAATCTTTGGGCCAAAATGAAAGCCTGGGGCGTGCCACCAAAGTTGTTGGGAGCAATAATTGAGCTTTATTCAGATACTTGGGTTCAAGTGAAAAAAGGAGATGGTCGACGCCTGACAAGGAAATTTCATACAACCAACGGTTTAAAGCAAGGTTGCGTACTGGCCCCCAGCCTGTTTAACATCTACACCGCGGACCTAGAAAGTGACCTACGTACCATTCAGGGGGATCCACCAAAATTGGCCCACTCACCTATAATAAGTCTTCAATATGCAGATGATATTGTACTCCTCTCATAAACCCCCATTGGTCTACAACGTTTGATCTCAAAACTGTCGCAGTACCTCTCGAACGCACAACT
Source organism: Lissotriton helveticus (assembly GCF_964261635.1). Taxonomy (NCBI): domain Eukaryota; kingdom Metazoa; phylum Chordata; class Amphibia; order Caudata; family Salamandridae; genus Lissotriton; species Lissotriton helveticus. Next base: position 1,011,573,387 of record NC_136067.1, read on the forward strand.
GACCACAAATCTAAAAAAAAAAAACATCCTATGCTTCTGCGGCACAAGAAAGAAAAAACAAAATTTTGTCTGGAAGATAAACTCTACCTCTCTAACCCAGGTAGACCAATATAAATACCTGGGAATCTTACTGGACCACCGATTAAAGTTGAAACAGCACCTGGAACAGGGGAAATCCAAAGCTAAGCAGCTTAAATTTGCTTTTAAAACTGTTCAAAAGCAATTAAATGGACATTCCACCGGCCACATTCTTAAGATTGCAGCCGCTAAATTTCTGCCATCACTAACATACGGCTCTGAATTACTGGCAACCCGGGACTTCGCAGTGTTAAATCGCGCCCAATCCAGGCTGTTCAAAAATCTTTTCTCAATCCCGCGTCATATCTCTCAACCTCAAATCCGTTTGGAGTTCGGTCTCACTAACCAGCTCCCGGCAAGACAAGGAGCACTCGTCAAATATTATTGGCGCATGAGGGAAGCAGCAGAGGAATCCCTGGCACACCTTTGCTGGTCAGAAGTTGAAAAACAGGCCGGGCTTCCAGACTCAACATACAAGACCTTGAGGCAAGCTCTCGGAGCATTAAAACTGGAAGAATCCTGGCTTATGCCCATGACTTATTATGCTTTCAAGCTGATAACCAAGAAAGCAGTCAAACAAGCATCATTACTCATGGACAAAGCAGCAATGGCTGGCAAGAGTCATGCCTGGATTGTGTTGCCATCATACACCTACTTAAAACCTCAGGAATATTTGAAAGAATGCTTTAGGGACCACTACAAAAGGAAACTAAGCCTTTTAAGGCTGGGCTGCTTCTCGTCCAAAGATCTCACTCCTTAAGGCTACGGCTGTGGGCAACTCCCGACTGCCGACTCTGTGGCAACGGCGCAGAGTCCTTACTGCACCTTATATGTATATGCACGGCACTTCAGAATCTTAGAAAAACGCTTCTTCAATCACTTCTAAGAGAAGCCCAGGTGAGAACTTGCAGGGCGGCAGTGATAAGATGCCTAAGTGGATCTTGGATAGAACTCTCATGTAAAACCATAACATTTTTTAATCTCGCCGCCATAGAGCTGGAAAATAGGGCAGCAACCAAAGAGGTCTCCGGACAATAGGCCAGGCTTGGCCGGCCATGGACTCCTCCACCCTTTTCCCCTCCTCTCCAAACGGTCGCCTTTTGTATCACAAGTTAAAATTTAACGCACATCCTGTTTGAACTACCAGCCATCTCCAATACCTTTTTACTTCTTCCCCTCTTATTATGAGTTAAAAACAATGTGCACCCAGAATGAACTCACACGCTAATTTTGCCTATTTTAGGATATGAGTTTTTAACTTGATTTAAAGTTGATTTTGTGTTATTTTTATGATGGAAATGTTGCTGGCATGGTGGTAAGTCCACCCTTTTATGATTTTTTAAATCAAATAAAGTATTATTACCCACCCGGATGAGCAGAATAAAAATGTGCAGGCCCCTCTTCAAAGGAAGCCTTACATCATCTGAATTTAAATTATAATATCTCTGCTGCTTTAGGCCATCTGAACATGTTAGTAGACCCCGACTTATCAAGAGATAACGATTTATGATTAATCTCCGAAATGATACGACTCCATTAACTGAAAAGCATTTTATTAAACAGGGCCCATCCAAAATTCTTCACAAAAATCTGTTCCTAAAACCCAGAAAATCTATTAAAGAATATCTCTAATGGCATCAACTCCCACCTTTATGTGTCTACCTGAGTATGTCACTGAAGGAGGTGAGAGTTTGGTCAAATAATAACAAAAGGCCAAATATGGCCATGTATAGCAATACAAAATGAATATGAAATACCTATGCATGGCTTTTTCTGAAAATGTCTTCAACTCCAACATTCGTTTTGGGCTGTCCTGGGTCCGGTGAGATTACAATAAGGAAACAAAATGGACTGTTAGTGCATGCCTAGCTCGAAAGAATAGTGACTCAATACAAGGCGTGGGAGATGTAATTTAGCTGAGGTGATACTGAAACGGAAACAGACAAATGTAAATCCTACTAGGGACAGGGCACAAGTCCGATAAAAAGAAGTGGGGGGACGCTGACGTCACAACTGAAAGTGACGTCACAAAAAGTGGCTTGAACCATCAGACTCATTGCCTCCCCTCACTCACCCCTTGGATGAGATTGCACCAGAGAAGCCAGCGGGTGAGCAGGGTTCTGAATGTGCTCAGATCTCGCCCCAGAGAGGCCAAAGAGTGAATGTGTGGCTCCATTTGCTCCAGTTATCAAGCTCCCGGTAAAATAGATGGGGGGACGTCGTCCACCCGCGTGGTGCCCCGACTCGAGCCCTGACTAGGGAGGATCTTTAGCAAATATGCATGAAGACTATGGGGAGCAAATATGAGACGTATTGTATTGTGGAATATTTACATTTTATTATACAATGGTAAAAGTGTACAGCTTTTTTCCTCAGACTAAACTTATTGTAACAAATACCTTTTCTGCTTATGTTACACGTTACTGTTGAATTCCCTCAACTAAAAGTAAGAGTAAAATCTGTGAAATTCTCCTGAGCTATATCAGGGCATTATTGAAATTACACCAAAGATGGATCTGCTGGATGTATTTGCAGCCAATGCTGGTTGGAAATGGCAAGATTATTTTCCTTTTCTGGTCCAAAGAATGGATAATCGCGATGTGCAACATTGTGGAGATATAGTGATGAAACTTAATAATAATGGGTCCACTGACCAATATGGTAAAGGCAAGATAGGACTGCTTCCACCACATAAACATCTGGCAAATTTAGGACACTAGTGAGAAGAAAACGATCTAAATGCAAGAAAATACAAAAAAGGAGATTGATGGATGTGCAATCGATACCTGGCCCAGGAGGAAGAGATTAAAAAAAGTTATTGTTAGTTGAAGAGTACATTGTGAGCCATTTGGTTGTACATCTGGCTCGTTTTTAAAGCCCCGTTTTAAACCCCTGCTCCACCTGGTTCCAAAGCTTGCACACAAGGATTAAGGATACGGGTCCTTCAAAAAGCATCAGAGAAACTACCACTATTTAAAAATGATCATGCTTAATTGCAATGTATGTTTCATGGTTGTACGACAGAAGCACGCATGTCTGAACCACCCGTGCCTCTTCAATGTGGTCACAACAACGAATGCATCTTAACCACGCATTCCTTTACCATACATGCCTTTACAAAGAAGTTAGTTGTCAAGGTATGTTTGCTAAAGGGATGTGTGTGTGGGAAATTACCACAACCCCTACTCCAGATGAGCCCTAAAACTGACCTCTACCTGCCCTTGAAACAACCCCATCCCGTCCCCCACCCTGAGTCATAAAACCCTGCTGCCTACCAAAAAGTACCCCAATCCCAGCCCCCCGTCCTGAGTTCTAAATATACCCCTGACCTGCCTTTAAAACTACCCCTTAAAACTACCCCTTTCCTTGCCCTGAGCCCTCAAACCCTCCCCCTTCAAAAAACTACAAGACTTCTCTGCTCTGAGCCTAAAACCGACCCTGCCCTGCCTTCAAAGCTACCACGACCCCACTGCCCTGAGCCCTAAATCCCTGCCCCTTCAAAAACTATCCCAACACCCTCACCCTGAGCCCAAAAACAGACCCCACCTTTGAGAACCACCCCTTCCAAACCCCTGCATCCCCACTTACCTGTCGTCATCCGGAGATTCCTGTTTCAATGCTTCCTGTTCCTCTACCCGCCCATCCAGACACTAACCACTGTCTGCCTTAACTATGCAAATGCCTGGTTACGGTAGCGCTGTTACGCTTGCAGGGAAATGGCACGCGTGGCTCAGCCCGCTGTGTAAAGGCCATTTCCCATGTGCCCTCACTGTAACATTTAACTGATAGTTTGTGTGATGCTCTGTCATGCTTAACCCCTTCCGTGCTCTTGTCGAAAACGGCCAACGTGAGCACTACCTGCTGGATGCTGCGCACAACCATTGGCCGACACAGTAGAACGCCCGCACCGCGGCGGAATGTCCACCACGGTAAAGGGGTTAAGGAACAAAATCTGCAGCGTTTCCCAAGGCGGGAGTTATGGATCGATAGACCAAAATTCATAAACTCACTGTCTCTCTTCTGGAAACAGACACTTACCATCGTAGCAGAGGAGAATTAGAACTTTCTGGTGTTTGGAAGTAATTGAAGTGGTAGGATGACAGTCAAGTGGAAAACATTTCAATGATGAAGAAGATATAACGATTTCAGCAGTGATGGGAAAAATAAGAGCGTCACATAATGCAGTGGTCTACTATAGTGAAAGCTACCCATTAGTCATGTAGCATACTGACTGACAGTTGTGGTGTGCCCAAGTGATCTGCCCTTCACTCTGGACTGGCACCCCTGATCACAAGAAAAATCCAAGACTTATTGAAATTCTGGGCACTGGTGAAGATGTGGCTCTTCCCAAACACATGATTGAATATCATTTCCACACAAGAACTAGAACTAATTTCCTAAACAAGGATGATAGGCATAAGCATATGTGCAGCTATCTATCACTGCTCTTCACTGACCTCCAAGCCGATGGGCAGTTACACATCAGAGCGAAATGACCAAAGTGACATGATTAGAGCAACCCACACTTCCCAAATGGCTATAAAAAGAATCTATGCCCTTCCTTCCAACCATACACAACAATGCTATGCAGGCTTAGACACTTCTATCTCTCAATCCTCTTCATATCCCTATATGTACACAATCAGCTACAAACAAAATACTAAAGGCAAGTCTCTAGTCATCTTTGTTGGCCTAATTATCTTGTGCCTAGTCTTACTAAATAGAAACTTAAGGCCAGATGAACAAGCATTTTTATGGTCTTAAATGCTCCGAGTCAGTGTTTGTAACCACAGAAATGTTTTGTACAAATACGCCCTGGCAGGCCACCAACCCTGAGATTGCCACAAATCGATGTGAGTCAGAATTTGCAACCTACCTTATTATATTAATGAGGAAGGGTGAATTGCAACCCACTCTGATTTGGAATTCTTCAACCGACCTATTACGAAATAGGTCTGTATGTAAAATTCTTTACTAGATGCACAAATAAAAACTAGTCGCTCTGTGACTAGAATTTTGCAACCAGAACTTCATACAAATGGGGCCAGATGTACTACCCTTACAATTTGCGAGCTGCAAATTGTGTCACTTTGCGATTTGCAAAATGTAACTTACAGCAGTGTCTCAGCCACTGTTTGCGATTCCTAATGTGGTCGCCAATTGCCTGCCTCATTAATATTCATGAGCCAGGTGCAATATGCGACCCCATTGGGAATGGCTAGCACTCCCAGGGATGGTGGCCTGCTGGGGTCAGCAGACCACCATGTCTGTGACTGCTTTTAAATAGAGCAGTTTTTTTTAAATACAGCTGGTTTTCCTTAAAGGAAAACGGGATGCATTTAAAAAAGAAATATGAAACATTTCTGTTCCATTATTTAAGAGTAGGCAGTGATCCGTGGGATCACTGCCTGCTCTTGAAAATATTTTCGCATACATTCATAAAGGAGAAGGGGTCCCTCTGGTACCCCTTCCCATTTGCAAGTGGCTTATCATCTACTTAAAGTAGGTGGTTAACTGCAATTGTTTTGTGACCACAATTGCAGTCACAAAACAATCGTACATTGAAGTGCAAATCGCTATTAGAAAGGGACACCCTTGCCCCCCCTTTCCTAATAGAGAGCCACAAACCCAATTTTGCGAGTGCGTAATAGTAATCCGATTCGCAAAATTAGGTTTGTACATGGGGCATCTGGCTCATGGCCCTCTATTAGATCTGTTGTACACATGGGCTCAGATTGGCCTTTGGCAGAATGCTGTACTTTGCTGCACCCAGTAACTACAGCAGACAACTCAACGACCTGAAAATTATTGAAATAAACCTTTATTTGTAGTACAATCTAACAATTTGCTGGTGCTATTTCCTCATGGGGTGTGGTATTCCAACTATACAATTTCTTGTAGAACATAATCAGCACAAATAAAAGGATAACTAAAACATATTCTCTAGTGCAGCCTAGTCCTAAATCATGTTTACATTGATATGACATATTTTTTATTTGATGGTATCAACATCCCTTCATATAATATTTTGCACAATGTATTAAGCCGTAATATTTCACACACATATGCGTTTCCAGTTCTAGTTTTGAGATAATGATTTGTCAAATTAACATAGTGGATTACAAATAAAAGCACAATGATTTACAGAGACTAAAGAACAAAGTTTAAAACATGTACAATTACATAAATGCTTGACTGCGCTCTGGGAACGAACAAAAGAATGCAGTAATTATAACATTAAAGGATAGTACACAGAATATAACAATGAAAGAGTGAATTGTAATTCTAATAGTGCTAAGGTTAATTTGAGGTCAATGTGTTTTAAATAGCAAATTTCGACTCTTAATCCCCAAATGACCTTCAAGATTATATGCACGCCTAAAACATAAAATAGAAATGGGGATCCTGCAGTTTAGTTTAGTTTTCAGAAACAAAATTCAAAGTCTTGGTATGGGTTAGAAGGAAGAAATCATTTTTGATTAGTTAATGCACTGAGCCTTGCATTAATGTATTGGATTCTTAAGCATTGATTGCTCTCTCAAAGTGGGGGTGGCCTAACACTGGACACACCGAGCGAGATGAGATGCTTCTCAAGGGATGAACCAATGCAAAGGGACAGCACTCACAGATCCAGGGGTTGAAAGCATCCAGAACAGAAAAAAATAGTTTTTTTCTATGGAGGTATTGATATAGGAATGGTAATGCTGAGAAATTGAGGGAAGAGTGATGTTTTCAACAGCACTACTTCAGGTTGGTTTCACTTAAACGCATTTTCAAAAATACAACTTTTAACTAGTAGCCTTTAATCCGGATGCAATGTGGTCTAAAGAAAGAGAGAGAGCTGCTATTTTGTTCTTCAAAAAAAGGATACCTTAGTCTGTCGCCGTACGTCCAATGGCTAAGGTCATCGAGAAAAACCGTCAACAGACAGCTAACCCGATACCTCGAAGAAAACAGAATCATGGACCCTTCCCAGTCAGGGTTTCGCAGCAACCACAGCACAGAGACTGCCCTCATCGCCGCCACTGATGACATCAGGACCCTGCTGGACAACGGCGAGACCGCAGCATTCATCCTCCTAGATCTCTCTGCCGCCTTCAACACCGTCTGCCACCGCACACTACGTGCACGCCTCCACGCCGCAGGGATCCGGGACAAGGCTCTGGATTGGACCACCTCCTTCCTCTCCGGCAGAACCCAGAGCGTTCGTCTATCCCCATTCTGTTCCAAAGCCTCCGAGATCATTTGCGGCGTACCCATAGGGATCCTCCCCCAGCACAACGCTGTTCAACATTTACATGGCCCTGCTCACACACGTAGCCCGACAGCACAACCTCAACATAATCTCCTATGCCGACGACACTCAGCTGATCCTCTCCCTCACCAAGGACCCCATCACCGCCAAAGCCAACCTCCACAAAGGAATGTAGGCTGTCACCAACTGGATGAAGACCAGCCGTCTGAAGCTGAACTCGGACAAGACGGAGGTCCTCATCCTCGTCTCAAACCCTTCAGCCTGGGACGACTCCTGGTGGCTGACGGCACTGGGGGCAGCCCCGACACCCACTGACCACGCACGCAACCTGGGAATCATCCTCGACTCAACGCTCTCAATGACCAAGCAAGTCAACGCCGTCTCCTCCTCCTGCTTCAACACCCTCCACATGCTCTGCAAGATCTACAGATGAATCCTGACAGATACAAGAAAGACAGTCACCCAGGCCCTCGTCAGCAGCAGACTCGACTACGGAAACGCCCTTCATGTGGGAGCCCCCATCAAACTCATCAAACGACTACAACGCATCCAAAACGCCTCGGCACGACTGATCCTCGACGAACCACGCCATGGCCACATCACCCCCCACCTGAGAAACCTGCACTGGCTCCCCGTCAACAAGAGGATATCCTTCAAGCTCCTCACCCACGCACACAAGGCACTCCACAAGACTGGCTCAGCCTACCTCAACAGACGGCTCTCCTTCTACATGCCCATCCGCCAGCTACGCTCCGCCGACCTCTACCTTGCCACCATCCCGCGCATCCGAAAAACAACCACCGGTGGGAGATCCTTCTCCCACTTAGCCGCCAAGACATGGAACACCCTCCCATTGAGCTTACGACAGACCTAAAACCTGCTGACCATCAGGGGGATACTCAAGACCTGGCTGTTCGAGCAGTAGTGCCCCCCGCGCCTTGAGACCCTCACGGGTATGTGGTGCGCTTTACAAATGATTGATTGATTGATGGCTAGGCCCAGACGTGGGTCCTGTGTACACTGTCCCTGAAATCAAGCTAGACCTGACCTATGAGAGGCATATAGGGCGAAACCTGTCCTGGATTGCCTTTGTTTCGGTTTAGGCAGGACCTCATCTGGCATTTCGGGCTTGACTCCTCGCAGTAGTGCAGGGTCAAGACTGATTTGCATATGGCTAAAGTCAAATGTAAGTGGCATAGTATGTAAAATAGCGATAGACTGAGATGCGGCCACAGTGATTACCAGTGGATAAGATTAATTCAAGCATTCCATCCATCACCTTTTTGAATACTTTGCTGTTTCCACACTTCCCCCTGCTCTGAGGTGACGTATGATAAGATTCTGTTAGGTGTAAGGCCTATAATGTATGCAAAAATCCCTTGGTGTGCAAAAGGATTTGTATGTTGGAGAGTTGCAGAGAGAGTGTTTGTCAGAATAAATGAGTGTGTTCCCCTGAATCCCACTATTTAAGTGTTTTAAAATAATTAACATTTGATTTGCGTAGGAACCATCCCATTGGCTGAATTGGATGGTTAGCAACTTGAAATATACATAGGCTCCTTATTAAATCCTGAGAGTATTACAAATTAATATTAGCGAATTTAAAATTACACTTCGATTTTTGCAAAGTGAAGGTTAATCTTTTCAAAGTTATTTTTACGGTGGAAGTCCTCTTGTCTTCTCGCACCTTAACAGGCTATTAACCTCCTTGAGGGACTTCCAAAATATGCAACATGTTATGATTTTATTTTTGATGCTCTAATTTTGAAGTATGCATAGCTACCTACGTTTTGTATTCCTAAACATTTCAAAGTGGCAGAAATCCATATCTCCAGATCTTAACATACCAGGGAGTACCACAATCTTTAAATTACACACATAAACACATATAAAATGAAATTCTTAGGATAATGTCTGATTGTTTTGTAACAGATAATTTAATTTCCATTTTTCAGATGACTTGGTTTTACCCTCAAGCTTCCGGAATGCATCCATTTTGGCTGTGCCTTGCAGTCGTGGGTTACCACATTTGCTCTCCTGTATACAGGACTAGGGGGCACATGCATCATTGGTTTTTGCATTCGCAAACGGTGCGAATTGCAACATTCGGCCGTTTGCGAATGCAAATCCATTTTTTGAGATGCATCAAGTTTTTTTTCGTAATTTAAGAATTCGCAATTTTTTTGCGATTTCTTAAATTGCGATTGCATTTAAAAAATCGCAATTTTGCAATTTCTTAAATGCAAAGCATCATCTTAAATAATTGCAAATTCACAAATTAGAAGTGGTAAATTACCATGAAGTCAACCTTCATGGTAATTTTTGAAAAGTTTCAAAAATGCACAAAAGGGCATTTTTGTATGTGTGACAAATTGACTTTATGTTACATTTCAGGGGTGCAGGGGGGGTCCTTTGGACCCCCCCTGCACCCTTGAAATTGCAGTCTCATTTTGAGATTCCTTATTTGCGAATCGCAAAATGAGAATGCCTTCTCATTGATTCCTATGGGCCTCTAGGCCCATAGGAATCAATGTAAAGGGATTCCTTATTTGCGATTCGCAAAATTGAGAATCGCAAATAAGGAAAAATAAGGAAACACAAAAAAAATTGCGAATTTTTAATGCATAGGTATTTGCGATTTCTAAATTGCGATTCCTTAATTTTCGCAATTTAGGAATCGCAAATACCAACAATGATGCAAGTGGCCCTTAATCCATTAGACACTAAGTAGACACTGGCTTTTTGTCCTCACCTCCATTGAATTTTACCTGAGCACTGTGTTGGATGATAGGGCCCGTGTGATATTGGCGCTCACTAGGAACAGTAATATTTTTGTTGATTACTTAGTAGCCAGATCTGCACATTATTCACATCATTGAAAGGTGATGTCTAGACGATAGCGATTCTGGTTTGTAGATTTTGGGCCATATGTATCATAGTTCCGTTTTGCGAATGCTAAATAGCGATTTTTAAGGAATTGCTATTTAGAAATCGCAAAACGGTATGTATGTAAAAAATCGATTTTTTTTTGCGATTCCTTAATCTTCTTTATTTGCGAATTCGCAAGTTGCGAATTCGCAAATAAGGAATAATTTCCCATTCATTCCTATGGGCCAGGAGGCCCATAGGAATGATTGTGAAATGCATTTCATTTTGCGATTCGCAATTTGCTAATCGCAAAATGAGATTGATTTCAAGGGTGCAGGGGTGTCTTAAGGACACCCTGCTGCACCCCTGAAATCAGCATGTGTGTGCATATGGTGCACATACATGCCCTATGGGCATGTATGTGCGTCACATGCCACATTCAAAAATGCCAATTTGTGCATTTTTAAAAGAAATCGCAAATTACCACCAATTGAAAGTTGGTGGTAAATTGCGATTTCTTAAGCTTAATTCGCTATAGTAAAATGCTTCATACTTGCGGCCACATGCATCAAAGTGCCCATTTGTGATTTCTTAATTGCCAAAATTAAGGAATCGCAATTAAGAAATCGCAAATTGGTATGCATTAAGAAATCGCAATTTTATTTGCGATTTCTTAATTTTCCTTAATTGCGATTCACAATTTGCGAATCGCAATTAAGGAATCCCTTCCCATTGATTCCTATGGGCCAAAAGGCCCATTGGAATGAATGGGAAGACAATCTCAATTTGCGATTCACAATTAGCTAATCGCAAATTGAGATTGCGATTTCATGGGTGCAGGGGTGTCCAAAGGACACCCTGTTGCACCCCTGAAATCAATCTATGCACATATGTTGTGGGCATGTGTGTGCACAACATGACAGTTTGAAAAATGCACAAAATTGCATTTTTCAAATTTTTCGCAAATTACCATGAGGTCCAACCTCATGGTAATTTTTTTCCTCCTAATTGGGAATTCGCAATTCTGTTAAGTTTCATGCATTGCATAAATGCAATCGCATTTTTAGAAATCGCAAAAAATATCGATTTCTTGTATTTTTTGTTAATGCATCCCAAATAGTGATTTAGGAATCACCAACTGCCGAATTTTGCGATTCGCACCGCTTGCGATTCCTAAATCACTTGATGCATGTAGCCGATAGCATTTAAGGAATCGCAAAAATGCGATTCCTTAAATGCTATAGCAAAATAAGGAATCACAAATTTATGCGATTCCTTATGATGCGATTTTTTAATACATATCAATAAATGCAAAACGGCCTTTTGCGATTCGCAAAGGCCGGAATTCGCCGAATTCCGGTCTTTGCGAATCGAAAAAGCCTTGATACATATGGCCCTAAGGTTTGATGGACAAATTGCACTTTGTGTACCCATCAGACAGGGACTTCGCCTATGATTCCCAGTTACACAGGTTTTTCATGTCAAAGTGAATTACCAAGAAACTTCAACAAGTGGATATGTCTGTGATGTATATCACTGATAATGCACACTTGGTAGTGAAATGGCTGGGAGGCAGGTGGAACCAGATGCCAATTCCAAGAGATTTGTCTTTCTCTCCTATTACTGTTTAGTTAACGCTGGAGAGCCTGTAAATGAGAAGGTGGCCAAGGAGCAGGCTAGACCAGCTGTTCTTAACCTTCTGACTTATGTCGATCCCCACTTAATCATTACTGGAATCTAAGGACTCCCAATGAATCATTAATGAAATTAGGGACCTCCACTGAGTCATCACTGGAAAACGCAGACCCAAGCCTAAGCCATCTTGATTATCTTTACTGCAAAGTAATACACAAAAATACAGAAACAAGAATTCATCAATATCATACACAAATTATGAAATATTTGATATAATTCACAAACAAATATGAAAAATTTAATATGAAGATTGGATTTTTTTTTTAATTGAGGCCAACCGTTGTCCATGCAACATTATGTTTGACTGCTCCCACAAATCAATCTAAGGATACCAACTTCATTTTTATCCTCCACTTTCGAATTCCTTCACGGTTACAGAACGTTTTAGAATGTTCAATTTTACATGTTGGTTCTTTATTAACACACACCGCATTAATCTAATTTAATAATATTACATTTTCTAATCCGTTGCGAATCCCTGAGCAGGCAGGGCACACCCCAGGGATCCCCAGATCATGGATTAAGAACCAATGGGCTAGAAACAAGTCTTCCCTTTCTCATTGAACCAGACCAAGTGGGCTTTATGGAAGGTAGCCAAGGACAAGAAAATGTGCAAAAATGCCCATGTAGAAGAGAAAGTGCAGAAGAATAAATTCCTCGCTCGTCTAATGGCTTTAGTAATTTAAAGCGTGTAGGTAGTGGTGGGCTGGGATTTCTGGTAGAACACTCTTGATGAAATTCAGCAATGCCCATAAACGAAAAGCTTAGAAGCAATATATAAATTATAGAATCAGGCAATCCTGGAAAACACTTTACACCTTAGAAAGGGCTTGGAAAGAGCTATCAAAATACCAATACAATACAACATATCTTAAAATAATCTAAGATAATTTAGCCTAGTCTAACCTACCTACTATAAACAAAGGTAGCGTAATCTAATCTACCCTAACCATAGTGCTTTGCTTCTGCATACACCAAACACTAGGTAATAACAGCAGTATACATGATGAAGTCAATCATAGTGTACAGCAGCCATATCCAAAATATATGACAATATACTTCCTGCTTATATAAGGAAGTGTATAGTATGGTAAGAAGACTCGCATACTGCACGACATTTGTATGATAAACAAGGCGAAAGAAATTATAATGATTAGGCGCAACCCTATCATTGGCTCACTACTTTATCTCCATTAATGAAACGTCACTGTTAGTGTGATCATTCATTTTTATTATCTCACATGGGCAGCTCCACCGTTATGGTGGAGGAGCGTCGCCCCACTGCTGGAACCAGCAGACGCATGTAAAATAAAATGATAAGAAACCAATAAAAAGAAACACATTATTATCGTTTCATTTTACACTGGAGACGCAGCCGAGTCTTGAGGGCGGGGCCATCCTCTAAGAGACAGCAACAGGAGGAGTGGTGGGCAAAGGGCAAAACCAACATGACCACTTGGATATCTCGAGGCTGTTGCTTGGGGATATTAGCAGGGCTCAGGAGCACAGGTTCCCAATCCCTGCTGGAAGGTGAAACCTGCCCATTCCACCCAGTCCTGGTGGTTCTCTCCTGCTGGGTAATACAAGCATGAGAGTAGCGTCTGGATTGGGCAGTGGAGTCTGAGAGCCCGTGTGGGCCTAGTCGGGAGCTGAAGAGGCAGTGGGTAGCAGGCGGCAGGTTTGCCCCCATGCTGCCCCACCACTTTTCCCTGCTAGTGGCCTCCACTCTAATCTCATCTGATGATTCAGAACAATCTAAGCAACAATCTGTTGGGTGCATTTAACATAATTTTGAAGTTGCATGTTTTGTGAAAATAAGGGCAATCAAATTTCAGCTGCTTAAGAATCAACAATTTCTACACTTTCAGCTTGCAAACATAGGTAAAAGATTTTTTTGACAGCATCTTTGTCTTTGACGTCCTTGACCATTCCATTCTATGAATTGCTGTTGAATAGTCAAGCCAGCAAACCACTTGGCATATGTAGAATTTTAACAATCTATTTTATGAAGTTTCAATCTTAGGTACATGTAGAGTACTCAAACAATCCATTGACATTTTCTTCAAACAAATAAACCTTTATTTCAAAAAGTAAAAAGAGCTCTTCTTGTTGTTATCACAAATTGATATCCACACACAGGCAGTGCACCTCAGATGCTGTTTCTTTCTAAATCTGATTTAGTGGTACATCAGTCATTGTCATTTCAGTTTAAGATGCTTTTGACATGAATTTGAAATCGTATTTAAAAATGATGCAGTCTCCTTGAGGTGCAGGAATGGAGTGCAATGGGCTAGTTTTTTTTAAATATCAGGGGCATATTAACAAGGGCTTTATCTCTGCTTTTTTGGCTTTAAAAGCCAAAGAAGCAGAGATAAAAATATCACCCTATCAACAACAGGGTGCTAACATGCAAAATCGCATGTTAGCACCCTTTTTCACTACGCTTCCCTTTGCATCTCCAATGATATGCAAAGTGGGTGTTCCAGAGCAAAATAATAGGAGAAATGTCGCTAAGCGACATTTCTCCTATTATCAAGCTTCACGCTAACCCTATTAGAGACAAAAAAAAGCAGCGCTAACCACTGTTTCACGCTGCTTTTTACGTCTGCTAATTTTCAGACTTAGCCATGTAATCCAATGGGAGGTGGATTAAATGGCTAAGTCCACCATGGGCTATCAACAAGGATATCCCTATCCTTGTAGTTTTATCGCTGCATTAACAGCGATAACCTCCCAAAAATGCTGCTATCGCTGGATTTTTTATCGCCTAGGCGGTTAGCGTTGTTAATAACGCGATAACCAGGCGATATTATTCAGCGATAGTGGGCATTAATAAAATTAACGCTAAGCGCCCTTAGCATTAATTTTCCCTGTTCCTTGTTAATATGCCCCTCAGTTTCTTATTGATCGCACTTTAAAAGTGTCCCAGATCCCACTAGATTTTCTACCACTTTTTAGCTACAAACCCAGATCTACCTCAAAGAAGCAGATTGTATAAATTAGCTACCCTCGCATATCAACATATCTTAAAATCTGGAGAGGGTGGCATAGGTTTTTGACAACTATTTTTAAATAAACGGAAGTGACCTCTTCATACTCAGCCTATCTAATTGATGTGAAGAGCTTAAGAGCAACCAGTACCGTTGGACTAATGAGTCATATAATTGATATTAAAAGCCAAGTTTTCAGCAGTTTGTGAGAACAGTTTGCCATATCTCCCAATTAATATTATCGCATGCAGAACATTCCTTAGGAGTCTAGAAAGAGATATTACTGAGTTATGAATTAACATCCCTTGATATCTACCACATACAGCAAAAATCAAGAGTATATTTTGGAAAACAACTAATAGGTAACACATTAATTTAAGCCGTGAACTTGATTCTACTAATAACATACAACAACTTGCTTAGGATATGTTTGCTACTATGAGGTAATTCAGGATTTCCTGAAATTCAGAGACAGGAACCAACCTTGGTGTCTGAGAGACAGTATGGTAGAGTAATAACATAGAGGGATTATTACCCTAGAGAAGCACTGATGTATTTGCGGACAGGTGGCATGCTGTCATGCTAGTGATTTAATCAAGCATGAGTATTACAGTTTGTCATGCTGTCTTCATGTAGTGTAATGCATTCTGCAATATGCATTTAATGCAAATATATTATGCAATTCCCTATACATGGAGGTTAAATTAATGTGTTTTGAATTGCATGTGTTTGACTCCATTAGGAATGCTCACATCATATTGTTTTGTATATTACTGTATTGCCATTGATATAGTGCTTTCTACCAATGATGAGGTGTCAAAGTGCTGACGCTCTTTATTGACGGGCAGCACATACACCGTAGTATACTTACAATACTAGAGACATTCGTAAAGTAAATCAAGTTACAGTTGTTTATGTTTTTTTATCACACAGTGGACACACAGTTTGTAAGAAGACTGGCATGCATTATCAAGCAATTTGCTATATAAAGCTACCACAAACTGTAACTAAAGTTGGCATACAGTTCGTCCTTAAGATTGTATGCAGTCTGTCGTGTATTCCACCAATTAGGTTATTGCACATGCTGTTCTGCAGTGATCAATCAATGCAGTGGCCAATCAAGCAGTCATGCTCGAGTATAGCTATATTTAGGCAATGATGGTGCCGATGTATTATTATATGTAGTCATCTGAGAAGAGACAGAATCACAGCCTCTAGTGGAAGTGCTAAGCCACAAGCACGTACAATATGAAGTCAACCCAGGAGTTACTGAATCCTAGCCCTTGGCAACAGTGCTAAGTCACCAGGATAAACAATATGGAGTCTATCTGAGAGAGACAGATTCCTAGGCCTGGTGGCAGTGTCAGGAATCAACACATGGGTTACACTAGCCCAACCCCTGAGGCACTGATAAGCCACCAGAAGAAACCACCAGGTCCAACCAATTGAGAGAGGGACACCAAAGTAGATAATGTGTGATTTAACCTGGTAAGTATTCATTTTTTTGATTAATACAGTAGTCAGCTGAGGTAATATCTGGTCATTTCTACAGGAGGAGAGTTTGTGGTTAAAAGTGGAGAGCTGGACTAAAAAGTAAGTGGCCATGAGTTAGGGAAAGAGGCAGTTGAGGCTATAGACTAGTGCCCATCTTGTAAATGCCACTGCGTACGCAAATTTAAATATATGTCAAATGCATTCATAAAAATACAAAATGTGCAGCATGCACTTAAATCTCAAATGTGTGTGAGCCAAACATTGTAGTAGGCAACCATTCTCAGTACTCATAGGCCTCCAAACTAACAATTGTGTACGTTGATTTCCTTCTCTTTGCTGCAGACATTTTCAAAACCTACTGTTTATTAATTAATGAATAAACATTTGTTGTATTAGATGGCTGATAGTGAGGGTCACACCACAGAACATGTAGACAAAAAGGAGGAAGATTTATGGGAAGACATAAAAGCAAATAGGAAAGGGTGTGATTGCAACATTCGAGGAAACATGGTTGAAAGACAATTGTACTCTGGTGAGGAGATGGGGAGTAGGCCTGCTCCCAGGAGCGTGCGGAAAACAAGAAGAAGAATGTACATCAATGTTGCAACATAGAAATGTGTGTTTATTTTAATGTATGTTCCTAGACAAGTAGGCATATTTTGTGTATGTCCTTTTCCTTACTCTGATGAAGCAAAGCTTCGCATATTTTGCGGCTTGCCGAAGTCAAGAACCTCGTTTATGTGTAATAAGGTAACAAAACGTATGTTTTACTAACGTTTATTTTTGTTTAGGCAAAGTTTGCGAAGCTTGCCTACGTGTATTTCTAATACATTTAACCCGTGTACTTTAAAATGGCCGCCGCTTGTATTTTAGTTACTGCGCATGCGTCAGCCACACTCACGTGTCCTGACGTGTCTGTAGAAGTGGAGGGAAATTTATGCGCATGCGTAATCCATAGCAGTGCCCATCATGTGGTACTGCTCGTGCCACTGCTCTTGTGTCTGTATCAATGTAGCTAACATTTAAACTGCATAAGTATATTTTATAATGATAAGTAGAAAGTACAAACCCTGTGATGTGTTTTCATGATGACATTATTATGTATTAATTTGTTTTCGCTTACTTTTCATGTACCGCGGGGAATGGGGGTCTGAGTGAAAGGAGAGCCATATTGGAGGTCCCTTCTGCGCCTGCGCAACTTCGGCAGAACAGTAGACCTTGACTGATGGAACATAGCCAGTTGGCAGTGATGTGCAAGATGTTCCTGAGAAAGTCACCTCTGCCCCGCGAGAACAGCGAATGTGGCTCCTTATATGTTACATTGTAATATTACGCTACTGTTTGCCGTGTAGCTTCTCATGGGAACCCCAATCTAGCTAGGCGGTGCCCAAACATGCAAATACAGGCTTGAAATGTTGAATTGTGATTGGTGTGTTACCCAAATCCTACCTTAGGACCAATCCAAATTGAGGGATTCTGACACTTTGCAACATGGGGGGGTGGTACACTGTCCCCAAACTGTATATCTACCCTGGGTTCACCTAGGGAACCGTCCGACTTGTCTGGTTTAGCTGACCTGTCACTGACCCATCGTACTCAATAGGTGACTGAAGATACAGAGCGCTGCGGAGCACTCTGTCCGAATTTGACCATAGACTAAGGTTCTACTGAACCTTAAAGTGCTGGCGAAGCACTTTGCTGGGAGTTCGCTGACCCAATCGGGGTCTTGATCGATAACTGCAGAGCGGGTGGAGCGCAGGCGTTGCTTCCGAACTGTGGGTTTCGGTCCTGTCCTGAGCGGTCCTGTCCTGAGGGTTTGCTGTCCTGTCCTGAGGTCCTGTCCTGATTCTCAATCTGAGGGTATCCTGTCCTGTCTGGGGTGTCCATTCTGCACCTGCTGTCCTTTGAGGGGTATCCTTCCTTGAGGGTTTCCTGTCCTTAACTGACCCGTGGCCAGGGTTTGGTTTCCACACCTTTCTAGGTAAATATTGCTCTGAACCTCTTAAATCTTGCACCTTCTGAATTTCTAACTTTTGCTTCAATAAAGTTTACCATTGCACATGTTATTTTTCCATGTCTTTCCGCAACTATTGAAAGTCATTTGCATTTTTCCATAAGTTTGTTCCTATGTCTTCTCACTTGTTAGAAATTATATTTTGCATTGCAGTTTGTCATTTTCTGATATGGTCTAGAACTTCATTGCCTAGATTGTTTAAAGGCCCGTTCACCTTAAGTGAAGCGTGTTACTCTTTATAGGCCCTCCTGTAGTTATACCAACATAGTCCGCCCATGCTTAAATATTATTGAATAGCATAGTATCTTCTCGTTACATTTTATATCAGTATTTCAATGATTACTCTGTCGTTATTTCTTACAGTTTACATCATTTACGTTATCTTGGTTATTGATTGCCTTATATTGATGTACCTTATGAATGAAGCAAATGAACTTTAGATAAACATTTTAAAACTTCCCGTTGTCCGTGGTCATTTCAAACAGTATTTTGAATGTTATTGGTTGGGTTTGTATTTTGCTGCCTTTCCTTTTACAGCTAGCTCCCTGATTCATTGTGGTCATTAGGTACCCGCATCGGTGGATGGTAAGTTGGGTGCACTGAGAAATAATAGTAGGAAACTCACTCACAAATTGATAGAGCTCGTGAAGTCACCTGATCGATGTATATGGTGATTTGAAAGTATATGGGCCCTGAAGCCGGAAACGGCGAAAACTATTGGTCGGGTGGCCTCGCGCGCTCTATCAGTTTTACTGGTAGCAGAGGATGGTTAGGGACTAGTTGAGAGTAAGGCAGGGATTAGTTGGTCTAGTCAAGTCGGAAGCTGCTAGTACATTAATGCTGCTGGAAGAGCGGCTGTTCTAAGAGACCTGATCATTCTCTTGTGAATACGCTGTTTTGGAATTCATGAATTGCTGTATTGTTATTATTCTTGTTCTTATATTGTTATATGTATTAATCCATGCATTTGTCAACCGTTTAGTTCTGTGTTGTCCGAACTCCCCGGGGAATTGAAAGGGCAAGTGGTGAATAGAATCCATTGTCCTGAGGTCACAGGCTCGAGGAAAGTTAGGTGCAGGTTTAGATAACCGGGAAGCACTAACTAGGGTTTTCTGAATACATGTGTGAATAAATGTCAGTAACGGGGTTCATTGGCAAAATTCCCATAGTGGCGTAACCTAATAAGGGTCACATCGGAAGAGTAGCAGGTTCCTCGGAGCTAGCGTGAAAGCAGAGGGGTCCGCTGGGAAACCTTAAACTCGGAATATATCCCGGAAAGAAGTGGATGAGTTTAGGGGAATAACAGGTTCACCGATGCTAGAGTGAAGGGTAGGCGGAAGAGATCTACCCGCAGCGAGTGAAAAGTAAATGGAAGTAGTTTACTTGCAGTAAAATAATTCTTTCTCTGTCTAGACACTTGAGCACTGTGGCGAATGTGTATTTGTTGTAAAATAACCAAGCACTGAGCACTTTAAAAGAAAGAAAGTTTCCGTTACCTTGTGAAGGGAGGGAGTCAGTCGCGAAGCGCCTCTGACGTCACTCTGTGCTGCGCTGGGATTGGTAGAAGCAGCGGGCGGGTAGCGGAGCTGAGATTGTAAAGGAGGGGTGAGCGCCAGAGCGTGGGAACTGTCTCACGAAGGGGCCGCGCACCCATTGGCGGAGATTATTCAGAGCCGCGCACCCATTGATTGCACGGATTTCTGAAGCGCGTTCTGATTGGAGGTAGTTTGTAAACAAAGTTTAGAGTAGAAGTCGTATGTGGCACTCGCAGACTACAGGAACTCGACCTGATCCAAGGCACCTAGGGTTTGAAAGGGATCAGTGGAAGACTAATAGATACGATATTATGTACGGAACCAAGAGAAAAATGTCCCTTGTAAGTAAGGTGAAAAATTATTTTAAAACGGACAAACCGATTAAATCTAGAGAAGGTGTTCTTGTCCCACCACCCAATACTCCTGCCTCATTCATGATGTTTGACCGAGGGTACAATACCTGTGTGTGGTTGGAGAATTGGGTGAAGTACACAAAAGATGACGGAGTATTGGCTTTTCCGTTAGATGGTACTTTCAATGGTAGGATCTTATTTAATTTAAGAACTCGGATGAATGAACTGCATCCCAGACCGAGACTAACGCAGTATGAGGCATTAGAGGAATGGGAGATTGAGGCTTTTGAAAGAGAAAGACCCCGAATGGACAAGGGTTTGACCAAGTGGTACCCCAGGCT
The DNA here is from genome assembly GCF_964261635.1 of Lissotriton helveticus. Classification (NCBI taxonomy): domain Eukaryota; kingdom Metazoa; phylum Chordata; class Amphibia; order Caudata; family Salamandridae; genus Lissotriton; species Lissotriton helveticus. The sequence continues at coordinate 1,011,594,010 of NC_136067.1, forward strand.
GAAACAGGAGTCCAGGGATAAAAGGATGAAACAGTGGAGGCAGAGCATGATTGTTGAGGGTCTGTTTCCCATGATGCCGGCATGTCATAACCCTGCAGCGGGTGAGAAAAGTACCGAAAAGTGTAAGCATTGGGGGGCCCCTGGGGAGTCAGATGATGAATTGATAGATGACATCTGTACCAGAAGTCCGCCACCTTATAACGAGGGAACCCGATCTTCCAGTGTAGGAGATGCTCCCCGACGCCACTTCCTCAAGGAAGAAGACAGATCCCTAGGACTGGGAGGGGGTGGTCAAGTATTGCCCTATTTTGAGAAACCCGAACCGGCGGAAACAAGGGATATATATCCCAAAGTGCCCGCAAGTCAGGAAGAAAAATATTCACGTACGAAAATTTTCTTTCCCAGACCCCTGTATGAAAACGAAGAGAAACCATCGAATTCAGGACTGCCTTTTGTTCAACCTCCATATGAGGAAGAGCGCAGGTCCTTTAACACCGGAACTTTATTCCCGAAACCAAATTATGGTGGGGGACCAAGTGAAACGCATCCTACTGCCCCGAGTTTTACTCCTCCATTGACCTCACAGATATTACATGACACGACTTTAAGAAGGATACTAGTGGAAAAGGAGCAAGAGGCCCTAGCTAGACAAAGGACAGAAATAATTCAGAAAATCTCCCAGTTAAATACCAGTCCTGAGGCATTGACTATTCCAGTAACTATTGGACCAGTGGTCCCGTTATACGGAAATGGTCAGGGAAATCCGATTACTCCAGTTATGACCCCAGTCATGGCACCCCCGAGACAGGAACCGATAATCATAGATGATCAGTCCAGTGAGTGCGAGTCTGAAGTTGCGTTCTTGGACTTGCCAAACAAACCGACCGGAGAGGGAATGCAGCAGAGGCATAACCCTTTTAATGCGAAAGAAATTAAATTAGAGTCAGCAACAGGCACTAGGAATGTCTCTCTGGTAACTCCGGATGAAATTGAGAGTTGGAGTCGTGAATTAGAGAAACAGACTCCGCAAACGAAACCTTTAGACCTCTACAAGCTGAGGGTAGAAATAGAAGAATTAATGGCAGGAAATGTGGGGTTGGATCGATTGAATACCTACTCTGAAGAAGAATTGTCGTTTATATGTAAAAGCTTTACAAGGAACACCAGAGTGCTCCACGAAAAACTGACCGAAACCGCAGCTAGTATGGGGGTAGATATCTCGAAATCCAAGCCCTTACAGAAACCGTACAGAGCAGACTTCTCAGACAAAGATATAGAGCACCTGAATGTGGCGGGAAAAAAGTTGCAGATTAAAGAATTATTGGGGGTACTGCAGAAATGGGGAGATGTGGAAAGATGGAGAAGCAGGTGGGCGAAAAAGAGGGAAGAGGCTCGCTCCCGACAAGTGACTCCTGAATTTGCTTTAAGGGAGGTAGAAAAACCTGAGCAGTTATGCCCCATGCGCGAAGTACCTGGAGGGAAATATGTGCATGTCCCCTGGTCTAGACAGGATATTGTGTCCTTTACGAACGATTTTCCAAAATTACGAGAGAAACCAGTAGACTGGTACAGGCAGGTGGAAAGGTTCGTGAAGGTACAGAAATGTCTGTGGAAAGACCTGGATGGGTTTTTCGACATTGTGGTTCCGGTAGATTTATGGACCCAGTGTAAAATAGCCATAGACTGGCCTACTGAAGAGTACCCAAGAAATAAGGAAACAGGGGAGCCATTAAAGGATGTCATGCGAAAATATGAGCAGGTAATTCAGCATTTGAAAGAAAAGGTGCCCGCAAAAGAAACTGATTGGACAAAAATAGATAGAACAACACAGGAAAGGGACGAGACAGTGCACTCCTTCTATGAGAGGTTATTGCAGGTATTTAAAACATACAGTGGTATTGATAACATCGATTTGAAGGACATGACGCACTTTATTTACAGGTTTGTAAATGGTTTAAGGCCTGAAATTTGTCAGTGGATAAAAGATAATAAAATCTGTTGGCATACAAAGAAAATGGATGAGGTCCTACGGTACGCTAAGTACTGCGAGGACGAGATGGCAGAAAAGAAAAAGGCCCTTAAGGAAAAAGTGATGTGGGCTCAAGTAAAGCTCGCAGAACAGCAGGAAAAACAATTGAGTAACATGGTTAAAAATGCTGAGAACAAAAGTCCTGGGGGTGGAGGAAAGCCCCGGCCCAAATTTAGCAGGGAAGAGGCTATGAAGAAATTTCCCTGCCATCAGTGCGGCGAAATTGGACACTGGCGAAACGAGTGTCCCCAATTGACAGATGATAATGCAAAAACACCTGATTTAACTCCACAGACGCAGAAAGAAAGACCAAGAAAAACGCAACCCCAGGTAAAAACAGTTCAGGTGCCTCGAGCACCCAAGCAGGTATACAGGGGAAAACAGGGAGAGGGTGAGGAGATAGAAGTTTGGGAAAGCGGTGAGAACAGAAATACAGCAACTTCGCAGTATCTGCTAAATGATACCTTCCTTTGTAATGAACAGTACTGACGGGGCCTGAGAGGGGAGGACGAGGAGTGCGTACTTGGCGCTTCCTTGCCGGTAGACCAGTCTGGACCATACATTGAAGGAAAGGTTGACGGAAATGATGTCACCTTTCTGTTGGACACTGGCGCTACCCGTTCTACTGTAAGAACAGTGGACGTTCCAAACCTACCCCTCTCGGGAGAAAATATCCAAGTAGTGGGTGTATCTAATCAATTGATTAGTACTCCTGTTACCGAACCAATGGAGATTTCAATTGGAAATTTTAAACAAATGCATAGGTTTGTCGTCTGTGACACCAGTCCAGTGAATCTACTGGGTCGTGATTTGCTGTGCAAAATGAACTGTACCATCTTTTGCACACCAAAAGGTGTTGAAATACAGACCCCGGATGAAGATGGCATTTATAAACTATTGTTACTTAGACCTGACTCAGAAATTAAAAGATTGACCCTGCAGGATTTGCCCCAAGAACTCCAGGAAGCGGTAAAGCCAGAGGTGTGGGATTTCACTGGAAAAGATGTGGGATTAATGAAAGATGTGGACCCCATACAGATAGCCATCAAGGACAATGCAGTATATCCTAACACTAAGCCCTACCGAATGAATGCTGAAGTGAAAGCAGGTGTCACTCTGGAAATACAAAAATTATTAGAAGGAAACATCATACAGGAAGTGATGAGCAGCCCATGCAACTCACCGATTATGGGCATCAAGAAGCCTAGTGGCAAGTATAGGGTAGTGCAAGACCTGAGAAAGGTAAACAAAATTGTAGTTCCTTGCTGCCCTATTGTCCCGAACCCAGCAGTGATATTGTACCAGATTCCTTGGGATGCTGAGTGGTTCACTGTGATTGATTTGTGTCATGCATTCTTTTCGATACCCCTGCACCCCGACAGCAAATTTCTTTTCTCATTTGCCTTCGAAGGTCACGTGTATTGCTGGAACCGGGTCCCTCAGGGGTATACAGAGAGCCCCTCTATCTTTAATCAGATCTTGAAAAAATGTCTAGAGACTTTGACCTTACCTGGGAACTCTGTCTTAGTGCAGTACATAGACGACCTTCTATTGGCGTCTAAAAGTCATAGGGACTGTGTAGTTGACACCATTGCCCTACTAAATCATCTGTGTGAGAAAGGGCATAAAGTGGCCCCTGACAAACTACAGTTCTGTGCAAAATCAGTGAAATATCTAGGACACCAGATAGAAAAGGGTGTCAGAAAAGTCACATCAGAAAGAGTGAGAATAATTCAAAAGATGCAGTTGCCCCGTACTCAAAAAGACGTCAGAATGTTCCTGGGTGTACTAGGATACTGCAGGCAGTGGATTCTGGGATTTGCAGTCTTAGCCAGGCCTTTGATAAAAATGACCACGAGAGGAATGCCAGACATTGTAGAATGGGACGATGAAAGCCTAATGGCTTTCACAAGACTGAAAAACTGTCTGTGTACAGCCCCTGCGCTGGGAATGCCAGATTATTCCAAAGAGTTTGCCCTATTCTGTGACACTCGCGATAATTGCGCATTGTCAGTCCTGACTCAAGAACATGGCACGACCAGAAGGCCTGTGGCCTATTTCTCTGCCACCTTGGACCCAGTAGCTGCTGGGTTACCAGGCTGTCTGAAAGCAGTAGCTGCTACCTGTGCAAGTTTGGAACAGAGTGAGTCCATAGTCATGGGACATCCTGTGACTGTGTATGTTTCACATGGAGTGGTAATTCTATTGACCAGAACTAAAACGCAGTATCTCACCCCTAGTCGGCTGACTAAATACGAGAGGATTCTTGTGGGTGCAGCAAATGTAAGCATTGTTAGGTGCGGTATTCTGAACCCTGCCACTTTACTCCCCGACTCCCTGGAAATGGAAGGTGGGGATGATGATGAACATGATTGCATTGATCTGACAGAGTTCAGCACCAAACCACGCCCAGACATAAAAGAAACGCCATTGCCTGAGCATGATAAAGAGCTGTTTGTAGATGGTTCCTGTCTAAGACATGAACTAGGAGGCCTGAGTGCTGCTTATGCAGTAGTCTCTTTAACAAAAATTGAAGAAGCAGGTTACCTATATAACATCAAGTCTGCACAAGTAGCCGAATTGATTGCTATGATAAAAGCTTGCAAAATTGGGAAGAACCTACGCATAACAGTGTATACTGACAGTCAGTACTGTTATGGAGTTGTGCATGACTTTGGCCAATTGTGGCTACAGAGGGAATTCCTGACTTCCTCAGGTACTCCCATTCGGAATGCAAAAGTTGTTCATGACCTTTTAGAGGCCATCCAGTTACCCAAGGAACTGGCAGTGGTAAAATGCGGTGCTCATAAGAAGAGCATGGACAAAGTATCACTGGGAAACGATTATGCTGATCGAGTGGCCCAATGGTGCGCCAGAGATCGGTATATCGTAAATCCAAAACGAGGGGGGCCAGGAACCAGCTGCCAACTTCAGGTGTTTGAGGAAGTGCCTACTTGGGATGAAGTGAGAGAGTGGCAGGAGTCGGCTCCTTGGCAAGAAAGAGAGAAATGGAAGGAGGATGGGTGTAGACCGAGACGTGTGGATGGTGTCATCTTGGGCCCAACTGGTATGCCTGTATTACCCCGACACTTGCTTGGCACAATGGCAAGATTAATACACGAAGGGTCACACATTGGTAGGGATGCCATGATTCTGGTATTTCAACAGACTTGGTACAGTAAAAAGTTCAGGAAGGTAGCAGAGTCCCTCTGCCAGAGGTGCCTGTCATGTCAACAGATGAACCCAGGCAAGAGGACAATGGTTGAACTGAGCAAAATTGGGAGATCAGGGGGTCCCTTTGTAAGGATACAGATTGATTTCATCACCATGCCCCGTTGTGAAGGGAAGCGATATGTCCTTGTCATTGTTTGCGTATTTTCAAAATGGGTAGAAGCTTACCCTACTCCCCAAAGTGACGCACTGACAGTAGCGAAGTGTTTACTAAAAGAGCTGATACCTAGATTCGGGGTACCATTCATTATTGAATCAGATAAGGGTGGACATTTCCAGAATGAAATAATGGCTGAACTCTGTAAGGCCTTTGGAATAAGGCAGAAACTTCATTGTGCATACCACCCAGAGGCTTCTGGAATAGTGGAACAAGTAAATGGAACTATCAAAAACAGACTAGCAAAGCTGACTGATGCAACTGGCATGACCTGGGTGAAGGCCCTGCCCCTGGTCCTGATGGGACTGAGAAGTGTTCCTGACCGCAAGACAGGCCTAAGTCCCCATGAAATCATTATGGGAAGAGTGATGAGACAAGCATGGGTGCCAGGAAGCAAACTGTTGAGTATTACTGATGATTTGGTGCTTGAATACTGCAGAAGATTGGGTGACCAAGTGCGTTCTATCTCTCGCCAGATTGGAGACGACGGCATCCTCAATCCAACGACTCCTCTCCACAGCTTGGTTCCAGGAGACTGGGTCAAAATAAAGAAGCACACTCGATCAAGCTGTCTGGCACCAAGGTGGGGAAAGAAACGCCAAGTAATCCTGGTAACAACCACTGCAGTGAAGGTCGCAGGTATTCCCCAGTGGATCCACGCTGGCCACACCCAGAAGGTATTACCAGACAAAGAAGTTGAAGAAGAAGGGCATCCAGCAGAGGACTCTGCAGGAGCCAGACCAGAAGCAGCTGACAACGAGCAGCCCAGCACCAGTCAGGCTGCAGGAACAGCAGACGTTGGCCCAGGAGTAGTTGACTACGAACTGCCAAGAATCCAGCCTGCTGAAGAGGTCCAGGAAGCTGAGCCAGGAGTAGCTGATGACGAGCTGCCAAGCATATGGCCAGAAGAATGGATACCGATGATTGATCTGACCGAAGATCCCATCAGAACAAGAGAGCGACTTTGTGAAGGTAGGGAGTGGACTAGTCAGGAAAAGCAAGGCACAGGCGAAGAACCTCAGCCGCTTGAGATTCACATCAAAACTGAGGAAGGAGAAGGTCAGACAGGGACAGAACAGGTGTTCGATACACCACCGCTAACACCTGATGTGGATAAGGGACAGCTTAGAAATAGAGTAATAGTTCGAGCAGAAGAAAATCAAGAGATCGAAGTGCTTGAACAGGATCAGATAGGGTTAGAAGAACGGGTTCAGGAAACAGAAACAGAAACAGAAACAGAGACAATCGAAAGCCAAAAACAAAATATTCCTGAACAGGGCCAGATTAGTAACCAGGAAGAAGAATTTGATGCTAGCCCTGGAACTAGCGAGATAAGAGAAGAAGAAGAAGAAAGTGAAGCAGAATTGCCACAAGCTAAAGAGAACAAGAGGATAAGAGAAGAAGGTGAAGTCCAAGTACCCACTAAGAGACTAAAGAAAAGAAACAACCTTGAGCCTAGGTTCGTAAAGAGACTAAGGCTAAGGATAAAGACGGTGGAAGAAAAACGTGCAGAAGCAAGGAGAAGTGCGCGGATAGCAGAGCAAGAAGAAAACTCTTCCAAAAGAAGGAGTGAACGAATAAAAAGACAAAACAAGAAGTACAAGTCTCCTGAATGGACACTCGTTTTGGAAGAACTTGAAGATCTTGATATAACTGACGTAAGCGACGGAGAGCCCGTCCCTGAGTACTCTGCTGAAGAAGAAGACGAACCACCGTGAATTTGCACAAAGTAAGCTAGTTGTGTAAAGACACAAAGAGGGGTCGAGAAACTTCTTCTGAGCCGAGATGTCTGATTCAACTGTGAAGGGTAGTCCTAGTTGCAGTTGTTTCAAGACGTGCTGCAAGGTGTGTATATGTAGTATAGTAGTACTGATAGTAATTTGGATAGGACTAACAATCTTTATACCCTTCACTGTAAGTAAAGATACTAACATTGTCCCTACTGAAATTGTAAATACAGACAGTGAGGAGTTGACAACACAGAGTATAGCAAGACATGAGAGAGCACTGAGACAAACAAAACGAGACTTAGAAGCATCAGATGAGGGAGGACTACATTATCATGGAATTAAGAACAGGACACACTTAAATGTTTTTGCAAACTTGTTAATACACTATGTAGAGACTATGGAAATTGAAGATTGCTATGTCTGCATGAAGCTACCTACTTCTGTGGCTGAAGGCGTGACATACCATCACTTGCCATTGACATATGGAATCTCCTGTAGCATTTTAGCTAGTTTATTTTACAAAAGAGGACCGTTACAGTACTATTACTCTAATAATGACGTAATCTTTTCTGAACTTCCTATACGTGGGAACTTGAATCCTGTACATACCAAAAGCGACACCATAAGATATATGGGAGACTACTTCTTGACTATAGGTAACATTGACATAGCTGATGCACACAGAGATAATTTGACTTGTTCTTTGCGTGAACAGGAAAAGATGTTCCTGAACATGGCAGAGAAAAGAAGAATTAAAATACAAAAGAAGGCTAATGACGAAAGTCAGAAAAAGCCAAAGTGGGCAGAGAACATGGAAGGCACCTCAAATGGTGGGGCGGGACCTGCTCTGTTGCTGGATTTTGAAAAGAAAGGCAAGCTATGTCTTCACCGCGAGAAGACTAGCTATTATAATAATGTTTTCATTGGTTCCAGTGAATGCGAACATAATTACAAGGTAATTGGAGGTTGGGGTTTCAAAAATGGGTCAGAGCCTGTGTTTCCTGGAATTTATTATATTTGTGGGGACAAGGCTTATTTCAAATTGCCGGATCACTGGTATGGAAGCTGCTATTTTGGCATTGTCTTCCCGAAAATATACCATGTGAATGGAAATGCTGGAAGCAATGAAGATACTAATGGCTTAGTGCGTAGTAAAAGAGAAAGTATAGGTGAAATTATGGGTAGTATTTTCAGTGCACTGATACCTGGAGTGGGAGTGGTTCTGAACACTCACAGAATTTGCAAATTGTCTACTATAGTGGATGTGCTGTCTACTGAAACAGCTCATGGATTTCTGCTGGTCAATACCGAAATGGTTGCGATCAGATCAATGGTTTTGCAGAATCGACTTGCTCTTGACACCTTATTAGCGAAAGAGGGCGGAGTCTGCCGGATGTTGAAGGCGCAACATTGTTGCACTTATATTCCGGATAAAAGTGTACAGATCAAAAGATATGTGAAAAACATTACTAATTTGACAAAGGAACTCAAACCACTCGAGGTTGATAGTGCCTGGAAGAGACTGGTAGATGGTCTCTCAAATGTAGGTCATTGGCTTGCTAGCGTAGGTAAAAGCTTATTGTTCAAGATACTGATGCCAATTGGTATTATAGGTCTTATTATATTTCTCATTTTTATCTGTTGTAAATGCCGTAAGCGCACCAAGAAGCACGAGGTAAATGCAAGAGGGTTGAAACGGAGTGTGGATGAGATTGAATTGGAGGAAGTGAATGATCAGATATACAAAAAGGTGAAGACTTCTCACCCTACTAGAACTGAGAGAGAAAAGTTAGAACGATTGCTGGAAGAGATAGAGCTATATAAAGTGTGAAAGAAAGTTGGCATCTGGTTCCATTTTTTTGTGATGATAGTAAATATCATCAAAGAGGGGATTGATGAAGCAAAGCTTCGCATATTTTGCGGCTTGCCGAAGTCAAGAACCTTGTTTATGTGTAATAAGGTAACAAAACGTATGTTTTACTAACGTTTATTTTTGTTTAGGCAAAGTTTGCGAAGCTTGCCTACGTGTATTTCTAATACATTTAACCCGTGTACTTTAAAATGGCCGCCGCTTGTATTTTAGTTACTGCGCATGCGTCAGCCACACTCACGTGTCCTGACGTGTCTGTAGAAGTGGAGGGAAATTTATGCGCATGCGTAATCCATAGCAGTGCCCATCATGTGGTACTGCTCGTGCCACTGCTCTTGTGTCTGTATCAATGTAGCTAACATTTAAACTGCATAAGTATATTTTATAATGATAAGTAGAAAGTACAAACCCTGTGATGTGTTTTCATGATGACATTATTATGTATTAATTTGTTTTCGCTTACTTTTCATGTACCGCGGGGAATGGGGGTCTGAGTGAAAGGAGAGCCATATTGGAGGTCCCTTCTGCGCCTGCGCAACTTCGGCAGAACAGTAGACCTTGACTGATGGAACATAGCCAGTTGGCAGTGATGTGCAAGATGTTCCTGAGAAAGTCACCTCTGCCCCGCGAGAACAGCGAATGTGGCTCCTTATATGTTACATTGTAATATTACGCTACTGTTTGCCGTGTAGCTTCTCATGGGAACCCCAATCTAGCTAGGCGGTGCCCAAACATGCAAATACAGGCTTGAAATGTTGAATTGTGATTGGTGTGTTACCCAAATCCTACCTTAGGACCAATCCAAATTGAGGGATTCTGACACTTTGCAACATGGGGGGGTGGTACACTGTCCCCAAACTGTATATCTACCCTGGGTTCACCTAGGGAACCGTCCGACTTGTCTGGTTTAGCTGACCTGTCACTGACCCATCGTACTCAATAGGTGACTGAAGATACAGGGCGCTGCGGAGCACTCTGTCCGAATTTGACCATAGACTAAGGTTCTACTGAACCTTAAAGTGCTGGCGAAGCACTTTGCTGGGAGTTCGCTGACCCAATCGGGGTCTTGATCGATAACTGCAGAGCGGGTGGAGCGCAGGCGTTGCTTCCGAACTGTGGGTTTCGGTCCTGTCCTGAGCTGTCCTGTCCTGAGGGTTTGCTGTCCTGTCCTGAGGTCCTGTCCTGATTCTCAATCTGAGGGTATCCTGTCCTGTCTGGGGTGTCCATTCTGCACCTGCTGTCCTTTAAGGGGTATCCTTCCTTGAGGGTTTCCTGTCCTTAACTGACCCGTGGCCAGGGTTTGGTTTCCACACCTTTCTAGGTAAATATTGCTCTGAACCTCTTAAATTTTGCACCTTCTGAATTTCTAACTTTTGCTTCAATAAAGTTTACCATTGCACATGTTATTTTTCCATGTCTTTCCGCACCTATTGAAAGTCATTTGCATTTTTCCATAAGTTTGTTCCTATGTCTTCTCACTTGTTAGAAATTATATTTTGCATTGCAGTTTGTCATTTTCTGATATGGTCTAGAACTTCATTGCCTAGATTGTTTAAAGGCCCGTTCACCTTAAGTGAAGCGTGTTACTCTTTATAGGCCCTCCTGTAGTTATACCAACATAGTCCGCCCATGCTTAAATATTATTGAATAGCATAGTATCTTCTCGTTACATTTTATATCAGTATTTCAATGATTACTCTGTCGTTATTTCTTACAGTTTACATCATTTACGTTATCTTGGTTATTGATTGCCTTATATTGATGTACCTTATGAATGAAGCAAATGAACTTTAGATAAACATTTTAAAACTTCCCGTTGTCCGTGGTCATTTCAAACAGTATTTTGAATGTTATTGGTTGGGTTTGTATTTTGCTGCCTTTCCTTTTACAGCTAGCTCCCTGATTCATTGTGGTCATTAGGTACCCGCATCGGTGGATGGTAAGTTGGGTGCACTGAGAAATAATAGTAGGAAACTCACTCACAAATTGATAGAGCTCGTGAAGTCACCTGATCGATGTATATGGTGATTTGAAAGTATATGGGCCCTGAAGCCGGAAACGGCGAAAACTATTGGTCGGGTGGCCTCGCGCGCTCTATCAACTCTCTGAGGAGACTCTATACTGAGTTTCATGGACTTCTCTTCATGAGAAGACTTAGTTATTCTTTGATCTGCTAGCTTTATACTTATGCTCGATTCTGTCATGAGAAACCTTCATGGGTTTTTGAACTGACACCAAAAGCCCTTTCTACATTTATCTTGACTTAACTTAGAATAGGAACATTTCTTAATGGAATGTGCTTGTTACATTTATTGTAATAATGCTTTAGTTTAACATACTAAATTGATTCATCTATTTAATGAACATTGATTGAATGCTTGCTAATCTTTACTGATGAATCTTGGAGAATGATACTTCAACAAATGCATGAACAACATAGAGATGTAAATAAAATCCTTTATTTCAACTAAATTCTCTTTATTGACTGAACTAAAGTAACGATAATTGGTAATGGTTTATGTTGAGATTTGACTTTGACGTCTCCGCTGACAAAAAAGATCGAGCAATCTGAGATGTACCTGGGGCTCTTGGTGAGGAGCAAGTGATCACCGAAACCCCGTGCTCCAGCATCATTTGCTCCTTTGTCGTCAAGAATTGGATTGGCAATGGCCGTCAAAGGTCAGGTTTTGCTTTCCAGGGACCACACAAAGTCACGGAGGAATTGCACTTGGCATGAACTGGTTTCAGGCATGTGGGATGTATGTCAAGTACAGTTTCCAAGAGTGACAGAGAAGCAGCAGATGCCATGGACTGATTACAGTTAGCCGGATATATGCCCATTGGGTCCAACCACAAGTCATAGAGATGCAGCACATGATGTGTATTGGTTGTCGGCAGATATAAAAAAAGCCCATTTGGTGCACCCATGAGTGACAAAGCAGCTGCCGTTAGCATGCATTGGTTTTAGGCTACCAGAATAAATGCTGAAATCAGTCTCCAGCAGCAAGAGGGTAGCAGCACATAATATGCCCTGGTTACAGGCCCACTGAGTCCAGCCACGGTGCGCACTTGTTATAAGCAGTCTGAAAAATTCTGATTGAGTCCACTCAGGACTCACAAAGGAGCAGCACACAGTATGCACTGATTACAGACAGTTAGATCAATTCTTTTTGGGTCCTCTCAGGAGCACTGGTTATGGCCAGACAGATAAATGCCCAGAGGGACCACTTATGAGAGACAGAGGAACTATTGGTCACAAAAGAGATGCAATACAGATATGTTTTTTGTTGAAATGGTTGTGCATTGCCATGCTCTTTCTAAGTGGCATGGAGGATTGGTATGACTAGTGATTGCAGGAGCAGAGGTTCTGGCCCATGGCCCCTCCCGGCACATTCCGTCAGACACCTTTAAACAAAGGACACCAAGGGGATAGGACTGTGCTTGGGGAATGTGACATAAAGGCTTGCTTCAAAAGTGACATGACACACGAAAATTGAAATTCTCAGATGGGTCAGCATAGTTAATCACAAGCTAACCTGGTGGTCATAGAAGGAAACTGCAACACTCAGGACAGAAACACACTTTAAAATAACACATTTGTCAACATGTACATCCACAAAAACGTCATTTCACTTTCACACAACTGCTTTTTTGAATTGAAACAAAACAAAAAATGCTTATTTACACATATAAAAACAGATTGGGGTAGAAGAGAATTGATACATGGAAATCTCAGCAGAGATTTGATAGGAAAATGAGGCCAGCCTAACCATATACCATGTTGTTCAAACTTGAAACAATAGAGCAGCTTAGCCAATCACAAGTCAGCTGTTGCAAGCTGGATTTATCTTTGGTAGCCTGTGACATGAAGCTGTGTTCTAGAATGAGGCGAAAGAGTCTCTGAGGGGAGAAAGATGGAAGGAGTTGGTGAGAGCAGTCTGTGTTTTTGATGGTGTCACTATAGTGCTTATAAATAAATATGGTTCAACATACAAGTTGCAGAGTAATGAACGAGAACCCCTAACAAATTTATGACGAGTTGGAAGAGCAAGTGCCTGGGGACAGGCACTGCAACCATCACACCTAAAGAAGATTTAACAGACGTGCCAAGGGAAAAAAAACTACAAAAAAGTGAAGATGTGCTTTTTTAATAGGTTTGAAGATTTCTCTGCTGACTACTGGATTTCAGGTATCATTCCTGTTTTAAAGAAGATATCAATTGGATGTGACTGTTGGAGGTTGGGTGCGCAAGCTTGCCATCACGCTTCACTGAGAGTGCGGGCCCTCACTATATTCATAGGTACTGCTAGTGATTCCACAGTTGAATTTGCAGTCATTCTGGAGCATGAGAGGATCACATGAGCAGTAGTGTACTTCATCAACACATTGTTTCCAACTTATGAGGTGTGACCTGACATTGCTCATGCAAATCCATCACGTGATGCCCCTATTTTGGATATGGCAACCACACCTGATGTCACTCATATAACATTGCCCTTTTGGATTATAAAACCATCTTGTATGAGTGCAATCACAGGTAAACCTTCTCCTTTTTATAGAAGAGAATCATTTAAAAGTATTGGATTTTTTACTCCAAGTAAGATAAGAGATGTTTACAGGTGATGGAATCAAGTTTTTAAGTCACAATGAACAGTGGTTTGGGATCTTTTGCATAGTTCGTGGAACATTTTTGGATTACAATTTTCACCACACACAAAGTAATTCTGTTTTTTCTCTCTTTGGGGTTTTCTCTGTTGTGTTTGTTGTTGTTCCAGTTACTATATTTGGGTCATTATTTATTTATCATTTTATTTTCGCTTGTAATGGCTGCAGCAAGTATGACCCAATCTCAACCCTTTTTGACTGATACGGGCGAACCTCTACTTTCTTACAAAAAAATTAATACATTATTTGATTCATATTTGGTATGCATTGGGGGAGATATATTCTCACTGGCATGAAAGCAAGGCATAGTGGTGCACCCTTTAGGGGTAGAAGGAAGGAATATATATGACAGTCTATATGAGATACTAATGGTTGTGGGGGAGGCTAATCCTGGTGATTTATCTGAGATGTCTACACAAATGTTAGAGTTGCAATTTGGATCACAAACTAATGTTGTGATGGACAAAAATAAACAAGGGAAAGCAGAGACAATTTTGAGGTATTTTATAGCCCTTAGAGTCTTGACAAATACATGTGAATTTGGAGAGTTGACAGATTCATTAAAATGGGACCTACTGGTGCACTGCACTAATAATCCAAGAGCACATGAGACACTGTCAGCAAAGAATCCTAACTTGAAAGGTGCTTTATCCTCAATAAAATGTATGGAGCACACAATCAGACAGATGATGGAAAAAAACATCTGAGGATAGAATGGGATCTGAGATTTCTAGCATGACAATGGATAGCGCTGAGAGCAGCACCGAGTTGAAAAACACAATGTAGAAGTACAGAAATGTGTTTCCAAAAAATTCAGATGTTGCATATGAGGCAGCACCACACATGGCTCCAGTGGTTCAAATTGATTGGCATGAATGTCTGGGTGCCAGAAGTATGGCAAAAGGGAGCATCAGTATGAAAAAGCCAAGACGAAGACAAAGACTAGATGTAGATGGTTGACCAAATACAAGATGTGCAAGATGTTCCTAGCAGGTTTATTGTCCAGGATACACATTTTGTATCTGATGTTAATGAATCAGATGTGGGGGTGGTAAAAGATGCCAGAATGTAAGACTGTTGTAGGAGACAAAGAAGTAGATGTACTAGCTGATTCAGGATCACCTTATACCCTTATTGGTGATGAAACTTGGGAAAGAATATTTGGAAAAGATGGTCTCAGCTTACGTGACCCAGATATTTATCCAGTGGGGGATGGGGTGTTAAAGTTGATTTGTTGGGATAGGTTCCCATGTTAATAACATTCAAGGGGAAACAAAGCATTGGTAAACTTTATGTGGCAAAAAGGAGTGACAATCTATTGGAGTAGCATCATCAATGTGATCTAGGGGTCACACTAAACCTGAATTCTAAGCCTCAAGTGATGGTGGTGGCTTAAGTGGGTGCTGATGGTGATATTTTTAAAACATTCCTGAAGTGTTTAAAGAAGGTCTGGGATTACTGCATGATTTTTAACATAAAATTATTCTTAGAGTGGTGTGGTGCCAGTTGTTCATAGAGTTCGGAAAGTACCACACTTGATATTAGAACAATTAAGATTGGAAATCGAGAAATTGAAGAGTATGTGAGTAATTGAGGATATCCAATCTTCAGAGTGGGTGACACCCATATTGTGGCATCTAATGGAGGAGGGAAAAGCATTCATGTGTGTTGAGCTGGAAGATTTGAATACATGCATATGGGTAGACATGCAATCTTTGCCCAATATTACAGAAGAACATTCATCGTTAAAAACGCCCAGGTTTTCAGTGTAATGGCCTATCATCAGCTTATCATCAGCTTGTTATCAGTGAAGCGAGATACATAAATGTAGCAGAAGAGCGTACTCTTGCTACTTGACTGGCCAAGAGGAACTCTCGAGAAGGAGTAAACCCTCCTGTGTTATAACACTGATTCACAAACAGTACTCCCCCTGATATTCTAACTGTATTAACTGGTTTACTGTTGATGATGGATCCTGAACGAGCAGTGGTGGAAAATCGCTATGTGAAGCTGTGGATCATGAGCCACTACGAAGTGGGAAAGGAGGCAAGTCCTTTTGTTTTATATTCCCTCACACACCCGAGTGGTGTCATGCTTCATCATCGGGACACCCTGACGCCTAAAAGTCGGGGTAGGCTTGCCCATATTTGAAGGAGCTCTTAGAGAGGTATTTGGCCAGGGGGATAAAGATTTAAAAATACACAGACAGATCCCAGTTTCCTTTTATTCTTGAATCTGCCAGGGATATTAAAAAGGAATAAAATAGGGTCATATGGGATATTATGGTCCTAAGCCCCAATGCCAACATGTTTCAGTCCACTTTATGCCCCTTAAAGGTGCTGGACTTTCTTCATGGCGATGATGTGGTTACCCCCTGGAATAACTGTAGTACGAGAATTTCCCTATACTATTCATAAAAAGGGCGGATAGCTGCTCCTTTGAGTAATATCATAACCTCTAGTTATGTATAGTCACTCCATCCCGGTGTGGGAGAGGCTATACTTCACGTGGAACCTCACATAAAAATCGGGTAGTCCTGTAGTCAAACAGTCCTCAAGGGTCCTGCCCAGGGGCGTATCCTATTCACACTGAAAAGGATACACCACGGGGCAGGACCCTTGAGAACTGTTTGACTACAGGGCTACCTCATTGTTATGTAAGGTTCCACATGAAGTATAGCCGCTCCCACACCGGGATGGAGTGACTATATATAACTAGAGATTATGATATTAGCCAAAGGAGCAGCTATCTGCCCTTTTTATGAATGTGTCAGTACTGTGATGTCAAAAACGGCAATTGAATTCCTTGAGGAAGAGTCTGCCGGGCCAGGTATACTTGAGACCATTGTAGCAGATAATGGGGTCCAGTTGGTGTCTCGGGAGATAAAGTTTTTCAACAATTCGTCCATATCGCACCATCGCAGATCTCTTCATCAACCTCAGGGAAATATTCTTGCAGGAAGGCCAGGTCAAAATTGGTTCCTAGATGTTTGAACATCAGTAAAGGAGTTAGATGTTCAGATAATAAGACTGTGAGAGAATTACACAACACTAAAGGAAGTATAAGGACAGATTTGATTAACCTCATGGTGTAGATATTGGCAAATGGAAGGTTGGTGATGTGGTATGGGTAAAAGCAACACGAATGCGTCCTCATGAAATAAAAGTGGTCAAAAGATATGCTGTGATTTTAGACTAGGGTGATGTCTGGAGCATGTTTCGTCTCACAAGAGCTTTAAACACATCTGAATCCAAGGAGCAATTGTCACTTCATGATAAAACTTCAATTGCACAATATCTGATGAGAAGACTTTGTTGAGGGATGTATCTTGAGGGAAGAAGTTTTCAACCATGTTTTCATCCTAGAAGGATCATGAGGCAGCCTGGGTGGATGAAAGATTTTATTTCTTCATAATTGTTGTTATTTATATCATATTGTTAACTCAAACATTTTTTGCTTTACATATGGTTTATATTGTGAATTCAGACATTACTATTGTAGATACTGTTGTGCAAATTGCTTTGGATGCCATATTTTTATAAAGTTATTGAGTTGTTTTCTCTTGGTAGTGTGAGGATTGTGTTGTGGGATGAATGTATCTATGGAATACTGTGTGTCATGCAGCTGTGTTATATAAAGTGGGGAAAGAATCTCGGAATAGAGAAAGCTGGAAGGAGTGGAGAGAGCAATGCGTTTTGTTAATTGTGTTACTTTGATGCTTTATTAATAAACATGTTTTAACACACAACTTACAGAGTGATGAAGAGGAACTCTTAATTCATATCCAGTAACCCTTTCAGGAACCTGAAATGCGCAGGTCAGAATCGAGCATGTTCACAATATAGTATATTTAAAGAAATGTTGGGGCATATTATCAACAAATATCGATATTTATCGCTAAGTAGGGTTAGCGGCAATTTTTTTATCGCTGCGCATCAGGGGATTTTATCGCTGAGATAACGTGCTATTAGCAACGTTTATCTCAAAAGCAATAAAATTCCCGGCGATAGCGGCACAATCCGTGAATATCGCTGAGAATACAGCGATATTCACGCATTATGGCTAACAGGGTCTTAGCCATTATATCCACCTTCCATTGGATATAATGGCTAAGAACTGGTCTGAGCAGGTGATAGTTTTTGGAGATATTCGCGCTTAGCGCGAATATTTCCATTGCTACACCTGTGTTGGTAATAGGCGATAGCGATGTTAGCGACTGCTTTCAGTCCCTAACAGGTTGGGTACGCCCACTTTGAATGTCATTAGCGATAAATATCGCTGACATGCAAAGCGGGCCCCAAACCGCTCGCTATCGCCTACAAGCTGTCGCTAACTGCTGTTAGCGACAGCTTGCTAATAGGGCGATAGTATTACCACCGCTTAGCGGCCAAAAACGGCCGCTAAAGCGGCGAAAATTGCCTATCGCCCCCCTTGATAATATACCTGTTGTTTGTTGCAGCAAAGGCGCTTTAACACATCACACTTATTAACATTTACACCCAAAGAACAGTTTTCACCTTTCAGACAAAATCCTCAAAGTGTGCACCATAAACAAAGTTGAGCAAAAAAAAAAAACTCTTTTGAAAAGCAATATTTAACAATGTAAAACAGAAAAACAGATTTAGCAATCAAAGGAAATGTAGGACTGCTCTTTTTGAAGTAAAACTAGCAAAAACATGTATATTTACCCAGTAAAAAGGAGTGGGTCAGGGAGCGGGGAAA
Organism: Lissotriton helveticus; assembly: GCF_964261635.1. NCBI lineage: Eukaryota > Metazoa > Chordata > Amphibia > Caudata > Salamandridae > Lissotriton > Lissotriton helveticus. Next base: position 1,011,612,414 of record NC_136067.1, read on the forward strand.
TGTCAGGAGAGCTTTGAAAGCAAAGATGTCTAAATGCTAAGGGGCATATTTATGGACAAGTGGCGCAGGGCAGTGCAGCAAGTCATCTTGCTACTCTATCCTGCTTCACTGGGTAAGGGCAGGAATGTACCATATTTAAGCAATGGAGTGCATTCCTGTCCTTTCCCCCTGCTCTGGCACTGTTTCGGCAGTCTAGCGCCAATGCAGGCACCCTTGCTCCATGGTGCAAGGGTGCCTGTGTTGCAGGCAGGACTGTTTTTGTGCAAGATTGTGCATCTTACTGAACAAAAACAAGCCATAGAGGCATTTTCCTCTTTCTATGTGTGCTGCAGAACGCAGCACACATAAAAAGAAGGGGGGAAAAGGGGAGGCGTATCTTTTTAGTGCATTCCCAGGTTTACAAGATTTGGTAAATATGGGAATGCGTCAAAGACCAAGGGAGTTATGTGGGAACACCCATGCAATGCCCATGGAATACCTTCCCAGAGCAGAGTAAGGCAGCGCAGCGCAAATTGCTGCATTCCCTCACTCCAGATTTATAGAGAACTTATTGCCATGCAAAGTGGTCATGCGTGGCTTCATGAATCTGACTTAAGTTTCGCATCGCTCTTGCACCACATTGTGTGATGGAAGAGCAACACAAACCACCTTGTAAGTTGGCACCTAGGTTTTTAGAGAGATCTGGGATTAATTTGTCTTAAGAGGCCAAAGCAATTATTTGTAGTTTCACATGGGACAAGTTTCAAATCTATATATCTGCAACAAAATAGATAAAGTATATATTTTAATATACAAACTACTACGAACAAAAAATGTTTATCATGCACATCTATATGAGTGGGTTGTATCTTCAAAAACCTGTACTTTGACAGAAATAATTCTGAATCAATCCATGGCTGGGTAAGCCCCAGCTACTCTAAAGTGTGAGAGGCATAACGAAAAATGTGGGGCCCCATGCAGAATGTGATGAGGGGCCGCTTAGTCTCCCATATCGCACAGATATTCATTGGCCATGGGTGGAATAGGGGCCCCCCTCAATGGTTGGATAGCCCGTGAAAGGTTGGAGTTATGTCAAACCCTCCAACATTTCACAATTTTGTTTACAAAAATGCAAACAAATTCAATTTTTTAATACCCACCCATCACAATATTGCAACAGTAGAGAATGAAAATTTAAAAATGCAACAATCTTTCGGCATCAAGAATCATCACACAAATTCACATCAAACAGGCACAGCAGTTGCCTGCCATCAGTGCAGCCCTTGTATCTGTGGTTTGGGTGGGAGAATATGCTGGGCACATACACCACCCTCTGCAATTATTGAACGGTGAATGCTTTCAATGTGCAAGTATGTGTGTATAAATGAGGGGCCAATTGCCAAAAAAGTGAGATAACGAGAGAGAACAAAAGAGAAAAAAAGACTTAAAAAGCCTGATTGAGATCTTGGTGGACGGGTTACTCCGTCACAAAGGTGATAGATATCCCGTCCTCCGAAATATATATGGGATTTATATTTATGCGGAAGTGCCCAAAGTGTTTGAAGGGTCCAAAGTATTTGGAGGGGATGTTGAATGTCAGAATGTCAAGAATAAAAATAGAAACCAACAAAAAATATGGTTACTAAAATATAAACTACCACAATATTGTTGAGGTAATTCTATACACCTAAGTATAGTTTTAGTATTCTTAATTGCAGATCTATTTGCATTGACAATAAACATATCAGAAAATGTTCATAGATGTGGAACAAAAAGTCATAAATTCATACTTACCTGCAGGAGCGGCTCTGACCGCACACGGGTGGTGGGCGGGGAGGGGGTACTGAAAATGAGAAAAAAAACACTTACCGGGCTACAGCCAACTCCAGCCTCTACTCCGCCCTCTTCTTATATTCCTCCTTTCTGGAGTGCGGCAGCAGGAAGGACCCAGGCTCCCCTAAATCAATCACAATGCTGCAATGCAGCGTTGTGATTGGTCCGAGCCCTGTGAGCAGCGCTCAGACGGGGAATGGGAGCCTGGGTATGTTCTCCACCCAGCCCAGATTGTAATGCAATCTGGCCAGAGAACATGCAAAGTGCATATGAATGTTTGATTGGCCTGAGACGGCCATCCAAACTTTCATGCGCACTTTGAGAGGGCAAACCACTCCTCCCCCTGGCCCCTGCTCTGTCAGCCGAGCAGCCCCCCTCCCCCTGAACCAGGAAAAGGAAAACTAAAATGATGATAACGTTCGTTATCATCTTTCTAGTTTTCCTTTAACTACTGCTCGCAGAACAGTGGGGTGGTGCTCCTCCACCTTAGCGGAGAAGCCACCGCTGCTTACATGCACAGGATTACCTTCACGATAAGGATGGCAGTCAATAATAGGGCTATGATTCTTTTGTATGACTCTGTTTAAAATAGTAGAATATTGGTGGGATGCATGCTCTGAGAAATGGTTAGCCACCAGCAGACCCATTGAACCCTGATAATTGCTGTATTTACTACCCCAAAAGCAGTCAAAGATGCAATTTTCCTTGACCAGTTACAGTTACAGCTTGTGGTGACCTTCTTCTTCTTAAGAATAAGTGCAATGAAAGAAGCTATAAAAATATATGTAGTTGGCAGGTCCTCCTCTGCACATATCATAACATTCAGTAGACTGTCAGGCTCCAGAGCTTTACACTTCAAAGAACCAGTCATCACAGTTATTCTGATAATGTTTTCCATATGTATTTCTTCACACACCTCTCAGGTGACACAATCAGATGCAATTATATTTCTCTAAAGATTGGTGAAGTGCCTTTTCCCAAAGGGCAGAGCAAATGCAGGGCTACTCTGACATGAATGGAAAAAGGACAAGAACTTTAATAAAAAAATATAGGATCAAGAACATTCCCACCTAGTTCGGTCTTTGTGGGCTATCAATCATGCAGTGTTGGAGCATGTCTTTTACTTGGTCCATCTTTCTATGATTTTGTTTTGGAAAGTCCTTCACCTACATCTCTGTACCTATCTAAAAACTGAATTAGTGCAAACATATCTTTACAAAAAGTCACTGTATGTTCATCATCAATAGCTTTCTTAGATTATTAAAAACAATCATAAAAGCACCACACAAAAAATAAATTAAACATCATAAATAAAAATACAATACGAGAAAGGCGTTACAACATAAAAAAGAGCTTTAAAAGTTAATCAAATTGCGCTTACGAATGGCCATCTTAAAGAAGTAACCTATATTAGAACACGCAAAATAATTTGAGATCATACCAAAAAAATGCAAGGCAGGTCTATACTGCCTAAAACCATATAATTTTAAGAATAGCTCAACAAATTTCCTTATCAGAAGCTTGTGATAAGAACAACAAAAAAACAAAGTGAGCTATTTCTTGTGGTGAAGAATAATCACATGGACAAATTAGAATAGATGAAATGAGAAATTGCCCATCTGGCAAACACAGTTGAGATCTAATAGTCCCCAGCCCAAATTTAAACATGAGTTCTTTGTCCACATCAAAAACAGCTTCAAATGAGGGGAAGTTTTGACAATAGCATAATCGCGAAGCATTGGTTTACCCAATTTTGCCACACAAAATGATAAAGTTATTTCTTAACCAGAATAATGTCATGTTTTGGATAGCAAGTGCGAAGACCTAACCAGGACAGGATAGCCTATTGCTTAGAGAGTGGACTCAATATATTTAAACTAGGGTAATAAGTGACCTTTATCCAATGCCAAACAAAATATAATAATGGCTCGATTGAGGCTGCTGAGTCTGCTGGTCCAGACAGTGACCCAAAGCGTGCTACTTGGATAATGTCTTTCACAAATTGTATATCCAATTCTTCATGCATAGAAGAAATGGGGTAAGCCTAACAGTTGATGGCGAAATTAAGTTTCATCAGCCTGCAGGTTAGCAACATACCTACACCCCCAAACTCCAGCCCCCATATGTTAGAACTGAGAGGCACTTACGCTCATAGACGTCCAACAGGGGTGCAACAGGGGTGCAACAGTCTTCTTCCCACCCATTTAGCAAAATCGAAAAGTCACTACAACTTGCTTATAAAGGGACCTCTCTGCACAGTACGTGCCAGCCAATTGCGTTGAGTGAAAAATGATGCCTAAATAAGGAAGACTATTTAACGTTTCTATAAAACCCATTCAGAAAATTGGGCCTATTTTTGATGTTTTTGCCCCATATACCGTAACCTTAGGGCCTCATTTATGACAGGCTGGTTTTTTGAAGATTGCAGCTCTGCAGAACACATAGAAAGAGAAAATACCTCCCCGGAATGCTTTTGTGCAGGAAGACAAACCTTCCTTCACAAAAATAATCCTGCATGCAACACAGGCACCTTTGCACCATGGTGCAAGGGTGCCTAGGTTGGAGCAAGGCATCTAAATCGGTGCCAGCACAAGGAAAAAACAGGAATGCACCATATTACCTTAAGGACAGCGCATTCCTGCCCTTCCCTGTCACATAGTGCAGCACAGCAAGGTGACTCACTGCACTACGTGACTTTCTCATAATTGAGGCCCTTAGTCTTTGAGATGTTTGTCTCAAGGTCCAAGTCATCCATGAATTGTACAAAGCTACCGATTAGACCATTAGGAAGGCAAGATAGCAGGATGGCATCGTCTGCATAAAGCTGAGCTGGGATGGAAGCAGAGTTAACCTTTGACAGATCATTTTCCCAATTTTCTCAGCACGCATTAAGCCTGTTAAAGTAAAGCGAAAATAGGATGAGTGCAAGGACACTGCCTTGTCGCACCACCCGCTCTACAACAAATGAATCAGTGCATTTGCCTTCTGACTCAAACCTTAGAGCGGCGCTGATATTCCAGTGCAAGGCCCTTAGGAAATTAACAAGATCTAGGTCCACACCCAACTCATTCGGGATGTTCCAAAGTTTGCTCCAATTTACTCTTTTGAAAACACTAATCAAATCCATTAAGGTGAGGTATAAGACCCAACCTTTAGCACTTCTGTATGTATTAATAACCAAATATAGACTAAGACTTTGTTCAAGAGTGCGTAAACTGGCTCCAAAACCATATTGAACTGACAAGACAATGTTATTCTGCTCTGACCAATTTTCAATCTTGCTCAGTACTATCCACCCAATGATGTTGACAAATGAGTGTGAGAGCGATATGGGTCTATAGCAGCGTGGGCCATACCTGGATCCATTTTTAAAGGATGTATGTTGATACAACGCAAAGAAAAACATCGTATGTTATTACATTGCATTTTTCACATCGCATGCACCGTTACATCGCATGAATTAGCCACACAAACCATTACATCTCATTCCCCTGCACAAGCATAAAAAATACCTTTTCAACGCACAGAAATACCACGCATTCAATTACACTGTAAAATTCTCCCTAACGGCCCCACAAACACTAATATAGAAACCTTCCAAACACAGTATGACCCCCTCACACTACCCTCAACCCTAACCCTAACCCCTAAAGCCAAAAACAGTACCCTACACTACTCTTAACCCTAAGCCCTAACTCGTAAAGCCAAAAACAGTACCCTACACCACTCTTAACCCTAAGCCCTAACCCCTAAAGCCAAAAACAGTACCCTGCACTACTCTTCACCCTAAGCCCTAAGCCTTAATCCATAAAGCCAAAAACAGTACCCCGCACTACTATTAACTATAAGCCACAAAGCCAAAAGCAGTACTCTACACCACTCTTAACACTAAGCCCTAAAGCCTAAAACACTACCATATTCTACTTTCTCAACCCTAAGCCCTAAACCCTAGCCCCTAAAGCCTAAAACATTACCCTCCACTACACTCCCCATCAACTACCCTAAACCGTAAAACATTACGAGTCCAGCGTCGTCCTTACCTGGCTCTCGTTGTGGTTCCAGCGTTGTCTCCCCGTCCCGGCGCACGACCTTCCCGGAGCCTGGCCCGGCTCACGACCTGTCGGTGTCAAAGCATGCGTTTTAATGTCGCATTTGATGTAATTGCGTTGGTAGTGAACGCACGCGTCGTAATGTCACGTGCATTGTGACGGCACCCGACATAAACGCATGCATTGAGATGGTTGCCCTTTTTAAACACTGGAGCAATTACTGCAATATACCAGCAGCTGGGGAGCCTACTGGTACAGAACAATTTGAAACCTTAGTAAGAATAGTGTTAGACCTGGCATCTTTTGGTATGTTTCCCTGTTTTTTTTGCTTTCTGACCTCCTGGTTTTGACTTTGTTATTGCTGGTTTCGTGTCTCTGTGCACTTTCTCACTGCTGATCAGTGTTAATGTGTAAGTGCTCCAACAATAATTGTTTTTATGGATTGGTGTTTACATAGTTGGCTTATTTGATTAACCTTTAAGTCCCTAGTACAGTGCACTGTGTGTGCCCAGGGCCTGAAATTCAAATGCAGCTAGTGGGCCTGCAGCACTGGTGGTGCCACGCACACAAGCAGCCCTTCAAAAGATTCTCAGACCTGCCACTGCAGTGTCTGCAAGCAGTTGTTACTGTCACGTCGACGTGGCAAGTGCACCCACTTACCATGCCTCAAACCTTCCCTTTTCTTACATGTAAGACACCCCTAAGGTATGCCCATTATACCCCCATGGGCAGGGTGGAGTGTATGTGAAAGGTAAGACATGTACTGTGTGTGTGACATGTCCTGATAGTGAATTACAGTGTATTTTGTTTTTCACTATTGATAGGCAAACTGTCCCATAGGATAGAATGGGAGATACTTTGTAATGATAGAGGAATGGAGTTTGAACTCTCTGAACTCAGAATTTAATAACACATCTTTTAGTAAAGATGGTTTTTAAATTGTGTTTGAAAACACCCCTTTCAGAAAGTAGGCATTTGTCTTGATTAACCATCCTGTGTGCCGCTGCTGGGTTGTGGATTGACTGTCTGGCTTTGGAGTGACAGGGGCTGGGTATGTGTATTCACTGTAGACAGACACTGGGAGGGGGGCTGAGGTTTGTGCTGCCTTTCCTGGATGAGTCAGGGCTGGGCTGAATAGACCTGGGCTGCATTTAGAGTAGTGGAAGGAGATTTCCTTGCATCTGAATAGGCCTGGTCTGCCTTACACAATGCTGTCTCCACCTCCTGCCAGGAAGCTGGGCCAGAGAGGACAGAACTGGTTTGGATTAAGCACAGAGACTCTCTGCCACAAGAGAACATAGGGAAATGTAGTATAAATATTGGGCCCCAGACCCCAGAACTTTAGAACTCTTTTGTACTCAGAAACCTGCCAAGAAGAAGAGCTGGAGAAGCTGTGAGGAAGAACTACCACTTTGCTGTGTGCTTTGATGTGTTGGCCTTCAGTGGCTGCTTTTTTCTTGGGCAGAGAAAGGACTGGACTGAACTTTCTGCAACTTCTTTGGTTGAGTTTCTCCAAGGGCTTGAGTGAGAGCTTTCCTCTGTTCAAGAAGTCTCAGGAACAGCAAGACTTCAGTTTAATCTGCTGCTAGCACTAGAAACAGTGGGGCATATTATCAAGGGGGTTTATCTCCGCTTTTTTGGCTTTAAAAGCCAAGAAAACGGAGATAAAATTATCTCCCTATTACCAAGCTGTCGCTGACACCAGTTAGCGACAGCTAATAGGAGATAGCGACCATCTTGGGCCCCGCTTTGCATGTCAGTGATATTTATCACTAATGACATGCAAAGTGGGCGTGCCATTTGTCTTGATTAACCATCCTGTGTGCCTCTGCTGGGTTGTGGATTGACTGTCTGGCTTTGGAGTGACAGGGGCTGGGTATGTGTATTCACTGTAGACAGACACTGGGAGGGGGGCTGAGGTTTGTGCTGCCTTTCCTGGATGAGTCAGGGCTGGGCTGAATAGACCTGGGCTGCATTTAGAGTAGTGGAAGGAGATTTCCTTGCATCTGAATAGGCCTGGTCTGCCTTACACAATGCTGTCTCCACCTCCTGCCAGGAAGCTGGGCCAGAGAGGACAGAACTGGTTTGGATTAAGCACAGAGACTCTCTGCCACAAGAGAACATAGGGAAATGTAGTATAAATATTGGGCCCCAGACCCCAGAACTTTAGAACTCTTTTGTACTCAGAAACCTGCCAAGAAGAAGAGCTGGAGAAGCTGTGAGGAAGAACTACCACTTTGCTGTGTGCTTTGATGTGTTGGCCTTCAGTGGCTGCTTTTTTCTTGGGCAGAGAAAGGACTGGACTGAACTTTCTGCAACTTCTTTGGTTGAGTTTCTCCAAGGGCTTGAGTGAGAGCTTTCCTCTGTTCAAGAAGTCTCAGGAACAGCAAGACTTCAGTTTAATCTGCTGCTAGCACTAGAAACAGTGGGGCATATTATCAAGGGGGTTTATCTCCGCTTTTTTGGCTTTAAAAGCCAAGAAAACGGAGATAAAATTATCTCCCTATTACCAAGCTGTCGCTGACACCAGTTAGCGACAGCTAATAGGAGATAGCGACCATCTTGGGCCCCGCTTTGCATGTCAGTGATATTTATCACTAATGACATGCAAAGTGGGCGTGCCAAGATGTTAGCGACTGGAAACAGTCGCTAACATCGCTATCTCCTATTACCAACTTTTGAAGATATTTGCGCTAAGCGCGAATATCTCCAAAAGCTAACACCTGCACAGGAGCAGTTCTTAGCCATGTTATCCAATGGGAGGTGGATAACATGGCTAAGAGCATTTGCTCGATAATGCATGAATATCGCTGACTTTTCAGTGATATTCATGCATTGCGGCCGTTTTTTATCGCATTTGCGATAAACCTTGCTAATAGCAAGGTTTATCTGCGATAAAAATTGCCGATTTGCGGCGATAATTTTTGTCTCTAAACAAGTTAGAGACAAAAATTATCGCTAGGTGTTGGTAATATGCCCCAGTGTGTTTTGTGCTGCAACAGAAGAAAAAGCAACCTGACACCGTCGATAACACCGCTGCTGGCTCTGTGTGCTGAAGGCACTGCAGAGGTCACCGCACTTTGCGCTGCAACTCTGGTCTCGCCAATGAAGCCGGGCGATGCTGCCACTGAGCCACTGCTTACACCGTGACCTGTGGGCACCACAGTTTGCACCAGCTCGCTTCACACCTCCGCCCTGGTATCCCTGATGACGAAGCTCCACGCTGACATCGACACCCCTGCTTGCACCGCGGTTCGAGGGCACTGCTCATAAGTTATTTGACAGTCCACCCTCTTCCCGCACCACAGCCCTGGCCTACCGACTCCAGAGCCATCAACTCCGGTTTGTCACATCAGTCAACGACAGCCCACCTGCAATGACACCGCCGCAGCTTGCACCATGACATGCGAGCACCGCAACGAGCACCGCATCACTTCACACTGCACCCCTGGTCTCACTGACACCACTGGATGACCGTCACCGAGCCGCTGCCTGCACCACAACCTGAGGGCATTGAACACTGCATTGCGGCACTTCGCACCGCAGCCCTGATGTCTGCCGACGCCAGTGCTTCCAACTTTAACCGCGAGGAGATTGATCTGCAACGTGTGTGACTTCAAGGGCCTGATGACTCCTGCATCGACCTCCAGAACCAAAGCCTGCCGGGGCTGGCTCTTCGGAGCTCAATGAGAGGTCACCAACATCCTGCATTTCTAAAAGGTACAGTTTTGAGGGTCTTCCCAACACCGTAGCTGACCCATGACACTGCGGTCAACCAGACTGTTTGGATTTGTTGTTCATGATGCAGTGATAGCCCTGGGCAAGGCTATTGACTTCAAGGACCTGTATTTTAAGCCTATTTTTGATTCTTTATATTTTTGAGAACTGGAAGGTGGACTTTTATCGTTTTTGCTTCTGTTTGCCCAGATAAAATATTGGTTCTTTTTCTAAAACTGGTGTGGTGTCCTTTTGTAGTGTTTTCACTGTATTACTGTTGGTCATGTGCTAATACTTTACACACTGCCTCTGAGATAAGCCTGACTGCTCGTGCCAAGCTACCAAAAGGTTGAGCAGGGGTTATTTTAGAAGTGTATCCTCTTTATCCTGACTAGGAAGAAGGGTCCCTACTTGGACTGAGTAACAACCTGGCAACTAGAGATCCCCATTTCTAACAAATAGGGGCCCACAAGTCAGGGTTGCTCTTATACTTGTACACAGGGACTCCATCGAGACCAGGCACTTTCTGTGAGAGGCTTTCATTAATCGCATGCAAAACCTCATCCAGGCGGAACCTAATATCGCTGCAGTCATTTTGGATTTTTACCATCTTTAACTTATGCCGGTACTTGCGGTGATGACAGCCAGCGCTCATTTGTGAAGACCGGGATCTTTTTTTCATACTTGACCCAGAGCAAGTGAGAGAAACTCAAAAAATTAAGAAAAGAAAGAGAAAGAAGAAGACAGGAAATCATTGACAAAGGGAAAGAGCAGGGTTGGAAAAGAATGTGCAAGAGTGAGATACAGGGACAGGAAGTGTAGGTCGGTAAAAGAAAGACACTCTGTCAAAAAACAATTCCCCTGGGGTTTATTTTAAGCATCTAGATCCACTCTATCATGCATACACATTAATATCACCCATACACTTATTGCGTCACCAACCTTACATGGAAACGTTATGAAAAGTACAATATTTTTTATTTTTGCTTGTATTCTTTATCAAAATCAATAAAATAAAAACATTGTTTTACACATATAAAAAAAGTGAGTTTCAAAAGAATGCATATACAATTTACTACACTTTAAATGTCGACATTGGTTAAAAACATGATTTAAAAACGACCATATCTGAAACTATTACAATATAGTATTAAGCATCACATAAATGGATATTCAAACTGCACACTCCAAGTGTATGACACTGAACTATATAAACCTGGTTCAGCCCTATTCCAAAAATGTCTTTCTCCTAGTCGAACCAGGTAGTCTCTTGGGTGCACTTCTCAAAGCAAAGCGACGCGTTTCGGTGGCATAAACTGATAGACCACCTTCTTCAGGCTTAGAACAACCATAAACGATCTCCCAACACAATCCGAAATCTAAATCCTCAGTAGAATGGGGGATCTGACTCCTGCTCAACAGGTGGCTGTTCGGTCCACATGTACCCCACACTATTTGTCTAGTGTGGAGAATTGAGCTTCTGCTCTACTCTTAGTGCCTTCTTTCTTATATTTTCTTAGGGAAACCCCAGCGATGACAATAATTAATTCAGTTCATAAGGTTAACCATCTCTTCTCTCCTGAAGAATATCAGCAATGCTTTATTGAAGCTTGATATTATAAAACCACAGGAGCCATGGCATCTCAGGCGTCTACAATGATAAAGACCCCCTGTTCCGGTCACCTTGATATTGGCAAATCGCTGTACCGGGACCAAATAGTCTCCGCGCTTGCTCCTATGTCCTGCCAAAGTGTGAAGAGTATAAGAAAGATCCATGAGGTGCAAGCAAGAGTAGGAAGCTTCGGGATTTTGAAAAAACAGCAATCAACGGTGCTGGAGGCGAGCTCTCAAGAAACATTTGATGCCCTTGCACTTATGTTTTCATTTATTTATGTATCACAAAAATAAGTATTGTTCATCGCACCTTTTGGAAGTAAACAACAAGTAAGGGGGATTTAAAGCAGAGCGAAACAGAACTGAGAAAGCAATACAAGAAATCAAGGCAATAAGAGAGCATATAAAGGGTTTTATATGAGTGTGGTTCATTACAACATTCGCGCCACAGGTGCCATCCAAACTGCTGATGACATGAAAGTTGAGTAGCATTTACAAGATACAATCAATGCATGACAGCATTGCATTCAGGTACCTCTTAGACAATGGCAGAAGCAACAGTAACTATAGCCTCTTGGTGTGACAAAAAAACAACAAGCGGCAGCTAGTTGTGAAGTAACCACAACAAAAGCTCTGAGCTTAGCAGAATCTTTGAACCACAGTTAATAGGCTTAGAAAAATTAGCAGTTCTCTTTATCATTGAGTTATGTTTCCTAAAAATAAATGAGGGTGCTGATTCATGTATGTGTACAGACGTAGTTCGACAGGAGTTTGGTTTTACATAATATCATATTCTTTTGTAAATTGCCCTAAAACGTCCAACTACCTTTCACTGAAAGTTCGAAGAGTGCACAGACCTTTCTATTTGGACTGCTTGTATATGTATGTTCGTGAATAATTCAATTGTATACCCATTTTTTAGGCCAATTCACAAATGCACGTGAGAGTACTAAAAGAGTACAGAAGGAGTACTACTTAACATACACCAAAATGCCCCTGTAAGACATTAAAATTTCAAAATCAAACTCAAAATCAACATTCAAAATAAGATGAATAGAACAAGGTGTTGGGGATTCCACAGTGCCCAATACAATAAATCGCACCTATTGGCCATATAAGAAAGTTAGACACGTATAACTTGTTGAATCTGCAAATTGTTTCTTTTTGATCGAAACAGTTTTTCTAAAACTTGAGCCTTCACAGATATTCTAAACGTTGAGAGTCCAGCATTGGTTAGGATTGGCTGCTATATTGGAAGAAGATTATCAGAAAGAATAGACAATCAAATTGTGATTTTATTTTTCCCCAAAACAAAGATGATATAGTATTTTATGTGTATCTGGTATGTCATTGACATTACATACATCATTTGAGAACTGAGCTACAAGTTACTTATTTGCCAAAGAGGAAAAAAAAGAAGTACAAAACAAACGTTGCAGAAATATTAGGAGAAAAAAAAATATGCCCGATGCAATCAAACAACAAACATAGAACAACATCCGGTGTTCCTAGGTCTTTTGCCTTCACGTACGCCCTTGGAGCAGTGCAGGCTCTGATTGGCTTACGTTTTCTCAATTCTCATTGAACGCAGCTTAGGCAGGCTTAAAGCTGGGAGGTAGACTCTGATCGGTTGCAATTCTGACAGCGTGCAATGCTGACATGGGGGCACGGAACAGCTCGATGTCACAGGTGCCTTTTATTTTTGTAAAAGTGCTTTATTAGAACTCTGAATGCCCTGCTTTACAGAGCACTCATGGACAACCTAGGGAAAAAGATACATGAGGGCAGTGCCATCTTAAAGCATAGACACACTAGGCAGTTGCCCGGGGGCCCCACAAACATAGGGGCGCCATGCAGACCAGAACTTAACACACATTTTCTCTTTAACAATTTTATTCCTATGAGTGGTTGTGTAGCCAGGGCCCAGTGCATTGCTTTGCCCAGGGGCCTATAATGCTCTTAGGAATGCCCTGCATGAGGGTGTGTCAGGGAAGTATTAGAAATGGGGGTCTCTAGTTGGCAGAGGTAGGAACCTTTGTCTAAGTAGGGACCCTTGCTTCTAGTCAGGGTAAGGGTAATACACACTTTATATAACCCCTGCTCACCCCCTTGCTAGCTTGGCACGAGCAGATTGGCTTAACCCAAAGGCAATGTGTAAAGTATTTATGCTCAAAACACACAGTAATACAGTGATAACATCAATTAATCAATCAAGCAAGCTTTATTCGACGATTGTCATTAAAGCATATTCCACATATAAAAAAATACATGCATAAAATGAATAAAACTAAGTTAAAATTCCATATCATAAAATTCATAAAATACATAAGATACAGTCAATTCATAACCAATACAGGTATGGACGATACTACTGTACAATGGTTTAGCGAAGAGACTTGGCTTACATGATTCTGATTATTCTTTCAACAATCGGCCTCTAATTGACCATACCCAGCCTAAAAATTTCGCCACCACTATATACACAGTCATGTTTGGGCAGGTACGAATAATCCTAATTGCAACTAGTCCACTACTAGTGCCCAGTAGACTACACATCTGGTGTAGCCACTTCCGACGAGGCGCCGCGTACACTGGGCACTCAAACAGGAGGTGGCCAATAGTTTCGGGAATATCCAGACAAGCTGGACAGGCAACCTTACCCCCGCTAGTCCACCTATTAGAAAACGCCCTTACTGGTAAGCTTCTCACTCTTAATTGAAAGTAGAGCTTACGGTCAAGGGGCTTCGTGATGGTATCCCAAAATTCCTCAAATTTAGGCCTGTCTTTAATTTCCAAGAACAATCCAGTGAGAGAGTGGGAAGGAGTGCCACTAAAGGCTTTTGAGGCCACATGGTTCCAATATAAGTTCTTAAGTACCTTCTTTGGTGGGAACCTAGCATTTGATGGGTCTTCCCACAGTTCTCCTAGGCCTAAATCAAAAAGAACACTCCGAATATGTCCTAGCCACTTGATTTTCCGGGAACCGTCACTTCTAATTACATCCATCAACCCCCTGGTTAATGTGACCAGTTCAGGCGTAATCCAAATCCGCCTCCAATATAAAATTGGGCGGAAGGATGCAATTAAAGCCATTGGCGATAGGCCCAAATCATAAAATAGGGGGCTCAGTGGGGTACTCTGGGGTAGCTTTATTAATTTCCTGAGAAATGAATTTTCTGAGGCCAATATCCCTTTTAAATACTCATTTCCCCACAATTCTACACCATACAAAGTAGAACTAACCACTTTGCCATTGTAAACCGATAGCACTGGTGATATTGGCTTGGTCAAGGACCTGGAGTGTTCTAGGCTCAAAGCTCCGGAGAGCTGGCGATGTTTCAAAGAAGCCAGCTCAATCTGCTGCCTCCAGGATAAATCCTGTTGGATGCAGACACCCAGGTAGCTAAATGCCTGTACCTTCTCCAGGGGACCATTGCTCATTCGTACATTACCCTTATATGTATTAAGTGCATTAAAAGACATGTACTTTGATTTAAGAACATTAACCTCCAGACCACGGGCAACGCAGAAATCTTCAAAAATTAATAGAGCCTTCTGCAACCCGCTCGGGGTTTTTGATACTATAAGACAGTCGTCCGCAAACATTAAAATAGGGATTTTGGCTCCTGCGAGGATAGGTGCATCAACATTAGAACCAATTAAAAATTTTGCAACATCATTTATATACAGAGAAAATAGTGTTGGCGCCAGGACGCAACCTTGGCGAACACCTGTTTCTACTGGGAACTGGGATGTAACATTGCCAGGATTGCCCCACCTAATTTGAGCAAAATTCTCCTGGTGGAGTTTTTTAATTAGTGACAAAATGTCCCCTGGCATACCCATATCGTTTAGCACTTTCCACAGAGTTGAACGCGGGACAAGATCAAAGGCTGCTCTTAGATCTATAAATGCAGCATATAGGCTGCCACGTCCAATTACCACAGTCTTCCAGTACAGCATTGCAAAATGCAAACCTGGTCGACCGTGCTAATGGACGTTCTAAAGCCAGCCTGCAAGTGAGACAAAATACTATGGTCCCGTTTCCAAGCCTGAACCTTGTTTAAAATCAGCCTACCAATGATTTTCTGGGTGGTATCGATCAAACTGATAGGCCGATAATTTCCAGGCTGGGATTTATCCCCTTTCTGGTAAACTGGGATAATTTCGGCCCCATTCCATGAATGGGGAATGGGCGCTCCCCTAGCAACCGCATTCGCCAAGAGTAGTGTATAGGGGCCCCAGGAGGCTTTGTCTTGTAAAAATAGATCAGCTGGAATCCCGTCGATTCCTGGCGATCTACCAGGGACAACGGCATCTAGGGCCAGCTGAACATCCCCCAGGGTAAAAGGGTCTTCCATAAAGGGGATAGAGGGCGCCTCCATAAATGTGGCTTGGTCATCACTCAATGCAAACTGAGGTTTAAAATGGGATACCCATTTATCCTGCGGGACCCAGTTCTGTGGCTTGTCAGAACTACCAGCCACACCCCATTTATAGACATTCCAGAACTTTCTCGAGTCTTTGTGGCGTCCTGCTTCTTTCAGGTCCAGCCACCTCTGTTCGTCCCATAAGCGCTTGGATTTAAAGACGGCAGATTTATATGCCGCCCTTGCAATGCGCGTGTTCACACTTGAGCCACTTTTAATTGCTCTACCCAATTCCAAGCGAGCCTGTCTACATTCCCCTGAGTACCAACGTGGCAGGTGGGGAATACAAGTGCCACTTTGCTTACGTGGTTTAACAAATAAAGTTCTCAGTTCCTTAAAAAAAGCTTCATGAATCCTGGTTCCATTTTCTATGTTGACAATAGAGCAATCCTCGCACAATAAACCCTTCAAATCATTTGTTGCTTGGGCAAGCTTGCTAGCTATAAAATCAATATTCCCTTGAATGGCTGAGACTTTAGTCCAGCGAACGTGTCGCATGTCATTAGAGATGACAATGTCCATTGGAGAATTGGTATCCACCTCCCTTCCCAGGGGGTCTGGTGTTTTCCAATATGTGATTTTTGCCGATAGGGGATTATGATCACTCTCTACTCTGTCAATAATCTGCATGTCCTGAAGGTGTCTCCACAAACCCAAGCTAACTAGGATGTAGTCTATTCTGCTCTGCCGGGGACCGCTCTTGAATGTATTAGCCCCAAGCTTGTCCCCTACTGTTCTACAATTGGCAGATCTAACACCTTTATTTAGACAGAGTGAGTTAAGTTGTAATGCTATTTGCGTCCACCTTGTGATGGGGACAAGGTCCAATTTGGGAACCCCCCATTCCCTATCTTCTTCATCTGTTAAATTCCAATTGCCATTCAAGAGAGGTTCAAAAGTTACATTAAAATCTCCACCTATGACTATGTTAGAGTGGAGAAAATTATTTTCAAACTGATCTTCCAGAAGTGTTAGGACTTCCGAGTTCTTCCCCCCGGTGCTTCTGGCATATACATCATATATATATAAATGGGCTCTCGATTTGCACACTCTAGTCTAAGGGACTGGAGATCCCTATGGTTAGTGGATATAGATTTAACCGTTACAGCAAGATCCTGCTTGATCCAGGTTGTCAGGCCACCTGATGGTCGACCTTTCCCTGACTTTTCGGCTGAAATGCTATAATTTAAATACCCCGGGAAATATAACTGTTCTAAGGACCAGGTTTCCTGGAATAAGCATATTTCATGCTGCCTGATGAAAGAAGCCCATTCCGGGGAGTCCAATTTCGTTCTCAGACCAGCAATGTTCCATGAGAGAACTGATCCCAATTTTGCTAGTGAATGAAGTGCATTCTACAGCTTGTGGTTCCTCTTGGCTACTGTCTAGTACACTATTCTGTGAGGGTAGTAGCCTTGGGATCAGAGGAATTACAATAGTGGTGGGGCCCATGGGGCTAGTTGTTCCATAATCAGGGACCTCATCACTACACACTTCCCTGGGTGTTACTAGTGCTATCTGAGATTGTAGTCAGTCGTTATTATCCAATCCAGAATACGCCATGTCTGAGCTCTTCACAGGGTTTTCTCTATTTAGGAATCTTTTCAGATGGGGAGTTGATCTTATTTGAATCCTAGAATTCTCCGGGGAACAGGTTCTAAATTCCAAGGCCAGCAGATCTTGTGCTATTCTTGGATTTTTCAGAACCAGCTCAATACAATCACATGGGTCACCTGGTGTTGTAATCCTTACGGATTTTAGGATATCCTCCCTGATGACAGACCTGCACCCCCTAACGTACCGAATCCAATGGATTGCTTTGTTCGTTAGGGAATCAGGTGACTCTTAGCCTCGACCTATAGGTGCTTTGGGGATGTTCACCATATACACTGTCTGCGGTTTACTTTGGTGACTATTTCGGTGAGGGACATACGTATTAGTGGGGACAGATCTAATATCTTGCCGGCTACTTGCAGCTTTCGTCTCATCCGATCTAGATCTATGTACGGGCATACCCACTTGTTTCAAAGGTGCTCTTTTAGATGTATTTACAGGAGTTATCACCTTTGAATCAACGTTAACTCTGGCTTGGGGTACCCCCCTTTCTTTCCTCACCATCTGGCTGAATGCCGTTCGATTGGCTGGGGGCAAAGTTGCTGGGGCGGGTGGCACAAGTACTTTCCCTTTGCTTCCTGCCGAACTTAGGTTCGTTGGGCCTGGCAAATTTGATTTTATGGAATGTGGTAAACAATGCCCTTGGTTACGCCTTAAGTCATTGACTGTGGTAATCAAAAAATAAATTTTAACTTGTAATGACTCAACTAAACCACACAATTGCTTTATAGTTTCCCACGGAGAATTATCTCTTAGTTCTGGAGGCCTGATAGCATCCTGGGCCCTAGTCACAGGGATCGATCTTTCAGCAGGGGGTGGAGTTAACGTAATACCTTCAAACCTCGATTCTAGCTGACAGTTCTCCATTTGGGCCAGGACAGAGAACCTATTATTACTCAGTAGGGGTGCTAGGTCATCAGGATTTAAATTAGATGCTAGGGGAGGATCATTCTGATCTATAATTGACTCTCTCCCTTTGGGTGACACAATGTTTGGTCCTACCCCCGCAACTGATTTGTTTAAAAACATATCCGGAATGACCACTATCCCCTTCTCCTGCCTCTTGCCCGTGTTATTACCCAAATGTACAATACCCTCCTGGGTTAGCTCAGCGGGTTTATAGGCTTCAGTCAGTATATCCCCACATTCTCGCACCAGTTCATTTATTCGATCCATAACACAGTTTGCTCCTGCGTGCTGCAAGCACTTGATAGATGACTTTACTTTGGACTTTGTAGCCTTTTTCCCAGCCTTAGACACCACCCCTGCATTATCGCTGTAATCCTCTGTAGATTTACGTTTCCCCATACTTTTAGAATGAATAATCCAAACAGATAACTATTAATAGTCACACAATGTACCTTGGTAGCAAATGGAAGGGGGGTGTGGCCCAGCCCTGCCCCTGTCTGTCCCGGACTGTCACAGACTGTCCCGCCCTTGTCCCGGGCTTCTCCCGGCAGCTCCCGCGCGCGATCCCGTGACGCGGGAGGAGTAGCATCCTCTTGTGCACCTCCGAGCGCGAAAATCAGCTGCTGGGTGGCGTCCCGGTCCAGCAAGGGCTGCTGGATGTTGAAATGCTGCTCTCCCCGCTCGGCAGCCGCGATGACCAGAGCAGCGGCGGGGGGGAGCAGCGGAGTCTGCGGGGCCCAAGTGGGTTGGCTTGCAGCGTGGTGTTTAGCCCCCGGTATTTACAAGGAGCTCCTTGGTCTTACACACGTGCAAATTCCAGTACTCAGCACGTCGAAAGCCCGACCTCTCAAGATTATTGCTACAGGAGGGGTTAAGCCCTGTGATACCCTCAATACCAGCAAGGAAACGTTGGGGGCCAGTCGCAAGGAGAAACCGCAAGTGGCGTCTCTGAAAGCTCCGAAAGCTCACCTCTGAAAAGAAACCAGCACTCAGCACGTCACCATCTCGCCCTTATGAAAAGCCAGCATTACAGAAACAAGCGCTCTGTTTATTTTGCTGAAGGTACCTGGCGGGATGAAAAGTAAAGCCACAGGATTCCACAGGATTCGGCTGTCACAGTAGCGGGGTTGAGCCGCTGAACCAGAAAGGTGAGTCTGCGGTATTGCAAGGAAGACAGCCCTTTTTGCCTCAGACCCAGCCCTCGCAGCCCTCCGCAGCGAGAGAGCCGAGAGGCGGGAGCCGGGAGCGGAGCGACTGGATACTGGATCCTGATAACGGCCGGCCAGAACAGGGCAGGGTTCCTTTCACGGAAACCGCTCCGTTATTCACCGCGATTTGGCATTAATCCATTTCACAAGAAGAGAAAAAAGGCTGTATCTCCTTTTCTCCGTTTCAGCAGGGGTTTGGAGTCTCAATGAGCAGGAGGAAGGCCGGCAGCTCCCTTACTCGGACATCAGCAAATGGACACCACTCCAGTTTAGAACGATAAAGTATCTTTATCTTAACTCAACAAGACCTCAATGACAACAATCCAGCATACAGGTAATAAGATATTAGAACAGTTATTGCAAAATGAAAGCTCCACCTAGGGCTATTTCAACGTTAAAACAGCAATAAAGTAAGGTGCCGATCGCAAGGTGTGCACAAAGAAAAACCAAAGGGCATGATGGACGGTGAACTGATCTGAGTTTAATCCATCATCATTCTTTAGCTCACTCCGCCACCCCAGTTCAGACATGGCCATATGCAAATCAGTCTGACCCTGTGCCTCATGGGAACAGTCCAGCCCGAGCAGCCAAGCATTGTCTTTCCTGGACCGGAAACAAGCATCCTGGGACCGGTTTCTGGCTAATCAGCCGTCATCAGCCAGGCGAGCTTGAATCCAGTGGCAAATTGAGCAAGGGACGCACGTCTAATCATACCCTGCCAACTTCGGGCGAACAAAGCAAAACCAAAGGGGATGATGGACGGAGTGTTGAACATTGCAAGCACTCACCCCCAGTCAACTGATCTGGGTTTAATCCATCATCATTCTTTAGCTCACTCCGCCACCCCTGTTCAGACATGGCCATATGCAAATCAGTCTGACCCTGTGCCTCATGGGAATAGTCCAGCCCAAACTGCCAAGCTGTGTCTTTCCTGGACCGGAAACAAGCATCCTGGACAGGTTTCTGGCTAATTAGCCATCATCAGCCAGGCTAG
Organism: Lissotriton helveticus; assembly: GCF_964261635.1. NCBI lineage: Eukaryota > Metazoa > Chordata > Amphibia > Caudata > Salamandridae > Lissotriton > Lissotriton helveticus. Next base: position 1,011,632,761 of record NC_136067.1, read on the forward strand.
CTTGAATATCCAGTGACAAAGTGAGCAAGGACCCGCGTCTGGGCATACCCGGCCAACTTAAGGCGAACAAAGCAAAACCAAAGGGGATGATGGAAGGAATGTTGAACATTGCAAGCACTCACCCCCAGTCAACTGATCTGGGTTCAATCCATCATCATTGTTTAGCTCACTCCGTCACCCCAGGTCAGACATGGCCATATGCAAATTAGTCTGACCCTGTGCCTCATGGGAACAGTCCAGCCCGAGCTGCCAAGCATTGTCTTTCCTGGACCGGAAACAAGCATCCTGGGACCGGTTTCTGGCTAATCAGCCGTCATCAGCCAGGCAAGCTTGAATACAGTGGCAAATTGAACAAGGGACCCACGTCTGAGCATACCCTGCCAACCTAGGGCAAACAAAGCAAAACCAAAGGGGATGATGGAAGGAATGTTGAACATTGCAAGCACTCACCCCCAGTCAACTGATCTGGGTTTAATCCATCATCATTCTTTAGCTCACTCCGCCACCCCTGTTCAGACATGGCCATATGCAAATCAGTCTGACCCTGTGCCTCATGGGAACAGTCCAGCCCGAACTGCCAAGCCGTGTCTTTCCTGGACCGGAAACAAGCATCCTGGACAGGTTTCTGGCTAATTAGCCGTCATCAGCCAGGCTAGCTTGAATATCCAGTGACAAAGTGAGCAAGGGACCCGCGTCCGGGCATACCCGGCCAACTTAAGGCGAACAAAGCAAAACCAAAGGGGATGATGGAAGGAATGTTAAACATTGCAAGCACTCACCCCCAGTCAACTGATCTGGGTTCAATCCATCATCATTGTTTAGCTCACTCCGTCACCCCAGGTCAGACATGGCCATATGCAAATCAGTCTGACCCTGTGCCTCATGGGAACAGTTCAGCCCGAACTGCCAAGCCGTGTCTTTCCTGGACCGGAAACAAACATCCTAGGATCGGTTTCTGGCTAATCAGCCTTCATCAGCCAGGCTAGCTTGAATCCAGTGGCAAAGTGAGCAAGGGACCCACGTCTGGGCATACCTTGCCAACTTAGGGCGAACAAAGCAAAACCAAAGGGGATGATGGACGGAGTGTTGAACATTGCAAGCACTCACCCCCAGTCAACTAATCTGGGTTTAACTCATCATCATTCTTTAGCTCACTCCGCCACCCCAGTTCAAACATGGCCATATGCAAATCAGTCTGACCCTGTGCCTCATGGGAACAGTCCAGCCCGAACTGCCAAGCCGTGTCTTTCCTGGACCGGAAACAAGCATCCTGGACAGGTTTCTGGCTAATTAGCCGTCATCAGCCAGGCTAGCTTGAATCCAGTCGCAAGGTGCTCGGCATCGGGCATGGAGTCACACGGACCCCAAACATACAGTACTTTTGCATAACGAAGTTTATGAAGATGCACGGCATCGCGAAGGTGAGGCGTTGGTGCCGATGTCGAGGCCAGCTCCTTGGCTGCCACGGGAGAGGTGAGGCATTGTGTCCAGGAAGAGACAACGTATTGAGTCCAGGACAGGGGAAGTCGGTTTCATTGGTGGTGAGGTGTCGGTTCCGGTGATGGTGCGAAGTTGGCAAGTTCATGGAGTCACCCTCTGCTGTTATCGGCAAAGCGTTAACAGGATGCAGGCGCTGGCAATGACAGAGTTGTTGCGAGCGCTGGCGTTGGGAAATGTTGATTACTGCAGGCGTCGGCAGGTGTCGAAGGGCATCAGAGCTGTGGTGCAGGCTGTGCAGTGCGTTGGGCACTTCACGAGCTGTGCCCCTGGCCTCAGTGCAGGTCGCGGCCTCACAGTGATGTCGCTGACAGCATCGGATACAGGTTTTCTAGCATCATTCAAGATGCATCCAGCTACCAACAGTAGGAACAACCTCCAGAGGCCAAAAACTGGAATAGACAAGTCCTTTCAGGTCGGAACACTCAGCAATAGAGTTCAGGGGAGATAGTCTGGGGTGAAGTCTTTGTGTTAGTGAGACTTCAGAACAGTAGGCCTGCACACACAGGCCCTTGGAGATTCTTCTTCAAGCAGATCCACAGCAAAGTTCCAGTCTTTGTCCTTTCCTTGGCAGAAGCAGCAACTGCAGGCCAACCCCACACACCACACATCAAAATGAGCAGTGTTCCTCCTCACAGCCCTCTATCTCTTCTCCTTGGCAAAAGTTCCTCTTGAGTCCAGAAGTGATCTAAAGTTATGGGGTTTAAGGTCCACTACTAATACCCCATTTTATCTTTGTTCTCTTTGTGCAAGGGTCTCTGAGCCCAGTCGAAACCAGTTCTGTCCTCACTGATGCAGTATGACCACAGGGGGTGGAGACAGCATTGTGCAAGGGAGACAGGCCCTATTCAGGTGCAAGTAAAACTCCTCCCACTACTCTAAATGCAGCCAAGCCCCATTCAGCTCAGCTCTGAGTCATCCAGGAAAGGCCAGGCACACTTCAACCCCCCCCCCCAGTGGCTGACTACAGTGACTGCACATCCCCAGGCCCCGTCACTCCAAAACCAGCCAGTCAAACCAAAAACAGGCAGAAGCACACTGAATGGTTAAACAAGAAAATACCTACTTAATAAAAGTGGAATTTTGAAACACACAATTTAAAAAACACCTTTACTAAAAGACGTGTTATTAAATTCTGTGGTCAGAGAGCCTAAACTTTATTTCTCCATCTTGTCCCAAAGGGAAGTTATACTTGTAAGATGGTACACAGTATCTCCCATGCTATCCTATGGGACAGATAGCCATCAGGACATGTCACACACATTAGTACATGTCCTACCTTTCACATACACTGCACCCTGCCCTTAGTGGTACCTTGGGGCTACCTGTGGGGTATCTCATATGTAAGAAAAAGGAAGGTTAGGGCCTGGCAAGTAGGTGCACTTGCCAGTTCAACATGGCAGTCACAACTGCGTACAGACACTGCAGTGACAGGTCTGAGATACCTTTTCAGGGTCACTCGTGTAGGTGGCACGAATCAGTGCTGCAGGCCCACTAGTAACATTTGATTTACAGGACCTGGCACACTCAGTGCACTTTACTAGGGACTTACCAGTAAACCTAATATGCCAATCAGGGAGAACCAATTGTAATACCAATTTACACAGGGATCACTTGCACTTTGACACTGACCAGCAGTGGCAAAGGGCCTAAAGCATCAAAGCCAGCAAAAACGAAATCCAGCACAAATACAGGCGGTAAAGGCAAAAAGTCAGGGGAAACCATGTCAAAGATGCCAAGTCTAACAGGAAGCAAATAAAGACACAATTGAATGAGGGACAGCGAGGGAAGAAGTATATAGGAATACCTAGGACTTCAGTATCCCAGGATGATAAGATTACTAGGATGAGGGGCATGAGGATAGAGGGATAAGGGAATAGTGGAAAGGGACCGTGAATGAGGTTGAGATTTATGCAGGTGACCCCCCTTTGAAATCAATGTAGGTTAGATATTTCTTAGGAAGATGAGTGTAAAAGGTGTGTTTGTTTATTATTCAAAAGTAATAATATGCAAAAGTGTTTTACCATAGTCCATCAGATTATATCACTGCATTGAAAGGTATTTCTCAAAAGCAATAGGTTTTTAAACATGACCTTAGAAACATTGATGCCTCTCACATTGGTGAAAATGGCAGTAGTGAAGTAAGAGACCGGTCAATTGTTATGTGCACCCTACATGCGACTAAGATTCTTATGCATGGAGAAACATTATAGTCTATTAAATCAAACACAAGAGGGGTTTTTGTACATCGCACATTTTGCAGTCATGATTCCAAGGTGCTGTCATATGCAATATTGAAGAAAACGGAGGCAATCGCAATAAAATATTAGACTGAGGGCCATATGTATCATAGTTCGGTTTTGCGAATTCTAAATAGCGATTTTTAAGGAATCGATATTTAGAATTCGCAAAACGGTATGTATGTACAAAATCGCTTTTTTATAGCGATTCCTTACCATTCCTAATTTGCGATTAGCAAATTGCTAATCGCAAATTACCCATTCATTTCTATGGGCCTGGAGGCCCATAGGAATGAAGGGGGAATTTGCGATTAGCAATTTGCTAATTGCAAATTAGGAATTTTTTCAAGGGTGCAGGGGTGTCTCAAGAACACCCTGCTGCACCCCTGAAAATGACATGTGGGGGCATGTGGCGCACATACATGCCATAAGGGTATGTATGAGCGTCATATGGCTCCTTTGTTTTTTTTGTAAAAAGCTTTTTTAAAAGAATTCGCAACTTACCACCAACTAGAAGTTGGTGGTAATTTGCGAATCCTAATGGGCATTTTTTGAATATTTTTTCTTTGATACAATGCATTTAGGGAATCGCAAATTTTGCGATTCCTTAAGTGCAATCGCAAAATAAGGAATCGCAAATTTTGCGATTCCTTATTTTGCATCAAACATGTTACATACATACCATTTAGCTAATTAGCATTCGCAAAGGCCGAAATTCGCAGAATTTAGGCCTTTGCAAATGCTAATTAGCTTGATACATACGGCCCTAGGTGCACACAATTTGGGAGCCTAGGTTTTTTTTTGGACCCAAAGCTTAAGGGAGACTTTCTTCCTAAAATAGACCTAAAGTACTTGAATACATTCACGAATAATTTTCCTTCCAGAATGTGCACCATTTAGACCATTATTACAGCCACCTCCCCTGGGGGCCACAACTCATCAACAAACATCCAAGATACACACTGCCACATACCCATTCTGAAAGCTCATCAAGGCTTCCTCAGATTCCAAACTCCAGACATTCAGTTTCAGTTTCAAGTGCAATGATTTGGTCTGAATCCAGCAACATGCATTTAAAAAGGTGCTTGCGCCATTGGTTACAAGTCTGCACAAAGAAGGCATTTAAATACATCCCTAACTGGATAACTAGCTAATTCATTCTCCATCTTATCACATCGGCAGAAGATACTCTGCAATTTTGTTCTCTTTTACTAGACCACAGAAGTCTGTTCAACAAACAAATATTTAATTTGTAGCCAAGTCAGAAGCTCGAATTCATAAGATAACTTTCCAATGTATCCATTGGAAAGGTTTTCCTCCCTCTAATCGAACTTTGAAGCTTTAGGGTAGACTTGGGTGGAATTTTTTATTCCTCCCCCGGAATTGGGAGAATTTGGTGATTCTCTGCATTACTCTTTTAATGAAAAGGGGGGGCCCTCGGCCCCCCCGCACGCATGGCGGCGCGGCGACCGTCGCCCCCACTGTCTCCGTTATTGCCATTCGGCGGTGGGGGCGTGCCCTGGGGGGCGCGGCCCACCGCCGATTGGCTGGTGGCCCCCTTGACCCGGATCCTGGGAAGTGGGTCCGGGTCAGGGGGGGCGGGCTAGAGGAGGGGCCACCTGGCCCCTCAGGAATAAAGAGATAGGGAGCGCCCAGGAGACCCCCTTGTCCCTGGACGCTCCCTCGCCGAAACGGTGTGCCCCGCGCTCGGGGCTTCTTTGTTTTGTTTAATTTTCTCTTTTGTTCCCCCTGTAGGTTGGCGGGATCGTACCTTCGAGCAACTGGTGCTTGCAGTGCGGAGAAATACCGGGAGGAAGAACGGACAACAAGGAGCAGCGATCGTCGAGGTGGAGAGCGCTGTTGGGCCCCCAGCGGCCCGTAATTCCTTTTCTTCTTCGCCCTCTGCAGGTCGTGGTCTCGGGGAGGAGCGGACAATAGCGAAACGGAGGAGGATTTCAGCGATCCGTGATCCGCGAGAGTGAGGAGCAGCAGGTCCGGTCGGCGGAGAAGCCTACGCGCCTTTGGGGAGCAGCTGTGTCGGTCTCCGGCGGTGCGAGCAGCCACCTCCACCTACCGCTTCCAGTTTTGAAAATGGTGAGCGTGCACATGGTTGGCGACATGGGGTTTTCGGGCCTCATTGTGGGGATGTGTCTTTCATAGACGGGCCAGCTGCTTAAGGGACGGGTTCAACGTGCGGGTACTTTTGCCCAGGACGGGGCCCGGGGGTTTGTTGCTGGGAGCCAGTACAGAGGGGGCGGGCATCAGACGCTCTCTGCCCCTGCTGGTTCTTTTTTTTGTATGGCCCAAGTTCTAGTTCCTCCACCGCCGTGAACATTTCACACGTTTATTTAATTTAACTGGACTGTGACTGGGAGCATTGATTACAATTAATAGGTGGAGGGGGGGGGGGCAGGGGGGTGTGTAAAGAATGGTCGCGGTTTGAAATATGCATCTGTGACCGACTATCTGGGATTCAAACCGGCCAAGTGATACATTCAGGTTGGCTGAGGTACTGGAGTTCACTCGGCTTTCGGCATCAGGCAGCTGTTAATTTATAATCGCTTATTTGGTAAAATAAAATGCATTCAGGTACGGGAAGTGAAAGAATTGTATTTCAAAAAAGTGTGTGCTTACTATAGCCTGCTGCCCGACTTGGTAATTTTTGAGTTTCTGCCAGTGCAGCCAGAAGGATGATACAACAAGTAACATCAGAAGCCCGTTGCACATGCGTTGTTTATTTGTATGTTCGTAGGGTCATAAAATAGGTGGTTTGCGCCTAGGTCACTGTGTTATTGATTAGCAGCTCTAGGTATGCACCTCTGGCAGTTGGGAAACCTGCAGGGCACATTAATGCTGTATTGTGCAGTAATTGCGGGAGACACTGTAACTTCTGGGCTTTCACGTAGCAGCGGTGACACAAACAAATATATTTTCCTACATCTTCATTCATGGAACTGAACTCGGTCGCATTGGGCTGCAGTGATCTACCGATCAATACGTGTAACCGGCTGCTTAATTCTAATTGTGGGCGTCTGCGGTGGGTTTGCAGGCGACTCCCGCGCAAAAATGAGTTAATTTGAGCCCCTGAAGGACTTATTCAACAAGTCGTCACGAGATTAGGAGGGCAGCAGGCCACGATTAAGCACTGTTTCATTCCCTGGTCTTTACTCATCAACACTCATCATGACGGTATTAATTAGATGTATTCTAGGTCAGATATAGAAACTTCCTTCAAAAGAAACCATTTGTTAAGACGACTGCCATGTCCCACAGTGAAAGACATTTCCTGTTTTCCGGTTTCAAGCCTACTGACAGGAATAAATCAGCAGCTGTGATACGCTGGGCTCTGAACTGGAAATTAACAGTGTGCTGCCTAACAATTACTTTGTAAACCTTTTCGTTCCAATCAATGGCCCTTTTAATTTTGGCGATTAACCCCTGACCTCGACTAATAGTGTTCTCTTTCCATCTTACCTGGAGTGAGCGAGGACATTTATAGTACAGAGCGAGCAGCATTATCAGGCTTAAGGGAGGCCGAGACAAGACGTAAGGAACACAGGGGGCATACCGCTTGTTGAAAGGGGCAAACTAACTTTATAAACACCGTGTAGTTAGAGAAACGAATATTACAACCAAGGGCTGCTGAGCCCATCAGTTTCCATCATTTATTTCCAGCTGACTTGCATCCACTGGAAGGCCCTGAGCCGCTGTATTTTGATTGGTCTCAAATATCTTATCTAAAATAATGCAGGTGTACAGAAATCGTTGCTGTTCTTGCCAGCGCTAGATTTAGGCCCCGATTTAGTGTTTAGTGTTTTGGAATACTTCGTCACAAACACACCAGATGTGATGTTAAAGTCAACATTATCACCATATTACTAGTGCATTCTAACCTTGGCACTCGATGTGGTACCCGCATATGACTCATTCCTGTGAAAGAGAAACCCATCCAATAGGAGGCCTAGCGTGTCTACCTTACTTTCTCACCTCCAGGTGGACAGAACCTGAACATTCTGAACACGGGCTGTTCATCTTTCAAGTGCATGTTGTGTATTGGGGTTGTACATGAATACTTGTACGACAAGACCTCGTAGTGTTAGGAGGTGAACATATGGCAGGACTAGGAGCGGGGGGTGCGGGTTCGAACCTCGGTACATCCTGTGGTGAATTAAAGAGGGATGTGGGGTCTCACAGAGAAGGTTCTTTAGGTAAGGTAACTGGCGCTTTGTACGGCGCTCTTATTCATGATTCATAAAAAACCAAGGCTATCAGGTTTTCAGATTGCTATGGGTAACGTTTTAAACACTGATTCCATGTGTGAGGTAGGTTGTGGCCATGTACTAATTTTATTAGGCAACTTCAAAAGGGGGGGGAAGGATGAGTTTTAAACACAGCGCAGCTGGCACTGCCTTTAGCGAGAGTCAGGACCTACCCGTCTGCTCCATAGGACATTGGGGCATGGAGATGGAGACGGGGCACCGTTATCAATGGAAAAATAAGCGCTTTGGGTTCATTCCTGGGCTTCTTTACTGATCTCCTCCGGGCACTTGCAATATTTTATCCAAGCCATGATTGCTCCGTATTTATCTTGCGCAAGGAACAACCACTGACATAAGTTAAATTTTTACACTCTATACTTACTATTATTGGTGTCTGCTGAGGGGATAGTTAGAACAATCGTGGAACGATTCACGAATAGGGTATACCCCCCCTTCTCTTGGGTTCCTCCTGGGGATTAACGCACATCTAAGGGTAGGGCGTGACGAGACTGTGGAAGCCGGTTTACCAGGGCCCACATTCCTTGCCGAGCTAAAGCAGAAAGCCAAACGAGGGAATTATTTCGTTGTGGAGGTGATAACCATCTGAGGTGCTGTTCACTATTCAAGGGGGGGACATTACACCAGTCCAAACGGCCCTTCATGGTTGATAGGTTAAAGTCCACATTATTAGTGAGCTATCCTAGTGGTAGCTGTATTGCGTGCAGCCTTCAGGCTAAGTCTTGAGGGAATGTGGAGCAGCGTGTTTTACCAGTCTATAATTTCATGAATGGGTAAAATAAAAAAGAACAGGTGTATAACAATTATATGTATTTGTCCCTCACACATCCCTTTAGTTCCTTTCAGAGGCTAAAGGCACACAGTAATTTCGCACCATATACGTGGTACTCTAGGGGTGTACCACAGCCATATATTAATAATGTGGTAGGGGTACAACGAATGGAATAGAGATGGGGCCTAGAGCCTGTAGAAAGACTACTTGGGGTCCTGATAATCATACGCACCGTCATGTCACACATAAAAAGGTGCCTATGAGCTTAGTTGTGGCATCACATAGTTCTGGGGATGCTTGTGATCATGTCCGGTTGGCTAGGATGATATTTCCCGGAAGCCAAAGTGGCGAGCCAAAAAGGCCCTTGGGCCAGCTTATGGCCTGGCGGAGTTAGGGCTGTGCTAATGGTTTTAGCTGTAGACTGTGATGCTGCACTGTTAAGTAGACTGTCTTGTGTCACACATAGACCCTATGCGAAAATGGGTGGAAAACCAGGAACAGGAGGTGATGTCCTGGTTTACGGCAGCCTTTTTAAGAACCATAAATGTGCCGTGGCCTACCACTGGGTCACTGGACTGCACACGGGATAGTGTGACACTGCCGCTGGGTCACTGTACTGCACAGGGGTAGTACGCTTAATAGAGGTCGTTCTCCAGGGCACTTTTGGTAGCACTAATTCAATCGCAATACATGGAGCACAAACTGAGGCTATGCTTAACATTTACTGTCAACATGTTAATGAGTAGTCACCTGGCGCTAATATTATCTAAAACTTAGCAACTGAGGGTAATGAAAGACTAGCACGTGGACAGCAGTTATCGCCAGAAACATTAATGGTGTATGTTTATCTTTCCATTTTATGTATGGCCGGGTCCATGGTGGATGCCCGGAGTGCTCCACATCACAAACAGCTGCAACAGGTGGACAGCCCAAAGGATGCTTACGTCAGTCACGGCTGGGTCCAAGGCGGATACCGGAGGGGTTGCTCCACACCGCAACATCAGCAGCGGGTGGACGTCAAAAGGAAAGCATACGTGGTGAAAGAGGACACCAAGGGCCCAAGTATTGCTGGCAGGTGTAAGTGCTACCCATTCCCTAAGGTGGAAGTGGGAATTGTCCCCCAGATTTTTCTTGGCCTTTTCCTGGTTATTGCAGTTTCCCAAACCTGTGACGCAGGGGAGGAACGCATCACCGGAAGGGGAGGAGCTACAGCGTGCCAGCACAAGCAACAGGCTGGACACGGGACAGGGTAGATTTGGTTTGGGGGTCTGTGCCTTGGTCACTTCAGGAACTTCTTTCAGGGACTCTTAGCGCAGCAGCCCGACCCCCCCCGTCAGGGATGATACTTCACCTTGGGGGGGATTACTTGGCCACACTTGGGAGACAAATACTCAAGTGATGAGCTCATCTCCACTGCGGGTGGGTCTCCGGGACATCTCATTCTTCTAGAGAGGGGGGTTATGTCTCAACCAGTTTAGGGATTACTTCCGAGGGCTGTTAGCGAGCCGGCACTTTCCCCCGTCAGTGGCGATACTTCACCTGGGGGAGAATGATTTGGATAAACTGGGAAGGCGCATTCTGATTGAGGAGATTATCTCAATTGCAGGGTGGAGTGCCAGGATCTGCCCGGGTGGCACAGTAGTATGGTCGCAACTCATAACTCTGTCGCAGGGGTGGGCGGGGGATTCGGTCAGGGCGTTGAATCACTCGGTAAAGAGGATCGACACACAGTTGGAAAAGCTATTTCAAGCCCCCCCTGTTGCAGACGATACCTCATGGGCGTGTCAGGGGGGTGGACGGTATTACGTGGGGGATGGAGTTCACTGGAATGGAGCAGGTAACGTCTTGTGGTCTGACAGTAGCTGGGCCTGGTCGGAGGGATTACCAGACGGAGGGGGGGAAGGTCCTGGGGTCTGATAAGGTGAGGGCCTGGTTGGAAGGTTTTTTCCTAAAGTGAGAGTTTTCTAGGGTAGGTCAAGGCAGGGGGGGGCCAGATCGTCGGTTAACAATGCTGGCCTGTGGCGGTAAGGTCATTATCGGTGAGCACATATTTGAGGTCTGAGGGGGCGGGCATCATCCGATGGAGGTTCCCGCCCAGGGGGAGGAGCCTGCGGGCCACTCCCACAACTCCAGGGGCAAGGTAATAGATGCTGCAAAGCAAAGGAGCGCGGGTAGGAGTAGTTCACGCTTTCCTTAGGCTGGTAGCCACCCCGCGCGCGTGGACTCATGACGCCACCGGCGCAGAGTAAGGGCCCTCCTTTAGTGGGTAAATGGAGTTCAGGGCGTAGACCGGGCAATTCCCGGGGTAACACTGCGCATGCGCACATCCAGAGGGGAGGCGCAGCTTGTAGGACCTGACACCGGTAGTGACCCTGCCATATGGCCAGAAATGTACAAAAATTCTAGATGAGGATGTTTAGTATAAGTTAGGTACAACATGTATTAGAGTTTTGTTAAAGTCAGGCTCTCAAACTTGTTGCTAAGAGTATGTACCTAAATGTCCTGCTGAATTTTTGTATAAATTGTTGATTATGCAATTAAAACCTTTTTTAATTTCATACTTTAATAAATACGGCCGGGCGACTAGCGCCCGCCTTCCAAAAAGTAAAGACGTCTCGTGTCCACGTTCCTGGGTATTGGGTGCCGGATTGGGGGGGAGGCGGCAGCTAGTCGCTGACCATGTGAAAAGGGGGGGCCCTCGGCCCCCCCGCACGCATGGCGGCGCGGCGACCGTCGCCCCCACTGTCTCCGTTATTGCCATTCGGCGGTGGGGGCGTGCCCTGGGGGGCGCGGCCCACCGCCGATTGGCTGGTGGCCCCCTTGACCCGGATCCTGGGAAGTGGGTCCGGGTCAGGGGGGGCGGGCTAGAGGAGGGGCCACCTGGCCCCTCAGGAATAAAGAGATAGGGAGCGCCCAGGAGACCCCCTTGTCCCTGGACGCTCCCTCGCCGAAACGGTGTGCCCCGCGCTCGGGGCTTCTTTGTTTTCCCACCCACCATCCCTTGGAACAAAAAGTTTGGTAACAGTTCTTATCTCTGGTTGAAGGGTCAGTTCTGGATGTACGGTCCACGGGTCTCACAGGGTAATAGAGATGAATGGTTGGTGTATTTTGTTGATGCTTTTGTCTAGGAATTTTTTCCCCCTTTTAGCAAGTCATGTGTGAAGTGAACTGTATTTAATGCTATGTGTCTTTAGGCCTTTTTCTCCCTTTGTAGCTATACGTTGATACTGTTTGAAGTGAACTGTATTTAATGCTATGTGTCTTTAGGCCTTTTTTCCCTTTGTAGCTATACGTTGATACTGTGTGAAGTGTACTGTATTTAATGCTATATGTCTTTAGGCCTTTTTTCCCTTTGTAGCTATACGTTGATACTGTGTGAAGTGTACTGTATTTAATGCTATATGTCTTTAGGCCTTTTTTCCCTTTGTAGCTATACGTTGATACTGTTTTATTAGCCAGTGTAGCTGTCCTTTAGAATTTTTTCCCATAGGTCGTCGTATTTATTAGGTATGGGGCATGCGGTAAGGTCATTATCGGTGAGCACATATTTGAGGTCTGAGGGGGCGGGCATCATCCGATGGAGGTTCCCGCCCAGGGGGAGGAGCCTGCGGGCCACTCCCACAACTCCAGGGGCAAGGTAATAGATGCTGCAAAGCAAAGGAGCGCGGGTAGGAGTAGTTCACGCTTTCCTTAGGCTGGTAGCCACCCCTCGCGCGTGGACTCATGACGCCACCGGCGCAGAGTAAGGGCCCTCCTTTAGTGGGTAAATGGAGTTCAGGGCGTAGACCGGGCAATTCCCGGGGTAACACTGCGCATGCGCACATCCAGAGGGGAGGCGCAGCTTGTAGGACCTGACACCGGTAGTGACCCTGCCATATGGCCAGAAATGTACAAAAATTCTAGATGAGGATGTTTAGTATAAGTTAGGTACAACATGTATTAGAGTTTTGTTAAAGTCAGGCTCTCAAACTTGTTGCTAAGAGTATGTACCTAAATGTCCTGCTGAATTTTTGTATAAATTGTTGATTATGCAATTAAAACCTTTTTTAATTTCATACTTTAATAAATACGGCCGGGCGACTAGCGCCCGCCTTCCAAAAAGTAAAGACGTCTCGTGTCCACGTTCCTGGGTATTGGGTGCCGGATTGGGGGGGAGGCGGCAGCTAGTCGCTGACCATGTGCAGAGTTCTAGTCAAATTTCGCCAATCGCTGTGGTGGAATTTTTTCCATGTTCAAGCAATGCAATGACAACGGGAACAATAAGAGATTCCAGTAAGTGAGCAGGCGAGATTTGATGTCCACTAACACAATTTCTGGTGACCAGGAAGCCTTCCCCATGCCATTTTCTAATGCAAGCGGTCACAGTCAGAGGGCTGCTTGTCAAGAAGATTTTCTACTTGGGCGGCAGCAAAATCAACTCGTCGGCCACGCGCTCTTGCGCACCGCGTTTTGCCGTTAATTCTGATTTTAAAGCCTAGAACACGCTACCAGCGCTAAATCACATTGCAAGCAGCATGACATGCATTGTTTCCGCCCGTTGACGGAAGTCCGCGGAATCTCACTGAATTTTTATGTAACTCAGTGGAATTCCGCAAAGTGAAATTGTTTGTGTTCTGCCCACCACGACTTTAGTCTTGTCCCCACTCTCTTCTGAAAGACATGGCAGCACCTGTCTGCATGTTGCCCTCTGCTGGAATTCTAATAACGCTTGTAATTTATCACATACTCTTGCATTGGAATCCTAAGTGCATAGTCCTTCAGAACATGATTTCCCAGGCCAAGCCTCTTTCCCAGCATTTCTACTGGTGGCTGTCAACAGTCAGTCTCTGCAGCAGGGGAGACCTGGCCCCTCCTTCTGCAGTGATTTTACAAACTTTTAGCAGCTTGACATCAGTGCAAATTGTCCATCCTTCTATCTCATTTGCACTTTGCCCCCTTTCTGGAGGGTAGAACAGTCCATGTGCAGACAATCAGGTGGCAATGTGATATGTGAACAAGCATGTGGGTGTCCCTGGCAATTGTGGCAGATCAGAACGTTGTCTGGGCAGAGGTTTAGCTTTTATTTTTGATGCCCAGTGACATTACACTGATAAACAATGCAGTTGCAGATGCATTGAGCAGAACCTTCCCAACGTCCATCTTCCTCCATGACAAGGTATCTGTTTAAGGAAATCTGTCTCAGTTCAGTTTCTAAAAAGTGAGCTTGTATGTGAACTCCTTCAAATTCCAACTTCCTCACTTCTTTCCGAGGGTGCTGAATCATCAGGAATTGTGCATAGGTGCCACTATATCTTCACTGAATTAGAAACTCCTCTTTGCATTTCCTTTCTTCTCTTTCGTCTGAGCTTTCTTTTGAGAATCAGGAGAGAGGGAAGGCTAATAAAATTCTAGCTGCTCCGTCCTAATCCAAGAAACACCTGACTTCCCCACCTCAGGAGCATGTCAAAATGTCTCTAAGCTTCTACCTTTCTCCTGTTTGATGACCCTCACGACCTTTTTAATGTTTTAGTACATCTGCACTTGACAGCTTTGGTGCTGAAAGGTTAGATTAGATTCCATGAGGTATCTACCCTACAATCTTATTTCAGTTTTGGAATTCATTGGTGAAATTCTGCTCTTCTAAGAACTTGATTTCCATTTCTTGTGATACAAGACACTTTCTTGATTTCCTTCAGAACAGCTTCAAATTGGGGCGTGCGGATTCATCTTTAAAATGTCATCTAGCAGCTTTTAGGGACTTCAGTGATCCAAAGGGAGCACAGGATACTATGCTTGCCTTAGCTGTCTGTCTGTTTCGTAGGGCTGGAGCAGGTTTTTTTTGTGCTTCCACCAGGTGGGGCAAAGTTGTGATCCCTACCAGGGAGAGTGTGGGCAAAGAATGAAATGTGTATTCCCTGCCCTCACTCTCCCGGGTAGAGAACACCAGTGCCTCTGAGGAATGGTGTCCCTGGGACCGTGCTTTGATCTGGCCCCCCAAAGGTTGGGGTCCCCATGACCAGCCTATAGCTTGGGGAGGGGGTGTGCATGCCTCCTCCTCAAAATTAATAAGTTTGCCCCAGGGATGGGTTCCCAGGCCTTACACAGGCTCAGAGCAGTGGGCCGCATATCCCCATAAATAATTAATGGGCAGTGGAGGATAGGGTCCCCGGGACCACCATCAAGAGTTGGGCTGTGGACCGCACCCCTTCCCCTAAAAATACATGTTTCCATACCAGGCCTATCCTGGAGAGCTTTTTTTTCAAAAAGGATGCCCCACAGATCTGCAGTACCACTAAAGAAAAGTATGTTTTGATGATATCCACAAGTATCATCCATCAGGCAAAGGAGGGGACAGGGTATCCCTAGTCCTAAAATGGCTACCACCACATCTCTGTCAGCTCTCCTCACATGTAGAGATGATGAGGTCAAAACGAAACTATTATGGCTGTTTTTAGAGCTATATCATCCTTCCACAACCACAACACTTTTATATTCTACTTACCGACGCTGGTGTATTCTTGTGACAGGAAGTTTGTAATTCAAACTGCTTGTAGATGTTTCCATGGAGTGAAAGCATCCAGGCTCTACGAACAGCCATTTGGACTCTGAGGAATTCTATCTGTGCCCCATCTTTTGCTTCTCTGAAGATACCACTAATAATGTTATGCTATGCTATGTTACTATTATTTGTAGATCGCACATACACCAGATGGTTTCTCGGCGCTAAGATAACTAACACAGAGGCAGCTCAGAGTATTAATTATAGGCGTGCTTGAAGAGCCATGTTTTCAACATCTGTCTGGAGTCCCCATAGTTGGGGGTGGTCCTAATTTCCAGGGGCAGGGAGATGTGTGGGGCAATGACTGAGAATCGGCATCCGTCTGTCCTTTTCCTATCGAATTCCAGAACCAATAGTGTAAGAGGGTAGATCTAAGATTTATATTGGGGATGGACTTTTAGATACAGGATTTTATAAAAGCTAGGCTTTTTATGCGGAGGGATTTGAATAAAATGGAACATGTTTTGAAATTAGATCTTTGGGCAATTGGGAGCCAGTGGGGATCTTTTGTCACTTGAGAAATCTGGCAATGTCTAGGAAGTTGACAAATCAGCCATGCTGAACCAACTGAAGCCTACGGATGAGGTAGTTTGGAAGTCCCAGATAGAGAGAATTGGCATAGTCTAATCTTGAAATAACAAGGGCAATTGTGACTTGAACCAGTGCATCTACAGTGAAAAATGTTCTTCTTTTCTTGATCTGCGGAGTTAGAAAAAGCAGGAAGATACCACAGAGCCAAGTTGCATTTTTAGGGAGAGTTCCTTATCATTGAGGATTCTGAGGCTCCTTATCGACTTCTTCAGGGGGCGAGTACCCATTGCAGCGGTCCAAAAGGAAGGACTCCAAAGGTTAAGCTTGTTTTTAATGATAACAATCTCTGTTTTATCAGAGTTTTTCAAATGATTGACAGTACTACACTATAACTACTCGTGCACTTACTTTTCCATCCATACATTCATCGATTTACTTTCTCACCTCTTGCTCAGCCTCTTCTTCCATACTGCTACTGCCACACAGCCACTGAATTCTTCATCCACTCATGAAGTCACCAATCAATCCAATCTAGCCACCCATTAATCCATGTGCTTATTAGCTCATCCAATCAGCCACCCATGCGCTCACTTACTTATTCATCCATTCATCTGAATTCATCATTGAAATGTCAAACCTATTGGCTTTACTAATTCTTGCTACTTTCTATAGTTTCCATTCCTTATCCTTCCCCTGTACGCCCAGCAGCAAATAGGTAGCTGTTGAGGGTGTAAGAGGTCAACCTTGAAATGGCATTAGTGGTCAATGGGTGTGTGATGTGATTTCTCCTATTCTGGGAATTTTGGTGAATTGGGCCATATGCCGCCCCTGGAGGTCTGATTTGACGACATAACATGATTGTTTTAAAAAAACAAGGGGCATATTAACAAGCCTCTCTCGCCACCACAACATCAATTTTAGTGATGTTGTGGTGGTGGTAGGGGCTTCGTTTTATTTACAAGGCCGCGTTAAGCCACTTAATGTGGCCAACCGCTGCTTTGTAAATAAGGCACCCTTTTACGTTGTACTTAGCGCTAAAGTGGAGGGCAAAAGGTGTTGCGGTGGGCGCTCCACCGCAACACCCATTGATTTTGACGCTGACCCCTATTTACATGGGTGGTGTAAATAGGAGGCAGCACCAAAATTAAAAACCTGTTCTTAAACAGGCAAAACAAGGAGAAATCCTTGTTTTTGATGTTTCCACGTGTGCTGCTTTAAGCAGCACACATGGAAACAGCAACACGCCAATGACTGTTGATGTGCAGGAAGGTCTCCCTTCCTACACATAAACAATCATTATAAAATATGACATTTTGTACCTTTATGTGTGCTGCATTAAGCAGCACACATAAAAGAAACAAAACGCTTTTTAAAGATTGTTTATGTGCAGGAAGAGAAACCTTCCTGCACATAAGCAATCTTCCCCTCAACGAAGACACCCTTGCACTGTGGTGCAAGGGTGCCTGCGTTGGCGCTAGGTAGCTAAGTTTAGCACCAGCGCAGGGGGAAACACAGGGCTGCACCATATTCTTGTAAGTTTGGTGCAGTCCTGCGTTTCTAAAATGATGGAGCATGCTGTTAGCCTTCTTGGCTTAAGGACACTCTTCACCAATTTGTTGTGCATATGCCCCTAGAAATTATGAGAGACATGGGCCCTAGGCTAAATTGAGCACATTAGACAACGCTGACACCTGTGACAAAACACAAGGCTATCATATCTGGCCATGAGAGGAAAAGGTCTGAAGGTAAAAGGGAAGCCTGTAGTATGATTGGTTTGTAATTTGTGGGTGGGTTTTGCGCTCAATTATGTTTATTACGTGCTGGTGTAATGGAACGTTGTTTTCTTTGTGCCGTGGTTTAGTTATTCGCTGTGTGATTGTTGCTGGGGCCTGGCGGAACAGAGACCTCGCCAGGGGCTACCATGAGAAAGTAAGTGGCGCATAAGTAAACAGCCAATAAAGGCAAATTATTCAGTCCTACAGTCCTCGTGCTTTATTATGTCAGCAGTTCAACCCACTCAATATGTATCCGGCTTTAATAAAACCGCCTGTTCCTTTAATTAGTGTCTACTGACTCAGTGTTATTAACCTGCACTCGTATCTTGTGTCTGAGAGCGCCAGCTCCTTCTTTCTTCATCTCCCTTATAGGCTACAAACCACAATTACTCGACGATTTCCACTTTTTCTGCTTTCTCATTCCCAGTGCTGCTAGTCGTCTTTATGTTTCATGTGTTTCATGGAGAGTTTCCCAAAGAGAAAATCAGGCCAGAATGTATAAGATACTGTACCGATATTACAAAATAATAAAAAAAAATATATAAAGTGGCATTAGGCACCTATGTAAGATTTCCTTCTGTATCCACTTCTCTAGAAAAAGCATCACCCATTCTGTCCTTATTTTATTAATGTACCATTGCTCTTTTTAACTAACCAAAAATACCCCCTTATATGATCAAAGTATTTGTCTAACCCATGACTGTTCTTAAGTGGAGGGGAACGCTTCCTTGCCTGCGGACTGACCTTTTCCCCGCTTTAAGTGCCTGCCGTAAATGCAAAGCAGTAAAATAAGGATTGACAGACGCAATGGGTCTTCCTTTTTTATATGAAAGTGTTTCTTCATGATTGGCAGGTTTGTGCATTGGCTGTGTGGATAGGTGAATGGGCGACAACGAGAAAGAGTCAACGGTCGGATGAATGAGTGAGTGCAAGAATGTATGAAAAAGTTCCATGATGGAGAGCACAGTCAAATCGGTGAGTGTGTGCATGGATGGTTGAGTGCATGAATGGGTCATAGAATGGATGGCGATGGATGTATGGACGGATGGATGCATGAGTGCCTGTAGGGAGAGATGATTGGGTGATCCAGCAATCTCATCAATGCAATCAATTCCCGCCTGTCTATCCACTCACACACTTACAGAAAGATTTTCCTTCATCAGTCTACTCACTCATTCATCCTATCTTTCATGATTGTACAACTGTACACTTTTAATGAAAACATTAATATAACCACTCATACTCATGCACTCAACTAGCCACACATACACCCATTCACACGTACAATCATTAATCATCCACCTAAAGTCGTGCATTACCCTTTCACGTGTGTGGGATCTTCGTGCCTCATTCACTATATTTTGATGCACAGCAGCGCAGCAAACCTTCCTGCTGCACTGCAGTGCGTCAAAATAAAAAAAGCCAGAATTCATCAAATCCCCAAGATACATCGCATTCCTGTCCTTCTCTCTGCGCCGGAGCACAAACAACAGCCATGCGCCAACACAACACCCTTGCGCCATGGTGCAAGGGTGCCTGCATTGTAGGGATGATTGTGTGCAAGAAGGGACACCTTCCTGCACAAAATCCATCATTAATGGTGTTTTGCTCCTTGTATGTGTGCTGCGGAATGCAGCATACATAGGAAGAGCAAAAAACGTGAATAACTAAAAGTATTTCTCCTTCTTGCGCCACTCCTACGCCTCTCCCGGGGAAGCATAGGATTCTGACGCACTGCCGCGTGTATGACACTTTGTAAATCTGGTAATGTGTCAGGTTCCATTGATGTTGCATGGGAACACCCACATCAACATCCATGGAACACCTCTTTCACGCAGAGTAATGCTCGAAAGGGGCCCATATTTACACGGTCATGCATACTGATTATAGCTGTATTTCACTAGGACCTATGACACACTGGTAAGCTACTGTTGACATTGTTGTATTTGTAGTTTTATGGTCAATGTTCTATATTTGTGTTAAATAATCTTGCTACACTAAGTGCTGTGGGTTACAAAGTAAGTACTGACTGAAACAGGCACACTTTTTTTTAGTTGGAAGCTTTTGTGCCCTTACCATATTCCCACACCAGACACAAGTGTTGGTAAGCTATTACCCTTTAGGTCAAAGCCTACCAGACAGCACAGCTGTTTTGTTTGCTAACAATATCTTGGGGGCATTCGGAATGCTTCCTTGGAAATGCAGTCCGCCCATTGCTTACCATTGGCTTTGTGGTTTGCAACTAAAGTTTGCTTGCTTTCTATTTGTTTTAGGCTGTTCAACTTGAGTTCATCCTTTCAGTTGCCCAAACCCTATTTACTGTATTCTTCCACCAGTGCTCAATTTCTATAAATCTTATTCTTTCTTATCTTGTAATATTTGCTGTGACAGACAGAGGCAAATTTCAAGCTCTGTCTTCCAGGGAACTTGGTGTTTACTTTTCTTGCTTTGACTTCAAAGCGAGAGGATTCATGTGACAATCATGCTGGCAACATGGGGTATTGTGGAGGGAATGTGCTTGATGGTGGCTGCACAATGTTATTTTTTTCTAGCACACAACAAAATTTAAATGTCTGTAAATTGACTGTTCAGATATTTTAGAATATTTCCAAATTAGAAAAACACAAATAAAGCACATTTTTTGAGAAATTTGAAGTGTGGTGGAAACAAATTTATTAATACGATCAAAACAATTCATTACACTAGGTGATGACATTTCCACACATTATTGTTTGTGCGCTGTATACTTTGAGTAGTAAAACTGCATGTTTGTGCAAATGTAATGGTCATTTCAACTGAAGATGTGTTGTCTGTAACGGCAGTACATTACCACACCATGCATACTTACCGTACCAAACTCAACTCTACTTTGCACCAATCCACACCACTTCAGTCTACTGTGCACCTCTTCCCACTATACCACGCCACTCCACACTGCGTCACTGAACTCTAATCTGCGTCACTCCACTCGACGCCACTTAACTCTATGCCTTTCTACTCTACACCACTCTAATCTGTGCCAAAGCACTCTGCCCCACACTACTCTACTATGCACCGCTGCACTCTTCGCTCCACCACTCTGAGACACTCCACTTCAATTCATTTTACGCCAATGCACTCAACTCTGTACAACTCCACTCTATGCCAAACCACTCTATGCCACAATAATCTACTCTACAATCTACGCCTCTCTACTCTGTGCCACTCTTCTCTTCGCCACTCTACTCTACTGTGCACCACTTCACACCACTCTGAAACAATCTATTGTAAGCCACTGAACTCAGCACCACTGCACTTAATGCCACTGCACTCCATGCCACTGCCCTCTACTCTGTATCACTGCACTCTATGTCAGTGCACCCTACAACACTTTTCTCAAAGCCAATACACTCTACTCCACTACACCCTACGCCAATCTACGCTGCACCACTGCACTCTACACCACTGTACTCTATTCTGCAACACTTTACTCCACTGCACTATATTCCACTGCACTCTATGCCATTGTACTCTATCTCATTGCACTCTACACCACTCTATTCAACTCCGCACCATTGTACTCTATACCACTGCTCTCTATGTCACTCTCCTCTGCCCCCCTCTACACCACTGCACTCTATGCCAGCGCACTCTACTACACACCACTGCACTCTAAGACGGTCTACTTTGCAGCACTGCATTCTCTGCCACTGAAATCCATGCCACTCTACTCTACACCCCTGCACTCTAAGCCACAGCACTCTGCTCTGCATTACTCTACTCTATGCCAATGCACTTGACCCTGCACCACTCCACTCTACTTTGCACCACTTCAATCTACTCTGAACCACTCCACTCTACGCAACTTCACTCTCCACCACTGAACTCTACACCACTTGTCTTTGTACCACTACCCTCTACTCTATGCCACTCTACGGCAATGCACTGTACACAACTACACTCTATTCCACTCCAATCTGCGTTGCTCCACACTATGCTACGGCATTCTACGTCAGTCTACTAAAAGCCACTATAATCTACACAGCTCCACTGCACTCTATGACAGTGTTCTCTATGCTACTGCACTCTACTCTGAAAAAATCTACTGCAAGCCACTGCACTCTACGCAAATCTATTTCACTCTGCGCCATTCTACTCTACACCACTGTAAACTACCCTGTCTGTGCCACTCCTGGCCACTCTCTTCTTCACCGTTGCACTCTATGCCACAACACCCTACACCACTTTACTGAAACAAATACACTCTACACCACTGTACTCTAGGCCAATCTGCCCCTATACTCTACAACACTACTGTATGCCACTGCATTCTACGTCACTCTATTCTACACTATTGCAAACTATGCCACTTTACTCTTCACCACTCTATGTCACTGCACTCTACATCAAAGCAGTCTACTCTACACCTCTGCACTCTACAACACTCTTCTCTGCAACACTGCACTCTACACCACTGAACTCTACTCAACTCTACATCACTCTACGCCAATGCATACTATGCCATCCACACCACTCTATTCTGCACCACTGCACTCCATGCCACTGCACTCTACACCACTGCACTCTACGCCACTATACTCTACACCACTGAACTCTACACCACTCTACTATATACCTCTGCACTCTACCCTGCACCACTCTACCCTACACCGCTCCACTCTATGCCACTTCACTCTACTCTAAAGCAATCTACTCTAAACCACAACATTCTACACCACTGCACTCTACTCTGCAGTACTCTACTCTACGCCACTCTACTCTATGTCGCTGTACTCTATCGCAATGCACTGTAACCGCTTTACTCAAAACCAATGCAGTCAATGCAACTGCACTTTACGCCAATCTGCTCTGCACCACTGTACTTAATTCAATTTCACTTGAGGCCACTCTAATCCACTCTATGACACTACACTCTGAAATACTCCACTCTATGGTGCTCTACTCCATTAAACTCTACTCTACTCTATGACACTGTACTCCACTCTATGCCACTCTACAAAAGTATTCCACTGTATGAAGCCCTACGCAACCTCCTCTATGCCACTTTACTCCGCTCTTTCCTATGACACACTACTCCACTCTACTCCACTCCATGCCACACCACTTCATTGTACGCCACTCCACTCAACAACAATCTATTCCACTCTTTGCCGTTCCACTCTCCTACACTCCTCCACTCTGTTACTCCACTCTATGACGATCTACTCCACTCTATGCCATTCTACTCTGCAACACTACTCCACTCTACACAAACCCTCTATGCCACTCCACTCTGCTCTACACCACTCCACAACACTCTATGCCACTCCACTCTCTGACACTTTACTCCACTCTGACACTATACTCCACTCAACTCTACTCCACTCTATGCCCTTACACTCTGCAACACTACACTCCCTCCACAACACCCTACAACATTCAACGCCACTCCACATCACTCCACTCCATGCCACTCAACTATACTCTACACAACTCTGCACCACTCCATAACACTGCAAGCCATTCTCCTTTACCCCAGCCATGTGAACAAGCAGCCATGCTAGTGAACAACATGGCTAAAACATATTGGCAAAGCCAATAGCTCTTGCATAGGCGAGACCTCTTGGCTTTGCCAATGCTTGTTTTTATGAAGTAGCTGTTTTACCTTCATCCAAATAAATAACAATGAAACATTAAATTTCCTATAAATTGCCCCCTGTTGTGCATAATTTGCTTCTCCAGTCCGGTGGTTCCCTTTGCGTTCTGGCACCTGTAAACCTGCATTTAGAATGTTAGGGAGAGGATGTAGCCTTACGGCCAGAGAAGTCGACCTTGGGGAACCAGGTTAGAGTCTCGGCAACGACACTCATCTTCCGGTGATTCTGGGAAAATTACTTAATCTACTGTGCCTAACAAAAATGAATGTGTTCATCTGTATTAAAACTGGTGCCCATGTAAAGCGCTCTGATAACTGATATCTTCGCATCTAGTTTGTGCTAAATGAAAAAAATAAAAAAATAAAACTACAAATACCAGAATGGAAAGTAAAACTAGCACTTTATGATCTACCAATCCTTGAGATGTGGCGTCTTAGGAGCTCTGAGCTAGTAAACATGTGTTGGACTGAAACAAAGTACATAGGGGCATATTACCAACAAATAGCGATAATTATCGCTATGTTGGCATAGCGGCAATATTTTTATCGCCGAGCTGCGGCGATTTTTATCGCTTAGGAACCTTGCTCTTATCAAGGTTTATCTCCTAAGCGATAAAAATCGGCCGAAATGCATGAATATCGCTGAAAAGTCAGCGATATTCATGCATTACCGAGCTAATGCTCTTAGTCATGTTATCCACCTACCCTTGGATAACATGGCTAAGAACTGCTCTGGGACAGGTGTTAGCTTTTGGAGATATTCGCGCTTAGCGCGAATATCTCCAAAAGTTGGTAATAGGAGATAGCGATGTTAGCGACTGTTTCCAGTCGCTAACATCTTGGCACGCCCACGTTGCATGTCATTAGAGATAAATTTCACTGACATGCAAAGCGGGGCCCAAGATGGTCACTATCTCCTACTAGCTGTCGCTAACTGGTGTAATAGGGAGATCATTTTATCTCCGCTTTCTTGGCTTTTAAAGCCAAAAAAGCGGAGATAAACCCCCTTGATAATATGCCCCATAATCTCTAAACACCTGCCAGCCTTACATCTAAGCAATATGTGTATTGTAAAGTTGTAGACCCTTTTCTATTTCAGAAGGTGCTGTCACTGTAATTTTTCTGGGTACTAGTGAATGCCAATTTTAGACCTTCGTGTATGACTCTTACTACATGTTCAGGTTTTTGGTATCGAAAATCTGCTCACCATACACTCCAGTGTCCCTTGGTGGCAGTGCCTCAGAGAGGGTCACTTGCCCGTTTCTAAAGATGGGACTTACCTTGTTTCAGTCCACCTCTGCAGCGGTAGCAAACTGTGGCTCCACACGTGTATAGGATTATAACAGAGCACTTATGTGACACAAGAGCTTGCCATGCTCCTGACATGGCAAAGGAACCGTGATGATGAGAGCTCAGTTTAGGAAATATATCAGAATGGGGTGAGAAGTGGTAGATACCTGGCACTACAAATGAAGTCCTGTGGATGTAGTGGCCAGCTTTGTATAGAAGAGAGATTCTGCAAACAGAATGGATGGAAATGGCTAATGTGCTTGTAATAAGTGGAGGCTGGAGAAAAAAAGGAGATCACTAAGAGTTCTTTGTTCCTGCAAGGAAAGAGAGTCCAACAGGTCTTCCAGAAAATGACTAATTTGACACTAGATCATAAGGATAGGCTCAAATGCGTGTATGGGTCAGCTGCATTGCTACCAGTTTACATCTTGTACCAGAGGCTCTACTTAGATGATCCACACTCTTACTGATTAATGCAGTGATGATTTAGATGGCAAGCAGCCCTGTGGTGAGGAGGTAATAGTGCCTGATAAATTCCTTTACTCCACATACTCAGTGGCAGCTTCTGCGCTAAGGCAGAGGAGAGTCGCCACACTTCATTTTGCAGTGTAAATAAAGGAAAAATACAATGATAATAACTCCATGTTATTATCACTTTATTCTTTCTTCCTGCTGCAGCAGCTTTGCGGGCGGACTGCTCTGCTCACAGAGCAGGGGGAGGAGTGTTGGACATGAATGTTTGGCAGGCCGTCTTGGGTTGGCCAAATAGTCATGCACACTTTGCATATTGCCCAGGCTTCCAGTCACCGTCTGAGCACCAAACCACAGCATTCAGACCAAACAGAATGTGATTGGCTTAGGTTAGCCTGGGTGCTTCCTGTTCCGGCTGGACCCGGAGAGACAAAGGAGGAGAGACACGGAGAGGAGGTATGTTTATTTTGATTTACCCCTGCCCTCTGCCCCACCCCTCCAGATTCGTACCAGCCACCACTGCACATACTCCTACCCAAGGATATTTTGATAGCACATCAGGAATCCTTAAAGAATATCACTGAGAACATAGAAATATACAGACTTTGTAGGCACTGCACATCGAGTCCTATTTTGACTACAATGAAAATCAGGATGTAATTGAGGGTTGAATTTGTGAGCCCACATAGTCCGAATGCTAAGAGCACCCGTTATCAAAACTGCTCTGAAAGATCAACTGGGCATTCAAATTCAGGTGGCACTACATTACCACTGCTATGTGCCACTTGCCCTGCAGCGTCTTTACTGTGGTGATGAGGTGGCCTAATACTTGCCACTACAGAACCACTGCAGTATTAATACTGCAGAAACAATCGCGAGCCTGCTAGGATATAGACTACCACCTTTGTATGCTGTTATGTGGTTTCACTAAGATAGAAAAGAAACTGATCATGCCATTTAGAGAGTTCCATGTGACAAAACAGACTAAAAAAGCACAGACTCGAACATATCTTTTTGTAAAATATCTACTGCAGGAACTGAACTGTTAACTGAGGGACTAGCATGACGCCATCTTCGTATGACGTCTGGAGGGCCGCTGCAAATGTAAAACTAAAATCCTGCCTTACCCTTGGTGACTGTGGGTCAAGTATCAGGTTTCCCTCTGTGAAAATTGATTACATTTTTCGAAGCTCTACAGAACGTTTTCCTCTCAACCTGCACCGCCTGAATGACGTCCGAATATATTGAAATTTGATCAACTCCATACCTTAGATCTCCTTTTTTCTAGCCAACGTAGAATCGTGACCCAGTCCAGTTAATTGATTTGAGCCATTCTAACAGTCAGCAACCTATGTACTTGTTCCACCAAAAAGTCAAAAAGCTGCACCTGCCCAAATTTAAATAATTCACTACGGTTCCCAAAAGCAGGCATAAAAACCGGTAAAATTGAAGGCAAACCCCAAGAAATGAAAAGGCATCTTTTCTTCTTGATGGGACAATAGGGATATTCCCTTCTGCTTCCCACCCTGGCAATGCATTTAGTTCTTTCCTTGTCAGAAGTAAATCACCAACCATTTAATAGATGGGAATGGGTTTGGGAAAACTTAGCGAATAGCCAAAAACTCTTGAGCTTGTAGATACATTTCAAAATTTCCCAGGGCATCCCCAATATTACAAGCCTACTTGCCAAAAAATTGATTGATTCACCCGCTTTAGCGCGCTATCATTGAATAATGTTGTAAATGAGTATATGAACTGCATGGGTACTTTTTGGAATACCTAGGGTCAGATTTATAAATATTTTGTGTTGTGTTTGCGTTTCAAAAGTGAAGCAAAGCAACTCAAAATGTTTTTTTTTGTTATTTACTTTCCAGCACAAAACTTGTTTTGCTCTGAAAAGTTACCTATGAGTAACGTAAAACTGCGTGAAGCACTGCTTTGCGTTACTTAGCATCAAGGGTGTGTTACATTGAGGGTACATGGGCATTCCCATACAACCACCCATAGTTTTTGATGGAAAACCCTAACTACTAACAATAGTAAACAGGGATTAACATCAATGATAAAAGCCACTTGAAACCAGGCTATCAAAGGAGAAATATTGTATTTTCTACTTTCTTTCCCGTCTTTGCATGTGTGCTGCTCAGTACAGCACACATACAAAGCAGGAAAAGTTGTAAAAGTTGTCTACGCATAGTATTTTCAATTGGAAAGGAAGCCTTCCAGTACAAAACCGATGCTAGACTCACGCACACATCCTTGCATGATGGTGCAAAGGTGTGTGTGGCGCTAGAGAGAACAGGTCAGACTGTGAACCCAAAGCAGCCTGGGCAATTTTGAAGGACCAGCCCCAAGAGGACGCAGGGAGAGTGGGTTGAGGAGGTGCAAGTGTGAAGCACTGCCGCTTTTGTTACTGGGGGCCGATATTGCAGCACCGCTCCAAAATTAGTTCCCAGTAACAAAAAAACCGCCCCACAGCTGCAAAACCGCCCCCCAACCTTCCAGCCTCCTGGGAAAATGCACGATGCTTGCTATGGCCAGTCTAGCCCTGAGGGAGAGGAGAGGGCATATATCTGTAGATATGGCACTAGCCTTCTCCCTCCCTGTCACAAAACACAGCACAGCATTTCCGGCTGCTGTGCTGCTTAAATCTGGCCCTTAGTAAATCTGGCCTCTAGTGTTCGTAAATCCAGCGATTTTGCAACAGCTTTGTGAATCGGGCCCCTGATGCAAATTTTTGAAGAATTGAGAACAGATGGTCCCCAGCTGTTCATACCATCTAGATAATAAAGAAGCAGTATGTATGTGTGGAAACATGTTTAATAGCATACAGAATGCAGCGGTTCACCCTTTAAACCAAGCTTTGATATTTGTATTATCACTCTGCAGCTGTGCATACTGTCCCTCCAGACCATTATTGTACCTACCTTTACATTCTGCCTGCTTATAGAAAAGAAACACCTGCTGTTGTACAAACATAACTTTTATATTTCCAAGTTGCATATTCCAAGCAAAACGAGTAACAAAACAATATAAAAATATAAACTTTCACAAACACAAAACTTTCCAGCATTTATAGGAACAAGACTGTCTATGGTGCCATAAAGTGATTTTTTGCAGTTGTCTTCCACATCAAAGGTAACTATAATAGAGAAAATGAAACCATCCATAATAGCACATTTTGATAAAAACCAGAAATTCAAAGAGTATAATTGCCATCACGACTGACAAGCAAAGAAATCTTGAGTGCTTAGATGATTTGAAATGATGGGTTAGTGTCAAAAGTAGGTGGTGGAGATATTTATAAAGGTGCGCATTTTCTGATCGTACAGTTATTTCAGCGCTGAGATACAAATTTGACAATAACTGACATTTAAACACTGAAAAGCCATCTGTGTGTTTGAGATTACACCCCCAAACAATTTCATGCCTCTCTGCTGCAGACATAACTGGAAAAATGCTTAGTTGAAATGTCAAAGTTAAGAAGATCATAAAGTTGCTTGCTGAAGCAATGCCTAATTTGAGCCGGTGGTGGCGGATAGGGGCCCACCAGAACTCATTTTTGCGGACCATCACTTATTTTTAGTCAACAGACTTTGATCCTGAGCCAGAGAGAGAAACACACAAAGAGGAAAGGGTAAAGAAAAGAAAGAGAGAAAAACAGCATTAAGCGGAGATGAAAAATAATCTGAGGCAGTGAGGTAAAAAGGAAAGGAGTGTCTGGTGTTCGACTAAAGAGGAATGAGGTGGAATCAAGACTACAAAACTTTGGTATTTGGCACATTAACTTTCGATAACACCAGATGTGAGCTTCAGTACAAAACTGTGGACCCTAGCCAAGAAAAGGGCGCAGAAAAAGATGGAAAAACTGTGACAAAGGGACAAAGCAGGGATGAAAGGGAATCTGCAACAGTGAAACTAAAAGGAAGGAAATGTCTGGTGGTGAATTATTGAGGAATGAGGTGGAATCAAGACTACAAAGCCATGCTATTCAGCACCCTGACCTTAGAAATCACTAGACATGTGCGACTGGACAAAACTTTGGGCCCCAGCACATAGGGCCTCAGCTATGGGGATTTGGTGTAGGGCAGCGCAGGTAGTAACCTTGCTGCGCTGCCCTACATCAAAGGGAACGGGCGGGAATGCACCATATTTATACAGTACGGTGCATTCCTCTTCTTTCGCCTTTGTGTTAGTACCTTTGATGCAAAGGTGCCTGTATTGTCAGAAGTGCAGGAAAGGGCACCTTCATGCACAAAAGTAATCATGTGAGGCTTATTTCTCTTTTTATGCAGCACACATGGAAAGGGTAAAAAACAAGAAGAAATTAAGTTATTTCTCCTCGTTACACCTCTCCGGGGGGTGGAGGGGGGGGGGGGGGTAAGGTTTAGGCATATTCCCGGATTGCCAATAAACAAAAGGAGGGAGTAAAGAGGTAGAAAAAGGTAGTAGAGTGCGGGCTCATCCTCCTCAAAACATCATAATAACCAAAAAGAATCCACCTCAAACTTAGTGAAAGAATATATCCTTCCAAGATATTCTCCTCACGACTCGGGAGAAGATGTATGTGCCCTTATGCTGTATAGGGACACACAGTGTGTTGTTAAAATAACCCTCACCCACCAAAAGGTGCCTTGGTGGCATGCTTCATCATTGGTTTCTTCCCGTCCCGCTGCGGGACGGGCGTGCTATGACCTACGAAGACGCAGGAGCAATTAGAAGTGAATATACTATGTGTCGTGTTAGTGTGAGAGTGGAAGGGTCAAATGTGAAGATTAGTGAAGCATAAAAGATACCTGGCTATGTGGAAAACTACTATTTAATACTTTATCTAGATGGTAGCATTAAAACCGGGGAGTGGAGGTAATATGCTGCAATGGGCTACCATCTCGCTAGTCAACATGTTTCGAAGCCATCCCCTTGGCTTCTCATCAGTACCGGTATGGATCCCCTTGCCACTCCTACAATGGAACAATAATGTGGTCTGCTATGGTAATTAACCCCTTGCCTGCTCATGACGGAACCACACCGTCATGAGCCATGGGCGGCGTGTGCTCATGACGGTGTGGTTGCGTCATGCGGCTGCCGCTCTACCCGAGTGGGATGGGTATGCTCAGACGTGAGTCCCATGCTCTCCACACCACTGGAGTCAAGCTATCCTGGCTGAAGACGGCTGATAGCCAGAAACCGGTCCTAATATGCTTGATTCCGGTCCAGGAAAGGCATGGCTTGGCAGTTCGGGCTGGACTGTTCCCACGAGGCACAGGGTCAAGGCTGATTTGTATATGGCCATGTCTGAACTGGGGTGGTGTGGAGTGCAAAAAAACGATGGATTCAGGCCCAGATCTCCGTACTGGGGTGAATGTATGACATTGATCTGCATTCTGTCCATCAATTGTTGTTTTTGCATTTGTCACCCCGAGTGGGATGGGTATGCTCCGACGTGAGTCCCATGCTCTCCACACCACTGGAGTCAAGCTATCCTGGCTGAAGACGGCTGATAGCCAGAAACCGGTCCTAGGATGCTTGATTCCGGTCCAGGAAAGACATGGCTTGGCAGTTCAGGCTGGACTGTTCCCATGAGGCGCAGGGTCAAGGCTGATTTGTATATGGCCATGTCTGAACTGGGGTGGTGTGGAGTGCAAAAAAACGATGGATTTAGGCCCAGATCTCCGTACTGGGGTGAATGTATGACATTGATCTGCATTCTGTCCATCAATTGTTGTTTTTGCATTTGTCACCCCGAGTGGGATGGGTATGCTCAGACGTGAGTCCCATGCTCTCCACATCACTGGAGTCAAGCTATCCTGGATGAAGACGGCTAATAGCCAGAAACCGGTCCTAGGATGCTTGATTCAGATCCAGGAAAGACATGGCTTGGCAGTTCGGGCTGGACTGTTCCCATGAGGCACAGAGTCAAGGCTGATTTGTATATTGCTAATGTCTGAACTGGGGTGGTATGGAGTGCAAAAAATCGATGGATTTAGGCCCAGATCTCCGTACTGGGGTGAACGTATGACATTGATCTGCATTCTGTCCATCAATTGTTGTTTTTGCTCTACCCACGCGGCATTAATTCCCCTCCTGTGCGGGCGAATTAATAAGGGCGCCGGGCCGTGACGGAACCATGCCGTTATGACGCCGTGGTTCCATCACGTGCATGGCAGAGACACGCTCACCCCGCACCCCACCACCCACGCAGCGCGAACATTCACGTCGCGGCTAAGGGGGTAAGCAAGAATCATGCATGTAATAGCATGCATTTAATACTACACCCCTTTGGTATGGTTTCTCAAAAATAACAATTTTAATAATACCGTACTATAGCCCCATGAGCTTTTCACAGGAGGGGAGGAGCACCTATAGTCAAACAATCATCAAGGCTGCTCACTCTCTCCAGAATACTACCTCCATCGGAGCCACAGTGAGGTAGTATCCTGGAGACAGTGATGATTTTTAACACACTGTGTGTCTCTATACATCATTAGAGCACACACACCTCTTCTGAGAGTCGTGAGGAGAATATCTTGGAAGGTTATATTCTTTCACTAAGTTTGAGGTAGATTCTTTTTTGTTTTTATGGCATTCCCAGGTTGACCTGGTTCTGTAAATCTGGAGCAGCATCAAAATCCATGAGTGTTGCATGGGAACACCCACCGCAATGCCCATGGAACCCCTCCCTAACACAGAGTGCGATTTGCACTGCCTTGCCTTACTCAAGTGGCTCACTGACATAATATCGACACCATAAATATCATGCTACCAAAATATTGTGTCACAAATGTGGTTCATAAAAATATCCTTCTTCTATACATATAAAGGTAAGTACAAAAAATATCGAAACAAATATTGTTTATACTATCAAAAAAGTATATACAAAAATATCATTTTTTAATATACACACACACACATATATATTTGTGCAAGGCTACAGCCGAAACTACTGTACGGAATTACCCCAAATTTAGCAAAAAGGTAGTGCTTGGATCAGAAAGCGACCTTTTTTTTAAAATGGTGTAAATCAGTTTAGTAGTTGCTGAGAAATTAGAAAAATAAAAGTTTCGATACCTGGGCAGAGCCTAAGTCCCGAGCACGAGCTTCACTGTGATTGGCTGCAAACACTCCAAATCAGGAAGTGTTGGCAGCCATCTTGTGACTCGGTAGAAGCAAGTCACCAGAAAACAGAGAAACAAAGGTATAAAACAAGAGAAGGGGCAGTGTAGAAGCACCCTGACCCCCTAGGCCTACGCAAGAGGTCCCAGAAGGACCTCCAGGTCCAAAGAAAGAATTTTTATAAAAAAAAAAATTGCCGCAATTTGCGCTGGGGTAGCACGTTCCTGTGTTTTATTTTAATGAGACCTCCGGGGAGTGCTAGGCCCCGCCGACATTTCTTAAAAAATAATAGCGGGGACTCGCTAGACCTGTGGGGGCCGCTGGGGTCCCCGCAGTCCCGGGGCTTCACTAATGTTGGGAGGGTCGTTGCACGGCCCCCCTCCTTGAGCCCTCCATGTGCTTATTACTTTGGTGTCGTTTGGCGAATATTTAAAATATTTTCCAAAATGTTTCTCTTTTTTGATCAACTCCCATCTTGAAAGTTTTGGAGTGATTGGTCATGGGGGGGCTGAGAAAAAAGGGGGTCCCAAAACGTGTTTTCCCCATGCAATTTTCCAAAGGGACCTTTAGCCAGGGCTACAGCCCGAACGGCTGAACGGAATTACACCAAATTTGGCAGAGAAGTAGAGTTCAGTTCGCAGATTGTGCTTTTTGTGAAATTGTGTAAATCCGTTCAGTAGTTTCTGAGAAAATTACAAGTAAAATCATAGCGATATCTAGAGACACGCGGACGGAGATCCGTTCAATTACGAGCGAGAGCTGCATGCTGACTGGCTGTGAACTGTCTGTCAACACTCGAAACCAGGAAGTGTTGGCGGCCATGTTGTGCCTCAGTAGAACCGAGTCACAAGAAAACAGTAAAACAAAGTTGAGAAATAAGGCAAGGGGGCCGGCTAGAAACATTCTGACCCTTTACGCTTGCTTTAGGGGGTTGTACATGGATGTTTAGGCTCTTTTTTAATTTTTTTTAAAAAAAAGAAAAATCTCGGCGTACCCGTACGGAAATATGTACAATTACGAGCGGGTGCTGCATGCTGATTGGTTGTCAATACTCCAAAACATGAAATGTTGACAGCCATCTTGTTTGTCACGAGAGCCGAGTCACAAGAAAACAGTAAAACAAAGTTGAGAAATAAGGAAAGGGGGCAGGGTAGAAACATTCTGACCCTATAGTCTTGGTCAGCGGGGTGGTATGTGGATCTTTAGGCTCAATTTTTATTTAAAAAAAAATAACAAATGGCGGGGTACTCATGCAGTACTTGTACGCGGTGGAAAAGGTGAAAAAAAACTAGAAGTCCGTTTTATTCATTAGGTCCCAGGGGGGCAAATTAGGGGGCCATTTTTAGAGCTATATTTCCATGACAGTATGTAAAACTTTCAGGTTTTTTTTCTTCCTGCATCAGTTGTACTATCTACGCATGCGCAGCCTTGTTTGCAAGTGCACTTTTTTTTCTTTTTCTTCAAGTTCGCCAAGCAAACCTCTCCTGATTTTAGGTATTAAATTTGCCCCTTTCTTTTCCCGGGTCATGTGTGTCATCCGGTGGTATACTTTTGTAATATATTAATAAACAAATTGTATGTATATTTATTTGTAATGTAGTGTCAAGGTGCCAAACGTTGATTACATACTCCGTCCAACCGCCATTTTAGTAGCTTTCCTCCGTTATTTTTATTATACCTGTTACTTTCATTTTACCCTGCGCATATTTTCTCTGTGTTCGATGAGATTTCGTGCCACAGATACCACGATGTTTGTCCTTGGCCTCCGATCTTATCAGACTTGGTCACACGTAAACCTAGAAACTAATTTGAAGGACTATCCACTCCCACCGCTCAGAGGTGACTGCCCGCTGCTGCGTAAAGAAGCCTCTCTGCTCACCTTCTGCCCCCGGGTTGTTGTAAGAGGGTCCACCACGTGCCAAAGCAATCTTCTCAGGTGTTGCGTACTCGCGGTAAAACAGAGCGCACAATTCATACTGGGTGTTGATTGTCAGGATGGCCATGCATCATCGCAGGTTCTACACACGTTCAGCTCTGGTGGCACTGAGTGGCGGGAGTTCCGTGTTTGGGGGGGAAATCAATTCATGAATCACAGCCTGTTAGATAAAAAGCAAGATAAGATTGTGCGTCATGCGTCCATGAAAGGAGGGAGGAAGAGAGAGAGAAAAAGAAAGAGTGAGAGGAAGACAGAGAGAAAAAGAAAGAAAGAGAGAAACAGTGTGAGAGAGATGAAGAGAGATAGAGAAAGAGTGAGAGAGGAAGAGAGAGAGAGAAAGAGTGAGAGAGAGGAAGAGAGAGAGAGAGAAAGAGTGAGAGAGAGAAAGAGAGACAGAGTGAGATACAAGGAAGAGGGAAAGAGAGAAACAGTATAAGAGAGAGGAAGCGAGAGAAACAGTGAGAGAGAGAGGAAGAGAGAACAGGAAAGAATGAGAGAGAGGAATAGACAGAGAGAAAGTGTGTGAGAGAGAAAGGAAGAGAGGGAGAGGGAGTGTTGACACTGGAGAAAATCTTCCCAGCTCACCTTTCTACCACTGGTGTGTCTCCAACCACATGCCGGGACATAGTGCATCCTCAAGTTTAGTCATCTGAAAGATAGTATAGAATTAGTAATTCCAGAGTACATACAACTACACATGTGTAATTCTCTGTTTCATGGCTGAGCACTCAGACTGCTGCACCCCCTACACTCCCACTGCTCGGAGGTGTCTGTGGGCTCTTGTGCGCCCAGGCTGCTGCACACTATCCACTCCCACCGCCCAGAGGTGACTGCCCGCAGCTGCATAAAGAAGCTTCTCTGCTCACCTTCTGCCACAGGTGTGTGTGTGTAAGAGGATCCACCACATGCCGAAGCAACCTTCTGAGGTGTTGCGTACTCGCGGTAAAACAGAGCGCACAATTCATGCTGGGAGTTGATTGTCAAGATGGCCACGCATCATTGCAGGTTCTACATGCATTCAGCTCTGGTGGCACTGAGTGGCGGGAGTTCCGTGTTGGGGGGATGTCAATTCATGAATCACAGCCTGTAAGATAAAAAGCAAGCTAAGATTGAGTGTCATGCGCCCATCAAAAGAGAGAGAGAGAGAAAGAAAGAGCGAGCGGAAGACAGAGAGAAAAAGAAAGAAAGAGTGAGAGGAAGACAGAGAGAAAGAGAGAAACAGTGGGAGAGAGAAGAGAGGGGGAAAAAGAAAGAAAGTGAAAGGAAGACAGAGAGAAAGAGAGAAAGAGTGAGAAAGACAAAAAGAGAGAGAAATAGTGAGAGAGAGGAAGAGAGAGAGAAAGAAGGAAAGAGTGTCAAAAAGAGGAAGAGAGAAACAGAGGAAGAGTGAGAGAGAGAGAAAGAGAGAGAGAGAGGGGAAGAGTGGTAGAAAGAGAGAAGCAGTGTGAGAGTGAGGGCGAGAGAGAGAAAAAGAAAAAAAGAGTGAGAAGAAGACAGAGAGAAAGAGAGAAACAGTGTGAGAGTGAGAGGAAGAGAGAGAGAAAAAGAAAGAAAGTGAGAGGAAGACAGAGAGAAAGAGAGAAAGAGTGAGAAAGATGAAAAGAGAGAGAAATAGTGAGAGAGAGGAAGAGAGAGAGAAAGAGGGGAGAGTGTCAAAAAGAGGAAGAGAGAAACAGAGGAAGAGTGAGAGAGAGAGAAAGAGAGAGAGAGGAAGAGTGAGAGAAAGAGAGAAGCAGTGTGAGAGGAAGAGAGAGAAAGAGAGAGAGAGGAAGAGTGAGAGAAAGAGAGAAGCAGTTTGAGAGGAAGAGAGAGAGAAAGAGTGTGATGGAGAGAAAGGAAGAGATTTAGAGGGACACTGAGTGCCCATACTGTGAACAAAACCCTCACAACTCACCTTTACGCCACCTCTGTGTCTCAAACAACATTCCGGGACCTAGTGGAGCCTTCAAGCACCCACATCTGAAACGTAGTACAGAATTTGTAATGGCAGAGTATATACGACTGCGTACGCTTGTATCGCTGTGCCGCCTTTGTGCATCCAGGCTGCTGCACCCCATCCACTCCAGCCGCCCAGAGGTATCTGCCCGCCGCTGCGCACCCAGGCCTCACTGCTCACCTTTTTGCGGACAGGGCACCCTCCACATCATGCAGCCTCGCTCTGCAAGCTAACAAGTCTTACATTTGGTGCTGCGTCTTGATTTTTCCATAGCAGAGGACATACAAGTGCACCCATCATCATCGCAGTTTGCACACCTGCTCAGTCCTTGCGGTGCCCCTAAATCAGTGACTAGTGAGGCCACGCACGTGGTGGTAGGCCCCCGCTGTTCCATGGCTCAAGCATACACTGTGGTACAGCAGGGTACACAAAACATGAGGTGTCCGGTCCACAGGGACGGGCCATCACTGTGGCGGTGTGCCTCTGCCGGCCGCAGCGCAACCGGTGCGAGCAACTCTAAAATGGTGTAGAGCGTGTGCCCCCGGTCTTTTTTATTGGTAGGGTCACGTATCCTGTGACGCCTGTGCTGGATGGGTGTGGTGTGGCTCTATACCAGCCATGAGGGAGTGGCTGTGGCATACTGACAACTAGACCTGTGACCAGCAGATCACTACAATGAAAATCTGGGCCATGTATCGTTGTTGTCCTTCCCTGTAAGCGTAAGCAGAGTCGGCTGGCCTGGCATATGCCAGTCCTGCATGAGGCTGTGAAGAATGACTCCGGATCTATAGGCGTGGCTCCATTGTGAGCTGTATGAGAAATCAACTGCAGTGTTGCCAGATTGGGCTAGATCACGCACAATTGCGCTATATTTTTTACGGTTGTGCAGTAAAATTTTGATTTGTGCTAGTTGCCAGATTATAAATATATATAGAGAGTTCCAGCAAAGTAGTATGTTAAAGCACTTTATTAGACAAATATTTACTTGGTAGCCTGCTGTAACATCAATTCCAATGCATTCACCGCCTGCTTGATGCTTTCCCTGCCCCTCCTTCCTTAAAATAGCAATGGGCTACTTTTTGGTTGGCTTTGGGCTAGAGAATGCTTTAAAAATCTGGCAACACTGGATGCGGGTGTCCGTGTTGTAGTGCTGCTGTCACCAAGGTCGCAAGCGCCAATGTGTCACTCTGTGAGCCTAGTCCCACAACATGGCCAACATGGAAGGTACATGGCCAACATGGAAGGTACGGGGAATCACTGACCCTACATTCATACTTAATTCCACACAAGAAAGATGGTGGACATGACACATCTCTGTGGATATGAATGTTTATTGCACATTCAGTGGAGTGTTGCAGCTGTAGCAATACAGGGCAATGGAAAGTTCAAGGTTCAGTTTTTGGCACATGGAGGGCTGCCAATTAGAGACAAGCTCATTGTCGGAGTTAGGCTGCGCCAAAATATGTCATCATCATCAAAAATAAAATATCTTTATTCGATTCGAAGAATCATAAAAGAAAGCAAATCATAAAATATACAAACACTTCCAGTGGTTAAGGTAGGTTCACAGTTTGTAGATTGCCAATTTATGCAATATTACATTTGTGCAAATATGCAATACAAATTTAAAGTGCAATCAAATCAGTGCAAAAGAGAACACATTCATAAAGTCCAGTATGATAATATTCACAAGAGTAGATAGCTAATTCATGGGAAATGACATTTATACAAATACACATGATCCGGACTAAAGTGCAATCGCCATAAAAACAAAGAATACAATTCAATGTATAAGTTACAGTGCCTAAACTGATTTTCCGAGAATTACTAGGAATACATTTTATAATAAAATATAAATACTATATACAATAAAAATGTCAGCTAGTAAGATGTACAATCTCAATGTTCTCAGATCTGTATTAAAATAAGAATCCTGTTTAAAATTTCAAACCCTTTTTCATTCTAAAAAAGTTAGCAGCCAGTAAGAATCTCGAAACTCCAAAACAACAAGCTGGGTATTATCAGTCTTTACAATGCGCAACATTTCCATATATCTTCTCACACCCATCTTCCTTCCTAACGATGCAATCCATTTCTGTCGGGATTTCATATAAATAGGACAAAATAAAAGGACATGGGCTATGCTTTCCTTTGTAGACAGCTGGCACATTCTACACTTGTTATCTTCCTCCCCATTGCGGGTCATTCCCCACTTGGCTGTAAAAGACCTGACTAGAAGAGTCCCATACCTAAATTTTAGATACAATATTTTTGCAAGTTGAGATTCTATTTGATCAAGGAAAAACTCAAAACAAGGGACGGATTTAACCATCAAGTAATCATTCGTAAGTGGGCCAGCGCTGCTATTCAATGCTACTTTTAGTACAGCCTGGCTCCAGTAAATCTTCTTAAGTTCATTTTTTGAGTTAAGCTTCAATTTTTCTGAGTGGAGCCAGAACTCGCTGAGCCCCAGGTCTATTAGCCACCTACGAGTGTTGGCCAACCAAGGGAAGGATACATGTATGTCTAGTGCAATTAATTCTTTTAGTGCCTGTCTATAAATAAAAAGTTCATCAGTAGCCCATAACCTGATCCAATTTAATAGGGTCATCAAAACTGCTCTGTCCTCTATGCGTTTTAACCCTAGGTCATATACGTTCGGAATCACCGGGGTATTTTGGGGCAACGGGATCAATGCTCTTAAGGCCCTGTTTTCCCCCATAGTAATTGAGGTCAGTTGCTCCCCACCCCACAATTCAGAACCATAGAGGGCCGCAGTTTGAGCCTTTGATTTGTATACCTCCAATGCCGGGGTGATAGATTTGGTATAAGTGGCATGGAGTATTTTCAAGATGGGCGCTGAATTTTGCGTTAAAATCGATCCTGATTTCCTAATGTGGGGGCGCCACGAAAGCTTAGAATCTAGGGTCACTCCTGGATAAACAAAGTTGTCAACCCTCTCTATTACTGCACCATTTAGTGTGATATTATTGTTAAAAGTTTTATGGGGCCTGATGCACATATATTTCGTTTTGGAAGGATTTATTTCCAGACCCTTTTCTATACAGTACTCATCCAGCTTGTTACGAAGGTTCTGGAGCCCCCTGGGAGTTTGTAAAAGCAAAATAGTATTGTACACAAAAGTAAGGGCACACACGTGGGAACCACCTAACTTGGGCGAATCATGGTTTGAATTCAATAAGGAGTCTACCATGTCATTAATGTAAAGGAGGAACAGGGTGTGTGCCAGGACACACCCCTGACGCTCACCTCTCCTCACCGGGATCTCTTCGGTTAGTTCCTCACCTTGTCCCCAGCAAACTTTTTCATAGTTATTTTCATGGAGTCTTATTAGTTGTACCAGGATATTTTTGGGGACACCTTGTTTTAACAGATTTACCTACAGCAGATCTCTTGGGACTAGGTCAAATGCGGCCTTGAAATCAATAAAGGCCACATACAAACTACCCGTTCTTAGTTTGTTATATTTCCAGGCAATGGTTAGCAGCCTGAACACCTGATCTATGGTGCTGATTCTTTTTCTGAACCCATCCTCGCAAGGGGACAGTATGTCATTATCTGCTAACCAGACGTTTAACCTTTCCAGGATCTGCTTGGAATATATTTTTTGGGTAATATCTAGCTGGCTAATCGGCCTGTAGTTGGCGGGATTGTCTCTAGAACCCTTCTTATGTATAGGGACAATCACCGCCCCCTTCCATGAAACAGGAATGGGCTCACCGCTACTTATTGCATTGCACAGTAGATTCATGTACGGGGCCCATACATCTAGGTCGTGTCTGAAAAGGTCCCCCGGTACATTATCAGGCCCTGGAGCTTTTGATGCCTTGATTGATACAATAGCCTTCTTAGTTTCTGTAATAGTAAAGTATAGTGGAACAATATCATCGGATTTTAACAACTCGCTAATTATGTCTGAGTTCTGATTTGATATCGATTCCTCAGGTGCATATAAATGTGCAAAATGTTTAGACCAGGTGGTAGGAGCCAGATAATAGTCTTGGGCTAACTTACTTGACTTTGTACCTTGTGCAATGATCCTCCAAAATAGTGAGTGGTCTCTTGCCCTTGCTGCGGCTAACTAATCTTCCCAGCCTGCATCCTCCCAACGTTTGCGTTCTATCCTTAGAATCCGACTACAATTGTTCCTCGCTTGCCTAATTGGAACTGGTTCTTTAGAGCGCAGTGTTTTTATTAAGTGTTTTTTAGTAGTTCTACTTGCTTCGTTGAACCAGGGGTTAGCTAGTTTCGACTTGTTATTGGGAGAAGATTTTCCCGTTGCTGCTCTAGTGAGAAAGGGTTCAAGTTTTTTCCACTAACATAGCTTGTATTTGAGTGATTAGAATAGAATTTGCATCATCATTAGAAAAAAATAAAAATAAACGGTCACTAAAAATATTGTAAATAGAAGTCAACGGTTCAATTTTCCCTAAAATTGTCGGCCATCTAACGGCTCACCTGTTATTACACAGCATAGGCTGTGGTCCCTGCGTGCCTAGGCTAATCTGGGCCTGGAAGTGTTTGGCTTCTAACAATAGGCATACGGGTAAGTGGTCACTTTCCCTCCTTCCCTCTACTCTAAAGTCAATCACATACACCCAGTGTGTAGCGCTTATCAAAATGTAATCTATTGGTGAAAGCACCTGACCCCTAGTAAAGGTATTTATTTGCTCAGTATCAGATGGGCATCTACCATTACACGCCCGTAGACCTTTTTTTATGGTAAAATAAAAAATCTGGAGAGCTGAAACAGTACACCTTGCTAATTTGTCAGTGCTTAACTGCGGGATACCTAATGCTTGATCTTCTTCCTCAGTTATTGTTACCATACCCTGTAGGGGTTCGTAACAGGTTCATAACAGCAATTAAAATCGCCACCAATTAGGATAAGACCCACATTGGTGATAGAATCAATAATCTCAGTTAATTGTGTAATTAGCGGTGTTTCTTTCGAAAGGTCATGAGGTCTTATATATATATATATTCACTGAAAAAACCATAGGTTATAGACCATATATAGTTAGGAATTAGCATTTAGAAAACCTTATTTTACTCACACAAAACCATTGAAATTCCATATATAGTTAGTTGCACTAACTATATATCGCGCACCCGCAATCCACTGCTGATGATGTCACATATTACATCATTCATGACATGGTCAGTGACATCACTGATGACATCACTGATGACATCATCTAGTGTCTGTGTGTTTTTGTAAAGTTTAAATACGTTTTACATATTGAAGAATGACTGGATGGATGGAAGACTGAGTGTGTGTGTGGCTGGCTGGGAGGTGTGTGACGCTGTGCATATCAATGTGTACTTGTATCAGTGATTGTATAAGAGAGTAAGTATGTGTTAGTATATGTGTGAAAAGTATGGTGTTCTGTGTTTAACTATAGATGAGGAAATCGAAGTGTGATTGATTCTTCACAGGACTGACTAGGTGTATGAGTGCATATGA
This sequence comes from Lissotriton helveticus, assembly GCF_964261635.1. NCBI lineage: Eukaryota > Metazoa > Chordata > Amphibia > Caudata > Salamandridae > Lissotriton > Lissotriton helveticus. The sequence goes on from NC_136067.1 coordinate 1,011,674,260, forward strand.
TAGTGTTCTAATAATAACTGACTGTATGTATGAGTAATTGTATGGGTGAATGAGTGAATGTGTGTGTAGACGTACGAATCAGTGAGTGCGTATGTAGTAACTGGTATTGGTGTGTCATGATGTCATCAGTGATGTCATTTGAGATGTCATCAGTGATGTAATTTCAGATGTCATTAGTGATGTCATCAGTGATGTCACTGAAGTATGGTGTTCTGTGTTTAACTGTATAGATGAAGAAATGGAAGTGTGATTGATTCTTTACAGGACTGACTTGGTGTGTGAGTAACTCCATGGATGAGTGGCAGTGTGTGACTGTCTGCATAGGTGTATGAGTGCATATGATAGTGTTGTAATAATGAGTGACTGTATGTATGAGTGATTGTATGGGTGAATGAGTGAATGTGTGTGTAGACGTAGGAATCAGTGAGTGCGTATGTAGTAACTGGTATTGGTGTGTCATGATGTCATCAGTGATGTCATTTGAGATGTCATCAGTGATGTCATCAGTGATGTCATTTGAGATGTCATCAGTGATGTCATCAGTGATGTCACTGACCATGTCATGAATGATGTAATATGTGACATCATCAGCAGTGGATTGCGGGTGCGCGATATATAGTTAGTGCAACTAACTATATATGGAATTTCAATGGTTTTGTGTGAGTAAAATAAGGTTTTCTAAATGCTAATTCCTAACTATATATGGTCTATAACCTATGGTTTTTTCAGTGAATTTCATTGGTTTTTTAACAGCTAATATCTGTAGCTGTAAAATGTATTCTTCTTTAAATCCAAAAATATATTTTATATGTTTATTAATAATTTTTTTTAAAATATTTTTTTTTCTTCGTTCCCGCTTCGCGAATCGGGAAGCTTCCCGTTAGCTGACCTTGATGCCGCGAAATAGACCGCGAGCCGGTAAACGTTTCTTTACCGCAACTGCCGCGTTAGAAAACAACATCGTGACGCCTCCCGTCCGCATGACGTTTCGCGTTGTCGCGTGATACGTCATATGACGTGCTACGTTAGCGAACTGGTACGCTTACCGAGTCGCAAAGCACAGGTTTCTGGAAGCAAACCGGGAGGCCCTGCAAAGCGCTTAACGTAAACACAGCAGGTCATGTGACTTGGTAATAACACTTTTCATTGGTTCATTTCACTTTTGGTTTCCTAATGATGTAAGACTAGGTCATATAATCTAAAATGAACACTTTTCATTGGTTGAGAACTATTGTTTTTCCCAAATGATGAAAATCCCTCCTTCTTTCCTCACTCTGACTTTCATCATTGTGAGAGAAAGACCCTTTGTTACCAGTGAGCAATGGCTTCTTTAGTAGCTTCAGCTAGTGCTTCCCCACCACCTCCACCACATCCAAGGAAGAGTGGACCACCTGCTCAAGTTATAATTCAGCAAGAAGAGGAAGAAGAGGAACAGGACGACGAGCACGAAGAGAGGCACTTTTTGCCTGAGGAGCCCAGGACGTCTCACCGGAAAGAAAACTTCATTTGGCAATTTTTTAAAATTCCCAAAGGTCAGAAAAAAGTAAATGCAAGATACGTAACTTGCCTTATATGTCAAGATAGACTGTCCAGAGGGACCGACAAAAAATACAGTTTCGGAAACTACACAATGCATCGCCATATGACTAGGTGGCATCCTAACAACTACAGTGCTGCACAGTTTCGTAACGACCTAGATAATCTCCCTATTATGGCCAGAAGATCTGTTGTACCGGAAGTAACGGGACCAGAGGGCAGGGAGATGGTGCCAAATATACAAACGAGATTTCATGAAGTAAAACAAGTCTGCGTATATTGCAGTGGATTCATTTGCTACGGAGAAAGAAGCATCACTCTGATCAACAGAGCTATTGACTATCATATGCAAGTTTGTACGAAACGCCCCAAATAATAAATACTTTTTTTTTGTTTTGTTGCTCCTGTTGAGCCCTTTACAATGAATCGTTTTCATTGCCCCCTCCAAGAAAAACCCCAAAAAATATAAAACTGTTCAGAAAAATTCAAAAAAAGTAAAAAAATGTTCAGAAAAATAATAAAAAAAATATAAAACAACAAAAACAATTAAAAAAAAAGTTCTTTTCAGAACTACCTCCCCGTTATTAAAAAATTGGTACAATATTTGGAACTGTGCCAACCTCTATTTCTCGTAGTTCGCTTCCCAGTTCGCTCGCCGGTACGCGAACCGGAAGTGAACCAAAAATTTGTTTTAAAAAAAAGAACAGTAAGTATAAGGGAAGGAAACAGACACTTATGTTAAAAGAAAGACAGCTATAGGGGAGTAAACTAGAGATACTATTACCCGTAATCCACTGCTGATGATGTCACATATTACATCATTCATGACATGCTCAGTGACATCATCAGCAGAGGATTGCGGGTTTTTTGGCAACGTGCCTTATCCACGGTTTAATAACGCTGCCTTTTGCTTTATATAAGTTTTCAAATTGTATGAAATATATACCAATAGGTCGTTATGAACCTTTAGGTAGTGCTTTTCTTCATGAGGTCTGGTCGCTTCCATACACATACAGATGTTTCAAAGATGATCAAGAAGTTTATCTGAATGGAGAGGAATGCACTGAGACGCCAGATCATTCACTAATGTGTAGGCACATACAGTTACACGGTTCATGCAACAAACACCGACCAAATATGGCTTGCGTGTTGCAAGGCACGCCAGTTCCTGCTATCATCCCCACGTTCAAGTTGTTGGAAAATGGTAGTTATTTGATGCTCAATAATGAAGATTGTTCTGGGTTAATTAAAAGTATTCCTTTTATCGTAACAGTAAGTGAACGGGTTATTTGCTGCAGAAATGTTCTATTTCCTCCCACACATGAACATAGGGAGTTTTCAATCTGGCCACAAATACCAACCTTGGGAGCAGATTTCAACGGCATGGCAAGAATAAGAGCTCTTTTGTCTCAGAGAGAGGTGGCCTTGAGTTCGGCCCGTGAAACTTTCGTGCTTCACATAGCGAACACCCGTACAGAGGTGCAGACCCTTTTCAATACTGATTCGCCTTTCCATTTCAGCAAGATGGTTCGGACTATCTTTAACGCGTCCTCCACAAAGGCCCTGGCGCACTTTTTTAAAGTTGTTACCAGTGGTCTCGTGACTTCATTTGAGAAAATCTTTGGAGTCATCCCTGCTTTCTTTCATTCTATTTTTTCCACTGTGCTTCGTGGATTCCCATTTTTACTTGCATTACCAGCGGACGCTCTTGTGCTTTTTTACATTTTTAAATATGGATGTCCCTCCTGTGCAAGCTCCCGCCCTGCAGCTGCTGACACTGTTCCGCAATCGCATGCTAGAATATTATGGCACAATGCCGTTGGCGATATTAAGCACGGCATATGGATTATCTTTTCGATTCTCCTACTTCACCTGTGTCCAGCCTGTATTTCACTGCCTGACCTGTGATTTCGATTGGGCCATTGATTTGTGTCTCTGCGGACCGGTTTCTCCTGACGTCGACTTTAATCAGCTGATGACTCCTATCATTACTCACGAGTTGGTTTGTCCTGGCGAAAGGATTATGGCTGTGGCATTGATGCATGGACTAATTGGTCCCTGGAATTTACTGGCGGCAACACAGTCTTTCTTGGAACAGAGCTTTCTTGAAAACCCACCGAGCTGTCCTCTGATGGTGATAGAGGATCCGGTGCTGGGAGAGCACGTATGTTCTTTTCCGCTTTTAAATTGGATGGCTGAACTCTTTTCGGATGAAGACGGTGACTTCCTATTGGAGGCTGTTGCAGCTTATTTTGCATACACAGTTATGTCATAGACCTTTTTCATGTTTGATATGCTGAGTACTAGCATTTCATTGACAATTCATTGACTTATTTGTCAAGTTTTTATTATTTAGCTTGCCTATTGGCTTAAGACTCGATAAAGTACTTGGCTGTTTTATTTTTCTTTAGCATTACATTTTCCTAGTTTTTAATGTTTTACCTTGCGGACCGTCCACATATAAAGTTGCAATCTGCTCTCATGAGATGGCACTTCTATTATCTTATTCAGTTCGTTTCCGGATCATGGGGAGGTGTCATCTAGGTCCTGGATATCTTTACACCGTGTTAAGTTAGCATGGGCTCATTACCGGTTTAAACGCCATTTTTCCTTTTTTGCAACGTCTGCACACGACACTTAGTTGTTGCTTTAGCTTTCAACCTAGTAGTTCATCGTGGTTTACATGAGAATAATATGTTATTGCTCTACTATCTGCTTTGCTTGTTAAACTATATCTGTACAGCGAGTGCTGAAGTTTCAAGAACAACACGATACAGAATTGTTATGAGGTCTGATCTCCACGACTTCATACTCATAACATAAGTGCAGCTTCTGCCAATTCTGGGCATGAGGCGGGTTTTATATTGCTTTGCCGAACACACATACACAACAGTTGATGCGGTTCACATGAAGAGAGAGCTGGTGTATGCTGATGTGATTCCTTCAAATCTAAGACACTAAAGTATGGGCACGCCCTAAACCAACACAAACAGACCTTCTTAGCAAATAATATAATATGTGTATTAGGGAGGGTGAGATATAAGCAGCCGCGGGCCGTGGAGGGAGTTACGGTGGGGCAGGGAGGCGGGGAGGGGGAGGGGCAGGGTGGAGCCCTCTCCACCCTGCCCCTCCCCCTCCCCGCCTCCCTGCCCCACCGTAACTCCCTCCACGGCCCGTGGCTGCTTATAAGTGTTGCTAACTCTTATTCATTTACAGCATGTTAACATACTGTCACCATTCGCTTTTTATGTACTAGTAACTATGCTGGTAATTTTGCTACTGATAATATGTGTACTTGTATTATCTAAGATACTACGCCTGAGAAGACGGCATTAGTAAATAAACATTTCAAATACACATGTGTTCTTCTTAACTCCATGTTCTGGTTTCTAAGAAATATATAACGACCGACTGTTCATGAGTTCCACGTATCCTGAGGTACTATAAGTTCATATTCTGGATTGTCTAAACATTGAGAGTTTGTTATATCCAATGTGACACTGTACCTAGCTTGCTAAGGGGTTTTTGATTACTAAGGTGAGTTTCGGGGCACCCTAATTCGCCGAGGTTCCAATCCTCTGTCCACAGTTCTGTGTGAGAACAGAAACCCTGCGACAGGGGCACCCCCGACCCTTGCTGGAGCTTCATCACACTTGCGATACAACTCCAGCAATGCGCCACCTTTACGGCACAGATACATCACGCATCTGTGCTGTTTTTGCCCCATGATGCGCCGCATTGTAAATGCAGCACACCATAGGTGACGGAACAGCGGCACAGAATGACTAACACATCCCTGGTGATGCGCCAGTCATCATAAATCTATCCCTATGCTTCTTATCTTGTTAGAGATGAACCGCCATATGTATCATCAAAGTTTTTTGCATTTCCTAAATAGCGAACTTTAAGGAATAAATAGCGATTCTTTACCATTCCTAGTTTGCGATGAGCTATTTGCTAATTACAAATTACCCATTCATTTCCTTCATTTCCATAGGGCGGTTGGACTCACTTTTAGCTCGAACGGCTGAATGGATTTCCACGAAACTTGGCAAAATTGTAGGGACTGGTAGCCCGATGTGCCTTTGCTATGTCTCAAGATATATGCTCCAGTGGTTTTTACGAAAATTAACTTTGAAAAATATATATTGGGCTACATTGGCCTATATATATGTTGGAGCCCAAATGTAGCCCACTGTAGCCCAATGAAGCCCAATGAAGCCCAATGTAGCCCAATGTAGCCCAAAGATGGCCGCCAGAGACAAAAAAAACAAATGTAGCCCAAATATCAGCCAGATGTAGCCCAACTATAGCCCAGTGACAGAATGACCAATCAGCTTCGCAAACCTCCGTTACGCGAAGCGGAGCGCTGTTACAGATATATATCTTTTTTTGAACGTTAATTTCTCAAAATCCACTGGAGCACATATATTGAGACCTAGCAAAGGCACATCGGGCTACCAGTCCCTAATATTTTACCAAGTTTCGTGCAAATCCATTCAGCCGTTCGATTATTATTATTATTTTATTTTTTTGCCCCGCGGGGCCCTTTTAAAACCTCCACATCAAACCTAGGGGGTCAGCGAGGATCTACTATGCCCCCGTATGGTCATTTGCCCCTTCGCTTTGGCCTCCTCTTGTCTCTCGATCCTACCGAGAGACAAGATGGCGGCCGCTACGGACTGTTTGGAATGTTTACAGACGCCGGAGAACCAATCAGCTTCGCTTCACAAAGCTCCGTTGCGCGAAAAGTACGCGTACTGGAGCGCTGCCCGGTCCGCTGTTACAGATATATATCTTTTTTTAAACGTTAATTTCTCAAAATCCACTGTAGCACATATATTGAGACCTACAAAAGGCACATCGGGCTACCAGTCCCTACAATTTTGCCAAGTTTCGTGCAAATCCATTCAGCCGTTCGGGCTAAAAGTGAGGCCAACCGCCCTATGGAAAACTCAATGTTAAAAACACGTTTTGGGACCCCCCTTTTTTCTCGACCCCCCCTGGACGAACCCCCCCCCCCAATTTTCAGGGGCTGCTCAGAAACAAAATGTTCCATTTTCCAGAAAATTTCAGCCAATTCCGTCCACAAACGCCAAAGTTATTAGACATAGAATTTTCAAAAATCCCATAGGGAAAAAATCCTAACTATATATACCTACTGGCGACCGCCAGTAGGTAATATATATATATATATATATATATTACCTACTGGCGGTCGCCAGTAGGTATATATAGTTAGGATTTTTTTCCTATGGGATTTTTGAAAATTCTATGTCAAATAACTTTGGCGTTTGTGGACGGAATTGGCTGAAATTTTCAGGAAAATGGCACATTTTGTTTCTGAGCAGCCCTTGGAAATTTGGGGGGGTTTCGTCAAGGGGGGGCAGAGAAAAAAGGGGGGTCCCAAAACGTGTTTTTAACATTGAGTTTTCCATAGGGCGGTTGGCCTCACTTTTAGCCCGAACGGCTGAATGGATTTCCATGAAACTTGGCAAAATTGTAGGGACTGGTAGCCCGATGTGCCTTTTCTAGGTCTCAATATATGTGCTCCAGTGGATTTTGAGAAATTAACGTTTAAAAAAAGATATATATCTGTAAGCGCGCTCCGGGCAGCGCTCCGGTCCGCGGACCTTAAGCGTACCGGAACTTCGCGTAGCTAAGCTGATTTGCTCTCCGGTGTCTGTCAACATTCCAAACAGTCCGGAGCGGCCGCCATCTTGTCTCTCGGTAGGATTGAGAGAGAAGAGGAGGCCAAAACAAAGGCGAAAATGACCATAAGGGGGCATACTAGATCCTCCCTGACCCCCTAGGTTTAATGTGGAGGTTTTAAAAGGGCCCCGCGGGGCAAAAAAAACAAAAAAAAAAATTTGTTTTTTTTGCGTGGGGAGCGCCCGGTCCGCGAACCGGGAAGCGTTCTGGGCAGCGTACTGCAATGAAAAATGAATGATAGACTTTTCAAATGCTGTATGTTAATTGATTGTTGTTTTTGTTGATTATTTTTTATTTTCTTTATTTTTTAAGCATTTTTTTTTAATGTGATTGTGTTTCATAATTTATTAAACTTTCTAACATTTCATTGTCAGAAATTTCATAATTATCATGGAATATACATTGTAGTCTCTGAGGGTGTAAAATGTCCTCATTTGCAAGGAGGTTATCTACTGCTTGTACACATTGCAGTAGTTCATTGTCCCAAGTTTCATCGAAAAATTCAATGTCAATTTGATCAATTGTATCAATCAATTCTTGGCTGCTCTCTTGCAGGTCCATTTCAAAAGAAACTTGGTTTTCGCCTTCCATTTTGCCTGAAATTTGGATTAAAAAAATATATATTAGTAGAGATAGGGCAATGTTGGGAATAATTTTAGATAGGCATTTTTTATCAGTGAATTTATCTTTGGGCAGTGTATAGTATCAGAGTGGAAGTAGGAATATAAAAAAGTGTATGTTATTTAACGTAAGTAAATTCATAATTATACAAGAGAAGCCTAACTCCATCCATAACTATAACAGAGAAGTCTCTCTAAATCTATAACTACTACAGAGGGATAGTATATATCTATCAGAAAAAGTTTACCATATTAACTTATAGTGCACAATATACTTCAGTTTTAAAAATAAAAACTTACCTTTAGAAAGAAGTTGAAGGAATTAGTGAAAATACTATTGAAATGTACAGCAAGAAGTAGTAGTCAAAATGGCTGTGTTTTCTTCTCTTCCTTTATATATATTCAGGTATATAACCAATGAAATGTCAGGTAAAAAAAATAGAAAATGAAAGTAACATTTTCATTGGTTGTCAATTCCAACACTTCAGATGTGTTTTGTGAAGTAATTTACCTCAGGGTATTTAGAGAGGTCTACAGGCTAAATGACTAAATGGAATTCCAATCAAATTTGTGAAAATGGTAGGGATTGGTATGTAGTATGAGCTAATCTATATTTGGTGAAATTGTCTCCAGTGGCTTTTCTGTGAACTACTTTCCCACCTTTTTTGATGGTGCGCTTCCCAGAGAGCGACCCGGTACGCGAACCGTTGAGCGCCCCGGTTCGCGAACCTTAAGCGTTCCGGGAGTCCACCATTTTGTGTTTCGGTCGAATTAAGATACAAGATGGAGGGCAAATAATGTTCAGAATGGGTAGAAGGGGGCACGGTAGAGTTATCTTGACCCCCTAGGTTTTCTGAGGGTGGCTGAGGAGGCTTATATGTGCGGAAAAAAAACATTTAAAAAAAAAAATTTGCGAGGTTAGCTCCCGGTTCGCGTACCGGGTAGCGCCCCAGGGAGCGTACTTTGTTGGAAATTAGTGAAAAATGTTAGAGTAAAATAATAATTGTGAGTGATCAGATGTAGGGTAGCTCTGAGAAGAGCTTTTGGGTTTATGGTACATTTAGGTACTTATAAGTAGGTACCAATGCACATTCTTAAATTCAGAGTGAAAACTCTGTTGCCCTCATCTGAGAAGTGAACTCCATCTCCTCTGTAGATATCTTGCATGTAGTAACGCAAGGTATTGTTGTACAGGGAGCCCATTCCATGGTCTCTCATGTAAGCTGAAACAGATTTGTTTACATGCTTCCTCGACTTCTCAATTTGTGGACAAAATTGGTTTGACCACCTCCATTTCTGTCTTTGGCATATATTTGAATATACCAAGGCAGTCTGAGGAAAAAGTGCCATTAATTGCTCAAAGGTGTCCTTTAAAAGCATTTCCAGACCTACACCAGTCAAAGTGCCCAAGTCATTACCTCCACAGTGCACAATTAACAGGTCAGGTTTGGGCAAATGCATAAAGGTTTTCACCAATGGTATCAATTGGTGACATTTTAATCCTCTGTGGCCAAACCACTTAATTTCCACATCTTGTAAATTGAGGTTAGGTAATTTCCTGTTTTCAACGTACCTTTGAGCCCAGTGAATATAACTATGTCCAACAATCCAGACAGAAAACATGGTGAGAGAAGGTTCTCCTGCAGTCAGATGAAGTGTGGCAATGAAATGGCAGTTGAAAAAATGAGAGTTTAAAATGAAAAAAACTGTGGAGTTTCTGTGTTCATGAAGCAGTAACAGTGATTGGTGGATTTTGATTGCTGAAAACAGAAAGTTAGGGTGCACGGATGTGTTCTTTGAAAGATGTATTTTGAATGGTCAATAAAAAATCATTAAATGAAAGAATGCACTGGATATGCAGGTGCACTGAGAGTTCAGAGTTCAATTGCAACAAAGTTGTGTGAACTTGCAAACACCAGAAGTCTTCCAAGAGGTGGTTGCCATGCAGAAAAGACAGAAAGGGCAGAGGGGGGAAGGGTTTTCATTTGAAAAAAAGTGAGGGAAGAGTTTTGATTGGGTGACATGAGAAATATGTGTGAAGAATTACAGCATTTCTGTGCTTTTGATAGCTGCAGACTCTGGAGTGCATACCTTTTGCTCTGCTGAAGACAAATTGGTGTGTTTCTGAGACTGTTTTCAAACTCAAAGTATTTGCTAAGGTGAGAAAATATTTCTTTAATTTAGAGAATAGTGTGCTTTAAGGAGAAAATTATGAATTATGTGGCGCAAATTGCTTGTAAATATGCTCCCACCTGTGCATGGAAAATTTAGATTTTGAATGTTTGTGTTACATAGCCATGTTAAAAGTGACCCAACCATGCAGGAAAGGCAATCAAAAAACGCTTTTATGTGTCTTAAGGACATTTTAAGTAATTTTCCCATGTGCAGTGTTTTGAAATTATGATTTGAAAATCGTTTTTGAGGTAAAGGAATTGTTTTTAAATTTATGACAAGGACATAATGGTGTATGCTTCTTTATAAGGCAATTGACTGTCCCTGACTTTTCTCTGTGGCGCAAATTGCTTGTAAATATGCTCCCACCTGTGCATGGTAAATTTAGATTTTAAATGTTTGTGTTACATAGCCATGTTAAAAGTGACCCAACCATGCTGGAAAGGCAATCAAAAAACGCTTTCATGTGTCTTAAGGACATTTTAAGTCATTTTCCCATGTGCAGTGTTTTGAAATTATGATTTGAAAATCGTTTTTGGGGAAAAGGAATTGTTTTTAAATTTATGACAAGGACATAATGGTGTATGCTTCTTTATAAGGCAATTGACTGTCCCTGATGTTATTTTTCCCATTTTAGTGTAAGACCTTTGTCTGTGGCGCAAATTGCTTGTAAATATGCTCCCACCTGTGCATGGCAAATTTAGATTTTGAATGTTTGTGTTACATAGCCATGTTAAAAGTGATACAAACATGCTGCAAAGGCAATCAAAAAACGCTTTTATGTGTCTTAAGGACATTTTAAGTAATTTTCCCATGTGCAGTGTTTTGAAATTATGATTTGAAAATCGTTTTTGAGGTAAAGGAATGTTGTTAAAATTTATGTGCGCCATATGCCCCCAAATTTCTTTTTCAGGGGTGCAGCAGGGTGTTATTGAGACACCCCTGCAGCTTTGGAAAAATTCCTAATTTGCGATGAGCAAATTGTTAATCACAAATTGCACCTTCATTTATATGAGCCTCCTAGCCCATGGAAATGAATGGGTAATTTGCAATTAGCAATTTGCTCATCGCAAATTTGGAATGGTAAAGAATCGCTATTTATTCCTTAAAATTCGCTATTTTGGAAATGCTAAATAGTTATATGATACATATGGCGGTTGATGTCTAAGAAGATAAGAAGCTTAGGGATACATTTATGATGACTGGCGCAATGAAGTTGACATCACTTACTTCATTGGTAGAGCTTTACATGTATTATGTCCTCTGTATTCTTCATCAAGCGTAACTTTAATCTGCAATCCTGAGTAGGCCTCACCTTAAACAAACCTCTGGATAGGCCACATCTTATTGTCATCCTGAATTAATCATTTAAAATGCTAGGGACAGATTTATGATAGGTGTATGGCTCTTTTGCGCCACTTAGAAAACACTGTCCATGGGGAAATGACTTAAAATGTCCTTAAGACACATGAATGTGTTTTTTTAAAACGTTTGCAATTTTTTTGGGTCACTTTTAACATGGTTATGTGACTCAAACAGTCAAAATCTAAATTCGCCATGCTCAGGTGGGAGCATATTTACAAGGAATGTGCTCCATGGGGAAAGGTCTTATAATGTAATATGGGAAAAATGACATCAGAGACACTGAAATGCCTTATAGAGAAGCATACACCATTATGTCCTTGTCATAAATTTGCAAACCATTACTTTTCCCCAAAAACGATTTTCAAATCATAATTTCAAAACACTGCACATATGGAAATGACTTAAAATGTCCTTAATTCAAAATTTGCTATTCCTTATTTTGCGATTGCACTGAAGGATTTGCAAATTTTACGATTCCTTAAATGCAATGTATCAAACAAAAAATATGTAAAAAATGATATTAAGGATTTGAAAACTACCACCAACTTCTAGTTTGTGGTAATTTGCGAATTCTTTTCAAAAAGCATTTTTTTCCAAAAAACAAAAGGTCCCATATGACGCCCATACATGCCCTTAGGGCATGTAGGTGTGCCATATGCCCCCAAATTTATTTTTCAGGGGTGCAGCAGGGTGTTCTTGAGATACCCCTGCACGCTTGAAAAAATTCCTATTTTGTGATGAGCTAATTGCTAATCGCAAATTGCAACCTTCATTCCTATGAGCCTCCTAGCCCATGGAAATGAATGGGTAATTTGCAATTAGCAATTTGCTCATTGCAAATTAGGAATAGTAAAGAATTGCTATTTATTCCTTAAAATTTGCTATTTAGGAAATGCAAAATAGTTTGATGGTACATATGGTGGTTCATCTGTAACAAGATAAGAAGCTTAGGGATACATTTATGATGACTGGCGCAATAAAGTGGACATTACTTACTTCATTGGTAGGCCTTTACATGTATTATCTCCTCTGTATTCTTCATCAAGCGTAACTTTAATCTGCAATCCTGAGTAGGCCTCAACTTAAACAAACCTTTGGATAGGCCACACCTTATTGTCATCCTGGATTAATCATTTAAAATGGTAGGGACAGATTTATGATAGGTGTATGCCTCTTTTGTGCCACTGTGCGTCACTTTTATGATGCAACGGCGGTGCTAATTTGCAATTAGCAATTTGCTCATTGCAAATTATGAATGGTAAAGAATTGCTATTTATTCCTTAAAATTTGCTATTTAGGAAATGCAAAATAGTTTGATGGTACATATGGTGGTTCATCTGTAACAAGATAAGAAGCTTAGGGATACATTTATGATGACTGGCGCAATAAAGTGCACATTACTTACTTCATTGGTAGGCCTTTACATGTATTATCTCCTCTGTATTCTTCATCAAGCGTAACTTTAATCTGCAATCCTGAGTAGGCCTCACCTTAAACAAACCTCTGGATAGGCCACACTTTATCGTCATCCTGGATTAATCATTTAAAATGCTAGGGACAGATTTATGATAGGTGTATGCCTCTTTTGTGCCACTGTGCGTCACTTTTATGATGCAGCGGTGGTGCAAAAGATTTGCTTTGAGGCGACAACATTACAAATTGATGCATTTAGGCAGATATGTCATGGTGTAAAAAATACGTACCACATGAAACCGATGCAGCAGTGATGCAAAAGATGCACCATGTCGTAAGACAGGCCTCACTTGGGGCCATATGTATCAAGCTAATTAGCATTCGCAAAGATCAAAATTCTACGAATTTTGGCCTTTGCGAATGTTAATTAGACAAATGGTATGTATCAAACAAGTTTGATGCAAAATAAGGAGTAGCAAAATTTGCTATTCCTTATTTTGCAATTGCACTGAAGGATTTGCAAATTTTGTGACTACTTAAATGCAATGTATCAAACAAAAAATATGTAAAAAATGACATTAAGGATTTGGAAACTATTGTGGTAAATTGGTGGTAATTTGTGAATTCTTTTCAAAAAGGTTTTTTTTAAAAAAACAAAAGGTCCCATATGACGCCAACACATGCCCTTAGGGCATGTATGTGTGCCATATGCCCCCAAATTTCTTTTTCAGGGGTGCAGCAGGGTGTTCTTGAGACACCCCTGCACCCTTGGAAAAATTCCTAATTTGTGATGAGCAAATTGCTAATCTCAAATTAAACCTTCATTCCTATGAGCCTCCTAGCCCATGGAAATGAATGGGTAACTTGCAATTAGCAATTTGCTCATCGCAAATTAGGAATGGTAAAGAATCGCTATTTATTCCTTAAAATTCGCTATTTAGGAAATGCAAAATATTTTGATGATACATATGGCAGTTCATCTCTAACAAGATAAGAAGCTTAGGGATAGATTTATGATGACTGGCGCATCACCAGGGATGTGCCAGTCATCTTGCGCCGCTGTTCCGCCACCCATGGTGTGCTGCATTTACAATGCGGCGCAGCATGGGGCAAAAACGGCACAGATGCTTGACGCATCTGTGCCGTTAAGGTGGCGCATTGCTGGAGTTGTATCGCAAGTGCGATGCAGCTCCAGCAAGGCTCAGGGGTGCACCATCTCCACAATGTTGCGTCAAGACCTATGCCTGCTTCAAGCAGGCGCAGGGTTTTGACGCAGGTTTCTCCTATCTGATTGTAAATGCGGCACACCATGGGTGGCAGAGCAGTGGTGCACGTTAACTGGTGCATGCCTGGGGATGTGCCATTTAACATAAATCTGCCCCTTTACATTTAAGTATGTGCAGGGGACACAGAGTCGGTGAGGCTTATCCAAGGTTAAGAAGAGATGAGTCCTGTTCAGTGAAAAATTAGACATAGGCTTCACCTGCTCAGCATCGCTGGACATGGCTAAATAATAGCTGCAAAATGTTACTCTTGTTAAACAATTTTACTATTATAATCTGTGAGATTTGTCTCTTACTCTGCAACATCTCATTGTTGTTATCTTTCTTTAAAGATAAAGACAACCTCAACATGAGCGACAATCTGCAATCAGTTGATTTTGACCTCATCATTGAACTTGTAATTGAAACATCAGTGGATGTTGATCCCTTGGATGATTTAAATCCTGAGGATGAAGAAGAGCGTGATGAGGATGCAGATTTGTCCGAATTATATGATATAGGATGGGAAGCTGACCTGCTTGAGCCTTTGGAAATATAAACATTTATTTTTAAAATTTATAATTAATAAAAAGTAAAAAGGTAAACCGTTTAATTTAAAAATAAAGACACCTTCAAAAGCAGGTTATGTGTAGTGTCTTCAATAAAATATTAAAATATGCTCATAAAATTAGATCAGATTCACATATAAAATAGCATAGGTAACATAAATATAAATGTCATTTCTTTTCTGGTATTTCTGTATTGTAAATTTGCCAACGACTAAAAAATCTTCTAATTAAAATGTCAAGTAGTGTGTTAAGTTTTTGATCACTGTTACTGATTTACTGTTTGGTAATAATGGTTAATAACATTATTTATTATATTTTTCCACAGATTCAACTGCAGATCATTTCAAGATTTCACCATGCCTACAATAGAAAGACAGATAAAGGCTGCAAAACGTCAAAGACAGCAGGTGAAAAAAAATACGCAGCAGTCCTCTAACAAAAAGATTTGTCAAGTCACGAAGAAAGCACCGGGTAAGAGCACAAAACAATTTATAAGAAATATGTGTAGTAAAAAAAATATTACTACAGAAAATGTTTCAGTCCATAAAACGAGAAGGAAATCAAATGGAAAGGAAAGGCCAATGAAAAATGTTACTGCTAGAGCAAGAGATAACTCTGTGCATGATAGTAGAAGGAAACAACAGTTTAGGGAGATTCGTAAACGAATGTTCCGGAACAGGATAATTGGCAATTTGTTAAAAAATATTAAGAAAGGTCAACAGAAACTGGTTTTTTATAAGACAAAAAAAAAAGTTGAGAAAGTTATTGATCAGGCATTTGAAATTAAACGTAAGTTATTTATTTTGATAATCAATAGAATTAGGAAGCTAAACAAGGCAATTTTTGATTTCAAAAGAAATAGTAGATGGAAGAGAATAGTTAATCGTAGTAATTTTTGTGAAGTTTTTTCTGGAGAATGGATGCATAGTTCAAGCTGTGAGGCATTTTTTAATGAGGAGAGTTATTTCCAGGATAATGATTTGGTGCATGCAGTTGACACCAGTGGTCGTGCTTATGAAGTGAAAGATGGTTGTCCAGTTGAAAAAGAAAAACTTGTGACAACAGAGGCAGAAGAGGTGTTAGGTAATGAGGTTTTAGGAAGACGTGCTAAGGGTCCTGTGTACACCTGGAAGTGTAGTAGTATTTGCAGTGTGCGACAGGATTCCATCAATTTGCTTTGTGATTTTGTACGGTCATTTAATAAGAAAAGTTTGAAGCAGAAAATGATGTTGTTGCAAGAATTAGATCCTTGCAGAGTAAGAGAAGTGACAGGTTTGCATGGACATTCACTGGCTTGTCTTTCCAGGAGAGTATGCCAGAGTGTTTTTCATCATTTCAGGATGCTAGCAGTGCATCATAACAAAGTGAGGAAATTAGTTAGAATGTTGTATTATGCTAAGAGTCCAGCAATTATGCTTAAACAATTATGCGCTGCTCTTTTGCATGGTTCTGAAATAGATGTGAAGAATATATGTGAAGAAATTGAGTTTTGTTACTTTGGAAGTAAAGAGGAGAATGTTGAAATTGAGCAAGAAGAAGAGGGTCATGTGGAAGATAGTGTACAGGTTTCCAGTACAGATAATTTCCAGAGGGACATTGCGACGTTTGAGGTGAAATCAAGTGAGAGGCCTAATTTCACTTGTGTGTGTTGTCGACGCACTTATTATAAGAATCAGACTAAGTTAGTGGATTTATATGCAAAAAGTGAAAGGGAAAATAATAGTGAATGGAAGGATTTTGCAACATACTTGATGGTAGAAAATTGTTTTGATTTGGGATTGGATCAACGTGTGTGTACTTATTGTTCTTGCAAATTAAATCAAAACCAGATGCCTGCTAGAGCAGTTCATAATAATCTGGAATTGGTTGAGATTCCTTCTTAATTGAAGGATTTAAATACTTATGAATCTATTTTGATTCAAAGTATCCATCCCTTTCAGGCTATTGTAAGAATGGAGCCAAAGACAGGGAAATTGCCTCCATCAGATTTACAGAGAGGATTAAAGGGAAGAGTTGTTTATTTGCCTCTAGATTTGAAGAAAAACATTAACACAATTGGAGTAGAAAAAGTGGAAGAGGAACCTCTGGTTATCTTAGTTAATGGGGTTCCGACAAAGAATAAGAAAATATGGCAAGATTTAGTAGATTTTAGGAAAGTTAAAAAGGCAACATTGTATTTGAAAAAAAATAATAAATACTATAAGAATGTATATGTTGCAGAAGAGGAAGTAAGTGAGGAAGAGGATAGCGATTTGTGTGCTGGTCAAATTGAGAAAGTAGAACCCTCTACTAGTGAAGAAATATATGAACATTATAGTGTTCATCCTTTGCATTCCAAGGAAGTCATGGGGAATGCTATTGAGTTGTTTCAAATGAAACAAGCCAAAGGGAGTCCCATTAGTGTTTGGGAGGAAAGTTTGGAAGCTCGGTGTTTCCCACAGCTTTTTCCAACAGGTCAGGGAGGAAGATATGATGAGCGACCTCATCAAATTCCTGCTTCTGAATACCGGACTTTGCGATTGTATGCAGGAGATGCTAGGTTTCGACAATGCATTCCTTATTTGTTTCATCTCCTGTTTGAAAGCGATCTGTCTGGACTGTCATATGCAGTGAACCACATCTTGAAAAGTGGTATACACATGCAAAACATCTCGGCAAGGGACTTTATGGATAAAGTCAATGTCCAAGATAGTATTTTGGATTCTCACCTGATTAATCTCATGGCGTGTCAGCGTGGTACTAATGAGTACTGGTACCGTCGTCATGGTGATTTAAAATGTATGCTGAGGAACTTAGGTACTCCCACATGGTTCCTCACTCTGAGCTGTGCCGAGTATGGCTGGGAAGACTTACTTGAATTTCTACGAGAGGCAAATGCTAACGTAGATAACATCGAATTCAAGACACCCGGAGAACTGTGCTCTTTGGATCCAGTCAATGTATGTAGGTACTTCAATCATAGATTTGAAGCTATGATGTCTTTCATCATGAATAAGAAGAATCCACCTCTTGGAGAGGTGTTGGATTTCTTCTGGAGAAAAGAGTACCAAGCAAGAGGTGCTCCTCATATACATATGTTGCTGTGGATCAAGGATGCACCTAAATTTGGAACGGATCCAGAAGACTCAGTGATGAGTTTCATCCAACAGTATTCTACGTGTGCTGTTCCAAACGCAAAGGAGAAGAAAAGCCTAAGAGAAAAAGTTCTGCGTTTCCAAAGCCATCGATGTGGAAAGTACTGCCGTCGTAAATTCCGAAACAAAGACAAGTTCTACACTAAATGTCGTTTCGGCTTTCCACGACCGGTGATTTCTAAAGGAAGAGTAAACAGTTTGATGTCTTCGCTGCGACACAATGTCATGAAGAAATCACCTAAAAACACTTACAATTTGAAGAGGAACGAAGAGTCCAAGTACATCAACGACTACAACCCGGTGATTTTGTCCATGTGGAATGCTAACATGGATATACAGTTTGTGGCTGATAACTGTATGGCTGTGGCTCGGTATGTGACGTCTTACATCACCAAAAAAGAGAAGACAGAATTGAAGGATATGTGGGAGGACATTTCCCATGAAAAGAGCCTCAGCAAGAAGTTGTACAGTTTCAGTCTGAAGATGTTGTCGCATCGAGAAATCGGAGCGTACGAATGTTCTGACCGGTTGTCTTCAGCAAGTCTCTAGGCCAAGTCCAGGAGTATCGTTTGGGCGAGTCTTGGTCTTGCTGCAACGCGTAATCGAGTTCTCAAACCTGTGCGGGAAATTGAGTATTTGGCGGAAAAGGAGCCAAACAGTACCGACATTTTGAAGACAAACATGTTGGATACATATTATCCAAATCGAAGCAGTCACCTCGAGAATGTTTGTCTGTATGAGGTTCTGCAAAATTACATATTCAAGAGGAACATCAAAGAAGATACTGAGAAAGGAGTGTATGCTGTAATAGGAAGTGAGGGATGTCTGGTCAAGCAAAGAAAATGCCACTTGGTAAACCATCGAAAATTGAGTGGCGAATCTCCTGAAAAAAAGGAGTTTTTCTATTTAGCACTTTTGCAACTTTTCAAGCCTTGGCGTGCAGAAGAGGAACTGCTTGGAGATTTCCTCTGTTACGAAGACTCTTTCAATGCCGCCAAGGAGACCATAGAATGTCCTGCTTTTCCCAAATATGTAGAAATGTTGAATGCGGAAATTGAGCAGGAAGCAACAATTGCAGCCGAGATTGCCAGAGACAGTTCTCAGGACAGTCAGAGTTCTGCTTCATTGAGTCAGGATCCACTAGGAGGACCTGTTATCGAAAATGAAGCTGCCACTGCTATGAATGAAGTGGAAAGAGCCATGGCACATGCTCAGGAGGATGCGGTTAACTTAGAAGAGTTGGAAAGACAACTCAACGTTGAGCAGAGGAAAATATATGACGAAGTTACCATGCAAATTGATCATGGATTAAGTCATGATAAGAAAGAGTGCTCATGTACGTCGTTGAAGCCTGTCCGACTGTACGTGAGTGGAGAAGCGGGAACTGGAAAAAGTTTCCTCATTAAAGCAATATCATGCTATTTGCAGGAAAGGACAGAGTCATCGCTGTCTTGTGTTGTCACTGCTCCAACTGGACTGGCAGCACATAATATTAAAGGGATTACTTTACATCGTTTACTGATGCTGCCAGTGGAGCATGACAACAAATTACAATATCACAAGCTATCTGGAGATGCTTGTTTTGAAGTTTCAAGAATCTTGAGGAAAATGAAACTTCTTATCATTGACGAAGTAAGCATGGTTTCCAATGTCATGCTTGCCTTTGTGCATTTGAGGATGCAAGAAGTTCTCAAAACAGAGTATGATGTGTTATTTGGTGGCAAACACATCATTGTTTTCGGAGATCTTTTGCAGCTGACACCAGTGAAAGGGCAACCTGTGTTCAAAATGCTCACGCATGAAGATACCAGGAAGTGCCTAGGCAGCATTGGCAACGCCAATATATGGTTAAACTTCAATTATGCTGAACTGCATGAAAATATGCGTCAGGCGAAGGATGAAGTTTACAAGACTATTCTACAAGATGTTAGAATTGGAAAAGTGACCGAGCATGGGAAAGAAGCTTTACATGCACGATTACTGTCAAATTTATATCCAGAACAAGATGTTGTGCCTGAGAATATTTTTCAGAAAATTACTGAGAAGAAATCTGGAATATGTTTGATGCCAACTCTTGCAGAATGTGCCAAATTTAACAACAAAATGTTGCATTTAGAAAAGCAAGAGATTGTGAAACTGGAAGCTATTGATAGAGTAGAGCATATGGGATCAACAATTATTTTGTCTGAGAATCTGAAAACAAAATTGGATTCATTAGAGAAGAGTATATCTAAAACTGCAGGTTTTGAAAAGACTCTGAATGTGTGCTTGAACTGCCGTATAATTTTAAGAAGGAATTTACATGTTGAAAGAGGTCTGGTAAATGGATCAATGGGTAATGTTGTTGATTTTGTGAAATACAGAAATAGAGATGGAATTGAATTTTTAAAAATTAAATTTGATGGCATTGAGGAAGTACAGCTAATTGGTCGTTGTTCTGCTAGATTTTTGCTTGTAAAAGACTTATATGTTCGCCGTAAGCAGTTTCCTGTTTGCTTGGCATATGCGGTGACAATCCATAAATCGCAAGGTTTAAGTGTAGACAGTGCATTGGTGAATATTGGCAGTTCTGTGTTCAAGGAGGGTATGGCATATGTGGCATTGTCACGAGTTAGAACTTTATCGGGATTGTACTTGATTGAGTGTGATGTCACAAACATTTGTGCGGATCTAGATTGTGTTAAGGAATACAATAGGTTAAGAAGAGAGTATGCGCCACATTTGCCTCAGTATCCTTTGTTTGAGAAACGTGTGGTAGGCCGGAAACGAAGAAATGAGAACAATACTGGGGAGGTTGTAGCAAAAAGACAAAAAGTCAATGAACCTAAAATTACAAGCAGAAACAAAAACGATTCTGTTGAAGATGTTGTTGGTTTTCAGTTTGAAAACAGTTCTGGTGTCAACTGCTATGCTAATGTAGTGGTTAATGTTTTGTTTTCTCTAGAAAATGTAAAAGAAGAGATTGTGGTCAATTCTGATCAAAGATTTTGCAGTTTGTTAAATTCTGTGTTAGAGAAATGTAGCACTGATAGAAGAAACATAGAAAGTGTGTCTGAAATTCGAAATCTGTTAGACAGATGTTCAGGCCAAACACAATTCTCTCAAAATATTCAGCAAGATTGTCAGGAGTTTTTAATGTACATGCTTGATGTATTACATGCTGAAGGTGTAGATGTAGATCAGCTGTTTGGGCTTTCTTATCAATGGCAGCATGACTGCGAGAACTGTATGGTATCAAGTACTACTAGTGTAGACTCAGAAAGATTTATATATTTAACTTTGCCAGACAGTAAATCAGTCTCCTTTAATAAGCTAGTAAAAGCAGCTGATCACAACATGGAGTGTAGCCAATGTAAATCTGAAATGATGTCCACATTATTTATACGAACATATGGCCAGTACGTCATTTTAATGTTCCAACGATGTAGGCCTGATGGAACAAAATTGACAACTTTAATTAAAAATTTTGTAGCTTCGCAGTTGTCAATATCAGGAAGGACTTTTGTAACTGCAGCAATTATATATCATGACGGCCCTTCAATAACATCAGGACATTACACAGCTTATTTAAAGTCTAGAAATGGCTGGTCATTCTGCAATGATTCTGTTTTAATTTTCAAAAAAAAATTGCCGTATGACCTTAAAAACTCTTACCTGGTGTTTTTAAAACCAAAATTTTAGGGAAATAATCTCGGGATGTGCTCTGTGGAATTTCAAGAAGTTCTAATGGCTCCTACACAATTTGGCCTTGAGGATAAGTGTAGTTCAGAGACATAACTTCTAACCATAGGACTGGACGTCATGGAGAAATATGTGCACTTTGAATGAGTTCAGAAAAACTGTTTCTTTTTATAAGCTAATTGAAGCAGCCAATCAAAACATGGAGTAGAGGGAATGTAAGTCTGCAATGCTGTCTACTGTTTTACATTGCTTTGTGATTAAAAGTGATGTAGAGAATTAAATAATTGTAGTAGTCATAGAGGTAGTGTAAGTCTGCTTCATAGTAAGCAGTATCAGTGTCATAGGAAATGTAGAACATGACTGAGCAAGAAGGGGAAGATATTACTATTCCAGGATTGTGAAAATGATCTTCAACATTTTAATTCTGAAAGTTGCGGAAATTCCAAATGACGGGATTGGCTTACAAGAAATCCAAGAGTTATAAATGGCTCTGACCAGATTTGGCCTTGAGGAAACTTGTGGTAGAGAGCAAGAAGTTATTTATTCGATGTAACGTGTTTTTAAAAACGATGGAGATTTTCTTTCAGAAAGTGGCGGGCTGAAAGTAATAACAGCACAAAAGAGTGTAAGCTGTTCATAGGACATCCTTGGACGTCATGGAAAGTAAGTTAACTTTAAGGAGTTCTGAATTCTGATTTCTGATGTTGTATGGGTTTTTTAAACACAATCATTTTGATTGTGTTTTTTTTTCCCCGCTGTTATATGATGAATACCTTTAAGTCACTGTTTTTAGTGAATTTTGATACATTCTGAGAACAGCAAAAATAAACCATTTAACATGTATAATTAATTCTGTACTGTTTGCATTTATGATGTACATGTAGAACTGTGTAGGAGGCATGGAGAAGGTGAGGCTTCTGTAAGTGTCAAAGGTGTTGCATACAGTGCTGCACTTCTGCGTATTCTTTCATATGCTAGACTACATCTGCACAATGAGATACCTAAGCAAAGGAAACGCAAGTGATGTGATTGAGAAATGAGCAAAATAAATTGCACGTATTTCAATTACATCACCTGTGTTTCCTATCATTACGAATCACATTGTGCAGATCAAGTTTAGGTCTGTCCAGGGAAACATAGGAGGTTTGTACTTTGTTGAAGAGTGCAGTGGACATGACTCACTTCATTGGTAGACTTTCACAGATATTATCTCCTCTGTACACTTCAACAAGTGTAAATCTCATCTTGAACTCTGAGTAGGCCTCACCTCAAACAAACCTCTGGATAGGAGACATGTTATTGGCATCCTGAAGTGACACTTTTCTGAAACAAGAGCAATGCAAAAGATGCACCATGTTTTAAGATAGGCCTCACTTCATCTGCATCAAGATACTGTTAGTTTAAAATGTATATCTTTAGGACTGTGTAGGGGGCCTGGAGAAGCAGAAGCTTCTGTCAGTGTCAAAGTTGTTGAAAAACTATTTGTCCTTCAATCTTTTCCCTTGTCTTTTGTAATTTTTAAATACATGTTTTAATATTTTTCAAATGTTGGTTCTCTCTTTCACAGATTGAAAGTATAAAAACAAAAAGTGAGTAATTTAACGGCAATTATAAGGTAAATATTTTGTACTCTTTTCGTTACATTTCTATCACATTCACCTACTATTAGTTCCACTGCTTCACTTCTTTAACCCTCAGTTTCCTGCCTTTGCTACTTTCCTCATTCCTTTCTCTATTACCTACTTACTCAACTCCTTCCACTCTTTTTCTCAGTCCCTCTCTTCTCATAGTTCCTCAGTCTTGTTCACTCACTCCGTCTCTATTACTCTTAGTGTCTGTGAATTACTTTCCCACCTTTTTTTTTGGACCGCTTCCCGGGAAGTGACCCGGTTCGCAAACCAGCAGCGTTACGGGAGTCCACCATTTTGTGTTTCGGTCGAATCAAGATACAAGATGGAGGGCAAATAATGTTCAGAATGGGTAGAAGGGGGCACGGTAGATGTATCTTGACCCCCTTGGTTTTCTGAGGAGGACCATAGTTCTTCACTCTTGTTCACTCTCTCTGTTTCTATTAATGTCACTGTTTCTGACTGATCAAAAAAAAATTTTGAAAAAAAGAACAGTAACTATAAGGGAAGGAAACAGACAGTTATGTTAAAAGAAAGACAGCTATAGGGAGTAAACTAAGGATACTGTTACCCGCAATCCACTGCTGATGATGTTACTGACCATGTCATGAATGATGTAATATGTGACATCATCAGCAGTGGATTGTGGGTAACAGTATCTCTTGTTTACTCCCTAGAGCTGTCTTTCTTTTCACATAACTGTCTGTTTCCTTCCCTTATACTTACTGTTCTTTTTTTTAAAAAATAATTTTTTTGGTTAGCTTCCGGTTCGCGTACCGGGTAGCGCTCCGGGGAGCGAACTAAGAGAAATAGAGGTTGGCAGAGTTCCAAATATTCTACCAATTTTTTTATAACGGGGAGGTAGTTCTGAAAAGAACTTTTTTTTAAATGTTTTTGTTGTTTTATATTTTTTTTAGTATTTTTTGAACATTTTTTTACTTTTTTTGTATTTTCTGAACGTTTTTATATTTTTTTTGTTTTTTTTGGGGGGGGGAAACAAAAACGATCCATTGTAAAGGGCTCAACAGGAGCAACAAAAAAAAAAGAATTTATTTTTTGGGGCGTTTCGGACAAACATTAACATGATTCTGAATAGCTCTCATAATCAAAATGATGCTACTTTCCCTGTAGCAAATGAAATCGCCGCAGTGCACGCACACTTGCTTCACGTGCCCAAACAACATTTGAATGTTTGGGATCATCTCCCTCGCCTCTGGTCCCGACACCTCTGGAACAACCGATCTTCTTGCCATCGGAAGGGGATTTTGTTGCTCATCACGTAGCTGGGCAGCACTATAATTATTAGGATGCCACCTACTCATATGCCGATGCATAGTGTGATTGCCGTAACTGTATTTTTTTTCAGTTCCCCTTGACAGTCTATCACCGCATATACGGCAAAACACGTAGCGTGCATTTACTTTTTTTTGCCCCTCAGGAAATTTATAGAATTGCCAAATGTAGTTCTCTTTTCGATTATACCTCCTGGGCTCCTCTGGCAAAAACCTTGGCTCTTCCTCCTCTTCCTCCTCTTCCTGTTCTTCCTCTTCTTGTTGTAAAATTACTTCAGCAGGTGGTCCTCTCTTCTTTGGATTTGGTGGAGGTGGTGGGTTAGAACCAGCTGAAGCTACTAATGAAGCCATGTCACAATGTAAATAAAGGGTCTTTCTCTCACCAAGATGAAAGTCAGAGTGAGGAAAGAAGGAGGGGTTTTCATCATTTGGGAAAAGCAAAAGTTCTAAACCAATGAAAAGTGTTCATTTTAGATCACATGACCTAGTATTACATCATTAGGGAACCAAAAGTGAAATGAACCAATGAAAAGTGTTATTACCGAGTCACATGACCTGCTGTGTTTACGTTACGCGGTCGGCGCCGCGCCGCGGATCGCTTCCGGTTCGCGTACCGCTGCGCTTCCGGGTACGCTAACGTAGCACGTCATATGACGTATCACGCGAGAACGCGAAACGTCATGCTAACGCGACGCATCACGATGTTGTTTTCTAACGCGACAGTTGCGCAAACGGAACGTTTACCGGTTCGCGGACCGGGTCGCGGCTCCGAATTGAGCTAACGGGAAGCTAACCGGTTCGCGTACCGGGAGCGAAACAATAAAAATAATTTAAAAAAAATTGTATTAAAAACATGTAAAAAATATTTTTCGATTTAAAGAAGAATACATTGTAAAGGTTTTGATATTTGCTATTAAAAAACCATTGAAATTCACTGAAAAAACCATAGGTTATAGACCATATATAGTTAGGAATTAGCATTTACAAAACCTTGAAAATTCACTGAAAAAACCATAGGTTATAGACCATATATAGTTAGGGATTAGCATTTACAAAACCTTATTTTACTCACACAAAACCATTGAAATTCCATATATAGTTAGTTGTACTAACTATATATCGCGCACCCGCAATCCACTGCTGATCATGTCACATATTACATCATTCATGACATGGTCAGTGACATCACTGATGACATCACTGATGACATCTCAAATGACATCACTGATGACATCACTGATGACATCTCAATGACATGACTGATGACATCACTGATGACATCTCATTTGACATTACTGATGACATCACTGATGACATCATTCATGTGATAATACGATGAACTTCTTCAGACTCTAAAATAACCTTAGATACACTCAGTGTAAACAGACACTCACAGACTGTCACTCATCCATGGAGTTACTCACACACCTACTCAGTCATGCAAAGAATCAATTACACCTCCATTTCCTCAACTATACAGTTATACATACCTTACTTATTCAAACATATACTAACACATATTTACTCTCTTTTACAATCCCTGATACAAGTTCACAATGATCAATACAGCCACTCACACATTCACGGGCTCTTATGCACAGTTATTTATATATGTCAACTCTCACATGTACTGTGTTTTACATATGTTCTTACTTTGACATGTAGCACTCAGATATCCATTCACTCACCAATGCACTCAGTCAACCGCCCATACACCTGTTTCCACATGCACTTTTGAATCCATATATCTAGTGAATCAACTGCTTACACATCTATGCACAGAGTCATACACCTCCCAGCCACCCACACACACACTCAGTCTCCCATACAAATACTTGGGCAACCAATCAATAACCCATATACTTACTCATATAGCTACTGATCAACACATGCAGCAGTTTACAGAACAACAGACATAATGATGCACAAATTAAGACAGTTTACTCACTAACCCATGCACTCAGTGACACACATTTAATCACTCACTCATACAGTCAGTCACACACCTACTAAATCCTTCATCCAGACACTTATACATCCACTCATTCTTCAATATGTAAGACATTTGAGATGTCATCAGTGATGTCATTTGAGATGTCATCAGTGATGTCATCAGTCATGTCATTGAGATGTCATCAGTGATGTCATCAGTGATGTCATTTGAGATGTCATCAGTGATGTCATCAGTGATGTCACTGACCATGTCATGAATGATGTAATATGTGACATGATCAGCAGTGGATTGCGGGTGCGCGATATATAGTTAGTACAACTAACTATATATGGAATTTCAATGGTTTTGTGTGAGTAAAATAAGGTTTTGTAAATGCTAATCCCTAACTATATATGGTCTATAACCTATGGTTTTTTCAGTGAATTTTCAAGGTTTTGTAAATGCTAATTCCTAACTATATATGGTCTATAACCTATGGTTTTTTCAGTGAATTTCAATGGTTTTTTATATATATATATATATATATTAAAAAGTAGAATGGTCATAGAATTTTAGAAATAATCCCTGGAGATCATGTGAACCAGTCAATATATCATCTATTTCAGCCTCTATTTGGTTCCTAATCCAAATTAAGAGCCCACCAGAAGGTCTACCTTTATTAAGGTGAGTTGCTGCAATGCTGAATGTTAGGTAACCTGCTTTAAATAATGGTTCCAAGGCCCACGTCTCTTGGAAGAGGCATATATCAAATTTATCTATATAATTTTGCCAATCTGGTTCCAATATTTTTTTTGTAAGGCCTGCTATGTTCCAAGACAAAATATTAAAGCTACTTGTTATAGGGGCAATATCACTTGCTATAGTCTGCTCACTTGCCATAAGGGTATTAAGTTTTACAGTGAGATTATCAATCAGTCCCCCCTCAAAGTCCTCATGGGCATTTTCTTCATCGGGGCTTGTTTCCCCTTGGGTCCCTACATGGTCCCCCTGGTCCCCGTAGTTTACCAATATCTGGTTTACAGGCTCAACTAGTCAGTCTACTGCTTCAAGACCACTTTGCAGATTCTGTATAGTCGCTAGGCTAGTTGGGGTAACCTCTGTCACCATGAAATTTGTCCTGGGGCCAGCGTTGAACACTGTTGTTTTATTTTGTCTGATCCCCATCTTTGAATCGAAGAATGCATGGGTTCTTAAATTATAGGTTATAGAGTTCTCAGCTATAACCCTTGAATAAAAAGTTACCCTGATGTCATCTAGATCCCCGCCTTCTTGCTGCTGCCATTCAGCATTTTTAATATCAGATTTAATTATAGAGAGGCAGTGGCGCCTAGTCCTAATCCAATGTATAACCTTGTTAACCAAAGAATCCGGGTCCTCCTTTGTTCCCGGCTTCAATCTAGGGGCATTCGTAAGAAAAACATGAGATTGGATCACTCCATTGTGCGAATTATGTGGCAGTCCCCAGTTTAAGTCTGTTGGGGCAACTCTAGATGTACCTCATTTCTCTGGTAGTTCGCCTGTTCGCGTGCACCCCCGCATAAGCTAAATGATGCTAAACTATCGGGTGCCTCTTTTCTTTGGCAGTTCGCCCATTCACGTACACCCCTGCGTAAACTCACGGGTGGTAGACTATCAGGGGGGCCTTCTCATGTGGAGAGGAATTTGCTCTCCTCTTTATAAGCTACGCTTTTCCTGTTGGGCTGTTACTTGGTATCCTGGATTTTGTTGACAACCACTACCATGGTCTTTGATATGGTGCCCATGAGTGCTAAAAGTCTGCGGGTTAACTGGCCCTGCAGTTTGATTAGGACACACAACCGGTTTATTGGCATAATTTCTTGATCTTGGCTCTAGTGGGTTAATCCCATTGGTTACAGGAATAGTGCCCCTCTCACTTGTGGGCATGTTGTTAATAAGCGTTTCTATCATTCTTTTAATCACACTGACCTCTTCTTCAACCTCAGTTAATTTAACGGTCAGTGCAATTATTAAACTTTGAGTTTCAGCAAGATGAGGGTGCGGAAAGGAATATGATACAGGAGGGTTACTTAAGTTCTTATTAAATATTTGTCTGCCCCCCCCACCCCCCCCCCCCCGGCAAAGCCCTGGGCAGGTTTCTATGTTTTCAGCTAGGATAGAATATCTATTGGAACATTCAATGGTTACA
The DNA here is from genome assembly GCF_964261635.1 of Lissotriton helveticus. NCBI lineage: Eukaryota > Metazoa > Chordata > Amphibia > Caudata > Salamandridae > Lissotriton > Lissotriton helveticus. The sequence goes on from NC_136067.1 coordinate 1,011,702,765, forward strand.
ATTTCGTCTTGAGTGGCAATATCTATAGGCTGTTTGTGTGCTGGTTCTTTATTTAAAACATCAGGTTTGCTGATTAGGGTCACTACCTTTTGCGACAATGAGGCTGGTGCTAAAGGGAGAGAGTCTTTTCCTGCTGTCTGATGAACTGTAACTATATCACTAACGGCTTCCCTACATGGTGATTTATTCTTCTTGCAATAGTAAGCTGAAATTTTATTTCTGCCTCTAGTAGGGGGCTCCTTGCCATCAGCTAGCATATTCTCAACCTCTTCAATGAGATTGTCAATATCTGCTAGTGTGCAATTCTCTGCTGCAGATTTTGGGGGTCCCTGGGTCCTTGGGATTTTTTCCCTACCATTAGTTATTTCTGCATCTTTTCTTTTCCCCATCTCTAGTGTTCTTCCAGATGGGGAGAACCAATCTAAAGTGGGAGTACAAGAGTGTTAATCATGCAAGACCTACAGCCGCTTTTAACTAATGTGTTTGTTGTGACCCAGAATACTTAACCACGGGTGACTAGAGCTGCAGCAAAATATCACATTTAATAAGTACACAGAAATAGCCAAAATATGTACTCATACAATCACTCCGCCAATCCCCACACACTTATAAATTCACTATACACTCTCCTTGCAGTACTCTAATGATCCAGTCACTACATACATACTTGTACAATGACCGAGAGAAAGTTACATAACCAAAGTTTTCCCCACTGTCAAAGATAAGATGGTTGCATACGCTGTCCAGAGCACAATGTAATGTGGTATGGCCCAGGGGAGCAATGTCTGTTGCCTACTGGACTGCGTCCTCTGCAATCACGACACAATGTGAATTGTGAGCCATTCTACCCGCAGTGTAGCTCGAAGGCAGAAGTCAGCACAGACATCGAGGAATGCTTTTAGTCACTTCCTCTTCACAAAATTCGAGGACATAGAGTACAATTCTTTCTGAAATAAATAAATCATGTCCAAATTTAAATTGTGAGCTCTGCTGACCGCAGTGTAGGTGTATGGAACAAAAGATTAAACATATATGGAATACACAGTTGAAATATGTAGGTTTCAAGGACGTTATACTTAGTTGCCTACTGGACTCTGAAATTAATGAATGAAGACTGAATTTGAATTGTGAGCCCTGTTGAGCACAGTGTAGGCCGGAGGCAGCAGACAGGAAGGGCCCACAGGCACGTGGCGTTGACTTGAGCTGCATAGAGTTAGTGGTAGATGTGGCACTCAGCGTATGCGCAGCCAGCGATGATGCAATGTCTCTTGCCTACTGTACTGCATCATCTGCAATTGCGACTCGCTCTGAATTGTGAGCCCTGTTGACTGCAGTGTAGACTGCCATTCAGTGTCTGTTTCGACTTGCAAGATGAATTTGGTCGTTGTAGCAAAGCTATAACTGATATAAAACAAGTTCTTGAAGCAAGGATACTAAAATATATTGTGTAGGTTTGAGGGACGTTATACTTAGTTGCCTACTGCACTCTGTAATTAATGAATAAAGACTCAATTTTAATTGTGAGCCCTGATGACCGCAATGTAGGCAGGAGGCAGCGGTCAGCAAGGGCCCACAGCAATGTGTGGTTGAGTTGAGCTGCACAGTCATTGGCAATTCAGTGTGTGTGCAGCCAGTGATGATAAGTGGTGCACTGATGCGTGGTCCGGGCGGGCCGCACTCGGAGCAATGTCTTTTGTGTAATGAATTCTGCCTTAATAAAGCCACGTGGCAATGACTTATGGTGCAGTGAGTTAGTGGCACCTGAAGCACTCAGCGGGTGCGCATCCTGCGATGATGTGTGGTCCGGACGGGCCGCACTGGGAGCAATGTCTTTTACCTACTGAATTCTGCCTTATTAAGTCGACGTGGTGATGACTTATGGTGCAGTGAGTTAGTGGCCCCTGAAACACTAAGCGTGGGCGCGCACTGCGATGATGCGTGGTACGGGTGGGCCACACTGGGAGCAATGTCTTTTGTCTAATGAATTCTGCCTTAATAAGGCCACGTGGCGTTGACATCTGGTGCACTGAGTTAGTGGTACCTTTGGTGCTCAGCGTGTGTGCAGTCTGCGATGATGCGTGTCTGAGGAGCCGCACTGGGAGCAATGTGTCTTGCCTACTGAACTGTGTGATCTGCAATAGCCATTCCATCTGAATTGTGAGCCCTGCTGTCCACAGTGAAGATCGAAGGCAGTAGTCTGTACAGACATAAGTCTGAGGTGCTGTGCCACTGAGTTCGCAGGGGGCCTGTGACGAGGAGGCCCACGGTCATGGCAGCAGCCATGTGGCAGAGTGAGGGCCGCCTCTCTGGCAGAGGCTTTTGCCTTCTCACAAGTGAACCACGCCCAGATCCCCAGCCTATTTATTCATTCTCCTACGCTGGAGTGGTGTACGTTGGACCAGCCCACTCCACTTCCCCTTCCAGGGGGGACAGCACAGCTACATGACTGAGATCTTCCCCACTGCCTGAAGTAACATGGTTGCGTCTATTGTCCACAACACTACAAGCGCCAGCAGTATATGTACACATGGAGAGGTTTGTGCTCTGCATAATGAGGTCTGTCCAGCACATCACCGCTACACTTGGTAGTGTGTGCATTATTATTGATGGGTGACTTTTGTCCTTCACACATACTCGGTTGCCATATCTGCCAACATTCAAGTATTGTGTGGCTGAGGGACCATGCCCATTTTGGAAGATCTGCTGTCCTGTTCTGCGCTGCAATGCCAAACCGGCGATGCATCAGCAATGTAATTTGTTTTATTTATTTATTTAGTTACTGATCTCCATTCGGCCTTAATCCGGAGTTTACTTCCCCCACCCTGCCTCTCCCCCGCCCCACAGCACTCCCACCTGGACCCGCTACTGGTCTAGCATAATTATTATATAATCCTGCTCCCATCATGTATCTTAAATTTTCTTCGGGATATCCCCTGTGTCCCTAGTATAGGAACTTAGATTTTTCACTAGGACCTGTAGAAAGTAGTCAAGGTCTTTTGAGGTGTTCTCAAAAAGACTAGCAATGCCAGATATGATGGAACGGCCTGGAGGCACATTGATGTTCTTGTGTACCCTCGGTATCAAATATAAAATAGGTGTGATGGGTGCAATTACTGTGAGGAACTTAAACTCACATTATGAGATGAGCCCTACTGCCCTCCAATGTATTAAATCCAAATGGAATTTTGTGGTTACTTCCTGCAGAGTGCTTTTATCAACCCTGGCATAGCACTGTTGATCATTGAGCTGGCTCATAGCCTCCTCCTGATCATAGTGAGTGGGCACAGCACAACATTTCCAACCTTGTCTGCTTGTCTCACCACTATATCAGGACAAGGGCGTATCTTGGCCACTAGACTCATATAGCTTATTTTGGAGGAACCTACTACTGTATCTCCCTCAAAATTGGAGTACAGTTTCTTAAGGTCCTGAACTACCAAATCTGTGAATGTGTCTATCGTGTCTTTCGGGACGATAGGTAGAAAGACAGACCTCAGTCTGAACAGTGTTTCCGATCTTTCGGAACACATAGAACTTAAATAGCAAATATTAAATATTGTAACTTGTAACATTAATATAATATTAATTAAATATGTTTAAAAACTATTTAAAGATATATAAACATACTTATTTAAAAAGAAACACACACACATATATATGCATGTTTATATACAAATATATAATGTGAAACTATTATCAAAAATATTCATATATATCCCCGCTGTGTCCCCGCATCTCCTTCAACTGAAGAGGATATGGTTTTGATATATATATATATATATATATATATATATATATATATATATATATATATATATATATATATATATATATATATATATATATATATATATACATATATATATACATATATATATGTATATATATTACCTACTGGCGGTCGCCAGTAGGTATATATAGTTAGGATTTTTTCCCTATGGGATTTTTGAAAATTCTATGTCTAATAACTTTGGCGTTTGTGGACGGAATTGGCTGAAATTTTCAGGAAAATGGAACATTTTGTTTCTGAGCAGCCCCTGAAAATTTTGGGGGGGTTCGTCCAGGGGGGGCCGAGAAAAAAGGGGGGTCCCAAAACGTGTTTTTAACATTGAGTTTTCCATAGGGCGGTTAGCCTCACTTTTAGCCCGAACGGCTGAATGGATTTGCACGAAACTTGGCAAAATTGTAGGGACTGGTAGCCCGATGTGCCTTTTGTAGGTCTCAATATATGTGCTCCAGTGGATTTTGAGAAATTAACGTTTAAAAAAAGATATATATCTGTAAGCGCGCTCTGGGCAGCGCTCCGGTCCGCGGACCTTAAGCGTACCGGAACTTCGCGTAGCTAAGCTGATTGGCTCTCCGGTGTCTGTCAACATTCTAAACAGTCCGGAGCGGCCGCCATCTTGTCTCTCGGTAGGATTGAGAGACAAGAGGAGGCCAAAACAAAGGGGGAAATAACCATAAGGGGGCATACTAGCTCCTCCCTGACCCCCTAGGTTTGATGTGGAGGCTTTAAAGGGGCCCCGCTAAGCAAAAAAAAAAAATTTTTTTTTTATTTTTTTTCGTGGTTAGCGCCCGGTACGCGAACCGGGAAGCGTTCTGGGGAGCGTATCACAATGAAAAATGAATGATAGACTTTTCAAATGCTGTATGTTAATTGATTGTTGGTTTTGTTGATTATTTATTTTTTTTTTTTTAAGTTTTTTTTATTGTGTTTCATAATTTATTAAACTTTCTAACATTTCATTGTCAGAAATTTCATAATCATGGAATATAGATTGTAGTCTCTGAGGTTGTAAAATGTCCTCATTTGCAAGGAGGTTATCTACTGCTTGTACACATTGCAGTAGTTCTTGGTCCCAAGATTCATCCATAAATTCAATCTCATTTGGATCAATGATTTCTGTGTTGGACTCTGGAAGGACAATTTCAAATGAAATGTTTTGTTCACTTTCCATTTTTCCTGAAATTTGCATAAAAAAATATATATTAGTAGAGGTAGGGCACAGTTGGGATTAATTTTAGATAGGCAGTTTTTAACAGAGAATTTATCTTTGGGCAGTGTATAGTATCAGAGTGGAAGTAGGAATATAAAAAAGTGTATCTAAATTTATAAGTACTACAGAGGGATAGTATATAACTAACAGAAAAAGTTTGCCATATTAACTTAAAGTGCTCAATATACTTCAGTTTTAAAAATAACAACTTACCTTTAAAAAGAAGTTGAAGTTATTAATGAAAATTCTAATAGAAATGTACACCAGGAAGTAGTAGTCAAAATGGCTGTGTTTCCTTCTCTTCCTTTATATATATTCGGGTACATAACCAATTAAATGTCAGGTAAAAAAAGTAGAAAATGAAAGTAACATTTTAATTGGTTGTCAATTCCAACACTTCAGATGTGTTTTGTGAAGTAATTTACCTCACGGTATTTAGTGAGTTCTATAGGCTAAATGGCTAAATGGAATTCCAATCAAATTTGTGAAAATGGTAGGGATTGGTATGTAGTATGAGCTAATCTATATTTGGTGAAATTGTCTCAAGTGGCTTTTGTGTGAACTACTTTCCCACCTTTTTTGATGGTGCGCTTCCCAGGAAGCGACCCGGTACGCGAACCGGTGAGCGCCCTGGTACGCGAACCTTAAGCGTAACGGGAGTCCACCATTTTGTGTTTCGGTCGAATTATGATACAAGATGGAGGGCAAATAATGTTCAGAATAGGTAGAAGGGGGCATGGTAGACTTATCTTGACCCCCTAGGTTTTGTGAGGGTGGCTGAGGAGGCCCATATGTGCGAAAAAAAAACATTTTTTTTTAAAATTTCGCGAGGTTAGCTCCCGGTACGCGTACCGGGTAGCGCCCCAGGGAGCGTACTTTGTTGAAAATTAGTAAAAAAAGTTAGAGTAAAATAATAATTGTGAGTGATTAGATGTAGGGTAGCTCTGAGAAGAGCTTTTGGGTTTATGGTACATTTTGGTACTTATAAGTAGGTACCAATGCACATTTTTAAATTCAGAGTGAAAACTCTGTTGCCCTCATCTGAGAAGTGAACTCCATCTCCTCTGTAGATATCTTGCATGTAGTAACGCAAGTTATTGTTGTACAGGGAGCCCATTCCATGGTCTCTCATGTAAGCTGAAACAGATTTGTTTACATGCTTCCTCGACTTCTCAATTTGTGGACAAAATTGGTTTGACCACCTCCATTTCTGTCTTTGGCATATATTTGAATATACCAAGGCAGTCTGAGGAAAAAGTGCCATTAATTGCTCAAAGGTGTCCTTTAAAAGCATTTCCAGACCTACACCAGTCAAAGTGCCCAAGTCATTACCTCCACAGTGCACAATTAACAGGTCAGGTTTGGGCAAATGCATAAAGGTTTTCACCAATGGTATCAATTGGTGACATTTTAATCCTCTGTGGCCAAACCACTTAATTTCCACATCTTGTAAATTGAGGTTAGGTAAATTCCTGCTTTCAACGTACCTTTGAGCCCAGTGAATATAACTATGACCAACAATCCAGACAGAAAACATGGTGAGAGAAGGTTCTCCTGCAGTCAGATGAAGTGTGGCAATGAAATGGCAGTTGAAAAAATGTGAGTTTGAAATGAAAAAAACTGTGGAGTTTCTGTGTTCATGAAGTAGTAACAGTGATTGGTGGATTTTGATTGATGAAAACAGAAAGTTAGGGTGTAGAGATGTGTTCTTTGAAAGATGTATTTTGAGTGGTCAATAAAAAATCATTAAATGAAAGAAAGCACTGGATATGCAGGTGCACTGAGAGTTCAGAGTTCAATTGCAACATTGTTGTGTGAATTTGCAAACACCAGAGTTTCTCCAAGAGGTGGTTGCTATGGAAAATAGGCAGAAAGGGCAGAGGGGGAAGGGTTTTCATTTGAAAAAAAGTGAGGGAAGAGTTTTGATTGGGTGACATGAGAAATATGTGTGAAGAATTACACCATTTCTGTGCTTTTCATAGCTGCAGACTCTGGAGTGCATACCTTTTGCTCTGCTGAAGACAAATTGGTGTGTTTCTGAGACTGTTTTCAAACTCAAAGTATTTGCTAAGGTGAGAAAATATTTCTTTACTTTAGATAGAGAATAGTGTGCTTTAAGGAGAAAATTATGATTTATGTGGCGCAAATTGCTTGTAAATATGCTCTCACATGTGCATGGAAAATTTAGATTTTGAATGTTTGTGTTAAATAGCTATGTTAAAAGTGACCAAACCATGCTGGGAAGGCAATCAAAAAACGCTTTCATGTGTTTTAATGACATTTTAAGTCATTTTCTGATGTGCAGTGTTTAGAAATTATGATTTTAAAATCGTTTTTGGGGAAAAGGAATTGTTTATAAAATCATGACAAGGACATAATGGTGTATGGTTCTTTATAAGGCAATTGACTGTTCCTGATGTTATTTTTCTCATTTTAGTGTAAGACCTTTCTCTGTGGCGCAAATTGCTTGTAAATATGCTCTTACATGTGCATGAAAATTTTAATTATCAATGTTTGTGTTACATAGCCATGATAAAAATGAATCAACAATGCAGGAAAACCAATCAAAAAATGCTTTAATGTGTTTCAATGACATTTTAAGTCATTTTCTCATGTGCAGTTTTTTGAAATTATGATTTGAAAATCGTTTTTGGGAAAAAGGAATTGTTTTTAAATGCATGAGAAGGACATAATGGTGTATGGTTTTTTATAAGGCAATTGACTGTCCCTGATGTTATTTTTGCCATTTTAATGTCAGACCTTTCTTTGTGGCGCAAATTGCTTGTAAATATGCTCCCACCTGTACATGGAAAATTTTGATTTTGAATGTTTATGTTACATAGCCATGTTAAAAGTGACCCTACCATGCAGGAAAGCCAATCAAAAAACGCTTTTATGTGTCTTAAGGACAATTTAAGTAAGGTTATGGATACATTTATGATGACTGGTGCAATGAAGTAGAAATCACTTACTTCATTGGTAGGCATTTACAATAAAATGTTCTCCTCTGTTTTGTTCATCAAGCGTAACTTTAATCTGCAATCCTGAGTAGGCCTCACCTTAAACAAACCTCTGGATAGGCCACATATTATTGTCATCCTGATTTAATCATTTATAATGCTAGGGATAGATTTATGATAGGTGTATACCTCTTTTGTGCCACTTAGAAAACATTCTCCATGGGGAAATGACTTAAAATGTCATTAAGACACATGAATGTTTTTTTTTTTTAAACGTTTGCAAATTTTTTGGGTCACTTTCAACATGGCTATGTGTCTGCAACAGTCAAAATCTAAATTTGCAATGTACAGGTGGGAGCATATTTACAAGGAATGTGCTTCATGGGGAAACGTTTGCAATTTTTTTGGGTCACTTTCAACATGGCTATGTGTCTGAAACAGTGAAAATCTAAATTTGCAATGCACAGGTGGGAGCATATTTACAAGGAATGTGCTTCATGGGGAAAGGTCTTATAATGTAATATGGGAAAAATGACATTAGAGATACTGAAATGCTTTATAGAGAAGCATACACCATTATGTAATTGTCATAATTTTGCAAACCATTACTTTTCCCCAAAAACGATTTTCAAATTATATTTTGAAAACACTGCACATGTGGAAATTACTTAAAATGTCATGTACATATGGTGGTTCATCTGTAACAAGATAAGAAGCTTAGGGATACATTTATGATGACTGGTGCAATAAAGTGGACATTACTTACTTCATTGGTAGGCCTTTACATGTATTATCTCCTCTGTATTCTTCATCAAGCGTAACTTTGATCTGCAACCCTGAGTAGGCCTCACCTTAAACAAAGCTCTGCATAGGCCACACCTTATCGTCATCCTGAATTAATCATTTAAAATGCTAGGGACAGATTTATGATAGGTGTATGCATCTTTTGCGCCACTGTGCGTCACTTTTGTGACGCAGTGGCGGTGCAAAAGATTTGCTATGAGGCGAGAAAATTACAAATTGATGCATTTAGGCAGATGTGTCATGGTGTAAAAAAAACGTGCCACATGAAACCGATGCAGCAGTGGATGTGCCAGTCATTTTGCGCCGCTGTTCCGCCACCCATGGTGTGCTGTATTTACAATGCGGCGCAGCATGGGGCAAAAATGGCACAGATGCGTGACGTATCTGTGCTGTAAAGGTGGCGCATTGCTGGAGTTGTATCGTAAGTGCGATGCAGCTCCAGCAAGGCTCAGGGGTGCCCCATCTATACAATGCTGCGTCAAGACCTATGCAAGCTTCAAGCAGGCGCAGGGTTTTGAAGCAGCTTTCTCCTATCTGATTGTAAATGCGGCACACCATGGGTGGTAAAACAGTGGTGCACATTAACTGGTGCATGCCTGGGGATCTGCCATTTAATATAAATCTGCACTTTAACATTTGAGTATGTGCAGGGAACACAGAGTCGTTGAGGCTTATCCAAGGTTAAGAACAGATGAGTCCTGTTCAGTGAAAAATTAGACATAGGCTTCACCTGCTCAGCATCGCTGGACATGGTTAAATAATAGCTGCAAAATGTTACTCTTGTTAAATAATTTTACTATTATAATCTGTGAGATTTGTCTCTTACTCTGCAACATCTCATTGTTGTTATCTTTCTTTAAAGATAAAGACAACCTCAACATGAGCGACAATCTGCAATCAGTTGATTTTGACCTCATCATTGAACTTGTAATTGAAACATCAGTGGATGTTGATCCATTGGATGATTTAAATCCTGAGGATGAAGAAGAGCGTGATGAGGATGCAGATTTGTCTGAATTATATGATATCGGATGGGAAGCTGACTTGCTTCAGCCTTTGGAATTATAAACATTTATTTTTAAAATTTATAATCAATAAAAAGTAAAAAGGTAAACCGTTTAATTTAAAAATAAAAACACCTTCAAAAACAGGTTATGTGTAGTGTTTTCAATAAAATATTAAAATATGCTCATAAAATTAGATCAGATTCACATATAAAATAGCATAGGTAACATAAATATAAATGTCATTTCTTTTCTGGTATTTCTGTATTGTAAAAATGGCAATGACTAAAAAATCTTCAAAATAAAATGTCAAGTAGTGTGTTATATTTTTGATCACTATTAATGATTTACTGTTTGATAATAATGTTTAATAACATTTTTTAGTATCTTTTTCCTCAGATTCAACTGCAGATCATTTCAAGATGCCTTCAAAAATAAGAGAGATGAAGGCTGCAAAACGTCAAAGACAGCAGGAGAAAAAAAAAATGCAGCAGTCCTCTAACAAAAAGATTTCTCAAGCCATGAAGAAAGCACCGGGTAAGAGCTCTAAATATTTCATAAGAAATATTTGTAATAAAAAAAATATTAGTACAGAAAATGTTTCAATCCATAAAATGACAAGTAAATCAAATGGAAAGAAAAGGACAAATGAAAATGTTACTGCTAGAGCAAGAGATAAATCTGTGCATGATAGTAGAAGGAAACAACAGTTTACGGAGATTCGTAAACGAATGTTCCGTAACAGGATAATTGGCAATTTGTTAAAAAATATTAAGAAAGGTCAACAGAAATTAGTTTTTTATAGGAGAAAAAAAAAAGTTGAGAAAGTTATTGATCAGGCTTTTGAAATTAAACGTAAGTTATTTATTTTGATAATCAATAGAATTAGGAAGCTAAACAAGGCAATTTTTGATTTCAAAAGAAATAGTAGATGGAAGAGAATAGTTAATCGTAGTAATTTTTGTGAAGTTTTTTCTGGAGAATGGATACATAGTTCAAGCTGTGAGGCATTTTTTAATGAAGAGAGTTATTTCCAGGATAATGATTTGGTGCATGCAGTTGACATCAGTGGTCGTGCTTATGAAGTGAAAGATGGTTGTCCAGTTGAAAAAGAAAAACTTGTGACAACAGAGGCAGAAGAGTTGTTAGGTAATGAGGTTTTAGGAAGACGTGCTAAGGGTCCTGTGTACACCTGGAAGTGTAGTAGTATTTGCAGTGTGCGACAGGATTCCATCAATTTGCTTTGTGATTTTGTACGGACATTTAACAAGAAAAGTTTGAAGCAGAAAATAAGGTTGTTGCAAGAATTAGATCCTTGCAGAGTGAGAGAAGTGACAGGTTTGCATGGTCATTCACTGGCTTGTCTTTCCAGGAGAGTATGCCAGAGTGTTTTTCATCATTTCAGGATGCTAGCAGTGCATCATAACAAAGTGAGGAAGTTAGTTAGACTGTTGTATTATGCTAAGAGTCCAGCAATTATGCTGAAACAATTATGCGCTGCTCTTTTGCATGGTTCTGAAATAGATGTGAAGAATATATGTGAAGAAATTGAGTTTTGTTACTTTGGAAGTAAAGAGGAGAATGTTGAAATTGAGCAAGAAGTAGAGGGTCATTTGGAAGATAGTGTACAGGTTTCCAGTACAGATAATTTCCAGAGGGAAATTGCGACGTTTGACATGAAATCAAGTGAGAGGCCTAATTTCACTTGTGTGTGTTGTAGACGCACTTATTATAAGAATCAGACTAAGTTAGTGGATTTATATGCAAAAAGTGAAAGGGAAAATAATAGTGAATGGAAGGATTTTGCAACATACTTGATGGTAGAAAATTGTTTTGATTTGGGATTGGATCAACGTGTGTGTACTTATTGTTGTAACAAATTAAAACAAAACCAGATGCCTGCTAGAGCAGTTCATAATAATCTGGAATTGGTTGAGATTCCTTCTGAATTGAAGGATTTAAATACTTATGAATCTATTTTGATTCAAAGTATCCATCCCTTTCAGGCTATTGTAAGAATGGAGCCAAAGACAGGGAAATTGCCTCCATCAGATTTACAGAGAGGATTAAAGGGAAGAGTTGTTTATTTGCCTCTAGATTTGAAGAAAAACATTAACACAATTGGAGTAGAAAAAGTGGAAGAGGAACCTCTGGTTATCTTAGTTAATGGGGTTCCGACAAAGAATAAGAAAATATGGCAAGATTTAGTAGATGTTAGGAAAGTTAAAAAGGCAACATTGTATTTGAAAAAAAATAATAAATACTATAAGAATGTATATGTTGCAGAAGAGGAAGTAAGTGAGGAAGAGGATAGCGATTTGTGTGCTGGTCAAATTGAGAAAGTAGAACCCTCTACTAGTGAGGAAATATATGAACATTATAGTGTTCATCCTTTGCATTCAAAGGAAGTCATGGGGAATGCTATTGAGTTGTTTCAAATGAAACAAGCCAAAGGGAGTCCCATTAGTGTTTGGGAGGAAAGTTTGGAAGCTCGGTGTTTCCCACAGCTTTTTCCAACAGGTCAGGGAGGAAGATATGATGAGCGACCTCATCAAATTCCTGCTTCTGAATACCGGACTTTGCGATTGTATGCAGGAGATGCTAGGTTTCGACAATGCATTCCTTATTTGTTTCATCTCCTGTTTGAAAGTGATCTGTCTGGACTGTCATATGCAGTGAACCACATCTTGAAAAGTGGTATACACATGCAAAACATCTCAGCAAGTGATTTTATGGATAAAGTGAATGTCCAAGATAGTATTTTGGAATCTCACCTGATTAATCTCATGGCGTGTCAGCGTGGTACTAATGAGTACTGGTACCGTCGTCATGGTGATTTAAAATGTATGCTGAGGAACTTAGGTACTCCCACATGGTTCCTCACTCTGAGTTGTGCCGAGTATGGCTGGGAAGACTTACTTCAATTTCTACGAGAGGCAAATGCTAACGTAGAAAACATCGAATTCAAGACACCCGGAGAACTGTGCTCTTTGGATCCAGTCAATGTATGTAGGTACTTCAATCATAGATTTGAAGCTATGATGTCTTTCATCATGAATAAGAAGAATCCACCTCTTGGAGAGGTGTTGGATTTCTTCTGGAGAAAGGAGTACCAAGCAAGAGGAGCTCCTCATATACATATGTTGCTGTGGATCAAGGATGCACCTAAATTTGGAACGGATCCAGAAGACTCAGTGATGAGTTTCATCCAACAGTATTCTACGTGTGCTGTTCCAAACGCAAAGGAGAAGAAAAGCCTAAGAGAAAAAGTTCTGCGTTTCCAAAGCCATCGATGTGGAAAGTACTGCCGTCGTAAATTCCGAAACAAAGACAAGTTCTACACCAAATGTCGTTTCGGCTTCCCACGACCGGTGATTTCTAAAGGAAGAGTAAACAGTTTGATGTCTTCGCTGCGACATAATGTGATGAAGAAATCACCTAAAAACACTTACAATTTGAAGAGGAACGAAGAGTCCAAGTATATCAACGACTACAACCCGGTGATTTTGTCCATGTGGAATGCTAACATGGATATACAGTTTGTGGCTGATAACTGTATGGCTGTGGCTCGGTATGTGACGTCGTATATCACCAAAAAAGAGAAGACAGAATTGAAGGATATGTGGGAGGACATTTCCCATGAAAAGAGCCTCAGCAAGAAGTTGTACAGTTTCAGTCTGAAGATGTTGTCGCATCGAGAAATCGGAGCGTACGAATGTTCTGACCGGTTGTCTTCAGCAAGTCTCTATGCCAAGTCCAGGAGTATCGTTTGGGCGAGTCTTGGTCTTGCTGCAACGCGTAATCGAGTTCTCAAACCTGTGCGGGAAATTGAGTATTTGGCGGAAAAGGAGCCAAACAGTACCGACATTTTGAAGACAAACATGTTGGATACATATTATCCAAATCGAAGCAGTCACCTAGAGAATGTTTGTCTGTATGAGGTTCTGCAAAATTACATGTTCAAGAGGAACATCAAAGAAGATACTGAGAAAGGAGTGTATGCTGTAATAGGAAGTGAGGGATGTCTGGTCAAGCAAAGAAAATGCCACTTGATAAACCATCGAAAATTGAGTGGCGAATCTCCTGAAAAAAAGGAGTTTTTCTATTTAGCACTTTTGCAACTTTTCAAGCCTTGGCGTGCAGAAGAGGAACTGCTTGGAGATTTCCTCTGTTACGAAGACTCTTTCAATGCCGCCAAGGAGACCATAGAATGTCCTGCTTTTCCCAAATATGTAGAAATGTTGAATGCGGAAATTGAGCAGGAAGCAACGATTGCAGCCGAGATTGCCAGAGACAGTTCTCAGGACAGTCAGAGTTCTGCTTCATTGAGTCAGGATCCACTAGGAGGACCTCTTATTGAAAATGAAGCTGCCACTGCTATGAATGAGGTGGAAAGAGCCATGGCACATGCTCAAGAGGATGCGGTTAACTTAGAAGAGTTGGAAAGGCAACTCAACGTTGAGCAGAGGAAAATATATGACGAAGTTACCATGCAAATTGATCATGGATTAAGTCATGATAAGAAAGAGTGCTCATGTACGTCGTTGAAGCCTGTCCGACTGTACGTTAGTGGAGAAGCGGGAACTGGAAAAAGTTTCCTCATTAAAGCAATTTCATGCTATTTGCAGGAAAGGACAGAGTCATCACTGTCTTGTGTTGTCACTGCTCCAACTGGACTGGCAGCACATAATATTAAAGGGATTACTTTACATCGTTTACTGATGCTGCCAGTGGAGCATGACAACAAATTAGAATATCACAAGCTATCTGGAGATGCTTGTTTTGAAGTTTCAAGAATCTTGAGGAAAATGAAACTTCTTATCATTGACGAAGTAAGCATGGTTTCCAATGTCATGCTTGCCTTTGTGCATTTGAGGATGCAAGAAGTTCTCAAAACAGAGTATGATGTGTTATTCGGTGGCAAACACATCATTGTTTTTGGAGATCTTCTGCAGCTGACACCAGTGAAAGGGCAACCTGTGTTCAAAATGCTCACGCATGAAGATACCAGGAAGTGCCTAGGCAGCATTGGCAACGTCAATATATGGTTAAACTTCAATTATGCTGAACTGCATGAAAATATGCGTCAGGCAAAGGATGAAGTTTACAAGACTATTCTACAAGATGTTAGAATTGGAAAAGTGACCGAGCATGGGAAAGAAGCTTTACATGCACGATTACTGACAAATTTATATCCAGAACAAGATGTTGTGCCTGAGAATATTTTTCAGAAAATTACTGATAAGAAATCTGGAATATGTTTGATGCCAACTCTTGCAGAATGTGCAAAATTTAACAACAAAATGTTGCATTTAGAAAAGCAAGAGATTGTGAAAGTGGAAGCTATTGATAGAGTAGAGCATATGGGATCAACAATTATTTTGTCTGAGAATCTGAAAACAAAATTGGATTCATTAGAGAAGAGTATATCTAAAACTGCAGGTTTTGAAAAGACTCTGAATGTGTGCTTGAACTGCCGTATAATTTTAAGAAGGAATTTACATGTTGAAAGAGGTCTGGTAAATGGATCAATGGGTAATGTTGTTGATTTTGTGAAATACAGAAATAGAGATGGAATTGAATTTTTAAAAATTAAATTTGATGGCATTGAGGAAGTACAGCTAATTGCTCGTTGTTCTGCTAGATTTTTGCTTGTAAAAGACTTATATGTTCGCCGTAAGCAGTTCCCTGTTTGCTTGGCATATGCGGTGACAATTCATAAATCGCAAGGTTTAAGTGTAGACACTGCATTGGTGAATATTGGCAGTTCTGTGTTCAAGGAGGGTATGGCATATGTGGCATTGTCACGAGTTAGAACTTTATCGGGATTGTACTTGATTGACTGTGATGTCAGAAACATTTGTGCAGATCTAGATTGTGTTAAGGAATACAATAGGTTAAGAAGAGAGTATGCGCCACATTTGCCTCAGTTTCCTTTGTTTGAGAAACGTCTGGTAGGCCGGAAACGAAGAAATGAGAACAATACTGGAGAGGTTGTAGCAAAAAGACAAAAAGTGAATGAACCTAAAATTACAAGCAGAAACAAAGAGGATTCTGTTGAAGATGTTGTTGGTTTTCAGTTTGAAAACAGTTCTGGTGTCAACTGCTATGCTAATGTAGTAATTAATGTTTTGTTTTCTCTAAAAAATGTAAAAGAAGAGATTGTGGTCAATTCTGATCAAAGATTTTGCAGTTTGTTAAATTCTGTGTTAGAGAAATGTACCACTGATAGAAGAAACATAGAAAGTGTGTCTGAAATTAGAAATCTGTTAGATAGATGTTCAGGCCAAACACAATTCTCTCAAAATATTCAGCAAGATTGTCAGGAGTTTTTAATGTATATGCTTCATGTATTACATGCTGAAGGTGTAGATGTAGATCAGCTGTTTGGGCTTTCTTATCAATGGCAGCATGACTGCGAGAACTGTATGGTATCAAGTACTACTAGTGTAGACTCAGAAAGATTTGTATATTTAACTTTGCCAGACAGTAAATCAGTCTCCTTTAATAAGCTAGTAAAAGGAGCTAATCACAACATGGAGTGTAGCCAATGTAAATCTGAAATGATGTCCACATTATTTATACGAACATATGGCCAGTACATCATTTTAATGTTCCAACGATGTAGGCCTGATGGAACAAAATTGACAACTTTAATAAAAAATTTTGTAGCTTCGCAGTTGTCAATATCAGGAAGGACTTTTGTAACTACAGCAATTATATATCATGACGGCCCTTCAATATCATCAGGACATTACACAGCTTATTTAAAGTCTAGAAATGGCTGGTCATTCTGTAATGATTCTGTTGTAATTTTCAAAAAAAAATTGCCGTATGACCTTAAAAACTCTTACCTGGTGTTTTTAAAACCAAAATTTTAGGAAAATATTCTCGGGATATGATCTGTGGAATTTCAAGAAGTTCTAATGGCTCCTACACAATTTGGCCTTGAGGATAAGTGTAGTTCAGAGACATAACTTCTAATCATAGGATTGGACATCATGGACATGTATGTGCAGTTTAAATGAGTTCAGAAAAACTGTTTCTTTTCATAAGCTAATTAAAGCAGCCAATCAAAACATGGAGTAGAGGGAATGTAAGTCTGCAATGCTGTATACTGTTTTACATTACTTTGTGATTAAAAGTGATGTAGAGAATTAAATAATTGTAGTACTCATAGAGGTAGTGTAAGTCTGCTTCATATTAAGCAGTATCAGTGTCATACGAAATGTAGAACATGACTGAGCAAGAAGGGGAAGATATTACTATTCCAGGATTGTGAAAATGATCTTCAACATTTTAATTCTGAAAGTTGCGGGAATACCAAATGATGGGATTGGCTAACAAGAAATCCAAGAGTTATACATGGCTCTGACAAAATTTGGCCTTGTGGAATCTTGTGGTAGAGAGCAAGAAGTCATTTATTGTATGTAACATGTTTTTAAAAACGATGGAGATTTTCTTTCAGAAACTGGTGGGCTGAAAGTAATAACAGCACAAAAGAGTATAAGCTATTCATAGGACATCCTTGGACGTCATGGAAAGTAAGTTAACTTTAAGGAGTTCTGATTTTTGATTTCTGATCTTGTATGGGTTTTTTAAACACAATCATTTTGATTGTGTTTTTTTTTCCCCGCTGTTACATGATGAATACCTTCAAGTCACTGTTTTTAGTGAATTTTGATACATTCTGAGAACAGCAAAAATAAACCATTTAACATGTATAATTAATTCTGTAATGTTTCCATTTATGATGTATATGTAGAACTGTGTAGAAGGCATGGAGAAGGTGAGGCTTCTGTAAGTGTCAAAGTTGTTGCATGCAGTGCTGCACTTCTGCGTATTCTTTGATATGCTAGACTACATCTGCACAATGAGATACCTAAGCAAAGGAAACAGAAGTGATGTGATTGTGAAATGAGCAAAATAAATTGCATGTATTTCAATTACATCACCTGTGTTTCCTATCATTACGAATCACATTGTGCAGATCAAGTTTAGGTCTGTCCAGGGAAACATAGGAGGTTTGGACTTTGTTGAACATTGCAGTGGACATGACTCACTTCATTGGTAGACCTTCACATGTATTATGTCTTCTATTCTCTTCAACAACTCGAAATTTCATCTGCAACCCTGAGTAGGCCTCACCTGAAACAAAACTCTGGATAGTAGACATCTTATTGGCATCCTGAAGCAATTATTTTAAATTTTAGTGTCTTGCGACACTTTTCTGAGACAACAGCAATGCAAAAGATGCACCATGTTTTAAGATAGGTCTCACTTCATCTCCATCAAGATAGTGTTACTTTAAAATGTATATCTTTAGGACTGTGTAGCTTCTGTAAGTGTCAAAGTTATTGAAAAACTGTTTGTCCTTCAATCTTTGCCCTTGTCTTTTGTAATTTTTCAATACATGTTTTTATATTTTTCAAATGTTTGTTCTCTCTTTCACAGATTGAAAGTATAAAAATAAAAAGTGAGGAATTTAACGACAATTATAAGGTAAGTATTTTGTACTCTTTTCGTTACATTTCTATCACATTGAACTACTATTAGTTCCACTGCTTCATTTCTTTAATCCTCAGTTTCCTGCCTTTGCTACTTCCCTCATTCCTTTCTCTATTACCTACTTACTCAACTCCTTCCACTTTTTTTCTCAGTCCCTCTCTTCTCATAGTTCCTCACTCTTGTTCACTCACTCCGTCTCTATTACTCTTAGTGTCTTAGACTGATCACTGTATCACTATTTGTTCATAATGCTTTCTCTGTGTAGTTGAAGCACACTAAGGGTCATATTATGAATGCAGCCAATAAAATTATTGCTCTTTTTATTGGCAGAAAACTGGTGCAAAAGCGGCTTTAGCGGCAGTTTTCTGCCGCAAAAGCAGCTTTAGCGACACATTTCTGCCTATAAAAGCTGCAAAACTTTTATTGCCTATGTTGATAATATGCCCCTATGTTATTTACATTAGGGCTATATTGTCCAGTATAACAATCAAAATTGCTCTCCAAAGACACCAGGCAAAGCAGACGCTCCCTCAAACAGATCACCAAGCGCAATTTACCCTACTTACAATCTAGCCTGTTCTCTGTCGAGACTTTAGCAATCTTTAGAGCACAAGATAAGATTTTTTTACATGGAAGAGCCATACGTATTGCAATTCTACTTAAGAAACAAGCATTGGCATAGACAATAGGTCTTGCCTTTGGGACCTTATACGTGTTTAGCCATGCAACAGTTGATGTTGCTGCACCAAGGATATTATGCTGCATAACTAAAGACTTAGAAGGTCCAAAAGTCGATACCTATTGGCTATGCCAATGCTTGTTTTTCTTTCAATTCGTTATCTATTTTGTTTTTCACAATTATACCATCTTCTGTCTGTTCTTTGGTAAATAGATCTATTAAATAGTATCTCTTCTTTACTCCCTATAGCTGTCTTTCTTGAAACATCACTCTCTGTTTACTTTCCTTATACTTACTCTTTTTTTTTAAAAAGTTTTTTTTTTGGTTAGCTCCCGGTACGCGTACCGGGAAGCTAAACCGGAAGCGAACCAAAAGAAATAGAGCTTGCCAGAGTGCTAAACATTCTAGCAATTTTTTTGGAAAGGGAAGGTAGTTCTGAAAAGAACTTTTTTTTTTATATTTTTGTTGTTTTATATTTTTTTTGTATTTTTTGAACATTTTTTGGTTTTTTTTGTATTTTTTGAACGATTTTATATTTTTTTTGGGTTTTTTTGGGGGGGGGGAACAACAAAAAACAGGCGTTGAAAAGGGCTCAACAGGAGCAAAAAAAAATTACTGGGGGCGGTTAGGGCAATTATGATTGTCATAAGCCAGGTTGATGGCATTAATACTCATGTTACCACATGATATCAACGCACCACAGTGCATACAAGTATGTTTCATGTGCCCAAAATTCTCTTGGATGTTTGGCACAGTTTCCCGTGCCTCTGCTGGTGTCAATGATATTGACGATGTTGACCTGGCCACAGGAGTTGCTGTTGGGTTTTGTTCCATATCCCGTATTTCCGCCCGGCTGTAATTAAGTGGATGCTTCCTGGTCATGTGCCGATGCATGGTATAGTTCCCATAGCTATACTTTTTATCAGTCCCTCTTGATAATTTCTCTTTGCAGATGAGGCAGGTCACATACCTCGCATTCACTTTCTTTTGCCCTGGAGGGATTGAATAAAACTGCCAGATGAAACTGGCTTTCCTATGGGAAACCCGGGGCACCTCTTCCAAGAACTGTGGTTCTTCTCTCTCCTCTTCCTCTAGGTCTTCCTCTTCCTCCTCTGTGTTGGTGATCACCTGGGGAGGTGGTCCTCTCTTCCCATGAGGAGGTGGAGGTGGTGGTGGGGGTGCACCAGCTGAAGCAAGTACTGAAGTCATTTCTCAAGTATTAATAAAGGTCTTCCTCTCACAATGATGAAAGTCAGAGTGAGGAAAGAAGGAGGGGTTTTCATCATTTGGAAAAAACAATACTTCTCAACCAATGAAAAGTGTTATTTTTAGGTCACCTGACCTAGCCTTCCATAATTATGAAACTAAAAGTGAAATGAACCAATGAAAAGCTTTATTAACAAGTCACATGACTCTAACTTTCATGTTACGCGCTGCGGAACGCTCCCCGGTTAGCTTCCGGTTCGCTGCGCTTCGCGCCTCGGTCCGCGCCCGGGGACACTTCCGGGTGCGCTAACGCAGTACGTCACAAGACGCATTTCGCGGCAACGCGATACGTCGCGCTTTCGCGCCGCGGATCGCTTCCGGGGAGTTGCGTTTCGCGCCTCGGTCCGCGCCCCGGGGCACTTCCGGGTGCGCTAACGCCGTACGTCATAAGACGCATTACGCGGCAACGCGATACCGTAACTATGTTGATTTGTTACCGGTTCGCGGACCGGATCGCGGAATCGAATTGAGCTAACGGGAAGCTTCCCGGTTCGCGGACCGGGAGCGAAACAAAAAAAATATTAAAAAAAAATTATTAATAAACATATAAAATATATTTTTGGATTTAAAGAAGAATACATTTTACAGCTATAGATATTAGCTTTTAAAAAACCAATGAAATTCACTGAAAAAACCATAGGTTATAGACCATATATAGTTAGGAATTAGCATTTACAAAACCTTGAAAATTCACTGAAAAAACCATAGGTTATAGACCATATATAGTTAGGAATTAGCATTTAGAAAACCTTATTTTACTCACACAAAACCATTGAAATTCCATATATAGTTAGTTGCACTAACTATATATCGCGCACCCGCAATCCACTGCTGATGATGTCACATATTACATCATTCATGACATGGTCAGTGACATCACTGATGACATCACTGATGACATCTCAAATGACATCACTGATGACATCACTGATGACATCTCATTTGACATCAATGACCACATCACTGATGATATCATTCATGTGACAATACAATGCATCTCCTCACATTTTAATATAACCTCTGTTTCACCCAGTGTTAAAAAGAGAGTATAATTTTTGAAACCATTGACACACCAATACTAGTTACTACATACGCACTCACTGATTGCTACGTCTACACACACCTTCACTCATTCACCCATACAATCATTCATACATACAATCACTCATCTTTACAACACTATCATATGCACTCATACACCTATACAGACACTCACAGTCTGCCACTCATCCATGGAGTTACTCACACACCTAGTCAGTCCTGTAAAGAATCAATGACACTTCCATTTTCTTGTCTATACAGTTAAACATAGAGCACCTTACATTTTCAAACATATACTAACACATACTTACCTTCTTATACAATCATTGATACAAGTACAGATTGATCTGCACAGAGTCACACACCTCCCAGCTAGCCACACACACACTCAGTCTCCCATATAAATACTTGGGCAATCAATCAATAACCCATATAGTTACTCATATAGCTACTGATCAACACATGCAGCAGTTTACAGAACAACAGACATAATGATGCACAAATTAAGACAGTTTAGTCACTAACCCATGCAGTCAGTGAGACACATTTAATCACTCACTCATACAGTCAGTCATGCACCTACTAAATCCTTCGTCCAGACACTTACACATCCACTCATTCTTCAATATGTAAGACATATTTAAACTTTATAGAAACAAAAAATCACTGGATGTTGTTATCAGTGATGTCATCAGTGATGTCATTTGAGATGTCATCAGTGATGTCATCAGTGATGTCACTGACCATGTCATGAATGATGTAATATGTGACATCATCAGCAGTGGATTGCGGGTGCGCGATATATAGTTAGTGCAACTAACTATATATGGAATTTCAATGGTTTTGTGTGAGTAAAATAAGGTTTTCTAAATGCTAATTCCTAACTATATATGGTCTATAACCTATGGTTTTTTCAGTGAATATATATATACATATATATATATATAAACCATAGGTTTTACTGACGTTATTGTTAGGAATTAGCATTTAAAAATCCTTTGAAATTCACTGAAAAAAACATAGGTTTTAGGCACGTTATAGTTAGGAATTAGCATTTAAAAAACCCTAGAAATTCACTTAAAAAAACATAGGTTTCAGGGACGTTATAGTTTGTTGAACATTTGACTTATATAAAACCAGAGAAATTCGCCTGTTATAGTTAGTTGAGCTAATTATAACTCGCGAGCCCGCAATGCACTGCTGATGATGTCACATATTACATAACTGATGACATGGTCAGTGACATCACAGATGACATCACTGATGACATCTCAAATGACATCACTGATGACATCATCCAGTGACTGTGTGTTTCTATAAAGTTTAAATATGTTTTATATATATATATATATATATATATATATATATATATATATATATGACAATTAGGCGGACTACAGGTGTATGCAGAGAAACGTAAGCAAAGGGGGAGGAGCTACAGTCCGTTTGAGAGAAGGCAGAGTATTTCAACCTTGCTCACGCCCGTTCACTCAAGCACACACACCTGGCGCTGAAGAGGCAGAGAAACGC
The DNA here is from genome assembly GCF_964261635.1 of Lissotriton helveticus. NCBI lineage: Eukaryota > Metazoa > Chordata > Amphibia > Caudata > Salamandridae > Lissotriton > Lissotriton helveticus. The sequence continues at coordinate 1,011,725,554 of NC_136067.1, forward strand.
CGAAATGCATCCGCCATAACAAAGGAGAACATTTTCCCTGATGTGCAGCTAAATAAAGTGCTACCGACTTGTTCCTCAGCTGTGGCCTTACTCTTTTTCGAATTAAAGGAGCGGAGTATCATAAACAGCGCGGTCTCCAGTAACGCGCTTCTAAGGCTCCCGTTTCATCAAGAGGCTCTGGACCTACTGGGACACTGCTTGCAGTATTGGTCTTTTCCGGGGTACAGGATTTCCAGAGTCCACCACGCAGCGAAGTAAGAAGTATGACGGTGTGGAGGCCCCTGTGCACCACGTCGGGCTGGTTGAATGTATGACTTGCCCCCGTCAGAAAGGATTCCTGGATTGCGGTGGTTGAAGCGGTATGGGGACTGAAGGTAACACACGCTGCGCATTTGTGTCTTGGGAACAGTTGAACGTTGCAAACAGACTTTTAAGTACATTTTCCTTCCCCTTCATAAATGCGATACCTACCAGCATAACCATTGCATGCTGGACCTTGTGGGCGCTGACAATTAGGCGGACTACAGGAGGTGTATGCACAGAAACGTAAGCAAAGGGGGAGGAGCTACAGTCCGTTTGAGAGAAGGCAGAGTATTTCAACCTTGCTCACGCCCGTTCACTCAAGCACACACACCTGGCGCTGAAGAGGCAGAGAAACGCCGAAATGCATCCGCCATAACAAAGGAGAACATTTTCCCTGATGTGCAGCTAAATAAAGTGCTACCGACTTGTTCCTCAGCTGTGGCCTTACTCTTTTTCGAATGAAAGGAGCGGAATATCATAAACAGCGCGGTCTCCAGTAACGCGCTTCTAAGGCTCCCGTTTCATCAAGAGGCTCTGAACCTACTGGGACACTGCTTGCAGTATTGGTCTTTTCCGGGGTACCGGATTTCCAGAGTCCACCACGCAGCGAAGTAAGAAGTATGACGGTGTGGAAGCCCCTGTGCACCACGTCGGGCTGGTTGAATGTATGACTTGCCCCCGTCAGAAAGGATTTCTGGATTGCGGTGGTTGAAGCGGTATGGGGACTGAAGGTAACACACGCTGCGCATTTGTGTCTTGGGAACAATTGAACGTTGCAAAGAGACTTTTAAGTACATTTTCCTTCCCCTTCATAAATGCGATACCTACCAGCATAACCATTGCATGCTGGACCTTGTGGGCGCTGACAATTAGGCGGACTACAGGAGGTGTATGCACAGAAACGTAAGCAAAGGGGGAGGAGCTACAGTCCGTTTGAGAGAAGGCAGAGTATTTCAACCTTGCTCACGCCCGTTCACTCAAGCACACACACCTGGCGCTGAAGAGGCAGAGAAACGCCGAAATGCATCCGCCATAACAAAGGAGAACATTTTCCCTGATGTGCAGCTAAATAAAGTGCTACCGACTTGTTCCTCAGCTGTGGCCTTACTCTTTTTCGAATGAAAGGAGCGGAGTATCATAAACAGCGCGGTCTCCAGTAACGCGCTTCTAAGGCTCCCGTTTCATCAAGAGGCTCTGGACCTACTGGGACACTGCTTGCAGTATTGGTCTTTTCCGGGGTACCGGATTTCCAGAGTCCACCACGCAGCGAAGTAAGAAGTATGACGGTGTGGAAGCCCCTGTGCACCACGTCGGGCTGGTTGAATGTATGACTTGCCCCCGTCAGAAAGGATTCCTGGATTGCGGTGGTTGAAGCGGTATGGGGACTGAAGGTAACACACGCTGCGCATTTGTGTCTTGGGAACAATTGAACGTTGCAAACAGACTTTTAAGTACATTTTCCTTCCCCTTCATAAATGCGATACCTACCAGCATAACCATTGCATGCTGAACCTTGTGGGCGCTGACAATTAGGCGGACTACAGGAGGTGTATGCACAGAAACGTAAGCAAGGGGGGAGGAGCTACAGTCCGTTTGAGAGAAGGCAGAGTATTTCAACCTTGCTCACGCCCGTTCACTCAAGCACACACACCTGGCGCTGAAGAGGCAGAGAAACGCCGAAATGCATCCACCATAACAAAGGAGAACATTTTCCCTGATGTGCAGCTAAATAAAGTGCTACCGACTTGTTCCTCAGCTGTGGCCTTACTCTTTTTCGAATGAAAGGAGCGGAGTATCATAAACAGCGCGGTCTCCAGTAACGCGCTTCTAAGGCTCCCGTTTCATCAAGAGGCTCTGAACCTACTGGGACACTGCTTGCAGTATTGGTCTTTTCCGGGGTACCGGATTTCCAGAGTCCACCACGCAGCGAAGTAAGAAGTATGACGGTGTGGAAGCCCCTGTGCACCACGTCGGGCTGGTTGAATGTATGACTTGCCCCCGTCAGAAAGGATTTCTGGATTGCGGTGGTTGAAGCGGTATGGGGACTGAAGGTAACACACGCTGCGCATTTGTGTCTTGGGAACAATTGAACATTGCAAAGAGACTTTTAAGTACATTTTCCTTCCCCTTCATAAATGCGATACCTACCAGCATAACCATTGCATGCTGGACCTTGTGGGCGCTGACAATTAGGCGGACTACAGGAGGTGTATGCACAGAAACGTAAGCAAAGGGGGAGGAGCTACAGTCCGTTTGAGAGAAGGCAGAGTATTTCAACCTTGCTCACGCCCGTTCACTCAAGCACACACACCTGGCGCTGAAGAGGCAGAGAAACGCCGAAATGCATCCGCCATAACAAAGGAGAACATTTTCCCTGATGTGCAGCTAAATAAAGTGCTACCGACTTGTTCCTCAGCTGTGGCCTTACTCTTTTTCGAATGAAAGGAGCGGAGTATCATAAACAGCGCGGTCTCCAGTAACGCGCTTCTAAGGCTCCCGTTTCATCAAGAGGCTCTGGACCTACTGGGACACTGCTTGCAGTATTGGTCTTTTCCGGAGTACCGGATTTCCAGAGTCCACCACGCAGCGAAGTAAGAAGTATGACGGTGTGGAAGCCCCTGTGCACCACGTCGGGCTGGTTGAATGTATGACTTGCCCCCGTCAGAAAGGATTCCTGGATTGCGGTGGTTGAAGCGGTATGGGGACTGAAGGTAACACACGCTGCGCATTTGTGTCTTGGGAACAATTGAACGTTGCAAACAGACTTTTAAGTACATTTTCCTTCCCCTTCATAAATGCGATACCTACCAGCATAACCATTGCATGCTGAACCTTGTGGGCGCTGACAATTAGGCGGACTACAGGAGGTGTATGCACAGAAACGTAAGCAAGGGGGGAGGAGCTACAGTCCGTTTGAGAGAAGGCAGAGTATTTCAACCTTGCTCACGCCCGTTCACTCAAGCACACACACCTGGCGCTGAAGAGGCAGAGAAACGCCGAAATGCATCCACCATAACAAAGGAGAACATTTTCCCTGATGTGCAGCTAAATAAAGTGCTACCGACTTGTTCCTCAGCTGTGGCCTTACTCTTTTTCGAATGAAAGGAGCGGAGTATCATATATATATATATATATATATATATATATATATATATATATATATATATATATATATATATATATATATATATTACCTACTGGCGGTCGCCAGTAGGTATATATAGTTAGGATTTTTTCTCTATGGGATTTTTGAAAATTCTATGTCTAATAACTTTGGCGTTTGTGGACGGAATTGGCTGAAATTTTCTGGAAAATGGAACATGTTGTGTCTGAGCAGCCCCTGAAAATTTGGGGGGGTTTCGTCAAGGGGGGGCCGAGAAAAAAGGGGGGTCCCAAAACGTGTTTTTAACATTGAGTTTTCCATAGGGCGGTTGGCCTCACTTTTAGCCCGAACGGCTGAATGGATTTGCACGAAACTTGGCAAAATTGTAGGGACTGGTAGCCCGATGTGCCTTTGCTAGGTCTCAATATATGTGCTCCAGTGGATTTTGAGAAATTAACGTTCAAAAAAAGATATATATCTGTGACAGCGGACCGGGCAGCGCTCCAGTTCGCGTACTTTTCGCGTTACGGAGCTTTGTGAAGCGAAGCTGATTGGTTCTCCGGCGTCTGTAAACATTCGAAACAGTCCGTAGCGGCCGCCATCTTGTCTCTCGGTAGGATCGAGAGACAAGAGGAGGCCAAAGCGAAGGGGCAAATGACCATAAGGGGGCATAGTAGATCCTCCCTGACCCCCTAGGTTTGATGTGGAGGTTTTAAAAGGGCCCCGCGGGGCAAAAAAAAAAAAGAAAAAGAATAATCGAACGGCTGAATGGATTTGCACGAAACTTGGCAAAATTTTAGGTACTGGTAGCCCGATGTGCCTTTGCTATGTCTCAATATATGTGCTCCAGTGGATTTTGAGAAATTAACGTTCAAAAAAAGATATATATCTGTGACAGCGGACCGGGCAGCGCTCCGCTTCGCGTAACGGAGCTTTGTGAAGCGGAGCTGATTGGTTCTCCGGCGTCTGTAAACATTCCAAAAAGTCCGTAGCGGCCGCCATCTTGTCTCTCGGTAGGATCGAGAGACAAGAGGAGGCCAAAGCGAAGGGGCAAATGACCATAAGGGGGCATAGTAGATCCTCCCTGACCCCCTAGGTTTGATGTACCATTTTGCCAAGTTTGGTGTAATTCCGTTCAGCCATTCAGGCTGTAGACGTATCTAAATGTCCTATGGAAAATTGCATGGGGAAAACACATTTGAAAGTTTTGAAATTTAGAACCAATTAAAATGTTACTTTGGTTTTGTATTTGTGTGTGATGAAAGTTAATTGGTTATGTATATATCTAAAATGAGAGGAAACCACAGCCATTTTGTGATACTACTGTCTGAGGTACATTTGTGAGGAATTTTTGGTGCTCAATTTCTGGTGTTTGATTTACACAGTACTAACGCTTCTCCTACTTTCAAAAAGGTGAGTTGTTAATTTGTAAGGGGAACTATGTTGTACACTTTAAGATAATTTGAAAAAAAAATTCTGTTATTTATTTACAGTCCTTCTGTTATACTAAATACTTGATAAAGTTAGTTTTATATTATGTATTACTAAAAACGATAAATGAAAGTGATTATTTTTTTCTGCAATTTACAGCACGAAATTTCTAAATAAAATGGATCACAATGAAGAGACCGTGGCAATTTCTTTTGAATTATCCACTACATTTATTGAAATTGACAGCACCAATAATGAAATATTCTCACAAGGAGGAGATGACTTGAATAATTTTTTTGATCAATCTCTTGACGGCGAATTTATCGAATGTTTGGAGACCATAGAGTTACAAGAATCATCATTGCAGACTTTTCATGAGGAGATTCCTGATGAGATGATTGAAGAGGAAATTCCTGATGAGGACATGTTACTAGTTCTTTCAAATTATGAAAATTCAGAAGAATAAATTTATATTTAGAAATCAAAAATTGTTTGAGACATTATTCATTTTTATTTTTAATTTATGAGGTTGTAGCGAAGTGATTGTAGTATAAAATGAGACTTATAGTATAGAGTGCAAAAATTGGTTCTTTTTGGAGGGGCAAAAAATTTTTTTTTTAAATCGTTTTTTTGGTGGGGTGCGCCCGGTTAGCGTAACGGGAAGCGGACTGGGGAGCGTCCTACAAGGAAAGAAGAATGATTGACTTTTAACTTATTGTATGTTTATAGACTTTTGTTTTACTTTTTTTTCTGCTGAGTGACGTCTCGGCCTATCTCCACGGGATGCAGTCCCTACCATCTCGGCGTTTAAGCCCAGGGGGACCGGTAGTGTGGGAGAGATAACGGGGCATATTATCAAGGGGGTTTATCTCCGCTTTTTTGGCTTTAAAAGCCAAGAAAGCGGAGATAAAATTATCTCCGTATTACCTAGCTGTCGCTAACACCAGTTAGCGACCGCTAGTAGGAGATAGCGACCATCTTGGGCCCCACTTTGCATGTCAGTGATATTTATCACTAATGACATGCAAAGTGGGCATGCCAAGATGTTAGCGACATCGCTATCTCCTATTACCAACTTTTGGAGATATTCGCGCTAAGCGCGAATATCTCCAAAAAGTAACACCTGCCCTGAGCAGTTCTTAGCCATGTTATCCAATGGGAGGTGGATAACATGGCTAAGAGCATTAGCTCGGTAATGCATGAATATCGCTGACTTTTCAGCGATATTCATGCATTGCGGCCGTTTTTTATCGCATTTGCGATAAACCTTGATAATAGCAAGGTTTATCTGCAATAATTTCTGACGATGCTTAGCGGTAAAAAATTCGTTGCTAAGCATCGTTAGGGATAAATATCGCTTAACTTTGGTAATATGCCCCAACGTCTGTTAACGTTCGATTCGAAGGAAATCAGGAAGTGTTGAAAAACATTGTCTGCGCCATCTTGCCTTTTTTCAAATGCCACACTTTTGTTGTGCACGGCAGCCATTTTAGATGCCTTGACCAGACCCACTCTCTGCACGCTGTCGATCCTTAGCATGGCTCCCCACCCTCACAAGCATCTCCCCCAGGCACTGGTCACCCCCGCTCTCTGTCTTATGCATGGGCAATAAACCTCCCCCATCTGCGCTGCTCTTCCCTGAGAATCACACCCTGTGCCCGCCCGACACCTCCCTTTCGCCCTATTCACTACCGCACCCTCTGACACTCCTCTTCCCCTGTGTCCGATTGTCCAGGCCGGTCCCAGGCTATCAGCTAGCCCTGCAGATGTAGTTTATGGCCCCAGCTGTAAAGAATCACCCCTCTTCAAAGGAGTTATAGTAGATCAAGGCCCACACCCGATGAGATCCGTCACACCACACGCGTTCCTACTATCTGAAAACCATCCTGTATTGTGATTGGGGAGGGGACCGAGCCTGAAGCGGAAGATTCCAGGGATGACTCTTTGTACATCAAAGTTTTTACAATTATGTGTCACATTAAAAATATATAGCACTCCAACAAAGTAGTAGGATTATAAAACTTTAATAACTTATAAATATATACAACAAAACAAAAACAGTAAAAACATTTAAACATTTTTAGGGAAAAAGAAGGAACAATGGTCAGTAGCGGTCGGTTGTGCGAATAGTCCCAAGGCAGCACAACGTCCAGATTTCTGGACGGCACCCAGGTGATGTTGCCTGGGTGCCGCACTGATTTGGGTATCCGGCGTGGGGCGTCCCGGGGGGTGGGTCATCAGTAGCGGTCTGTTGTGCGAATAGTTCCAAGGCAGCAGAACGCGCTGAAATGTGGATGGCACCAAGGTGATGTCCAGTAAGTTGCCGCCCTCCGAATAACGGCGTGGGGCGCCCCGGGGGGGGGAGGCGGCGTGAACGGGCCTCCCCAGGTGGAGCCTCGTCTGCTGTAGTGGGGCGCCCCTTTACCGTTTCAGTTGCCATTCCGTCCGCTTTTGGTCCACTGTGTCAAAATCCGCAATTCAGCTGAGTTGCGCCCACTCTTGCGGTGCAGCGATAGGCGGCTGTCACAGGACTCTCAAAATGGCGGCAGGCTCTTTCCTTTTTGTGCCTGGTCCACTGAAATGGCCCTGGGACACCTTGGAAATCGAACGCTTGTCTGCTAGGTCTTGGACCCCATTCTCGAAAGCGTCCCCTCCGCCTTGAGGATTCTACAAAAGTCTTGGGGGCCCCCGACTCCTGCAGGCTTCTGGTGGGGAGCGGCTGCCATGATTGCTCGCGGAATGACCACGACGGAGCCACGAGATGGTGGTGCTTTCATGCTGACGCCAGCTTCAGTCTGAAACATCCAGAAACAAGGTGGGGCTTTCATCGTTTGGGGAAAAAAAAAGTTTTCATCCAATGAAAAGTGTTATTTTTAGGTCATATGATCAAGCCTTCCATCATTAGGAAACCAAAAGTAAAATGAACCAATGAAAAGTTTTATAAACAAGTCACATGACCTGTTATGCGGCATAGGGTATAAAAAGCGTAGGAAATCCGTTGGCACGTGAGGCGGCGTCAGTAGCGGACCGATGTGCGAATAGGCCGAAGGCAGCACAACGCGCCAAGATCCGGATGGCACCGAGGTGGTGTCCAGCAAGTTGCCGCACTGGTGTGGCCATCCTACAATGCTGAAAGTCGGCGTGGGGCGCCCCGTTGGCCTGTGAGATGGCGGCAGTAGCGGACCGATGTGCGAATGGGGCCAAAGGCAGCGCAACAATATTTTCTGAATAGAAGACACCACAAGGCGCTGAGATGCCAAGATCCGGATGGCACCGAGGTGGTGTCTAGCAAGTTGCCGCACTGGTGTGGCCATCCTACAATGGTGAAAGTCGGCGTGGGGCGCCCCGTTGGCCTGTGAGATGGCGGCAGTAGCGGACCGATGTGCGAATGGGGCCAAAGGCAGCGCAACAATATTTTCTGAATAGAAGACACCACAAGGCGCTGAGATGCCAAGATCCGGATGGCACTGAGGTGGTGTCTAGCAAGTTGCCGCACTGGTGTGGCCATCCTACAATGCTGAAAGTCGGCGTGGGGCGCCCCGTTGGCCTGTGAGATGGCGTCAGTAGCGGACCGATGTGCGAATGGGGCCAAAGGCAGCGCAACAATATTTTCTGAATAGAAGACACCACAAGGCGCTGAGATGCCAAGATCCGGATGGCACCGAGGTGGTGTCTAGCAAGTTGCCGCACTGGTGTGGCCATCCTACAATGGTGAAAGTCGGCGTGGGGCGCCCCGTTGGCCTGTGAGATGGCGGCAGTAGCGGACCGATGTGCGAATGGGGCCAAAGGCAGCGCAACAATATTTTCTGAATAGAAGACACCACAAGGCGCTGAGATGCCAAGATCCGGATGGCACTGAGGTGGTGTCTAGCAAGTTGCCGCACTGGTGTGGCCATCCTACAATCCTGCTCCGAATAACGGCGTGGGGTGCCCGAAGGGGGGGGGAGGCGGCGTGAACGGGCCTTCCTAGGTGGAGGCTCGTCTGCTGTAGTGGGGCGCCCCTTTACCGTTTCAGTTGCCATTCAGCTGAGTTTCGGCCGCTCTTGATGCTACAGCGACAGGCGGCTGCAACAGGACTCTCAAAATGGCGGCCTGTTCTTTGGATTTGGGCCTGGCCCACTAAAATGGCCATGGGACACCTTAGAACTCGGACGCTCGAATTTTTTTTCCTTTCCTCTACATGCAAAAAAAGGTAAATGCCCGGTACGTTACACGCTTCATCTGCCACGATGTACTCTCCAGAGGAACCGAAAAAATATATAGTTATGGTAACTATACCATGCATCGTCATATGGAGAGGTGGCACCGATTAATTATAGTGCTGCATAAAAGAGAGATTTGGAGGAGAACCCCCGACCTGCCAGTACATTCATCAAAGAAGTGGCACTGACAGCATCAGAGGCAAGGGAAACGGTCCCAAATATTTAGAAGAACTTTGGAAAGATTAAAATGACATGTTTAGATTGTGGCAAATTCATTTCATGTGGACAGATGAGTGTTACTCTAATAAATACAGCATATGAACATCATCATAGTCGATGGTTGGTAGAGACATTTTGACTATATCCTGGACCTGCCCGTCCTCGCCCAAAATGGCGCCGGAATAAATGGGACTCGTAACTCCTTGTTGTGTACTGGTTGCACAACCTTGATATCACGAGATACGTATGCAGTTTTGAAGCACATGGCGGGCGGGGACGAGAATAGATTGAATATTTCGATATCCCTATTGATATTAAGTTCTGATGTGTTATTGATTACTGTACTATTGAAAGTTCGAATTAACGTCACCCATGGTACTTGCCCGCAAATGTATATCTAGATAATTTTATTGTAACTGGCCCTGTCGTATTTTAATTATAAAATGTACGTCCACCGATTCCGCAACTGTTAGACACCTTAGTTCTTGCAACCTAATGGCCCACCCGTTACGTTCCTCTACAGTGTAAATGTCTACTCATCATATACGATTACAGTTTGCTCCGTGGCCGGCCCACGTGGTTATAGGCCCGTATTTGTATAATGACATTTTCACAATAAAGGTTTTTAAAAGAAAACATGGTAGTAGTATATACATTGGTAAAGTTTTTAATAATAGTCACTGTTTTAGAATCAGTAAAAGGCAAGTGAAATAAAGCAGACCAATTACATGAAGGGTAAAAGGTATAATACGCAGGAACGCAGTAAAGATAAATGGTCAAGGGCTGTTGTGTTTTCTACTCCTGCAACATAAAGTGATCGATAAGAATCTCATATTCAGGCGTATCGGCGACTAAGACAGCAGGCCGACCCTCTTTTGCTCAACGGCTCCGTCATGGGACGAAGAAACGCCCTTTTTCTCGAAAAAGGAATATATTTTACTTGCAGGACAGTTGTAAATTTTCCGGTAAAGTACATTAGCCTGGAACATTATAACATATATTTAAGAAAAAATAATGTTCGAAAGTAATAAAAAGCGTAATTTTTAGGTCATATGACCAAGCCTTTCATCATTAGAATAAGAAAAGTAAAATGAACCAATGAAAAGTTTTATTAACAAGTCACATGACCTGTTATGCTTACGTTACGCGCTGCGCGTCGCGCCCCGGATCACTTCCGGATGCGCTAACGCGGCTCGTCATATGACGCATTACGCGACAACGCAGGTCCAGAATATAGTCAAAATGTCTCCACCAACCAGCGGTCGGAACACAACCCCTTTCAGCAGGCTAAAAAGTTCTGTTAAATGACAACAGAAGGGACAGGCAACAAGAACCATCAGTCAAAGAGGGGAGGGCTAGTTCTTCTCTACCGGGTCACGTTGGGGCGCTACCGGAACTGATCGAATTGGTAGTCTACAGTGTTTCTGGATGTTTCAGACTGAAGCTGGCGTTAGCATGAGAGCACCACCATTTCGTAGCTCCGTCGTGGCCATTCCACGAGCAATAATGCTAGCCGCTCCCCACCAGAAGCCTGCGGGAGTCGGGGGCCCCCAAGACTTTTGTAGAATCTTCAAGGCTGAGGGGACGCTTTCGATAATGGAGCCCAATCTCTAGCAGACAAGCGTCCGAGTTCCAAGGTGTCGCAGGGCAATTTTAGTGGACCACGCCCAAATCTGAAGAGCCGGCCGCCATTTTGAAAGTCCTGTGGCAGCCGCCTATCGCTGCACCGCAAGAGCGGGAGCAACTCAACTACATGGTGAGCGAGACGCTGTAGTCGAAAGAGCGGGCGGTAAACAGCTGAATAGCGGAAGAGGCACAGTGTAGCAAAAGCGGGCGGAATGGCAACTGAAATGGTAAAGGGGCGCCCCACTACAGCGTGTCTTTAGGTGAAACGGATTGTGGGACAAGGTCAAGAATGGAAGAGTTACCAAAAGGCAAAAAGTTCCGCTTGATCCCGGGAGCCGGCCACCTATGTCGGGGGCGATCTCAGGCTACACCAGGAGAACACGACTTGGGGAGGGAGCCGGAGCCAAGCGCCCCCTCCGAGTCCGCGCCATCACACCGTCCCTCGGGGGCCTCCGTCAAGCGGTTCAGGGTGGCACCGCATCACATTGTTCACAAATGCAGTCACGTCCTCAAACAGCCCCCACTTTACTTTGAGAATAGTGAAGCTGAAGCAAGGGCAAATAGGCTTCAGACAGTGTTACAAGCACTCCTCAAAACTTTGAACCATCAGAGTGCATGAGTTTCATGCTCGATCGATTGAGCTAGCCGGATCGGGCAACAAAAAGTATAAAATAGTTATGTAAATAGTTGTTTAATAAAATGTTTTACCCTGTTACTTTGCTGGTGTGTTGTATATATTTGTAATATTTGCATAGAGTTTATCGTTATTTTGGGCGGGGTGGGTGGCGGAGCCGAGCTGTATTGCAGCCATCATGGTGTGGAGTTCAGTTCATCTCACTAGTTTCGTATTTGTCATGAGGGGTTGTTCCTAATGTTTCTATTTTAGCGAGGTCAAAAAGAGATCCCATTAGTGGCCTACTGATTTTGCTCGATTCCTTTTGTTTTTTTACACGATTTTTCGCTATCTGCAAAGACTAAACAGAGTATTGCGACTCTGTGCTTGTTTGTAAATAGAGAATGAACCAAAGAGAACCAATTCTAAAACAGTAAATGCTTGGATAGCAATCAATCAAATGGAGAGAGAAGCAGGCACGACGGATTACAACGGGGGCAAAGGCCTGCGTTAACTACCTTTCACTATCTGCAAAGAGAGAGTACTCCTAATAGAAATGAGGGGGGGGGGCAGCATTCAAAGCAGATCAGTGTGCATAAACACGAAAATGTTTTTTCTTACCACGTACTTGACATTCGACAGCTTATGATATTTGCTATTAAAAAACCATTGAAATTCACTGAAAAAACCATAGGTTATAGACCATATATAGTTAGGAATTAGCATTTACAAAACCTTGAAAATTCACTGAAAAAACCATAGGTTATAGACCATATATAGTTAGGAATTAGCATTTAAAAAACCTTATTTTACTCACACAAAACCATTGAAATTCCATATATAGTTAGTTGTACTAACTATATATCGCGCACCCGCAATCCACTGCTGATCATGTCACATATGACATCATTCATGACATGGTCAGTGACATCACTGATGACATCACTGATGACATCTCAAATGACATCACTGATGACATCTCAAATGACATCACTGATGACATCACTGATGACATCTCAAATGACATTACTGAGCACATCACTGATGACATCATTCATGTGATAATACGATGAACCTCTTCAGACTCTAATATAACCTTAGATACACTCAGTGTAAACACAGACTCACAGATTGTCACTCATCCATGAAGTTACACACACCTAGTCAGTCATGCAAACAATCAATCACACCTCCATTTCCTCAACTATACAGTTATACACACCTTACTTATTCAAACATATACTAACACATATTTACTCTCTTTTACAATCCCTAATACAAGTTCACTATCATCCATACAGCCACTCACACATTCACTGGCTCTTATGCACAGTTATTTATATATGCCAACTCTCACATGTACTATGTTTTACATATGTACTTACTTTGACATGTAGCACTGAGATATCCATTCACTCACCAATACACTCATGCACACAGTCAACCGCCCATACAGCTGTTTCCACGTGCACTTTTGAACCCATACATCTAGTGAATCAACTGCTCACACATCTATGCACAGAGTCATACACCTCCCAGCCACCCACACACACACTCAGTCTCCCATACAAATACTTGGGCAACCAATCAATAACCCATATAGTTACTCATATAGCTACTGAACAACACATGCAGCAGTTTTCAGAACAACAGACATAATGATGCACAAATTAAGACAGTTTAGTCACTAACCCATGCACTCAGTGAGACACATTTAATCACTCACTCATACAGTCAGTCATGCACCTACTAAATCCTTCATCCAGACACTTATACATCCACTCAAGACATATTTTAACTTTACAGAAAAATACAGTCACTGGATGTTGTCATCAGTGATGTCATCAGTGATGTCATTTGAGATGTCATCAGTGATGTCATCAGTGATGTCACTGACCATGTCATGAATGATGTAATATGTGACATGATTAGCAGTGGATTGCGGGTGCGCGATATATAGTTAGTACAACTAACTATATATGGAATTTCAATGGTTTTGTGAGAGTAAAATAAGGTTTTTTAAATGCTAATTCCTAACTATATATGGTCTATAACCTATGGTTTTTTCAGTGAATTTTCAAGGTTTTGTAAATGCTAATTCCTAACTATATATGGTCTATAACCTATGGTTTTTTCAGTGAATATATATATATATATATATTACCTACTGGCGATAGCCAGTAGGTATATATAGTTAGGATTGTTTTCCATAGGGAAATCGCAACATTCTATTGGGAATAACTTTGGCGCCGGTTGAGGGATCTGCCTGTAATTTTTCTTAACTTTGCCTCGCTGCTCTCCGCTCCTTCCCCGAAAGTTTCGGGGGGATTCGTCAAGCGGGGGCCGAGATAAAAGGGGGGTCCCAAAACGTGTTTTCCCCATGTTAATTTCCATAGGGCAGTTGGACTCACTTTTAGCCCGAACGGCTGAATGGTTTTCCACCAAACTTGGCAACATTGTAGGGACTGGTAGCCCGATGTGCCTTTGCTATGTCTTAAGATATGTGCTCCAGTGGATTTTGAGTAATTTAGGTTAAAAAAATATATATATATCTATAGCAGCTTACCCGTGAGCTTACCCGTACGCTTACGGTACGCTTACCGTACGCGTACCGTACGCGCACCTACGCGTACCGTACGCGTACCTCTAGTGCGCGAGCTGCATTCTGATTGGCTGCCAATGTCTGTCAACACTCCAAAACAGAAACTGTTGGCAGCCATCTTGTGCCTCGGTAGACTGAGGCACAGGAAAGCAGAAAAACAAATGTGTAGAACTCAAAAAGGGGGCAGGGTAGAAGCATCCTGACCCCCTAGGCCTGCTCAGGGGGTTCCACAAGGACCCCCAAGGACCAAAAAAAAAAAATCGGGAAGTCGAGGGGTACGTTTACGGTGCGCGTACCGTACGCACACGGTACGCGTACCCCTACACTTACGGTGCACGTACCTCATTTATTTTAAAGAAAAAAAGATATGGGGGCCTTGTAGAAACACCCTGACCCCCCTAGGGCTGTTCAGGTGGTCCCACAAGGATATTAACATATATAAACGTTATCCGCTAATAGAATTAGCATTCAAAAAACCTTGCGAGTTCACTGAAAAAACCAAAGGTTTCAGGCCTTATATAGTTAGCAATTAGCATTTAAAAAACCTTTGAAATTCACTGAAAAAACCATAGGTTTCACACCAGTTATAGTTAGGAATTAGCATTTAAAAAACCTATGAAATTCACTGAAAAAACCATAGGTTTCACACCAGTTATAGTTAGGAATTAGCATTTAAAAAACCTATTAAATTCACTGAAAAAACCATAGGTTTGACACCAGTTATAGTTAGCTGAACATTTTACTCATACACACACCCCACACCCACACCCCCCACACACACCCCCCACACATACCTCACACACCCACACCTCCACCCACACTCAAACTCCCCATACACCCACACACACACCTTACACACCCACACCCCCACCTACACCCACACACCCCACACATCCCCACCCACACACACCTCACTCCCTCCCCACACACACACACACACCTCACAGACACACCCCACACATCCCCCACACACACCTCACCCCCCCACACACACACACCTCTGACACCCCCCCACACACACACACACCACACACACGCCTCACACACACACACACCCACACACACACTCCTCACCCCCACACACCCACACACACCCCCACACACACACACCCACACACACACCCCACACACACACCCACACATCCTACACACACACACCCCACACACATCCCCCCCACACACACACCCCACACCCACCACCCCCCCACACACACACACCACAAACACACACACTCATTATTTATTTATTTTTTTTGAGGGGGTGCGCGCCCTGGTACACGAATCGGTACATGTACCGGTACGCGTACCCTGGAGAAAAAAAGAAAGACAGAGTTTTTTTTAAATGTAGCATTTTTATATAAATTGGAGGTACCCCGCGACTTTTTTTTAAAAAAACATTTTTTTTTTGCCTTGGGGGTCCTTGTGGGACCCCCTGAGCAGTCCTAGGGGGTCAGGGTGCTTCTACTCTGGCCCCTTTGCGAGTTTCACACCTTTGTTTCACTGCTTTCTTGTGCCTTGGTTCTAACAAGGCACAAGATGGCTGCCAACACTTACTGGTTTTGAGTGTTGACAGACAGTGGCAGCCAATCAGCATGCCTTCCCGAGAAAGCTGCATGCTCATTGGCTGTCAACACTTCTAACAAGGAAGTGTTGGCATCCATCTTGGGTCTTAGTAGACTGAGGCACAAGAAAGCAGAAAAACAAACGTGTAGAACACAAAAAGGGGGCAGGGTAGAAACACCCTGACCCCTTAGGGCTGCTCAGGTGGTCCCACTAGGATATTAATATATTTAAACTTTATCCGCTAATAGAATTAGCATTAAAAAAAACTTTGAAATTCACTGAAAAAACCATAGGTTTCAGGCCTTATATAGTTAGGAATTAGCATTTAAAAAACCTTTGAAATTCACTGAAAAAACCATAGGTTTCAGGCCTTATATAGTTAGGAATTAGCATTAAAAAAACCTTGCGAATTCACTGAAAAAAACATAGGTTTCAGGCCTTATATAGTTAGGAATTAGCATTTAAAAAACCTTTGAAATTCACTGAAAAAACATAGGTTTCAGGCCTTATATAGTTAGGAATTAGCATTTAAAAAAAACTTGCAAATTTACTGAAAAAACCATAGGTTTCAGGCCTTATATAGTTAGGAATTGGCATTTAAAAAACCTTGCAAATTCACTGAAAAAACCATAGGTTTCAGGCCTTATATAGTTAGGAATTAGCATTTAAAAAACCTTTGAAATTCACTGAAAAAACCATAGGTTTCAGGAGTTATACAGTTAGGAATTAGCTTTTACAAAACCTTTGAAATTCACTCAAAAAACTATAAGTTTTAGTGGTGTTATAGTTAGATGGACATTTTACTCATACAAAACCATTGAAATTGCTCCTATATAGTTAGTTGTAATAACTATATTTCGCGCACCCGCAAT
This sequence comes from Lissotriton helveticus, assembly GCF_964261635.1. Classification (NCBI taxonomy): domain Eukaryota; kingdom Metazoa; phylum Chordata; class Amphibia; order Caudata; family Salamandridae; genus Lissotriton; species Lissotriton helveticus. The sequence goes on from NC_136067.1 coordinate 1,011,742,088, forward strand.
CCACTGCTGATGATGTCACATATTGTGATGTATTTCTATAGGTACTGTATCGATCCCCCTATTCCTGACCCTGGTTTGGTTAATAATTAACTAGCAGCCATCCAACGGTGCAAAAACCGTTATCTGATTAAGCCACACCACGGCACAGAAGCGCGTTATCTGATTAGGTCATAACGCATGCCATCTAATTAGGCAAGCGATATTCCTCCAGCCCCTGATAAGGCATACTGAGTTCTCAAAACAAATCAAACCTACAGCGACCTGGGAAATTCCCGTAGCCATTGTTTTGATTTCACCGAGAACTTCAGTAAAAGAATGTGCGAACTAACCCGTTCGTATGACATCCTTATTGACGTATATATGTCCATCCTTACGTCAATCTCGGCACCTTTCAGGTATAAATATTACCGACATTGCCTTAAGCAAACACACGCGGTGGTGACGAGATTGGAGCAGCGAGACTTGCCGAGGAGCCCAGCAGAGAGCGAAGCCCACAGGCGCTGCCCCGCCTTCCTGACGCGCTGAGAACGAGACGCTGCCTTTCTCCTGCCGAGAAATCCAGCTCCGGCGCTTCCAAGCAGCCCTCGCAGGCAGCTGGAATATCAAGACCTGGGATAAGAGATACCAGCCCTCCACCATTCTAGATCTCAGGTACAGAACTGAATAACCCCTTGCAGAGAATTCTTGAGTCAGTCCCTTGGCAAAACAAACTTAACTTAAACTGCTACTTATCTACTCCCGCCCACGTATTAGGCTTAGGTCAGGTACACTGGGGTAGGTGTGGTTAGAAGCACCAGTTGAGTACGATTAGTCAATGTATATATGTATGTATCTATTTTATCCATTTTAAAGTATCATATGGCTCAGAAACCATATCAATGCTTTTTCAGTATTATTTTATAATTCTGTCTTTACTGTATGCACTTTACTTAACTATAAGTATTGCAATAATAGCGATTCATTTCTCTTGTACGAGAAAAGAGACTGATCAATAAATACCATCTTTTATTGAACACGCCCGTCTCTTCCTTTTCTCTACAATCTGGTGAAACTAAGAATGCACTGAACTGACTGAGTAAAATAAGTTGTCTTTTGTTTTCACACGACTCTAGAGATACACTCTTGATTAGGGGAGAGCAAAGTTGTCATGTTCTATGGTTGTCAGAAACTAAATCCCTTCTTGTCTATCCAGGGAGGTTAAAATCCTCCTTGCCTATTCGAGAAAGTTTCTAGTGAACTCTGAGCTAGCTGGCAAACACAAAACTTTAAGTCTAATATCGTCAGTAGAAGACCTAGTTAACCTCCGTCCTAGGTCTATACTATTGAAGATATTATTCCAATGCGCAGAGCCTATTGGGATAATAGGAACTACACTACATGGCGCCCAACGGTTTGGATAGGCGATAAAACTAACGCAAGACATTAGAGTAACTCAGTCGTGCTTTTTCACACAGAGCCCCTTTTTTCCCATAATACTCCAAAGACGTCTGGAGTGGGTGAAAGGTCATATCCGCCAAACTTCGCAGGAGGAGACTCCTATGTATGGTTCTTGGTTTATTCAACGTTGAAGGATGCACTGTTCCAAAATATTGTGCATCTAATCTTTGTTTCCGTAGAAACCTGATCTGTAAACAAACAGAAGAACCTTCCTGTCGGTAAAATGACAGACAGTGAAGAAGAAAGAGAGACAGTTAGAATAGCAGCTGAACTCGTAGCAGCTGATACTACTATGCAGGAAAATGACCCGGATATAATACTCATCCCGGTCAACATAAGAAAATCTATAACTTTAAAACTTATAGAAAATGGACTGACATTGAGAGGTGGTACAGTCATATTCGTAATTGAGGCACACGAATATCGGCAGACAGAGGTATTCTATTCATGGATAAATTTTCCAGCAGCAAACGCTGTAACAAAGGTCTTCCACTATTACAAAACAGAGGAACCTCCTAATGAGTACATTCCTTTTGAGGAGGTGGAAATACCACTCAAATTCCAAGAGCACCTGCTCTTGTTTCATGGCGCCCTAAAACATAATAATCACATCACCAGGCTCGGTCCACTAGGTAGACCAGGAGCAACGTGGCCGATCCTAGCCGGATACACACCACATCCAGACATTGAAGAAATGCCTGCAGCAGACCTTTTAGCACAGCTAAAACAATTAATAAAAATACATAGACAATTAGTCCAATATGTAATGCGGACTTCAACAGTCCAACCAGCAATTAAAATTCCACAGCTGACCCCTCATCAGGGGAACGCAAATAAAATTACACCACAGAACATACAGTCCTGTCTAGGTAAAGTACCCGCAAAACGGGAACAAATACCTTTCTGGCTAGCACAAAAAATCACTCAAATAGAGGCTGTGTTCCCAGATACCACCTCTGTTGAGAAACACAGGATTCTGACTATCTGTCTTCCAATGGGAATCGCACCACATGTGGAGGACTGTGACACTTGGGGAACAGTCTTTGCTTCCATTTACACAAAAACACATGGTGTACCATCCATGTCAGTAATACCAGATGTGCTAAAACAAATTCAAGATGAATACGGTCCAGAACCCGCTTTAACTCTCGGTATGAAATTACTGAAAGACTTCAAGCAGGTCTCGGCAATATTACTAGCCAACATAAAGGGAGAAGCAGCAAATGTGGCGATCCGCCAGAGGTTAAAAGAGACAAATATAGCAGACCAACCATCTGAAATTGCCAGAATCATAGAAAAATCCTATGAAGAACTAGGAAGAGATAGTTTGGGTGGAATACCAGTGAAACCCCAACTAGTTGAAAGTCCTGAAAAGGTATTTATTAAAAATAATTTAAACACTCAAAAAAAGAACGGGGATGGAAATAAACAATCCAATCCTAAAGAAAAAAGATTCCAGTCCAGAGGAAGGTCTCCTCGGCGGAGAGAAAGATCTCCTGACCAAGGACGCAAGTCTCCCCAAAGGGAGCCCTCTGTGAAAAAATACAACCTTAGAAATAGGGATAATATAAAAAAACCTGATAGATATCAAGATATTGATACACGTCCCTCTCAATCTTTTCAGACTTCCTCGCAGAAATCGGAAAGAAGAGGACGATCAGAACACAGGGAAGAGCACGTCAAGTCCAAAGACAAGGAACCTGCTCATCTGAATAAAAAATTAAAATTTCCAAAAAAGAAGGTAGCCAGTATTAAAGTAATCAACAATGCAGAGAATACTGAGGACACAGCTGAAAAACGGAGAATGGGCTCAGACAATGCTAGACAGCGCAGCAGAAGTGAGCATAGCTCGCAAAGTCCTTATGAATCATCTGGAGACAGTGGACACGAATGAATACATTCAGGTGGAAACTGCCGATACCAGAGTTAGCAAACCTCATAAAATATATGAAATAACATTACGTATAGAGGGGGATAAGACTAGAAAAATAAGGGGTCTATTTTGGGATAATCTCTCCGAGGGCTATGACATCCTTCTAGCTGAACGACACTGGCTACCCGAGTTTGTCAGGGAGTGCCCACATGGCGAAGAAATAATTATGCCTGCCTTCTCAAATCATATTCCAATTCATAAAAAATATACACTTGCAAGAAAGTGGGCAGTAGCTCAAGCTCCTGCTTTATATAAAAATCATGTGGGATGGGATGAGGACTCTCCTCCTCACAAAATCCAGTTAAAATCACAACCTCCTGCACAGAGGCAGTACCCGATTAAGCAAGAAGCTAAAAAACAGGTAAAAGAGATCCTAGATCAACTTGAATACCAGGGGGTGATTGAAACTTGCACCTCACAAATGAACAACCCTTTGTTTCCTGTCTCCAAACCAGACAATTCATATCGTCTTGTTTTGGACTACAGACACCTGAACTCATGTTGCAAAACCTTTGCAGTACAAAACTCGCATAGTGCTGCACTAATGAATAAAATAGTGCGTAAAAAATACAAAACAACATTAGACATCTCTAATGGATTCTTTTGTCAGAATATAGCACCAGAAAGCAGATATTTGACCGCGTTCTCAATAAATGACGCGCAAAAAAAATTCTGTCGTTTGCCCCAGGGGTTCAAGAACAGCCCAGGATTATTCTCAGCGAGAGTAACAGAATTACTACAAACATATGATGACGAGGCATTATCTTATGTCGACGACATCTATCTAACAGACGATGACTTGGATACTCACTTGAAGAGAGTGAACACCATAATACTTGGGTTCGCAGCAGAGGGTTACAAACTCAACTTTAAAAAATCAAGAATTGCCCATCTAACAGTCCTGTTTTTAGGATATGAACTATCAAGTGAAGGCAAAAGCCTGGCTGAAAATTTCCTAGAGAAATGTGCTGTAATCCAAGCACCTAGAACACTAAAAAACCTACAATCAATTCTAGGCTTCCTAAATTTCGGAAGAACTTACATTATAAATTACGCAGAAAGGGTCAAACCCCTTTATGATCTAATAAAACCAGATTTTAAAAGAATCAATTGGACTCAAAAACACACAGAAATTTTGAGATCTTTACAAACAGACATGTTAATTAAAACAAAATTACAAACACGTGATAACACACGCAACCTTGTGATTCGAGTCATCTCAGGAAGATGCGGATTCACATACCTGACCTCTAATGAGGGAGAAAAGGTACCAATTGCATACAAATCACACTTGTACACAGAAGCTGAAAAAACGTTCAGCATAAAAGAAAACATTGTTCATGCGGTTCAAACGGCTGTAGCAAGAGAAAAAGACAAAGCTGATGGTAGACGTATTACAGTCAGAACAGCAGAATCAGCCTTTGAGGCATTAACAACCGCATGTAATTTACCGACTACAGCATTGAACCCAGAATGGATACAATGGGTAAATTCAATTTCTACGGACAAAATAAAATACTATTTTGATCCAGAACTGAAAGAATTAAAATATCTAGAATATGAGAGACAATACCCTCTGCCAATCAACATTCTGCCCTTACAACAGTACGCCTGTGTAATTTATACAGACGGCCATGCTCAACCACCTGGGTGGGGAGAACAAGCGTACAACCCCACATGTGAAATTACAAAAGAAGTATGGCGTGGAGGAAAACTGAGACCTCTATTAATAAAAACACACTCAGTAGAAACTAATTCAGAACAACAGACTGAAATAATAGCATTGAAAATGGCGCTAGATAATGCCGATCGCGAATTCCCGACACTTATAGTGTCCGATTCGCATTACTGCGTCAAATCATACAATAACGATTTGCAGAAATGGATTCAGAATGGTTACAAAGATGACACAGGTGCCACAATAAAGCAGAAAGCGCTTTGGGAACAAGTAGTTCTTTTAAAGAAAGAACTACCGAAAACTCACGTGATACATTCAGTGAGTCATCAGCGTGATGGCGTTCACGTTGCAGGGAATTCATTGGCTGAGACAGCCACAGCGGTAGCAACTAAACCGGCTTCCGTAGCTACAAAAAAGCGTACAGTAAAAAACATTGACGGTGAAACAGTGCTGGCGGTGAAAACGTCATCAAAGGGCGACTGCTCAGCGCTACCGATCAATTACCCACTCAACTATACATACATAATCAATGCAAACTCCGTTCCTTTTGCTCGAATCCCTGGAGTGGGGGATAGAGTAATTCCAAACACGGACAGGAGAAGCTTGTTAATAGCGGACGCACACATGGGTGAGGGTCTTAGTCACCTCAAGCTTAAAGATTCTCTGGAAGAATTACAATCAGTGTACTGGTGGCCAGGCATGAGCCTGCATCACCACATTTTTGTAAAAAACTGCCCAGACTGCAACAGAGATCGCAGCGGCGAGAGAAACGGTGTATTACCATGGCGTTTCACTCCAGAAGGGCAAAACAATAATCTATAAAACCAACAAATAGAATATATAAGAAAAAAAAAAGCGTCAGAATAACACAAAAAGACTAACTTTCACTTATAATGTAGACCCCAGCGCTCGGCTGACGTCTGAACTGTTATAAAAAGATTTGCGAGTCTATAATGGCATATACGCTAGGAGCATGCTACGTTTGGACCAATATTTTCCCCTTTAACACTCAAGCTTATGGGGAGGTATGGCAAAATGAGCATTGCATAGCGGGACTCTTCTCACTTCCTTCCTGAGGGATACGGGATGGTGTAAAGAAAAAACCAAGGCATAGAGCAATCGATAACAGCAAAGGTATTAGGTTCGGGAGCTGGGTGGGTCAAACATCTAATAAGTGTCCAACGTAGTCTAAATAACCTGCCAAGAGATTCTCTGAGGGGATTCAGTCCGTACGAACTATTGTTCGGGACTAGAATGATGATCCAAGATCTTGACAGTCAGACTTCAGTGGTTAAAGACAAAAGCTTTGATATCAAAGATCGTTTGGCTATTTTGCAGGACTTAAATGAAGCAAGAAAAGACCTGAGCAACATAAAGTTGAAACAACAGCCAACAACCACTGAAGAGAAACCACCTGTCCCAGCAAGACCTGTCTGGATTCCAAAAGTCGGGGATCTAGTCAGAGAGAAGATCGCGGTAAAGAAGGAATTTGGGCCTTCTTACAGGAAAGCAGTTCCTGTCTTGTCTATCAACGGGACAAGATCAGTAGTACTACCACCCCTTGCTGGTAAAAAGGAGAACAGAGTTGTATCCATCGACTTTGTAAAATCACAATCATGTGGCAGATAACAAACAGTAGGCCAAGTGGACTCCCAAGAAGTAGTAGAACACCGATGTTTGCTACAAATCCAGAGGTTCAAACTAAGAGGCTAATCACATTCGAAATGCCCACAGAACATCAACAAGGAATATGCAACAAAGCAATGGAACTTGAACCTCTAAAAACCCAAATAAAAACATTTAGTCGAGACACACCAACCTACAATGAAGTAACATATGAGTATGCTGATAAAACAAAGGAAACTTCTAGAACAAAAAGTAATCCAGAAGCAATTGGAACAATTGACAGAACAGCATCCGGCTACTTCATCAACTTCGATGATTCATCTGAAGATCTGAGTGAATCTAAGAAACAGCCATCAGCAAAAACTTTTTTAACAGCTGAAAGAAACCTATCTGATTTCTCCATGGATTGAATTTTGGGTGGCCTTAGGTGCATTTATCCTCATACTTTGGCTCATCATGGTACTATGCTTGGGACATTTCATTGAAGGAAAATATGCTAAAATGGACACAGCAAGCCAGAAAATCAACTTGGTCCTTAAACCACACACATCTTCACACGTCGAGAAAAGAGAACTTTCTTCAGTGAACTTCACAGCCAATCCTATACCAGGCGGTGTAGCATGGGACAAAACTGATTATGAAATCTATGGTCCGGTTGAAATCCTGAAGTATCCACACCAATTCAAGATCTCATTGAGTGACTTTGTAAAACCAAGCACATTTGCTGATGATTGGGACTTTGAAAGTATTAATGATATGATGTCTGATCTTGTGATGTCTGCTAAATTTACAGAACATGATTATTTGCAGGGTTCGTCTAATTATGATCAAATGTTCTGCTACAACCACTATGGTAACCATTATCTACACAAATCTGCACAACCTAGAAATGTTTTAAATTATAACCAATGGGAACATTGTGCTACTCCTCCAAAAGGTAGCTCGAAAACATTTTATGATAAATATTCATACTTTTCAGGGTTTAACACAAGTAATGCAGAAACATTTTATTTCAAATTGTCAAATAAGACAGTTATGAAGACCATGCTTACAAACACAAAATTGATATATTCAGATTCATTTTTTGAGCAAATGAATACATTTGGTTTTGATTTCTGGAACAATAATATTGAAGCAAAAACTGTTTGGGGTACAAGAGATTGGCAAGTACAAGGTATAGAATGATTGTTTAGAGCCTGTATGATCCCAGAACAAATTATATTTTTGAATGACACTATTCAACAAACTACCTGTCTTGGCTTAGCCAAAATCAAAGATTTAAACAAACCGTCTATTCCAAAGCCAACAGTGAACGATAATAGCTCTATAGATGTTGAGATAGACGTTAACCATATACTAAACCAAAACAGAACACATCCTGAATGGAAACAATGGTTGATCTGGCCCACAGATACAAATAACTGTCAAGACAGATTCCTGAACAAAATACAGGGGTTCACATTGACCAGGCCAGACCCTAGATATTCCCAAAGACAACATCCAGGGATAGTAACCACCTACAGCGTGGGCAAGCTCTGCCTTCAATGGCTACAAACGTCCACACTGGCAGAAATTAAGCAACACCTAACTTTACTTACAGAAGGTGCTGACTTGCGTGATTTCATTATGGGACCACGCAAACAGCGTCAAAAACGTTTCATAGCGGCCTCTATATATGCAGCTTATAACGAAGCCTGGAAAGAAACTCAAATTGAGACAGCAGAGAAAATACGGGAAATTGACCGTATTAATTTGGAAAAATCACTTTCTGTGGTGGACAATGGGTTAATGACTCTGTCCTCCAGAATATATTCTCTAGACAGCATTGTGTCTTCAGCAATCGATATAATATCGCAAGACTTACTGTTGTTACAACACGGTCAGTCTCAATTGCGTTCTATTGTACAGCTTGGCTGGACGTTACAAAATCTGCGTTCAGGCTATGTGCCTTGGCGTTTAATCAACACAACGTCATTATTTAATATCTTTAACCTTACTGATAAACAAATCAGTTTGGCACAGAAGGGTGCTGACTATACAATTCTGAGCATTGAAAAACTTGAGAGATTACCATTAACAATGTCAGGACGACCTGTCATTGAATGGATAATACATGGGATAATAAATATTCCGATAACTACTTTCCAGTTTCAATACTGCCAAAAATATATACAGGCAGGCCAGTATGAAAGGTTGGGTAAAGGGTACATTAAGTCAACATGGAACTTGCCCTATACACACGAATGTGTCAGTAATAAAGGCCAGAAAGTGTTTCTTAATGGCGATAATTGTGCAAGATCACTAAGCGGTACACTTCTGTGTCAGGGTATTAGCTTGCATGGAGCATGTGAAGGGACTTCAAATAACCTTTCATGTTACCAGCTAGGCACACCTGCAACACAAATAGAACCATTCTTTAGGAGACTCTCGAACGGGACTTACATTCTAATAGTAGATCGCAGATGTTGTAGTTTGCTGCCCGGAAAACCTTATCTCATAACCGTGACTAGGAAGGTCATGTGCTGTGGACGGGTATTGTTCCCGAACGATTCCCCAGACAGGGAGGCAAGGTGATGGTCCGATTTGAAAATTGCTTCTATTCGAATCGATACTTTAAGCAGAATGAAGACAGTGCTCCTACAGATGCCGACCAGGCTAACGTCATCAAAAGAAACGTATGATCTCCAAGTTGCAAGGACAACGGCAGAGATTCATTTATTGTTATCAACAAATTCCCCCATACATTTCGCAGAAATACTGAACGAAATCTTAAATATTTCTGATACCAGTGGTGTCTCAAGTGTATTTAAGACAGTGTTTTCAGGAATTTTTACACCATTCAAAGCCATCCTGGGTATTTTTCCAGACTTTGTCCATTCCATCTTTGGCGGACTTCCTCTCCTTTTGGGACTAGTGGCAGGCATCCTATTTTTGATCCTGTTATTTCGCTATGGCAAACCATGTCACAGACAAAACACCTGCGACAAGGGAAGAAACGATCCTAGCCATTGGCTACCGGGACCGCATAACTAGAGTCCTTGGACTAGCACGGCTACGGGACTTGAACATGACTTGGTTTCTTTCATTTAGACCAATGTGGCAACGTTGTGTCATGCCTGTATTAAGGTGCTTGCTATGCGGCGAAGAATGCGTGTTGGACACCTGTTTGACACTACAATCGGATGTGCCATTGGACGCAGAAACCTTGTTGGGTCCGGTAACGGCTCATGCATTGTGCTGCCCCCAGCGGCTACCTATCCTGATGACGGCATTCGTGGAGACTTCACCACTACGATTGAGGGGTAGTGAAGTACGAGATGAAAGCAGCATCGATCAGGTACGACCTTCAGTCAGCTATGCTGATCAAAACATCAATGAAGGCAATCATGCTCATGAATGCATGGTAACAACTTTTTCAGACTTAGTGGAACTTTCGCAAGAAGCTGTTGACAGTTTTTTCAACAGTCTAAATTATATGATGTTTTCACCAGAGCAGAAGGAATGACTTTGAGCGAGCTAGCACACGGAGTTCCCTGCAAACTTGAATTTGGCCTTCAACTTTAAAAGTAGAGCAATGAAATGGAACAATATTTTTTTTTCTCCTCTCACCTCCCTCAATTCCAAAATATTTACAATTTTTTGGGACACTTATCTTCTGCTTAAAGTAGACATTATTCTTAGAGAACTGAATTTCTATTTTAGGTAGTCAAGAGACATTAGCTACCCTCTAGCATTTTCATACAAAACTTTATGATTGTGATGAAATGGTCTCGCACTTTTCTTCTGTATAAAAGAGCCATTTCATGTGTAGTTTTCACATTTTATTCATGCTGAGTTTGAAATATGCATTATATGTTTAGCATTATTATACTGCTTATGCATACAGTACATGTGATTGTGTTTCATATATTTCATAATTCCAAATTTTCAGAATGCATATGAATGTATTTTGGGGTGATACGGTATACACAAACGCTACTAGTTTCACTATGCCTAGATTTGTAAATATGGACATAGTCTACGTGGAGTGGGTGTGATGTATTTCTATAGGTACTGTATCGATCCCCCTATTCCTGACCCTGGTTTGGTTAATAATTAACTAGCAGCCATCCAACGGTGCAAAAACCGTTATCTGATTAAGCCACACCACGGCACAGAAGCGCGTTATCTGATTAGGTCATAACGCATGCCATCTAATTAGGCAAGCGATATTCCTCCAGCCCCTGATAAGGCATACGGAGTTCTCAAAACAAATCAAACCTACAGCGACCTGGGAAATTCCCGTAGCCATTGTTTTGATTTCATCGAGAACTTCAGTAAAAGAATGTGCGAACGAACCCGTTCGTATGACATCCTTATTGACGTATATATGTCCATCCTTACGTCAATCTCGGCACCTTTCAGGTATAAATATTACCGACATTGCCTTAAGCAAACACACGCGGTGGTGACGAGATTGGAGCAGTGAGACTTGCCGAGGAGCCCAGCAGAGAGCGAAACCCACAGGCGCTGCCCCGCCTTCCTGACGCGCTGAGAACGAGACGCTGCCTTTCTCCTGCCGAGAAATCCAGCTCCGGCGCTTCCAAGCAGCCCTCGCAGGCAGCTGGAATATCAAGACCTGGGATAAGAGATACCAGCCCTCCACCATTCTAGATCTCAGGTACAGAACTGAATAACCCCTTGCAGAGAATTCTTGAGTCAGTCCCTTGGCAAAACAAACTTAACTTAAACTGCTACTTATCTACTCCCGCCCACGTATTAGGCTTAGGTCAGGTACACTGGGGTAGGCGTGGTTAGAAGCACCAGTTGAGTACGATTAGTCAATGTATATATGTATGTATCTATTTTATCCATTTTAAAGTATCATATGGCTCAGAAACCATATCAATGCTTTTTCAGTATTATTTTATAATTCTGTCTTTACTGTATGCACTTTACTTAACTATAAGTATTGCAATAATAGCGATTCATTTCTCTTGTACGAGAAAAGAGACTGATCAATAAATACCATCTTTTATTGAACACGCCCGTCTCTTCCTTTTCTCTACAATCTGGTGAAACTAAGAATGCACTGAACTGACTGAGTAAAATAAGTTGTCTTTTGTTTTCACACGACTCTAGAGATACACTCTTGATTAGGGGAGAGCAAAGTTGTCATGTTCTATGGTTGTCAGAAACTAAATCCCTTCTTGTCTATCCAGGGAGGTTAAAATCCTCCTTGCCTATTCGAGAAAGTTTCTAGTGAACTCTGAGCTAGCTGGCAAACACAAAACTTTAAGTCTAATATCGTCAGTAGAAGACCTAGTTAACCTCCGTCCTAGGTCTATACTATTGAAGATATTATTCCAATGCGCAGAGCCTATTGAGATAATAGGAACTACACTACAATATTAGATCATTCATGACATGGTCAGTGACATCACTGATGACATCTCAAATGACATCACTGATGACATCACTGATGACATCATCCACGTGACAATCACATACACCTTTTCATACACTATTACAATTTTTCATCACTCTTTGTAAAATACAGAGTATCATATTTAAATTCTTTGTCACAGCAATACAAGTATCTAAAAATCCACTCAGTGATTCATAGATGTATACACACATCTAATCACTTACCTATGGATTCACTCATACATGCTGTCAATGAACAATAGAACACTGTCAAAAATACATATACATCTATATCGACATTAAACAACAGCATGCATTCTATTCACATATGAAGTCATCCTACTCACTTATGCAAACAATAGATCATACTTACATATTTACTTAGCAAAACACTTATACAAACACCACTTCTTCTATTTATTTAGATAGTAAGTCATACTTAGTGAATTATAAAATCATTATTACAAGTATACAGTTATCCATACAGTCACTCACACAATCATTGTGTCTTATGTATACTTATTTATATACAACAACTGACACATACACTGCCTTTTATTTTTCTAGTTTGTTGGACCTGTACCTTTGAGAAATATATTTGCTCATCACCACACCCATAAAGAGATTCCCTCACCCAAACTGTTAGAACATGTAGTTTTAACTTCATATATCTACTGAAATCAACTATTCACACATCTTTGGACAGTCACACACCCCCCACCGAACCACACACACTTTCACACTCCCATACAAATACTCAGTTAACTAATCAATAACTAAGATAGACTTTCACATAGCTAGTAACCAACTGTAGAATCAGTTTACACAACAACTGACAAAGTGATACAGATATTCACACAGTTTATTCACTATCCACTATATTTAGTGAGACATTATAAATTGGTCAAGTAAACAGTCAATTACACTGCTACTAAATCCTCCATCCAAATATTTATTTATATATATCCACTCATTCTTCAATGCAAATTGCTATATATATAATGCATATTTAAATAACAAAGCAAACCACATTCACTGGATGATGTCATCAGTGATGTCATCAGTGATGTCATTTGAGATGTCATCAGTGATGTCACTGACCATGTCATGAATGATCTAATATGTGACATCATCAGCAGTGGATTGCGGGTGCGCGAAATATAGTTAGTACAACTAACTAACTATATATATATATATATATATATATATATATATATATATATATATATATATATATATATATATATATATATATTACCTACTGGCGGTCGCCAGTAGGTATATATAGTTGGGATTTTTTTCCTATGGGATTTTTGAAAATTCTATGTTGAATAACGTTGGCGTTTGAGGACGGAATTGGCTGAAAATTTCAGGAAAATGGAACATTTTGTTTCTGAGCAGCCCCCGAAAATTTGGGGGGGTTTCGTCAAGGGGGGGCCGAGAAAAAAGGGGGGTCCCAAAACGCGTTTTTCCCATGCAATTTTCCATAGGGCGGTTGGACTCACTTTTAGCTCGAACGGCTGAATGGATTTCCACGAAACTTGGCAAAATTGTAGATATTGTTTGCCCGATGTGCCTTTGCTAGGTCTCAATATATGTGCTCCAGTGGATTTTGATAAATTAACGTTCAAAAAAATATATATATCTGTAAGCGCGCCCCGGTTAGCGCCCCGGTTCGCGTACTTGACGCGTAACGGAACTTCGCGAAGCGAAGCTGATTGGCTCTCCGGTGTCTGTCAACATTCTAAACAGTCCGGAGCGGCCGCCATCTTGTCTCTCGGTAGGATCGAGAGACAAGAGGAGGCCAAAACAAAGGGGGATATGACCATAAGGGGGCATAGTAGATCCTCCCTGACCCCCTAGGTTTGATGTGGAGGCTTTAAAAGGGCCCCGCGGGGCAAAAAAAAAAAATTATTTTCGTTTTTTTTGCGTGGGGAGCGCCCGGTACGCGCACCGGGAAGCGGTCCGGGGAGCATACTATGAGGAAAAAAGAATTATAGACTTTTCAAATATTGTATGTTTATTGATTGTTCGTTTTGTTGGTTTTTTTTGTGTTTTTTTATTTTTGTGATTGTTTTTCAAAATTTAATAGAACGTCTAACATTTGTCTGTCCGAAATGTCGTCATTTTCAGTGAACATAACTTCCAACATTTGAGTGTCCGAAATGTCCTTATTTTGAGTGAACATAACTTGCAACATGTCCTCATTTTGAAGGAGGAAATCTACAGATTGTACACATTGTAGTAGTTCATGGTCCTGTGATTCATCCATGAATTCAATGTCATTTGGTTCAATGTTTTCTTGATTGGTCTCTTCAAGGACAATTTCAAATGACACTTTTTGTTCTCCTTCCATTTTGCCTGAAATTTGCATAAAAAAATATATATATCAGTAGAGATAGGGCACTGTTGGGATTAATTTAACAGTGAATTTATCTTTGGGCAGTGTATAGTATCAGACTGGTAGTAGAAATATAAAAATGTGTATGTGATGAAACCTTAGTAAATTCATAATTATACAAGACAAGCCTAAATCCATCCATAACTATAACAGAAAAGTCCATCCAAATCTATAACTATTACAGAGGGATAGTATATAACTATCAGAAAAAGTTCTCCATATTAACTTAAAGTGCACAATATACTTTAGTTTTCAAAATAACATCTTACCTTTTGAAAACAAGTTTAAGTTGTCAGTGAAAATGCTCTTGCAATGTACTTCAGGAAGTAGTAGTCAAAATGGCTGTGTTTCTCTCTCTTTCTTTATATATATTCAGGTACATAACCAATCAAATGTCAGGTAAAAAAAGTAGAAAATGAAAGTAACATTTTAATTGGTTGTCAATTCCAACACTTCAGATGTGTTTTGTGAAGTAATTTACCTTAGGGTATTTAGAGAGGTCTACAGGCTAAATGGTTAAATGGAATTCCAATCAAATTTGTGAAAATGGTAGGGATTGGTATGTAGTATGAGCTAATCTATATTTGGTGAAAGTGTCTCCCGTGGTTTTTCTGTGAATTACTTTCCCACCTTTTTTCAGCGAGTGCTTCCCGGTGCGCGCCCCGGTACGCGAACCGGCAGCGTTACGGGAGTCCTCCATTTTGTGTTTTGGTAGAATTGAGATACAAGATGGAGGGCAAATAATTTTCAGAATGGGTAGAAGGGGGCACGGTAGATGTATCCTGACCCCCTAGGTTTTCTGAGGGTGGCTGAGGAGGCCCATATGTGCGAAAAAAAAACATTATTTTTAAAATTTTCGCGCGGTTAGCGTACGGTGCGCGTACCGGGTAGCGCTCCGGAAAGCGTAAATTGTGAAAATTAGTAAAAAAAAGTTACATTTAAAATTTGTTTATAGTGATCATAGTAAGGGTAGCTCTGAGAAGAGCTTTTGGGTCTGTGGTATATTTAGGTACTTATAAGTAGGTACCAATACATAGTCTTAAATTCAGGATGAAAAGTCTGTTCCCCTCATCTGAGAAGTGAACTCCATCTTCTCTGTAGATATCTTGCATGTAGTAACGCAAGTTATTGTTGTAGATGGAGCCCATTCCATGGTCTCTCATGTAAGCTGAAACAGACTTATTTACATGCTTCCTCGATTTCTCAATTTGTGGAGAAAATTGCTTGGACCACCTCCATTTCTGTCTTTGGCATATATTTGAATATACCAAGGCAGTTTGAGGAAAAAGTGCGATCAATTGTTCAAAGGTGTCCTTTAAAAGCATTTCCAGACCTACCCCAGTCAAAGTGCCCAAATCATTTCCTCCACAGTGCACAATTAACAGGTCAGGTTTTGGCAAATGCAAAAAGGTTTTCACCAATGGTATCAATTGGTGACATCTTAATCCTCTGTGGCCAATCCAGTTGATTTCCACATTTTGTAAATTGAGGTTGTGTAAATTTCTGTTATCAGCATACCTTTGAGCCCAATGGATGTAACTATGTCCAACAATCCAGACAGAAAACATAGTGAGAGGAGGTTCTGCTGCAGTCAGATGAAGTGTGGTAATGAAATGGCAGTTGAAACAGTAGGAGTATGTAATGAAAAAAACTGTGGAGTTTCTGTGCTAATGAATCAGTAGCAGTGATTGGTGGATTTTGATTGCTGGAAACAGAAAGTTAGGGTGCATGGATGAGTTCTTTGAAAGATGTAATTTGAATGGTCAAGAAAAAATCATTTTATGAAAGATTGCACTGGATACGCAGGTGTACTGAGAGTTCAGAGTTCAATTGAAACATTGTTGTGTGAAGTTGCAAACATGAGAGGTCTTTCAGGAGGTGGTTGCTATGCAAAAAAGGCAGAAAGGGCAGAGGGGGGAAGGGTGTTGATTTGAAAAAAGTGAGGGAAGAGTTTTGATTGGGTGACATGAGAGATATGTGTGATGAATTACAGCATTTCTGTGCCATTGTTGGTTGCAGCCTCTGGAGTGCATACCCTTTGTTCTGCTGAAGACAAATTGGTGTGTGTCTGAGACTGTTTTGAAACTCAAAAAGTATTTGCTAAGGTGAGAAAAGATTCATTTAATTTACATAGAGATTAGTATGCTTTAAGGAGAAAATTATGAAGAAAGTTGTGTATTTAAAATGTTGCTTTGTGTCAAGTGTTTTACAAATAGATTTGGTTTCTTTGAGTTACATAGCCATGTTAAAAGTGACTTCCCCATGAATGTAGGTATATAATTGCTTAACATGATGTGTTTAAAAACGTTTTTTGAAATCAATTAGGTTTCTTGATATGTACTGCTAGAGTTTCTTAGGTTGCTTGGGGCATATTTACAAGGCCTTTGAGTTCCTTTGATGTTATTTTTCCCATTTTAATTTAAGACATTTCCCCGTGGTGCAAGATCCTTGTAAATACGCCCCCATGTGTGCTTGGCAAATTTAGATTTTGATTCTTTGAGTTACATAGCCATGTTAAAAGTGACGCTAAAATGGTGCAAGGGCCTTAAAAAAACGCTTTCATGTGTCTTAGGGCATTTTAAGTCACTTCCCCATGAATGTAGGTATATAATTGCTTAACATGATGTGTTTAAAAACGTTTTTTGAAATCAATTAGGTTTCTTGATATGTACTGCTAGAGTTTCATAGGTTGCTGGGGGCATATTTACAAGGCCTTTGAGTCCCTTTGATGTTATTTTTCGCCATTTTAATTTAAGACATTCCCCCGTGGTGCAAGGTCCTTGTAAATACGCCCCCATGTGTGCTTAGCTAATTTAAGTACTGATAGGGTGTGCTTCTACATAGGACCTGTGTTGTGTTTTCAAATTATGACCAGAAAATCGTTTTTTTTAAAAAAACACTTTTCACATTTATGAGAAGGTCATATTGGTGTCTGCTTCTTTAAATAAATATTGAACTGAGAAATATTAAACTGAGGCTTCTGTAAGTGTCAAGGGAGGTGAGTAATGTACATTGCTCTGTTGTATACAGTCCTCATCTTCTGTGTACTCTTGGATATGCTAGACTACATCTGCACAATGAGATAACTAAGCTGAGGAAACACAGGTGATGTGATTGTGAAATGAGCAAAAGAAATTCCACATTTTTCAATTACATCACCTGTGTTTCCTAACATTACGAATCACATTGTGCAGATGAGGTTTAGGCCTGTCCAGGGACACAGAAGAGGTCTGGCTTTTGTTCAAGAGTGCAGTGGACATGACTCACTTTATTGTTAGGCCTGCACATGTATTATCTTGTCTGTACTCTTCAATAAGCCTAAATTTCTTTTGCAACCCTGAGTAGGCCTCACCTCAAATAAACCTCTGGATAGGCCACACCTTATCGTCATCTTGAATCAATCATTTAAAATGTTAGGGGCACATTTTTGATGGCCGTGCGCCTCTTTTGTGCCGCTGTTGCGTCACTTTTGTGATGCAGCAGTGATGCAAAAGATGCACCATGTTGCAAGATAGGCCTCACTTCATCTCCAACAAGATATCGTCAGTTTAAACTGTAAACATTTAGGACTGTGTAGGGGGCATGGAGAAGCTGAATCTTCTGTAAATGTCAAAATTGTTCCATACAGTGCTCACCTTCTGCGTAGTCTTTGATATGCTAGACTCCATCTGCACAATGAGATATCTAAGCAAAGGAAACACAGGTGATGTGATTGTGAAATGAGCACAAGAAATTCCACATTTTTCAATTACATCACCTGTGTTTCCTAACATTATGAATCACATTGTGCAGATGAGGTTTAGGCCTGTCCAGGGACACAGAAGAGGTCTGGCCTTTGTTCAAGAGTGCAGTGGACATGACTCACTTCATTGGTAGGCCTGCACATGTATTATCTCCTCTGTACTCTTCAACAAGCCTAAATTTCATCTGCAACCCTGAGTAGGCCTCACCTCAAACAAACCTCTGGATAATCCACACCTTATCGTCATCCTGAATCAATCATTTAAAATGTTAGGGGCAGATTTATGATGGCCGTGCGCCTCTTTTGTGCCGCTGTTGCGTCACTTTTGTGATGCAGCAGTGATGCAAAAGATGCACCATGTTGCAAGATAGGCCTCACTTCATCTCCAACAAGATACCGTCAGTTTAAACTGTAAACATTTAGGACTGTGTAGGGGGCATGGAGAAGCTGAATCTTCTGTAAATGTCAAAATTGTTCCATACAGTGCTCACCTTCCGCGTAGTCTTTGATATGCTAGACTCCATCTGCACAATGAGATACCTAAGCAAAGGAAACACAGGTGATGTGATTGTGAAATGAGGAAAAGAATTCCACATTTTTCAATTACATCACCTGTGTTTCCTAACATTATGAATCACATTGTGCAGATGAGGTTTAGGCCTGTCCAGGGACACAGAAGAGGTCTGGCCTTTGTTCAAGAGTGCAGTGGACATGACTCACTTCCTTGGTAGGCCTGCACATTTATTATCTCCTCTGTACTCTTCAACAAACGTAAATTTCATCTGCAACCCTGAGTAGGCCTCACCTCAAACAAACCTCTGGATAGTCCACACCTTATCGTCATCCTGAATCAATCATTTAAAATGTTAGGGACAGATTTATGATAGCCGTGTGTCTCTTTTGCGCCGCTGTGCGTCACTTTTGTGATGCAGCGGTGGTGCAAAAGATGTGCTATGTTGCGACATATTTACAACTTGATGCATCTAGGCAGATGTGTCATGCTGTAAAGTCCTGTGCCACATGAAACCTGCGTCAGGTTTCATGTGAGTGTTTTGTTGTAGGGTGGGCAGTCATTTGCATGAAAGCCCTGTAAAACTAATACAGTAAAATTAAGAAGATTTCACTGAGTCACCTTTATGGCATTGCTGAATCAAATCCTTACGCCTGTTTGAAACAGGCATAAGGAGTGATGCACAATGCAATGTGTGGCTTGCCCCTGTGCATTGCAGTAGATATGTCGCGCTTATGACGTGATTCCTGCAATGCGCCGTTTTTGTGGAACAGATGCATGACGCATCTGTGCTGTTTTTGCTCAATGGTGCTCTGCATTGTAAATGCGGCACATCATGGGTGGCAGAGCAGTGGCGCACGTTAACTGGTGGATGCGCCAGTTAACATAAATCTGCTCCTTTATATTTAAGTATTAGCAGGGGACACAGTGTTGGTGAGGCTTATCCAAGGTTAAGAAGAGATGAGTCCTGTTCACTGAAAACTTGGACATAGGCCTCACCTCCTCAGCATCGCTGGACATGGTTAAATAATATCTGCAAAATGTTACTCTTGTTAAACAATTTTACTATTATAGTCTCTGAGATTTGTCTCTTACTCTGCAACATCTCATTGTTGTTCTCTTTTTTTAAAGATCACGACAACATCAAGCATGAGTGATAATGAGCAATCTGTTGATCTCGATCTTATCATTGAACTTGTTATTGAAACGTCAGTGGAAGTAGATCCCTTGGATGATTTATATCCTGTGGATGAGGAAGAATATGATGAGGATGCTGATTTGTCAGAATTGCATGACATAGGGTGGGCAGCTGACCTGCTCGAGCCTATTAACCTATAAAGACTTTTAAAAATAAATTTAAGTTACTCGAAATGAAAAGTAACCATGTAAACCGTTTTATTTAAAATTAAATACAACTTCAAAAACAGATTGTGTGAAGTGTCTTTATTAAAATAGTGAAATATGCTAATAAAATTAGTTCAGATTCACATATAAAAGAGCACAGGTCAAATGTAGAAGCATTCCATTTCTTTGCTACTATTTGTGAGTTTTAAATTTGCTAATGCACTAAAAATTATTGTATGTAGAATTGACAACTAGTCTGTTAATTTTTTGACGACTGTTATTGATTTACTGTTTGGTAATAGTGGTTAATAACATTTTTATTATATTTTACCACAGATTCAACTGCAGATCATTAAAAAATTATACGATGCCTTCGAAGGACAGGAGGAAAAAGGCTACAAAACGTCAAACACAGCAGCTTACTAAATGCTTGCAGCAGTCCTCTACAATAAAAACTTGTCAAGTCACCAATAAAGCTCCGGGTAAGACAACGAAATCTTTTTTAAGAAACATTTGCAGACGAAAAAGTATCAGTACAGAACATGTTTTAGTCCAGAAAAAGAGAGCCAATTTAAATGGGAAGGAAAGGCCACTCAAAAATGTTACTGCTAGAGCAGGAGATAACTCTGTGCATGGTAGTAGAAGGAAAAATCAGTTTAGGTACATTCGTAGACGAATGTTCCGCAATAGGATAATTGGCAATTTGTTAAAAAATATTAAGAAAAGTCAACAGAAAGTGTCTTTTTATAAGAGAAAGAAAGATGTAGAGAAAATTATTGATCAGGCTTTCGAAATTAAGCGAAAGTTATTTATTTTGATAATCAATAGAATTAGGAAACTAAACAAGGCAATTTATGATTTCAAATCAAATAGTAGATGGAAGAGAACAGTTAATCGTAGTAATTTTTGTGAAGTTTTTTCAGGAGAATGGATGCATAGTTCAAGTTGTGAGGCATTTTTTAATGAGGAGAGTTATTTCCAGGATAATGATTTGGTGCATGCAGTTGACACCAGTGGTCGAGCACATGAGGTGAAAGATGGATGTGTGGTTGAAAAAGAA
Source organism: Lissotriton helveticus (assembly GCF_964261635.1). Taxonomy (NCBI): domain Eukaryota; kingdom Metazoa; phylum Chordata; class Amphibia; order Caudata; family Salamandridae; genus Lissotriton; species Lissotriton helveticus. Next base: position 1,011,763,226 of record NC_136067.1, read on the forward strand.
AAACTTGTGACAACAGAGGCAGAAGAGGTGTTAGGTGATGAAGTTTTAGGGAGACGTCCTAAGGGTCCAGTGTACACCTGGAAGTGTAGTAGTATTTGCAGTGTGCGACAGGAATCAATTGATTTGTTTTGTAATTTCCTTCGTACATATAGTAAGAAAAGTCTGAAACAAAAAATTAAGTTGTTGCAAGACTTAGATCCTTGCAGATTGAGAGAACTGACAGGTTTGCATGGTCATTCATTGGCTTGTCTTTCCAGGAGAGTATGCCAGAGTGTTTTTCATCATTTCAGGATGCTAGTAGTGCATCATAATAAAGTGAGGAAATTGGTTAGAATGTTGTATTATGCTAAGAGTCCAGCAATTATGCTTAAACAATTATGCACTGCTCTTTTGCATGGTTCAGAAGGAGATGTGAAGAATATTTGTGCAGAAATTGAGTTTTGTTACTTTGCAAGTAAAGAGGAGAATGTTGAAATTGACCCAGAAGAAGAAGGTAATGTGGAAGAGAGTGTACAGATTTCCAGTACAGATAATTTTCAGAAGGAAATTGCCACGTTTCAGGTGAAATCAATTGAGAGGCCTAATTTCACTTGTGTGTGTTGTCGACGCACTTATTATAAGAATCAGACTAAGTTAGTGGATTTATATGCACAAAGTGAAAGAGAAAATAATAGTGAATGGAAGGATTTCGCAACATACTTGATGGTAGAAAATTGTTTTGATTTGGGATTGGATCAACGTGTGTGTACTTATTGTTGTAACAAATTAAATCAAAACCGGATGCCTGCTAGAGCGGTTTATATTAATCTGGAATTGGGTGAGATTCCTTCTGAATTGAAGGATTTAAATACTTATGAATCTATTTTGATTCAAAGTGTCCATCCCTTTCAGGCTATTGTACGAATTGAGCCAAAACAGGGAAATTGCCTCCATCAGATTTACAGAGAGGATTAAAGGGAAGAGTTGTTTATTTGCCTCTAGATTTGAAGAAAAACATTAATACAATTGGAGTAGAGAAAGTGGAAGAGGAACCTCTGGTTATCTTAGTTAATGGGGTTCCGACAAAGAGTAAGAAAATATGGCAAGATTTAGTGGATGTTAGGAAAGCCAAAAAGGCAACATTGTATTTGAAGAAAAAAAATAAGTACTATAAGAATGTATATGTTGCAGAAGAGGAAGTAAGTGAAAAAGAGGATAGCGATTTGTGTGCTGGTCAAATTGAGAAAGTAGAAGCCTCTAAAAATGAAGGAATATATAAACATTATAGTGTTCATCCTTTGCATTCCAAGGAAGTCATGGGGAATGCTATTGAGTTGTTTCAAATGAAACAAGCCAAAGGGAGTCCCATTAGTATTTGGGAGGAAAGTTTGGAAGCTCGGTGTTTCCCACAGCTATTTCCAACAGGTGAAGGAGGAAGATATGATGAGCGACCTGATCAAATTCCTGCTTCTGAATACCGTACTTTACGATTGTATGCAGAAGATCCTAGGTTTCGTCATTGCATTCCCTATTTGTTTCATCTCCTGTTTGAAAGCGATCTGTCTGGACTGTCATATGCAGTGAACCACATCTTGAAAAGTGGTGTACAGATGCAAAATATCTCGGCAAGGGACTTTATGGATAAAGTCAATGTGCAAGACAGTATTTTGGATTCTCACCTGATTAATCTCATGGCGTGTCAGCGTGGTACTAATGAGTACTGGTACCGTCGTCACGGTGATTTAAAATGTATGCTGAGGAACTTAGGAACTCCCACATGGTTCCTCACTCTCAGCTGTGCCGAGTATGGCTGGGAAGACTTACTTGAATTTCTACGGGAGGCAAATGGAAACATAGAAAATATCGAATTCAAGACACCCAGAGAACTGTGCTCTTTGGATCCAGTGAATGTATGCAGGTACTTCAATCATAGGTTTGAAGCTATGATGGCTTTCATCATGAACAAGAAAAATCCACCTCTTGGAGAGGTGTTGGATTTCTTCTGGAGAAAGGAGTACCAAGCAAGAGGTGCTCCTCATATACATATGCTGCTATGGATCAAAGATGCACCCACATTTGGAACAGATCCGGATGACTTAGTGATGAGTTTCATAGAACAGTATTCTACATGTGCTGTTCCAAAGACAAAGGAAGACAAAAGCATAAGAGAACAAGTTTTACGCTTCCAAAGCCATCGTTGCGGAAAGTACTGTCGTCGTAAATTCAGAAACAAGGACAAGTTCTACACAAAATGTCGTTTCAGCTTTCCACGACCGGTGATTTCTAAAGGAAGAGTGAACAGTTTGATGTCTTTGCTGCGACATAATGTGACGAGGAAATCACCCAAAAACACATACAATTTGAAAAGGAACGAAGAGTCCAAGTACATCAACGACTACAACCCAGTGATTTTGTCCATTTGGAATGCTAACATGGATATACAGTTTGTGGCTGATAACTGTATGGCTGTGGCTCGGTATGTCACATCTTACATCACTAAAAAAGAAAAGACAGAATTGAAGGATATGTGGGAGGACATTTCCCATGAAAAAAGCCTCAGTAAGAAGTTGTACAGTTTCAGTCTGAAGATGTTGTCGCATCGAGAAATCAAAGCTTACGAATGTTCTGACCGGTTATCTTCAGCAAGTCTCTATGCCAAATCTAGGAGTATCATTTGGGCGAGTCTTGGTCTTGCTGCAACGTGTAATCGAGTTCTGAAACCTGTGCGAGAAATTGAGTATTTGGCGGAAAAGGAGCCAAACAGTACCGATATTTTGAAGACTAACATGTTGGATACATATTATCCAAATAGAAGCAGTCACCTCGAGAATGTTTGCTGTATGAGGTTCTACAAAATTACATATTCAAGAGGAACATCAAAGAAGATATTGATAAAGGAGTGTATGCTGTAATTGGAAGTGAGGGATGTCTGGTCAAGCAAAGAAAATGCCAATTGGTAAACCATCGAAAATTGAGTGGCGAATCTCCTGAAAGAAAAGAGTTTTTCTATTTAGCTCTTTTGCAACTTTTCAAGCCTTGGCGTGCAGAAGAGGAACTGCTTGGAGATTTCCTCTGTTACGAAGACTCTTTCAATGCCGCCAAGGAGACCATAGAATGTCCTGTTTTTCCCAAATATCTAGAAATGTTGAATGCGGAAATCGAGCAGGAAGCAATGATTGCAGCCGAGATTGCTAGAGACAGTTCTCAGGACAGTCAGAGTTCTGTTTCATTGAGTCAGGATCCACTAGGAGGACCAGTTATCGAAAATGAAGCTGCCACTGCCATGATTGAAGTGGAAAGAGCCATGGCACATGCTCAGGAGGATGCGGTTAACTTAGAAGACTTGGAAAGACAACTCAACGTTGAGCAGAGGAAAATATATGATGAAGTTACCAACCAAATTGATCATGGATTAAGTCATGAGAAGAAAGAGTGCTCATGTACGTCGTTGAAGCCTGTCCGACTGTACGTGAGTGGAGAAGCGGGAACTGGAAAAAGTTTCCTCATTAAAGCAATTTCATGTTATTTGCAGAAAAGGACTGAGTCATCGCTGTCTTGTGTTGTCACCGCTCCAACTGGACTGGCAGCACATAACATTAAAGGTATTACTTTGCATCGTCTACTGATGCTGCCAGTGGAGCATGATAACAAATTACAATACCACAAGTTATCTGGAGATGCTTGTTGTGAAGTTTCAAGAGTCTTGAGGAAAATGAAACTTCTTATCATTGACGAAGTAAGCATGGTTTCCAATTTCATGCTTGCCTTTGTGCATTTGAGAATGCAAGAAGTTCTCAAAACAGAGTATGATGTGTTATTTGGTGGCAAACACATCATTGTTTTCGGTGATCTTCTGCAGCTGACACCAGTGAAAGGACAACCTGTGTTCAAAATGCTCACGCATGCAGATACCAGGAAGTGCCTAGGGAGCATTGGCAACGTCAATATATGGTTAAACTTCAATTATGCTGAACTGCGTGGAAATATGCGTCAAGCGAAGGATGAAGATTATAAGAATATTCTACAAGATGTTAGAATCGGAAAAGTGACCTAGCATGGGAAAGAAGCTTTACATGCACGATTACTGTCAAATTTATATCCAGAAGAAGACGTTGTGCCTGAGAATATTTTTCGGAAAATTACTGAGAAGAAATCTGGAATATGTTTGATGTCAACTCTTGCAGAATGTGCCATCTTCAACAACAAAATGTTGCATTTAGAAAACCAAGAGATTGTGAAACTGGAAGCTATTGACAGAGTAGAGCATATGGGATCAACAATTATTTTGTCTGAGAATTTGAAATCAAAATTGGATTCATTAGAGAAGACTATATCTAAAACTGCAGGTTTTGAAAAGACTCTGAATGTGTGCTTAAATTGCCGTATAATTTTAAGAAGGAATTTACATGTTGAAAGAGGTCTGGTAAATGGATCAATGGGTAATGTTGTTGATTTTGAGAAATACAGAAATAGAGATGGAATTGATTTTTAAAAATTAAATTTGATGGCATTGAGGAAGTACAGCTAATTGGTCGTTGCTCTGCTAGGTTTTTGCTTGTAAAAGACTTATATGTTCGCCGTAAGCAGTTTCCTGTTTGCTTGGCATATTCGGTGACAATCCATAAATCACAAGGTTTAAGTGTAGACAGTGCATTGGTGAATATTGGCAGTTCTGTGTTCAAGGAGGGTATGGCATATGTGGCATTGTCACGAGTCAGAAGTTTATCGGGATTGTACTTGATTGAGTGTGATGTCACAAACATTTGTGCGGATCTAGATTGTGTTAACGAATACAATAGGTTAAGAAGAGAGTATGCGCCACATTTGCCTCAATATCCTTTGTTTGAGAAACGTGTGGTAGGCCAGAAACGAAGAAATGTGACCAATAGTAGGGAGGTTGTAGCAAAAAGACGAAAAGTCGATGAACCTGAAATTATAAGCAGAAAAAAAATGGATTCTGTTGAAGATGTTGTTGGTTTTCAATTTGAAAATAGTTCTGGTGTCAACTGCTATGCTAATGTAGTGGTTAATGTTGTCTTTTCTCTAGAACCTTTAAAAGAAGAGATTGTGGTCAATTCGGATCAAAGATTTTGTAGTTTGTTGAATTCTGTGTTAGAGAAATGTAGCACTGATAGAACAAAAATAGAAAGTGTGTCTGAAATTCGAAATCTGTTAGACAAATGTTCAGGTCAAATGCAATTCTCTCAAAATATTCAGCAAGATTGTCAGGAGTTTTTAATGTACATGCTTGATGTATTGCAAGATGAAGGTGTAGATGTAGATCATCTGTTTGGCCTTTCTTATCAATGGCAGTATGACTGCGAGAACTGTAGGGTACTAGTGTAGAGTGTGAAAGATTTATATATTTAACTTTGCCAGACAGTAAATCAGTGTCCTTTAGTAAGCTAGTAAAAGCAGCTCATCACAACATGGAGTGTAGCCAATGTAAGTCTGCAATGTTCTCCACATTATTTATACGAACATATGGCCAGTATGTCACTTTAATGTTCCAACGATGTAGGCCTGATGGAACAAAATTGACAACTTTAATTAAAAATTTTGTGGCTTCGCAGTTGTCAATATCAGGAAGGACTTTTGTAACTGCAGCAATTATATATCATGACGGTCCTTCAACAACATCAGGACATTACACAGCTTATTTGAAGTCTAGACACGGCTGGTCATTCTGCAATGATTCTGTTTTAACTTTTAAAAAAAAATTGCCTTTTGACCTTAAAAATTCTTACCTGGTGTTTTTACAACCAAAATTTTAGGGTAGGAATCTCGGGATTTGCTCTGAGGAATTTCAAGAGGTTCTCATGGCTCCTACACTATTTGGCCTTGAGGATAAGTGTAGTACAGAGTGAAAAGTTAATGTGGAACATGAGTGAGCAAGAAGGGTGAGATATTACTAGTACAGGATTGTGAAAGTGATCTTGGACGTTTTCTTTCTGAAAGTTGCGGAAAAAGAAAATAACGGTATTTGCTTACAAGAATTCCAAGAGTTATAAATGGCTCTTACACGATTTGGCCTTGAGGAGAAGTGCGGTAGAGAGCGAGAAGTCATTTATTGTATGTAACATATTTGTCAATACGATGGAGCTTTTCTTTCAGAAAGTGGCGGGCAGAAAATAATAACAGCACAACAGAGTATAAGCTGTTCATAGGACATCCTTCGACGTCATGGAAAGTAAGTTACTTTTCAGGAGTTCTGATTTCTGATTGGTTATGTTATATGGGTTTTTTAAACACAATCATTTTGATTGTGTTTTTTTTTCCCCGCTGTTATATGATGAATACCTTCAACTCACTGTTTTTAGTGAAATTTGATATATTCTGAGAGCAGCAAAAATAAACCATTTAACATGTATAATTATTTCTGTACCTTTTTGTATTTATGATATACATTTAGAACTGTGTAGGAGGCATGGAGAAACTGAGGCTTCTGTAAGTGTCAAGGGAGGTGAGTAATGTACATTGCTCTGTTGCATACAGTCCTCATCTTCTGCGTACTCTTGGATATGCTAGGCTAAATCTGCCCAATGAGATACCTAAGCTGAGGAAATACAGGTGATGTGATTGTGAAATGAGCAAAAATATTTGCACGTTTTTCAATTATATCACCTGTGTTTCCTAACATTACGAATCACATTGTGCAGATGAGGTTTAGGCCTGTCCACGGACACAGAGGAGGTGTGGCCTTTGTTCAAGAGTGCAGTGGACATGACTCACTTCATTGGTAGGCCTGCACATGTATTATCTCCTCTGTACTCTTCAATAAGCCTAAATTTCATCTGCAACCCTGAGTAGGCCTCACCTCAAACAAATCTCTAGATAGGCCACACCTTATCGGCATCCTGAAACAATCATTTAAAATGTTAGGGGCAGATTTATGATGGCAGTGCGCCTCTTTTGCGCCGCCATTGCGTCACTTTTGTGACGCAGCAGCAGTGCAAAAGATGCACCATGTTGCAAGATTGGCCTCACTTCATCTGCAACAAGATACCGTCAGTTTAAAATGTATATATTTAGGACTGTGTAGGGGGCATGGAGAAGCTGAGGCTTCTGTAAGTGTCAAAGTTGTTGCATACAGTGCTCACCTTCTGCGTACTCATTCATATGCTAGACTACTTCTGCACAATGAGATACCTAAGCAAAGGAAACACAAGTGATGTGATTGTGGATTGAGCAAAACAAATTGCACGTTTTTCAAATACATTACCTGTGTTTCCTAACATTACGAATCACATTGTGTAGATGCCTCACTCAGTCTGTATCTGACACTCTTTCCTTCACTTCCTCTGTCTCCTCTCTCTCTCACTCTATTTTCCTTATTCACCCTTTCCTTATATAGTTTACCTTACTCACTTTCTTTTAGTAGCTTACACAACTTCAATTTAGTTTACTCTTCTATCCTTCTTTTCTGTCACTGAAAGTATCTTCTTTTTTTCTCTCTAAGTAATTTACTCTATTTAAATTTCTTTTTGTCTCTGACTCTCTATCACCGTTTCTTTCTCTTTTTTTTCTGCATGTTTATCTCTAACTTTATTTCTTTGTAAAATTGGATGATTGTCAATCTTTTCCCTTGTCTTTTCTAATTTTTAAATACATGTTTTAATATTTTTCAAATTTTTGTTGTTTTTTTCACAGATTGAAAGTATAAAAATAACAAGTGACTAAGTTAACGACAATTATAAGGTAAGTGTTTTGTACTCTTTTCGTTACATTTCTATCACATTTAACTTCTATTAGTTCCACTGCTTCATTTCTTTAACCCTCAGTTTCCTGCCTTTGCTACTTCCCTCATTCCTTTCTCTATTACTTACTTACTCTACTCCTTCCACTCCTTTTCTCAGTCCCTCTGTTCTCATAGTTCCTCACTCTTGTTCACTCACTCCGTCTCTATTACTCTCACTGTCTCTGACTGATCACTCTTTCACTACTTGTTCATTATGCTTTCTCCCTGTATTTCAAGCACACTAAGGGGCATATTATCAACACAGGCAATAAAATTATCGCTGCTTTTATCGGCAGAAAACTGCCGCAAAAGCGGCTTTAGCGGCAGATTTCTGCCGATAAAAGCAGCGATAATTTTATCGCCTATGTTGATAATATGCCCCTATGTTATTTACATTTCTTTGCTGTTTCAATCATTCCTTTTCTGTTACTTCTTCTTTTCTGCTTTCTGTTTTTTCTCTCTGTTATTCCACATGTTTTAATCTTATTTTGAACATTCACTCACATTCTCTAAGAAACTCTTGTTTATTATTCTTCTACTCTCCTTTTTTTCTTTCACTTCCTTATCTATTTTGTTTTTCACAATTATACCCTCTTCCATCTTTTCTTCGGTAAATAGATCTATTAAACAGTATCTCTGGTTTACTCCCTATAGCTGTCTTTCTTTTAACATTACTCTCTGTTTCCTTCCCTTATACTTACTCTTCTTTTTTTAAAAAAAAAAAATGTTTGGTTCGCTTCCGGTTCGCGTACCGGCGAGCGAACCGGGAAGCGAACCAAAAAAAATAGAGGTTGCCAGAGTGCTAAACATTCTAGCAATTTTTTTATAAAGGGGAGGTAGTTCTGAAAAGAACTTTTTTAAATATTATTTTTGTTGTTTTATATTTTTTTATTATTTTTCTGAACATTTTTTTACTTTTTTTGTATTTTTTGAACAGTTTTATATTTTTTTTGTTTTTTTTGGGGGGGGGACGAAAACGATTCATTCTAAAGGGCTCAACAGGAGCAACAAAAAAAAAAAGATAATTTATTTTCTGGGCCGGTTTGGACAATCATGATTGTCAATTGCTAAGTTGATTAAATTGATGCTACTTTCTCTGTAGCAAATCAACTGACCGCAACGCACGCACACTTGTTTGATTGTCCCGAACCTCATCTGTATATTTGGGACCGTCTCCCTCGCCTCTGGTCCCGTCACTTCCTCTACATTTGATCTTCTGGCCACTGGACGGAGGTCACGTACCTGCGTAGCACGGTAGTTGTTATGGTGCCACCTCTCCATATGGCGATGCATCGTATAATTGCCATAACTATATTTTTTATCTGTCCCTCTGGACAGATCTTTTTTGCAAATAAGGCAAGTTACATACCGAGCATTCACTTTTTTTTGGCCCTGGGGATATTTGAAAAATTGCCAAATAAAATTCACTTTGACACGGGACCTCCTAGGCTCTTCTCGCAAAAAATGCCTCTCTTCTTCCTCTTCCTCTTCTTCCTCTTCTTCCTCCTCTTGCTCAACCATAACCTGAGGAGGTGGTCCTCTCTTCCTAAAATGTGGTGGTGGTGGTGGGGGTGCACCAGCTGAAGCTACAACACTTGCCATTGCTAAGTGATGAAAAAAGGTCTTCCTCTCACAAAGATGAAAGTCAGAGTGAGGAAACAAGGAGGGGTTTTCATCATTTGGGAAAAAAATAGTTCTAAACCAATGAAAAGTGTTATTTTTAGGTCACATGACCTAGCCTTACATCATTAGGAAACCAAAAGTGAAATGAACCAATGAAAAGTGTGATTAACAAGTCACATGACCTGTTATGCTTACGTTACGCGCTCCGCGCCGCGCCCCGGATCGCTTCCGGGAAGCTGCGCTTCGCGCCTTGCTTCGCGCACCGGAGCACTTCCGGGTGCGCTAACGCGGCGCGTCATAAGACGCATTACGCGACACGCGATACGACACGGTTACGCGACGCGTTACGATGTTGTTTTCTAACACGGCAGTTGCGCAAACGGAACGTTTACCGGTTCGCGGACCGGGTCGCGGCAGCAAATTGAGCTAACGGGAAGCTACCCGGTTCGCGGACCGGAAGCGAAACAAAAAAATTTTTAAAAAAATATATAAAAAAATTGTATTAAAAACATATAAAATATATTTTTCGATTTCAAGAAGAATACATTTTAAAGCTTTTGATATTTGCTATTAGAAAACCATTGAAATTCACTGAAAAAAACATAGGTTATAGACCATATATAGTTAGGAATTTGCATTTACAAAACCTTATTTTACTCACACAAAACCATTGAAATTCCATATATAGTTAGTTGCACTAACTATATATCGCGCACCCGCAATCCACTGCTGATGATGTCACATATTACATCATTCATGACATGGTCAGTGACATCACTGATGACATCACTGATGACATCTCAAATGACATCACTGATGACATCACTGAAAACAACATCCAGTAATTGTATGTTTCTGTAAAGTTTAAATATGTCTTACATATTGAAGAATGAGTGGATGTATAAGTGTCTGGATGAAGGATTTAGTAGGTGCATGACTGACTGTATGAGTGAGTGAATAAATATGTCTCACTGAGTGCATGGGTTAGTGACTAAACTGTCTTAATTTGTGCATCATTATGTCTGTTGTTCTGTAAACTGCTGCATGTGTTGATCAGTAGCTATATGAGTAACTATATGGGTTATTGATTGATTGCCCAAGTATTTGTATGGGAGACTGAGTGTGTGTGTGGCTGGCTGGGAGGTGTGTGACTCTGTGCAGATCAATGTGTACTTGTATCAGTGATTGTATAAGAGAGTAAGTATGTGTGTAGTATATGTTTGAAAATGTAAGGTGTTCTATGTTTAACTGTATAGATGAGAAAATGGAAGTGTGATTGATTCTTTACAGGACTGACTAGGTGTGTGAGTAACTCCATGGATGAGTGGCAGAGTGTGAGTGTCTGTATAGGTGTATGAGTGCATATGATAGTGTTGTAAAGATGAGTGATTGTGTGTATGAATGATTGTATGGGTGAATGAGTGAATGTGTGTGTAGACGTAGGAATCAGTGAGTGCGTATGTAGTAACTAGTATTGGTGTGTCAAAGATTTCAAAAATTATACTCTGTATTTAACACTGGGTGTAACAGAGGTTATATTAAAGGGTGAGGAGATGCATTGTATTGTCACATGAATGATATCATCAGTGATGTGATCATTGATGTCAAATGAGATGTCATCAGTGATGTCATCAGTGATGTCATTTGAGATGTCATCAGTGATGTCATGAGTGATGTCACTGACCATGTCATGAATGATGTAATATGTGACATCATCAGCAGTGGATTGCGGGTGCGCGATATATAGTTAGTGCAACTAACTATATATGGAATTTCAATGGTTTTGTGTGAGTAAAATAAGGTTTTGTAAATGTTAATTCCTAACTATATATGGTCTATAACCTATGGTTTTTTCAGTGAATTTTCAAGGTTTTGTAAATGCTAATTCCTAACTATATATGGTCTATAACCTATGGTTTTTTCAGTGAATATATATATATATATGCCAAGGTGTTTTGAAGAATGAATGCATTTACAAATGCATAAAGGGATTATTTAGTAGGTGTCTGACTGACTGTATAGGTGAGTGATTGAACATGTCTTACTAAATGCATGAGTTAGTTACTAAACTGTGTAAAAGTCTCAGTTGGTGTGTAAGAAACTGCATGGGTTGCTTATTAGCTACATGAGTGTCTATATAGGTTATTGATTTGTTGTCTGATTATCTGTATGAGTTCCTGAGTGTCTGTGTGGGTGGGTGCGTGGGGGGTGTATGAGTCTGTGCATAGATGTCTGAGTGGGTGATTCAGTGGTTGTATGGATTAAAAAGTGCATCGGGGGAGGACTATATGGGTGACTTAGTGTGTGTAAGGGTGTGTTGGTGAGTGAATGAATGTCTCAGTGGTATATCTGTGAATAACTACATATGTTTTAAGGCGCTATATATGAGTGTTGGAGTATATGAATAAGTATAAGTGAGACTAAGTTATTTGAAGAGTGCGTGGATAAATAAGTGCCTGTTTCTATCAGTGATTGTATAAGACAGTAAATATGTGTTAGTATCTGTATAAATAAGTGATGTGGTATGTCTAAAAATAACAAAATGGGTGTGTGTAACTGTATACATGAGTAAATGGTTATATGATTGATTCTTTGCTTTACTGACTAGGTGTGTGAGTAACTCTATGGATGAGTGGCAGAGTGTGACTGCATGTATAGATATATGAGTGCATATTATAGTCCTGTACTGATGAGTAACTACAAGTATAATGACTGGATGTGTGTGCAGACCTAGGAAATAGTGAGTGGTATGTAGTATATGGTATTCTTGTGTGTACGGTTTCAAAAATAGTAGTCTGCATTTTAGAATGGGTGTATCAAGGTTTATATTAGAGCATCAATATGTGCGTCAGATTATCACATGGATGGTGTCATGGGTGATGTCATCAGTGATGTCATTTGAGAAGTTATCAGTGATGTCATCAGTGATGTCACTGACCATGTCATGCGTGATGTAATATGTGACATAATCAGCAGTGCACTGCGGGCGCGCAAGTTATAGCTAGCTCAACTAAGTATAACAGGCGAATTTCTCTGGTTTTATATGAGTCAAATGTTCAACTAACTATAACGTCCCTGAAACCTATGGGTTTTTTAGTGAATTTCTAAGCTTTTTTAAAATGCTAATTCCTAACTATAGTGTGCCTGAAACCTATGGATTTTTCAGTGAATATCTAAGGATTTTTAAATGCTAATTCCTAACTATAATGTCTGTAAAACCTATGGTTTTTCAGTGAATTTCAAAGGTTTTCTAAATGTTAATTTCACATTTTAATGTTTATAAAACTTATATTTTTTGTATTATTTTTTAAATATTTTGGAACTCTATTATACTTCTTTTAAGTTTAAAAATTATGTAATATTTTATAGCTTCCCCAAAAAATATGTATATAGTTTTTTGGGGAGAAAACTGCACTCCCATACAGGTAGCGTACCACGCTCCATCACCACGTAAATCCGATCTACCATATTGCTAAAAGATGTGCATTTCGTATCCGACAAGTTCGTGGCACCGCTTCCTGTGTAACATCATATACGCATGAAATCACCCCAGCTGCTACTTTGGTATCCAACGGGTACGCAGTACCAAGCCATGCGTTACGTCATGTACGTATAGGGTCGTGCTCGCTGCGCGTTGCATATGCGTCGAGTACATGCTGCCAGGCCCTGTGTTACCTCACAGACGTATATTGTCGCGCAGGGTACGCCATTCCCTCGTTTTTTTGTCTCAAAAGTATATCTAAATAGCTTCAAACAGTATATGAGAGCAAGCGATAATCTAAAATATTTTAAACATTTATATATATCTAACTGTGATAAACATATTATGATAAATATATTTTGTCAAAATTGCGTCGGGTGTGGCCTCCTTGCGTGCTCAGCGTGCGATTGCCATGTGACCTTACAAAAAACCTTTGATTGCTTCATAACATTTCCCATTGTAACAGTTGGATGACCCCACCCATTTTTGTCATTCGCTCTACAGCATTTGATGAGAGACACCTCTTCTGCTTAGAGAGCTTTTTCGAAAAAAAAATTCCTGTATTCACATATCTTCTAATACACACAACATGCAACGATAATCTTGATCAATATTCATGGTCGGTACATTAGCCTTCCACTTGTGATGGCCATGCATCTCAAACGTTCCATCAAAAAAAAACAAATGTGTGTTACACGATGCTCCTGGTGTGTCTGTGTGCACATTATTGTGCTCCCTTTCGGTCTGGGTATTGGTGGCTCTAAGAAGTATCAGGAGCCACGGGCAGAGTGCACATCATAGATCACATGTGACAAACAGTAAACACTGCAGCAATGTGTAGATTTCTTTTCCTGTACGCTCTGTTGTCAGGCTTTACCAATATAGTACTGTGTTATATGTGAGACTTTCAGATTCACATTTGACATGCATTGCTTGACTGTAATGAGCGTTATCACTGTGTATGACGTAGCCTCACTGCTGATCATCCCTCAATCCAAGCACATTCACATGTGTGCGCTTCACGATAGCAACACTTTCAATAATACCGCACACCATTGACATTTGTGTCTGCACATATCCACAACCTTGACAACGACATGTGAGGTTGCCCATTCAATGTTTTCGAACAACATCTCATTAGCGATAGTTGCTGCCCTCCCGACACATGCTACATTAATGTAAAATGCGCATTCTGCGACGTCAAAACTACAAAAGAAACACACATAAGTACACTTCCTGGCCAGGCAGGAACTGAACAATGCCCAGGTCCCTGGAATAATTATTCACACCCCTAAGCTGGCCTGGCGTATGCAAGCCCAGCCACTTTGCGTATGTATAAATAACGCAAACGATGACACCACATGTCCCACTTCTTCCACACTGCTTCAGGTGATATGACCGCATCCACCTCGCATATCACAATGCGCACTAAAAAAAAGGGATCCATAAGGTGTACACCATCCTGCAATCAACACAGCATCTTAATTGTGAAACCTACTGCCCGTCATATTCCCAAAGGGATCCATGAGGTGTACACCATCCTGCAATCAACACTCCATCTGAATTGTGAGCACTTCTGCCCGTAGTGTTTGCTCACACAACAATTACAGCTGGTGAGCAGAGTTTCAATTGAGCGCAGTGCAGAGGGAGGGGTGGGGTGCATCACCCTGGCTGCGCAGGTGCAAACAAGCGATGTTGCCGTGCGTAATGATGTGATCTCTGACCTGATTTAGTCTCATCTCTGTTCCATTTTAAAGACCTGCTGGACCATACTATAGGCCTGAGCCAGCGGGCAGCACTGCCCTACAGACATGTGTTGAGCACGGTGCTGCAGGAGGGGTGGAGTGCATCAGCCTGAGTGCGCACGTGCGAATAACCAATATTGACGTGCGTAATGATGTGATTTCTGACCTGATTCAGTCTCATCTCTGTCTCATTTTAAAGACCTGCTGGACCGTACTGTAGGCCTGAGCCAGTGGACAGTGCTGCCCTACAGCGCAGTGCTGCTAGAGAGGTGGGGTGGGGTGGGGTGCAACAGCCTGGGTCTGCAAGTGCGAATACGCAGTGTTGCCGTGCGTAATGATGTGATCTCTGACCTGATTCAGTCACATGTCTGTCTCATTTTAAGGACCTGCTGCACTGTACTGTAGGCCTCAACCAGATAAGTGTTGAGCGTAGTGCTGCGGGAGGGGTGGGGTGCATCCGCCTGAGTGCGCAGGTGCAAACAAGTGATGTTGCTGTGCGTAATGATGTGATCTCTGACCTGATTCAGTCTCATCTCTGTCTCATTTTAAAGACCTGCTGGATTGCACTGTAGGCCGGAGCCAGTGGACAGCGCTGCCCTACAGACACGTGTTGAGCGCAGTGCTGCGGGAGGGGTTCATCAGCCTGGGTCCGCAGGTGCAAACATCGATGTTCCTGTGCGTAATAATGTGCTCTCTGACCTGATTCAGTCACATGTCTGTCTCATTTTAAGGGCCTGCTGCACCATACTGTAGGCCTCAACCAGCGGGCAACGCTGCCCTACAGACACGTGTTGAGCGCAGTGCTGCGGGAGGGGTGGGTTGAGGTGCATCAGCCTGAGTGCGCAGGTGCGAACAAGCCGTGTTGCCGTGCGTAATTATGTGATCTCTTACCTGATTCAGTCTCATCTCTGTCTCATTTTAAAGACTTTCTGGACCGTACTGTAGGCCAGAGCCAGCGGGCAGCACTGCCCTATAGACACGTGGCTTTGGCTTTTAAGACACAGTAGTGAGCTCATTACTAAGCGTCCATGCACACAGCCTACCGCCAATACATTACACGCGCACATTATACTTCTACCATGCACTCTGTTCCTTTCTATGTGAACCTTCATATTACATATTATTATTTAACCTTGTGTATTCTCGTGCACTCCAACTCTTCTTTGAACCACGATTACCAATAACAGTTGGTAGATTGTACTTCAAAAACGAAGGATGCACACAACTGCTGTTTTCTATTAGGCTTGAAATAAATCTTCATTTACCTCCTGACGTTTCCGCCATTAAATTATTTCTCCCTTTTCAGACACTGAATTGATGGACCCAAAATAGGTGGAGCGAGAGCTCACCCCACTATGATAACCCGGGCATTCTGACACCTTCCATCGTGGTATCAAGACACCGGCCCGACCGGAGACCTGTTCTCCTACCCTACAAATGTACCCAGACTCGGAGCTTGCACCAACACGTCTTGGACACACCGATGGGGGCAGTTGAGCAGTGAAGCCTCGGTGCGCAGGACCTACAATTGAGCACAGTGCAGGGGAAGGGGCTGGTGTGAAGCACCCTGGGTGCACAGGTGCAGGCAAGCAATTTTTCCGTAGCAAATAATATAATCACTGGCCTCATTCATATGTTTAATTTTAAGGACTTGCTGGACCACACTCTTTCTCGTGGACCCCAGCATCCTAGACAAACTGGTGATGGGAAGGTAAACACTGAAGCCTGGGTGCAGTAGGCCAACGCTCTGCCTCCTCCTCCTTCTTTTGACTCTCCCTCACCTTCTCCCTTCCACCCACTCTCTCTCCCTCCCATTCTCACTATCGTCCTTTCATTCAGACTACCTTTCTTTACCTCTTCCACAGGGCACGCATACTTATGTTTCATTTTTGTCTTGCAGGTTTTCTACGCTGCTCCACAGGAGTCCAACCCACGTTTTTTATGCTATACTGTTGTTTGTTCTAATAAATTTACGTTTATTTGTGTTTTAATAAAGGTTATTTTTTTCCAATAAATAACTGAGTGTATATGTCTTTTTCTGACAACACTATATTTTATTCTGAAAATCGTCTGTTTATAGGAGATTGTGAGGGAAAACCTTTGTGATTTTGCGGTGCACCTACCAAACATAATCCAACTGACTATTACACAAATGAAGACTGGGTAATTCTACAACTGCAAGGGTTCTATGAGAGTATCACTTTATAACACCATTAGTACTGCCCATTTGATTACAGAACCAATAAGGCACTGCCTAGGACCACCAAGGCTTCAGGGACTGCCGAGGCCCACCCTGAATATTTAAATAAAGCCCCGGAGGGTCATGATCCCCGGATTTCAGTTGGCCTCGAACCCCCCGAACAATTAGTAAACAATGCCCGGGAAGGTGACGTCCCATAGGCTGCGAATCGTCTCTGTGCCCTCCCGTGCCTAATTTACATGTGATATTAAGATCCCCAGTCCTACAGAGACCCCGCAATATAATAATAGGATTGGCCACGGAACATTGCCCACCAGGGGCCTCATTTAAATGAACGGGTGAGACCATCCTTTTTTTTCTCTCTCCCTTTTTACCATCGGAATCCGCTCTATTACAGTGATTTGAGGTTTTGCTCCTCTCGCTTCAACTAGTCAAACAAGGATTTGCTATCACAGGGTGGAAGCCAGGCACCCGCCCTCTAATAGCAAACACAAATGTCCCGCAGATTTACACCCTTGGACATTGTATGAGCTGCCCCTGGGAGATCCCGCTCCCTAGGATCATGATGCATTGGTTAGTATAAACGCATACTAACACTACTTACACACTTGTAGTACAGCGACCAGAGTGTAGTGAAGAGGCAGAGGAAGCGCAAAATCTAAAAATATAAATCCTACCAGAAGTCGGATGACATAGTTCAATGAGCCGACGACCCTGGGATGAGTAGAACTACCTACACGAAGAAAACGGGTCTTCAGCACAACGCAAGCATTTTCAAAATATTGGTAAGTGCTACATTCTTTTTACCTTCTCCCACTCGTCGCCAAATTTATGTAGTGAAGAGGCAGACAGCAGTGGATCCGATAAGTAGATTTATTACAGGAAAACAAGACACCTTAAACAGCCACCAACAGGAGCAGACTACACAGCAAGGCAACCGTCTTCTCCAGCACCGTGTACAAACTCCCCAAGGTTCTCCTCATGACAGCTCTACATTCTAACATTAATACTTACATTTTAGTAGATTTACATACTTACATTCTACCTTGACATACATTAGAATACCACACAGAGCACATGACTTTACAGCAATGAGCTCATGGTTTCATCCACGAGTCTTGAGACCGGTAGGGGTGAGTAGTTTGCTTCCCACTGATGGAGCAAGGTTTTGCACATAAAAGAGCCTTGCTTGGACTCAGCCTTCTCGATATAAACTGTAATATACTAATAAACATGTTTCGTCTTATTAACAATGCAAAACACGACATTTCTAGTATCTAGGGGAAGCTTTCCTATGTGATTTTACTAACCGTAACTTGATTAACCTAAAATGGCCGCCGCAATTCGGGAACTTTTCTGCGCATGCGACTGTCATACTCACGTGACATGATGTACTTACTGCTTGGTGGGAAATTCTTGCTTCTGCGCACTAGAACTAAAGATGGCTGCTCTGTGTTTTCACATGCTAACGCTTGCATTGCTGCTTTTACTAAGTTGTTTGTCCTGCTTAATTCCTAACGCTGAAGTTAAAATAAAGTAATGGGAATAGAGAATAGATAAGTGGTATACAGTGCATTCATTTTATTTCTTGTTCTAAAACTGTTTCTTTTCTACTTTTGTATGTATCGTACTTTGGGCCTGACCTGTACATCTAAACTCCATCTTTGGAGGAACTGCGCCTGTGCAGAGAAGCTCAAATTCCTGAAGCACTGACATTGAAACTCTGCCAATTCCAGACTTGCTAGAAGATGTTCCTGGGAACCTTACCTCTTGACCCTTGGAGAGGAAGCTGAATCAAATTGTTATATTACATTGTAGTTCTTATTGATACATTCACTGCCGGGTGGAATAAAAGTGCATGGGAAAATAAAGTATTGGGCTGGAACATAAATCTGAATATTGAAGAGCATGAGCTCATAACTGGTATGGTGTGATGACCTCCTCTCGTCTTTTGACCAATCAAATTGAGGGAATTCACACATATGCAACATTGGGGAGTGGTACACTGCCCTGGAAAATGGTATAACTAAGGTAGGCTTAGCTAGTTAGTTTGTCCGACTTGTCCGAATAGCTGACCTGTCATTGAACCAACACACTCAATAGGCGATCGAGAGCAGAGGTGCTGGCGGAGCACTCTGTCAGAAGATTCGATAACCCAATCGGGGTTCTGGGAAGGAGTTCGATAACCCAATCGGGGTTCCTGGGGGAGAAGATTTGCTAACCCAATCAGGGTCCGACTGTTAGCTGCAGAGAGGGGTGTGACTCAGGCATTGCACTTTAGCTGTGGATGCCGGTCCTGACCTGCGTTGATCCTGTCTTGATCCAATTTGGTCCGTATTTATCCTGATTCTGGTCTGCACCTGTTCTATCCTGCTGGCACCTGCATTATCGGAGGTCCTATCCTTTATTCCAGCCCGTGACCAGGGCTGGTCTTCACACCATTCTAGGTAAATATAAAAGTCGTAAGGGTATGTCATTGTGCTGTTTCCCTTTTCTTACCCTTCCTATATTTCAATGCTTAAAGAGCTCTCACATCATTTTGCTTTGATATTATTCTTGATTGACCAAGCCCTGATTAATTTAGTATGGACATTGACATTTAAAACATTATTTAGATAAAGCTTTTAAATCTTACCAGAGTCTGTGGTTATTTTATGAGTGCAAATGATTACATACTGCCTATTGTTCTAACTCCCTTGATCCCTTATGACTCTAGGTACTGGTGACAAGGATTGGTAAGACAAGGTATAGGTCCTAAAAAAGTAATATTACTGGTTTACGGCATAGGTTTACCTGTTCAAAGTGTGTAAGTGTTTATGGGCCCAGGTGAGTATGGTAAAAATTCTGGGCAGGTGAACCCGCGCTCTATCACCACTCCCTGTATTGTATAAACGCAAACTAACACTACTTCCACAGGTATGCTACAGCGCCTAGAGCACATCACTTTACAGCAATGAGCTCACAATTTAGGCTCACGGTTTAATCCCTGAGTCTTCAAACCAGTAGGGGTGATTCATTTGCTTCCCACTCGCTATATACTATAAACACATACTAACACTACATACACAGTTATACTACAGCGGCTAGTATCCTACAGCGCCCAGAGCCCATCACTTTACAGCAATCAGCTCAGTTTGATCTCTGACTCTTCACACCGGTAGGCGTGAGTACTTCGCTTCCCGCTTCCGGTATACTATAAATACATGGTAGCGGTCAGCAGGTCCCTTCCCACTCCCTGTATGATATAAACGCCTACTAACACTACTTGCACATGTATACTACAGTGCCCAGAGCCCATCCCTTTACAGCAATCACCTCGGTTTCATCCCCAAGTCTTCACACTGGTACGCGTGAGTACTTCGCTTTCCGCTTCCGGTATACTATAAACGCACGATAGCGGTCAGTAGTTCGCTTACCACTCCCTGAATGGTATAAACGCCTCCTAACACTACTTGCACACGTATGCTACAAAGACCAGACCACATCACTTTACAGCAATGAGCTCACGGTTTAGGCTCTCAGTTTCATACCATATCACCATATCATATCAGCACCATGTCATTCTGAGCAACACCGCACTTTCAGACCGGTAAGAGTGACTACTTCGCTTTGCACTCCCCGACAGAGGTTACAGTGCTCCTACCTTCCTTTCCAACTTTTTTCGCCCTTTTTTCCCCTTACTCGCTTCAATGGAATCACAAAATGGCGGACAACACTTCCTAGTTGCAACCGCTAGCAGTGCTCGCAGCCAATGAGCAGCAAGCTTGTGTTTGTAACGCCTCAGCCAATCAGATGGCAGAATTCTCAAATATCGATATCTGTAAATTTCAATATTTCTCAAAAACTACTGAACGGATTTACAGCAAATAAACAATAGTGTGCTTTCTAGACCAAGACCCTTCTCCCTGCCAAATTTGGGGTAATTCCGTTCACCCATTGGTCCTGTAGTCTTGTCTAAAGTTTCCTATGGAAATGAACAAAGAGAAAACACGTTTTAGAACCCCCCCTTTTTTTCTCGCCCCCCCCTTGATGAATCACGCCCAAACTTTTAACATAGGAGCTGATAGAACAAAGATTCATCAAACGACGCCAAAGTTATAAGCAAAACAAAACATGCTCTTCCTATGGAAACTAGGTCCTAACTCCTAATTATAACTATACTATATAACTATATACTGGCGACCGCCAGTAGGCATATCTATATGTATACATATGTATACATATATATATATATATATTGACTGAAAAAACCATGGGTTATAGACCATATATAGTTAGGAATTAGCATTTAAAAAACCTTATTTTACTCACACAAAACCATTGAAATTCCATATATAGTTAGTTGCACTAACTATATATCGCGCACCCGCAATCCACTGCTGATGATGTCACATATTACATCATTCATGACATGGTCAGTGACATCACTGATGACATCACTGATGACATCTCAAATGACATCACTGATGACATCACTGATGACATCATCCAGTCACTGTGTGTTTCTGTAAAGTTTAAATATGTTTTACATATTGAAGAATGAGTAGATGTATAAGTGTCTGGACGAAGGATTTAGTAGGTGCATGACTGAATGTATGAGTGAGTGATTAAATGTGTCTCACTGAGTGCATGGGTTAGTGACTAAACTGTCTTAATTTGTGCATCATTATGTCTGTTGTTCTGTAAACTGCTGCATGTGTTGATCAGTAGCTATATGATTAACTATATGGGTTATTGATTGATTGTCCAAGTATTTGTATGGGAGACTGAGTGTGTGTGTGGCTGGCTGGGAGGTGTGTGACTCTGTGCAGATCAATGTGTACTTGTATCAATGATTGTATAAGAAAGTAAGTATGTGTTAGTATATGTTTGAAAATGTAAGGTGCTCTATGTTTAACTGTATAGACAAGAAAATGGAAGTGTGATTGATTCTTTACAGGACTGACTAGGTGTGTGAGTAACTCCATGGATGAGTGGCAGAGTGTGAGTGTCTGTATAGGTGTATGAGTGCATATGATAGTGTTGTAAAGATGAGTGATTGTATGTATGAATGATTGTATGGGTGAATGAGTGAATGTGTGTGTAGACGTAGGAATCAGTGAGTACGTATGTAGTAACTAGTATTGGTGTGTCAATGGTTTCAAAAATTATACTCTGTATTTAACACTGGGTGAAACAGAGGTTATATTAAAATGTGAGGAGATGCATTGTATTGTCACATGAATGATATCATCAGTGATGTGGTCATTGATGTCAAATGAGATGTCATCAGTGATGTCATCAGTGATGTCATTTGAGATGTCATCAGTGATGTCATCAGTGATGTCACTGACCATGTCATGAATGATGTAATATGTGACATCATCAGCAGTGGATTGCAGGTGCGCGATATATAGTTAGTGCAACTAACTATATATGGAATTTCAATGGTTTTGTGTGAGTAAAATAAGGTTTTTTAAATCCTAATTCCTAACTATATATGGTCTATAACCTATGGTTTTTTCAGTGAATTTTCAAGGTTTTGTAAATGCTAATTCCTAACTATATATGGTCTATAACCTATGGTTTTTTCAGTGAATTTCAATGGTTTTTTAATAGCAAATATCATAAGCTGTCGAATGTCAAGTACGTGGTAAGTGAAAACATTTTCGTGTTTATGCACACTGATCTGCTTTGAATGGTGCCCCCCCCTCATTTCTATTAGGAGTACTCTCTCTTTGCAGATAGTGAAAGGTAGTTAACGCAGGCCTTTGCCCCCGTTGTAATCCGTCGTGCCTGCTTCTCTCTCCATTTGATTGATTGTTATCCAAGTATTTACTGTTTTAGAATTAGTTCTCTTTGGTTCATTCTCTATTTACAAACAAACACAGAGTCGCAATACTCTGTTTAGTCTTTGCAGATAACGAAAAATCGTGTAAAAAAAAAGAAAAGGAATCGAGTAAAATCAGTAGGCCACTAATGGGATCTCTTTTTGACCTCGCTAAAATAGAAACATTAGGAACAACCCCTCATGACAAATACAAAACTAGTGAGATGAACTGAACTCCACACAATGATGGCTGCAAAACAGCTCGGCTCCGCCACCCACCCCGCCCAAAATAACGATAAAGAGCGGCTGCCATGATTGGTTGCGGAATGGCCACAACGGAGCTACGAAATGGTGCTGCTCTCATGCTAACCCCAGCTTCAGTCTGAAACATCCAGAAACACTGTAGACTACCAATTCGATCAGTTCCGGTAGCGCCCCAATGTAACCCGGTAGAGAAGAACTAGCCCTCCCCTCTTTGACTGATGGTTCTTGTTGCCTGTCCCTTCTGTTGTCATTTAACAGAACTATTTAGCCTGCTGAAAGGGGTTGTGTTCCGACCGCTGGTTGGTGGAGACATTTTGACTATATTCTGGACCTGCGTTGTCGCGTAATGCGTCATATGACGCGCCGCGTTAGCGCATCCGGAAGTCATCCGGGGCGCGCAGCGCGTAACGTAAGCATAACAAGTCATGTGACTTGTTAATAAAACTTTTCATTGGTTCATTTTACTTTTCTTATTGTAATGATGAAAGGCTTGGTCATATCACCTAAAAATTACGCTTTTCATTACTTCCGAACATTATTTTTTCTTAAATATATGTTATAATGTTCCAGGCTAATGTACTTTCCCGGAAATTTTACAACTGTCCTGCAAGTAAAATATATTCTTTTTTCGAGAAAAAGAGCGTTTCTTCGTCCCATGACGGAGCCGTTGAGCAAAAGAGGGTCGACCTGCTGTCTTAGTCGCCGATACGCCTGAATATGAGATTCTTATCGATCACTTTATGTTGCAGGAATAGAAAACACAACAGCCCTTGACCATTTATCTTTACTGCGTTCCTTCGTATTATACCTTTTACCCTTCATGTAATTGGTCTGCTTTATTTCACTTGCCTTTTAATGATTCTAAAACAGTGACTATTATTAAAAACTTTACCAATGTATATACTACTACCATGTTTTCTTTTAAAAACCTTTATTGTGAAAATTTCATTATACAAATACGAGCCTATAACCACGTGGGCCTGCCACGGAGCAAACTGTAATCGTATATGATGAATAGACATTTACACTGTAGAGGAACGTAACGGGCGGGCCATTAGGTTGCAAGAACTAAGGTGTCAAACAGTTACGGAATCGGTGGATGTACATTTTATAATTAAAATACGACAGGGCCAGTTACAATAAAATTATCTAGATATACATTTGCGGGCAAGTACCATGGGTGACGTTAATTCGAACTTTCAACAGTACAGTAATCAATAACACATCAGAACTTAATATCAATAGGGATGTCGAAATATTCAATCAATTCTCGTCCCCGCCCGCCATGTGCTTCAAAACTGCATACGTATCTCGTGATTTCAAGGTTCTGCAACCAGTACACAACAAGGAGTTACGAGTCCCATTTATTCCGGCGCCATTTTGGGCGAGGATGGGCAGGGCCAGGATATAGTCAAAATGTCTCTACCAACCATCGACTATGATGATGTTCATATGCTGTATTTATTAGAGTAACACTCATCTGTCCACATGAAATTAATTTACCACAATCTAAACATGTCATTTTAATCTTTCCAAAGTTCTTCTAAATATTTGGGACCGTTTCCCTTGCCTCTGAAGCTCTCAGTGCCACTTCTTTGATGAATGTACTAGCAGGTCAGGGGTTCTCCTCCAAATCTCTCTTTTATGCAGCACTATAATTAATTGGTGCCACCTCTCCATATGACGATGCATGGTATAGTTACCACAACTATATTTTTTTTCGGTTCCTCTGGAGAGTTCATCGTGGCAGATGAAGCGTGTAACGTACCGGGCATTTACCTTTTTTTGCATGTACAGGAAAGGAAAAAAAAATCGAGCGTCCGAGTTCTAAGGTGTCCCAGGGCCATTTTAGTGGACCAGGCCCAAATCCAAAGAACAGCCATCTCACAGGCTAATGGGGCGACCCACGCCGAGTTTCAGCATTGTAGGATGACCACACCAGTACAGCAACTTGCTAGACATCACCTCGGTGCCATCCGAATCTTGGCATCTCAACGCCTACTGGTATCTTCCATACAGAAAATATTGTTACGCTGCCTTTGGCCCCATTCGCACATCGGTCCGCAACTTAGACATCACCTCGGTGCCATCCGGATCTTGGCATCTCAGCGCCTTGTGGTGTATTCTCTTCAGAAAATATTGTTGCGCTGCCTTTGGCCCCATTCGCACATCGGTCCGCAACTTAGACATCACCTCGGTGCCATCCGGATCTTGGCATCTCAGCGCCTTGTGGTGTCTTCTACTCCGAAAATATTGTAGAAAATATTGTTGCGCTGCCTTTGGCCCCATTCGCACATCAGTCCGCTACTGACACCATCTCACAGGCCAACAGGGCGCCCCACACCGACTTTTACCATTGTAGGATGGCCACACCAGTGCCACAACTTGCTAGACACCACCTCGGTGCCATCCGGATCTTGGCATCTCAGCGCCTTGTGGTGTCTTCAAATCAGAAAATATTGTTGCGCTGCCTTTGGCCCCATTCGCACATCGGTCCGCTACTGACGCCATCTCACAGGCCAACGGGGCGCCCCACGCCGACTTTCAACATTGTAGGATGGCCACAGAAGTGCGGCAACTTACTAGACACCACCTCGGTGCCATCCGGATCTTGGCGCGTTGTGCTGCCTTCGGCCTATTCGCACATCGGTCCGCTACTGACGCAAACTCACAGGCCAACGGGGCGCCCCACGCCGACTTTCAGCATTGTAGGATGGCCACACCAGTGCACCTTACTAGACACCACCTCGGTGCCATCCGGATCTTGGCGCGTTGTATTGCCTTCGGCCTATTCGCACATCGGTCCGCTACTGACGCCGCCTCACGTGCCAACGTATTTTCTCCGCATTTTATACCCTATGCCGCATAACAGGTCATGTGACTTGTTTATAAAACTTTTCATTGGTTCATTTTACTTTTGGTTTCCTAATGATGGAAGGCTTGATCATATGACCTAAAAACAACACTTTTCATTGGATGAAAACTTTTTTTTTTCCCAAACGATGAAAGCCCCACCTTGTTTCTGGATGTTTCAGACTGAAGCTGGCGTCAGCATGAGAGCACCACCATCTCGTAGCTCAGTCGTGGTCATTCCGCGAGCAATCATGGCAGCCGCTCCCCACCAGAAGCCTGCAGGAGTCGGGGCCCCCAAAACTTTTGATGAATTCTCAAGGCGGAGGGGACGCTTTCGAGAATGGGGTCCAAGACCTAGCAGACAAGCGTCCGATTTCCAAGGTGTCCCAGGGCCATTTCAGTGGACCAGGCCCAAAAAGGAAACAGCCTGCCGCCATTTTGAGAGTCCTGTGACAGCCGCCTATCGCTGCACCGCAAGAGTGGGCGCAACTCAGCTGAATTGCGGCTTTTGACACAGTAGACAAAAAACGGACAGAATGGCAACTGAAACGGTAAAGGGGCGCCCCACTACAACAGATGACACTCCACCTGGAGAGGCCCGTTCACGCCGCCTCCCCCGGGGCGCCCCACGCCGTTATTCGGAGCAGCATTGTAGGATACCAAAACCAGTGCGGCAACTTACTGGACATCACCTTGGTGCCATCGTTCTGCTGCCTTGGAACTATTCGCACAACAGTTTGCTACTGATGACCCACCCCCCGCGACGCCCCACGCCGTTATTTGCTGGGTGGCAACTTACTAGACATCACTTTCGTGTCATCTAGATTTCAGCGCGTTCTGCTGCCTTGGAACTATTCGCACAACAGTTTGCTACTGATGACCCACCCCCCGCGACGCCCCACGCCGGAAATCTGGACGTTGTGCTGCGTTGGGACTATTCGCACAGCCGACCGCTACTTCGTTGTTTTTCCCTAAAAATGTTTATATGTTATTACTATTTTTGTTTTCTTGTATATATTTATAAATTATTAAAGTTTTATAATCTTACTACTTTGTCGGAGTGCTATATATTTTTAATGTGACACATAATTGTAAAAACTTTGATGTACAAAGAGTCATCCCTGGAATCTTCCGCTTCAGGCTCGGTCCCCTCCCCAATCACAATACAGGATGGTTTTCAGATAATAGCAACGCTTCTGCTGTGACGGATCTCATCGAGTGTGGGCCTTGATCTACTATAACTCCTTTGAAGAGGGGTGATTCTTTACAGCTGTGGCCATAAACTACATCTGCAGGGCTAGCTGATACCCTAGGACCAGCCTGGACAATCGGACACAGAGGAAAAGGAGTGTCAGAGGGTGCGGTAGTGAATAGGGCGAAAGGGAGGTGTCGGGCGGGCACAGGGTGTGATTCTCAGGGAAGAGCAGCGCAGATGGGGGGAGGTTTATTACCCATGCATAAGACAGAGAGCGGGGGTGACCACTGCCTGGGGGAGATGCTTGCGAGGGTGGGGAGCCATGCTAAGGATCGACAGCGTGCACAGAGTGGGTCTGGTCAAGGCATCTAAAATGGCTGCCGTGCACGACAAAAGTGTGGCATTTGAAAAAAGACAAGATGGCGCAGACAATGTTTTTCAACACTTCCTGATTTCCTTCGAATCGAACGTTAACAGACGTTGGGGCATATTACCAAAGTTAAGCGATATTTATCCCTAACGATGCTTAGCAACGATTTTTTTACCGTCAGAAATTATCGCAGATAAACCTTGCTATTATCAAGGTTTATCGCAAATACGATAAAAAATGACCGCAATGCATTAATATCGCTGAAAACTCAGCGATATTCATGCATTACCGAGCTAATGCTCTTAGCCATGTTATCCACCTCCCATTGGATAACATGGCTAAGAACTGCTCAGGGCAGGTGGTAGTTTTTGGAGATATTCGCGCTTATCTCGAATATTTCCAAAAGTTGATAATAGGAGATAGCGATGTTAGCGACTGTTTCCAGTCGCTAACATCTTGGCATGCCCACTTTGCATGTCATTAGTGATAAATATCACTCACATGCAAAGTGGGGCCCAAGATGGTCGCTATCTTCTACTAGCCGTCGCTAACTGGTGTTAGCAACAGCTAGGTAATATCACATATAATTTTATCTCCGCGAAGCGGAGCGCTGTTACAGATATATATCTTGTTTTTGAACGTTAATTTCTCAAAATGCACTGAAGCACATATATTGAGACCTAGCAAAGGCACATCGGGCTACCAGTCCCTACAATTTTGCCAAGTTTCGTGCAAATCCATTCAGCTGTTCGATCCTACCGAGAGACAAGATGGCGGCCGCTACGGACTGTTTGGAATGTTGACAGACACCGGAGAGCCAATCAGCTTCGCTTCGCAAAGCTCCGTAACGCGAAAAGTACGCGAAGCGGTGCGCTGTTACAGATATATATCTTTTTTTGAACGTTAATTTCTCAAAATCCACTGGAGCACATATATTGAGATCTAGCAAAGGCACATCGGGCTACCAGTCCCTACAATTTTGCCAAGTTTCGTGCAAATCCATTCAGCTGTTCGATTATTATTTTTTTTTTTTTTTTTTGCCCCGCGGGGCCCTTTTAAAACCTCCACATCAAACCTAAACGGTCAGGGAGGATCTACTATGCCCCCTTATGGTCATTTGCCCCTTCGGTTTGGCCTCCGCTTGTCTCTCGATCCTACCGAGAGACAAGATGGCGGCCGCTACGGACTGTTTGGAATGTTGACAGACGCCGGAGAACCAATCAGCTTCGCTTCACAAAGCTCCGTTGCGCGAAAAGTACGCGTCCTGGAGCGCTGCCCGGTCCGCTGTTACAGATATATATCTTTTTTTAAACGTTAATTTCTCAAAATCCACTGTAGCACATATATTGAGACCTACAAAAGGCACATCGGGCTACCAGTCCCTACAATTTTGCCAAGTTTCGTGCAAATCCATTCAGCCGTTCGGGCTAAAAGTGAGGCCAACCGCCCTATGGAAAACTCAATGTTAAAAACACGTTTTGGGACCCCCCTTTTTTCTCGGCCCCCCCTTGACGAACCCCCCCCCAAATTTTCAAGGGCTACTCAGAAACAAAATGTGCCATTTTCCTGAAAATTTCAGCCAATTCCGTCCACAAACGCCAAAGTTATTAGACATAGAATTTTCAAAAATCCCATAGAGAAAAAATCCTAACTATATATACCTACTGGCGACCGCCAGTAGGTAATATATATATATATATATATATATATATATATATATATATATATATATATATATAGGACATTGAGAAAGGCTGAATGCCGAAACGCGAGGGCGTCTGTCTTGTCTAAAATAAAGCAACCTTTTTGAAAATATACCCCGGGAGTGCGGAGAATTCTTTGTTTGACAATGGAAGAATTTGAGCTGCAATATATATATATATATATATATATATATTTATATATATTACCTACTGGCGGTCGCCAGTAGGTAGTTATAGTTAGGACCTAGTTTCCATAGGAAATCCTCAACATTCTATTTGGATTAACTTTGGCCCTGGTGGATGAATCTTTGCGAATTTCTCAAAGAAGATGGCTCGGTCCGCTGCGCTCCTTCCCTGAAAGTTTGGGGGGGATTGGTGAAGTGGGGGCTGAGATAAAAGGGGTGTCCCAAAACGTGTTTTCTCCATGTTATTTTCCATAGGACGTTTAGACACAGCTACAGGTCGAACGGCTGAATGGATTTATAAGAAATTTGGCAAAACTGTAGAGTCCGGCTCGCAGATTACGCTTTTTTTGGAATGGTGTAAATCCGTTCAGTAGTTGCTGAGAAAATTAAAGTTAAAGTCAATTATATATCTATAAGCGCGGACGGGTGCGCGCACTCGAGCGGCTGCGCGCGAGCGGAAATTTTTTTTTTCTGCGTGACGTCTGTTAACGTTCGATTCGAAGGAAATCAGGAAGTGTTGACCGCCATTTTGTCACTGCGAGTAAATATATTGTCATTTCAAAGCGTTGGAACATGGAAAGGGGAGAAGGTAGAGATTGTTTTGCTGCGTAGGTTTTCTCAGGGTGTGCAGTAAGGCCCTTAAACGCGAAAATATATATATATTTTTTTTTTTTTTAAAGTTGCGGGGTGCGCGCACTCGGGCGCGCACACCTATTTACAAGAGTGTGAAAATGGAGATAAATCAGAAGTTTGAGTGCTTTGATATAAGGTGGCTCTGAAAAGAGCCCTTGTGTTAATTGAGTTGTTTCTGCATTTATAAGTAAGTACCGATGCAGAGTCTGATGTTGCAGAGGAAGATTCTGTTTCCCTCATCCGTGAAATGAACACCATCTGTCCTATAGATGTCTTGCATGTGGTAACGCAAGTTGTTGTGGTAAATAGAACCCATGCTATAATCTCTGAGGAAAGCAGAAACAGATTTATTTACATGTCTCCTTGCTTTCTCAATTTGTGCACAATGTTGATTGGACCAATTCCATTTCTGTCTTTGGCATATATTGGAATATACCAAGGCAGTTCGAGGAAAAAGTGTCATCAATTGTCGAAAGGTGTCTTTTAGAAGCATTTCCAGACCTAAATGTCCTAAAAGCCAAACCTTCATTTTCAAGGCAGATGCACTCGTACTCCGATGGGTTCTGGAAGTGGAATGGAAGTTAGAAGCTGAAAGTCAGGATAAAAAAATGGACGAGGCTTGGTGTGGTTGAAAAACAAAATATGATTGGTTGATTCTAATACGTGAAGATTGAAGACTACGTTGCATGTTAATGTTATGTAAAAGAAAAAGTAATATTGGATATGAAAAAAATGACATATAACAGAGATCTGGATAGGCAGGTGTTTCTGGAGGGAAAACAGTGCTGTTAGTTTGCTGTAGAACGTTGAGATATGAACTTTTGACCTGTGCCTTTAGCCAGGTGCAGAATGAGGTGTTACCATGGAAACAGCCAGAGAAGGCAGTGGGTGATGGGTGACTTTTATGTGACATTGAAAATATTGTGAGGGACAACCAAGCGCAATGTAAATTTGAATAAAAAATTTTGCGGGAGGAAATATGATTGGCTGAAGAGACATATATGAGTCTGTATTGACTGGATATCTGTGCCATTGAATTTTGGTTGCAGTGATAGCAGCATAGTTGAGACTTCCGTCAAACGAATATCTATTTTGTGACTGTCACTGTTGTACATCGTACAAAGCATTGGTAAAGGTAAGGCTGTAACTGTTTGTTTTGTCATGTACCGTAAAATATGGTTTACTTACAAACAATGATTGATTTTCCTCATAGTGTGAAACTAAACTCATTTTTGGCTGTCATAATGTGTTGTATTTCTAAAACTATTTTTAAATTAAATATGAAATATGAAGTATAAAATATGTTTAATATAAAGAGTAATTATTTGTGTGATTTTGAAGCTTTTATATATAATGAGAGAAGTTGTTTATGAAGTGAAAAAATGATATTAGCAGAGACAGATAATGCAGATAGAGAGAGAAATGGTAAATTACATGTGATATCGTCGTTAAAAAATGCTAATGGTTAATGAATTCATAAACTTTCTGTCACACGACAAAATTAGAGTGCGGGTTCTGGACGCGGCCTGCATTGGTGGGTGTAGGGTGAGAGGGGCAGGTGGTCGAGTGAAATAAAATGAAAAGTTGGTACATTACATGTGATACCGTCTTGAAAAAGTGGTAATGTTTAATGAATTCCTAAAGTTTCTGTTAGACGACAAAATTATAGTGCGGTTTGTGGCCGCGGCCTGCGATGGTGGGCGTAGGGTGAGAAGGGCAGGTGGTCGAGTAAAATAAAATGAAAAGTTGGTACATTACATGTGATACCGTCTTGAAAAAGTGGTAATGCTTAATGAATTCTTAAAGTTTCTGTCAGACGACAAAATTATAGTGCGGTTTGTGGCCGCGGCCTGCGATGGTGGGCGTAGGGTGAGAAGGGCAGGTGGTCGAGTAAAATAAAATGAAAAGTTGGTACATTACATGTGATACCGTCTTGAAAAAGTGGTAATGCTTAATGAATTCTTAACGTTTCTGTCAGACGACAAAATTATAGTGCGGTTTGTGGCCGCGGCCTGCGATGGTGGGCGTAGGGTGAGAAGGGCAGGTGGTCGAGTAAAATAAAATGAAAAGTTGGTACATTACATGTGATACCGTTTTGAAAAAGTGGTAATGCTTAATGAATTCTTAAACTTTCTGACAGACGACAAAATTACATTGTAGTTTGTGGCCGAGGCTTGCACTGGTGGGGTGAGAGGGGGAGGTGGTCGAGTAAAATAAAATGAAAAGTTTTGACCATGAGGTTGTACACAGATTTGTGCAGTAAATGTGTTCGTAAATTGAGGTACCAAACGGAGTATAAAAATATCTCTCACACTCCTGCTGTTTGACTGCATCTTCATCTCCCTTCTGTTTTCCGTCTCCGTTGCCCTGTGTTATCTTATTGTGTGTGTGTCTGTCTGTGTCTGCCTTCAGTCCGGGCTGAAGAACTTTGCTGTGGAGGCACACACAGATAGTCTCATGAAAGTAGTTGGAACGTTTTCATAAAACTATTTTTATAATTGAAATGCTTTTTTGAAGCGCTAGTGAATGTTTTCTTTCACAATTACCGCTCGGTTGTTTCCATAGAGCAGAGGGTATGTTGTATTTCACTACTTAGTGCCTCTGCATCTGCACTCTGTTCTCTGGTGGCTGGCGGAGAAGTGTTTGTTATTGTGGAGATTAAAGTGTGATAAGGAGTGAAATACGACATAGCGTCTGGTCTGTAGAAGCGTGGGAGCAGTGATTAACACTGAGAGAAGCGGAACTGCGGCAGTGCTTGGTAAGAGTAATACATTATTTTTTTACAGAGGTACAACTGTCTGCATGGTGCGCGACCTACTAAGAAAGGGTTCACGGGCTGTTATAGGCCTGCGGGTTCTAGTATGAGTAAATCAGGTCGACAAAAGAAAATATTAAGTTAGTACAGCTGAAGTTACGTGGAACACATGAATACTGTTTCAGTATACAATCATTTTAGTTGAGATTATGGATTAAAAGAGAGAACGTGTATATTTGAAATGTTTAT
Source organism: Lissotriton helveticus (assembly GCF_964261635.1). Taxonomy (NCBI): domain Eukaryota; kingdom Metazoa; phylum Chordata; class Amphibia; order Caudata; family Salamandridae; genus Lissotriton; species Lissotriton helveticus. The sequence goes on from NC_136067.1 coordinate 1,011,796,008, forward strand.
TCAGAAATGCACTGTTTTCAAGGCAAGTTTCTTATCTAATACGAGTACAGACATTGCAAAAAACAAAGTAATCGGTATAGCCACTAGTACATAAAATACAAACGGTATAGTTGATGAAAAATGAATATGGTTTAGCAAAATTAATTATACACTCTTATGAGGAAGTATATTGGGGCAGATTTATGAAGGCCTTGCGCCGCCGGTGCGTCACTTTTAACATGGGAAAAAGTGACGCACCGGCGGCGCAAGGCCTTCATAAATAAGGCTCATTATATTTTAATAAATGGAAGAAGGTCTATGGCCTTTCAGTTTAGGAACGATACATGAAAATGCCAGTGGTTAGACAATATGTCTTTATCAATTAGCTGTCTGCATGCGAAGCACTATCACGTTTCTAATATGCTATTGTGTAAGGGAAAAAAAACGCGCCAAAACCGACAAAATGGCGAGAGGTGCATGTATGTAATGTGTTGGATCGTACGCAAATCAGTGTTGAGAAGAACTACTGTATTGAGATATCTTTTGAAGGTTGCAGTATTGCATTTGAAGTACAGTACGAAAAACAATGGAAATATTATTGATAGAACATATTTCTCTCTTATGTATTAAAAAATATTTTAGTTTATGGAAAATTAAAGGAGCAGAGGTGTGTGAGGCGGAAATAAGCAGTTCAAATGCGAAATGGCGTTTACAGTTATAAAAAACTCATTCTATATTTACACATTAATTAGGGCACATGTAGCATATATTAGCGAGTTTTGCTTCGAGTACGTTTGAAATAACATAAGATAAGATATACAATAGAATTGTTGAGATTAGACTTTAATAAAAAATAAAGTTCAAAATCGAGTAGCTGAAGAAAAAAAATTTAGTCCACATAAAAGATCAAAATTTAACCAGTAGGAAATCATAATGTCCACTGTTAGTAAAGCCAATAGGTCTGTTCATGTTAAGAAAATATCCAAGAAAACGTGAAAAAGATAGGGAGGCAAAACGAAATGTGGACGTCAATGGCTTGCATAACAGTCATCCTAGGATTGTGTAGGCGAAGTAGGCAGCAACTGCTTCTAACAAGAAGTCACTGTTATGATCCGAAAACATGTCAGCCATCCAATTGAAAAGAGGAAAGCAGCATTCATGATCTGTTATTACCGGAGCCTCTAGTACCATCAGAGGACAGCTCGGTGGGTTTTCAATGTAGCTGTCTGTCAGGAAATCTTGCGCCGCTGCGAATATATCCCAATGACAAAGATATGCAACATTACAGGGAATCCACTTAAATAAGTCATGTAATTGAAAGTGCCTGCATGTGGACGACTAAATACATGTTTAGGCGTTTAATATGCAGCTTTGAAAAAAAACGTGCGTATGGTTCAAAAATAAAATGTAAAGGTTTAAAACAGGAGGGTCAGATGTATGGCAGATGAAAAAAATTACTACATGTTTTTCAATTGAGTTTTAGTATTGCTGTGTCTTATACATTTTCAAGGGGCGGATCTAGGCTCATGGTGGCCGTGGGCAGGGAGCGTAGGTAGGGGGCCCTGTAACAGGGGGTCCGGGCGGGGCGGAGTGCGGAGCCCAGTGAAGAGGGGGGGGGTCAGGGTGTTTGGAAGTGGAACAGAGCCAGAGGACGCGTAATTCCTGGCATGGGCCATCACAGAAACATGTATCTATTGTCAGAGGATTATTATATTAAGGATATATATTGGCATGGTGGTACCTGGGTTTTGGTGATCCAGTGCAGGTGTACAGCTTGCATATGCCTAAGGCGAGCTCTGCATTTTCTGTGTATGCAGTTGTTGTCCGTTACATGGGTTTTTACAAAACGTGTGTGTGGTGAAAATTAAATGTAAAGGTTTAAAGCAGGATTTTCCCCAGATGCATGGCAGATTAAAAAAATTATTACATGTTTTTCAATGGGGTTATCTTAAACATATGTTTCTTTATCTACTGTGCAGTTTTTCTGCATGTTGCCTATTCTTTGATTTTTACTGTTGCTGTGTCTTATACATTTTCCAGGGGCGGGTATAGGGTCATGGCAGCCCTGGGCAGGGAGCGTAGGTAGGGGGCTCTGTAACAGGGGGTTTGGGCGGGGCGGAGCGTGCAGCCCACTGAAGAGGGGGGGGTGGATCAAGGTGTTTGGAAGTGGAACAGAGCCAGAGCACGCCAAATTCCTGCCATGGGCCGCTTAGCAAATATGTATGCATCCTTAGAGGATTATTATATTAAGGATATATATTAATATGGTGGCTCCTGGGGTTTGGTGGTCCTGTGCAGGTGTACTGCTTGCATATGCCCAAGGTTGGCCCTGTATTTTTTGTCTATGCACTTGTTCTCCGTCACATGGGCTTTTAGTTATGAAGGCCTTGTGTCGCTGGTGCATCAGTTTTAACATGGGAAAAAGTGACATATCTGTGGCGCAATGGTTTCATAAATGAGACATTTTGTATCTTATTGTAATGATAGAGAATCTTGGGGAATTTATCTTTTATGCTTGTTCTTTGCTATAATGGCTCTATGTTGTGTAAGAAATAAGTCTGTAATAAGTTAATTAAATTTTATTATTTTCTTTTTTACAGTGTTTGGTGCTGAAAAGCAACAACCTGCCTTCTGAATTACACAATTTGAGGAATTATATTTTTTTTTTCAGGTGAGTTGGTATTTTTGCATAGGCAATTTTTGGATTCCACTTAAATAAGTCATGTAATTGAAAGTGCCTGCATGTGGACGACTAAATACATGTTTAGGCGTTTAATATGCAGCTTTAAAAAAAAACGTGCGTATGGTTCAAAAATAAAATGTAAAGGTTTAAAACAGGAGTTTGCAAAGCGGTCGTGGAGGGTCAGATGTATGGCAGATTAAAAAAATTACTACATGTTTTTCAATTTAGTTATCTAAAAAATATGTTTCATTATCTACTGAGTAGTTTTTCAGCATGTTGCTTATTGTTTGAGTTTTACTATTGCTGTGTCTTATACATTTTCAAGGGGCGGATCTAGGCTCATGGTGGCCGTGGGCAGGGAGCGTAGGTAGGGGGCCCTGTAACAGGGGGTCCGGGCGGGGCGGAGTGCGGAGCCCAGTGAAGAGGGGGGGTCAGGGTGTTTGGAAGTGGAACAGAGCCAGAGGACACGTAATTACTGGCATGGGCCATCACAGAAACATGTATCTATTGTCAGAGGATTATTATATTAAGGATATATATTGGCATGGTGGTACCTGGGGTTTGGTGATCCAGTGCAGGTGTACAGCTTGCATATGCCTAAGGCCAGCTCTGCATTTTCTGTGTATGCAGTTTTTGTCCGTTATATGGGTTTTTACAAAACGTGTGTGTGGTGAAAATTAAATGTAAAGGTTTAAAGCAGGATTTTCTCCAGATGCATGGCAGATTAAAAAAATTACTACATGTTTTTCAATGGGGTTATCTTAAACATATGTTTCTTTATCTACTGTGCAGTTTTTCTGCATGTTGCCTATTCTTTGATTTTTACTGTTGCTGTGTCTTATACATTTTCCAGGGACGGGTATAGGGTCATGGCAGCCCTGGGCAGGGAGCGTAGGTAGGGGGCTCTGTAACAGGGGGTTTGGGCGGGGCGGAGCGTGCAGCCCACTGAAGAGGGGGGGGTGGATCAAGGTGTTTGGAAGTGGAACAGAGCCAGAGCACGCCAAATTCCTGCCATGGGCCGCTACGCAAATATGTATGCATCCTTAGAGGATTATTATATTAAGGATATATATTAATATGGTGGCTCCTGGGGTTTGGTGGTCCTGTGCAGGTGTACTGCTTGCATATGCCCAAGGTTGGCCCTGTATTTTCTGTCTATGCACTTGTTCTCCGTCACATGGTCTTTTAGTTATGAAGGCCTTGTGTCACTGGTGCATCAGTTTTAACATGGGAAAAAGTGACATATCTGTGGCGCAATGGTTTCATAAATGAGACATTTTGTATCTTATTGTAATGATAGAGAATCTTGGGGAATTTATCTGTTATGCTTGTTCTTTGCTATAATGGCTCTATGTTGTGTAAGAAATAAGTCTGTAATAAGTTAATTAAATGTTATTATTTTCTTTTTTACAGTGTTTGGTGCTGAAAAGCAACAACCTGCCTTCTGAATTACACAATTTGAGGAATTATATTCTTTTTTTCAGGTGAGTTGGTATTTTTGCATAGGCATTTTTTTTGGGTGCACATGAAAATAATGAAGACGATTTTTTTAAATGTTTGTAAAATTTCATTTTGAAATATGATTTTATTTTGAATTATTCACATGGGTTGTATCTGCTCATACTAGATATGTATTTTGAGATATTCTCCAGTGACAGTTGAAATTATCTTTTAATGGGCTTGGTGCATGTGTTGTTTTTGATGGAGTTCAGATTTACGGATCATTGGGTTATAATTCTTTCATGTTTCCATTACTTAAATCTTGTGAAGTGCTCATGATTTCTGAAATCTTGTTGCATTATGTTTGTCAGTCTTTCTCCTTTATTTACAGAGAGGTATTAGGATATGGTTCTAGGTGTGATGGGTATCTTTCCTGCATATCTGTGATTATACTATGTATAGGTATTGTTTTACATATTCATGCAGAGGTTTATTATGAGGTTGTTCTTCATGCTTAGTATGACATTTTATATATGCTATGAGATTTACATGGTGAGTATGCTGTTGAAACATAAAAGGAACTGTCTCTGTGGAAAGTAGTAATCTGTTAAGTGAATGCTATGGTTTGTATAGTGTGAGCCTTCTCTTCAGAGTGCATATAGTTTACATAGCTCTTTGTACTGGTGAACTGAAAAAATGGGTCTCTAAAAATTAATTCTACAGTTAATCAATATTTGTGATATCTAGAAAATCTAAAAAGAAATTTTACCGTAAAATGTCTTTTAAGAACAGTAATTATTTAATGGAAAAAAAACATCAGTGTTAATGTTTAGGGTTATATTGTCAATTTCTTTTCAAAACAAGCGGAACGTGGTATCTTAAAATATATACAGTTAATAAGTTAGAAATTATAAAAATATATGTAGTTTAAAAATTAGTAAAGGCACTTTTAAGTTATACATTTATGTAAAAAGATATAATTTAGTCTCTATATTTTTTTAAAAGGATACAGAAGAATAAACTGAGTCTAGTTATGGAGAATTCCTCAGAAGAGAAACAAATTCATTTTGAAATCATTAACGAAGTGATGGAGGAAATTTTAGACGCAGTCTTTTAAGAGGAAATAGATGAAAATAATGATTTTATGGACATGTCTTTAGACTCAGCTTTCTTAGAGATGGTAGAAGGAGATGAGGACTTTGGACTTGAAGAAGTTCCTGATGATATAATGGTGGAAGTTCTAGTAGATTATGAACTTTTCAATGAATAAAAATTTTTTTGATAGTAAAGCATTCTTGAAGACAGTTTTCTTGTCCTATTCGTCGATGATGTGCTTTATGAGAGTGATAAGACATGTTCTCATGAAGTGTAAAAGAGATTGTAGTAAAAAAGATTAAAACATCTACGATGACCCATAGTTCTTGAAAAAAGTGTACTGTTTGTATGCTTTAAAAATTAGAATTAAAAACTGTCTATAATGTTAAAACAGATATGGAGTGTGATAAAATTGAGAACCAACATTTACTACAGGATTTAATACTCTGTTCAGAGACTTTCTGTTATTTTCTTTATTCTACTTAGAAAATGAATCTGTTGTTTAAATTTGTATGTTATATGCTAGTAGTCAACTATAATATTTGTTATGTTTGTGTTTTACAGATTGAGAATTTCATCAAAATCTTAAATTAAGATGCCGACCAGAAGTGAAAAAAGAAAGCTCTATAAACGGACTTACAATTTGAAGAAGAAAGGAATTGAAGAAGTATCAAAAGAACATAGGACGGATAAAAAGAAGAGTGCTCCTGGTAAGCAAACCAAAAAGTTTTTGAGAGCAATATGTGGAAGGAAAAATGTTAGTATTGAAGTGCACAAGGAAAAAAGTATACCAGTATCGAGAAGGAGACATGGAACCAAAGATAAAAATGTTTCTGGAATCAGCAGACAGGAAAATCTGTACAGTAAAACTCGGATGAATCAATTTAGCCAAATCAGGAAGCGTATGTTTTACAACAGAGTAATTTCGAATTTATTACAAAAGGAGAAAGTTTCTACAAGAAGATCTGCTTTTCTTAAGAAGAAACAATATATAGAGGGTATTGTTGAGCGCGCGTTTGAGACAAAAAGAAAATTATTTATTTTAGTACTTAATAGAATAAATACGCTAAATAAGGCAATACGAGTTTTAAAAGCTAAAAGTAAATGGAAGAGACACATAAATAGGAGTAATTTTTGTAAAGTGTTTTCTGGGAAGTGGATGCATACTTCAACTTCTGAACCATTTTTTAATGAAGAGAGTTACTTTCAAAGTAACGATTTGTTGCATGCAGTTGACACCAGCGGTCGAGGATATGAGGTGAAGGAGGGATGTGTAATTGAGAAAGAGAAAATTGTGGTTAGAAATGTACAAGAGGTGATGGCTGGAGAAGCTTCAGGGGGACGTCCTAATGTTCCTGTTTACAGTTGTAATTGAGAAAGAGAAAATTGTGGTTAGAAATGTAGAAGAGGTGATGGCTGGAGAAGCTTCAGGGGGACGTCCTAATGTTCCTATTTACAGTTGGAATTGTAGTAGCATTTGTAGTGTACGACAGGATTCAATTGATTTCTTTCGCAATTTCTTACGTAAGTACACTAAAGAAAGTCTTAGAAAAAAAATTGGTTATGTTGCAAGAATTAGATCATTGCAGAGTGCGAGAAAAAATAGGTCTGCAAGGTCATTCTCTGGCTTGTCTTTCTAAAAAAATATGCCAGAGTGTGTTTCATCACTTCAGGATGTTAGCAGTGCATCATACTAAAATGAGAAAATTAGTGAGAAAGTTGTATTATGCAAAAAGTCCAGCACTTAAACTTAAACAGTTAAATAGTGCTCTTTTGCATGGATGTGAATTAGATGTTAAGAAGATTTGTGCAGAAATTGAGGTAAGTTATTTTGGTCCAGAGGAAGATAATGCAGAAACTGATATAATTATAGAAGGAAATGTGTTAGAAAATGTTGGACATGTTAATATTGAAAATTTTGAACAGGAAATAATAAAGTTTAAGGTAATTGCAGGTGAGAAACCAAATTTTTCTTGTGTCTGTTGTCGACGCATTCATTACAAAAGTCAAACTAGGTTAGTTGATTTATATTTAAAAAGTGAAGATGAAAGTAATGGTCAATGGAAAGATTTTGCAACTTATTTGTTGGTGGAAAACTGTTTTGATTTGGGTTTAGAGCAACGTATTTGTAAATATTGTTATAATAAATTAAATGAAAATAAAATGCCTGCTAGAGCTGTTCATAATAATCTAGAGTTGATAAATATTCCATCAGAATTGATGGATTTAAATACTTATGAGACTATTCTGATCCAATGTGTACATCCTTTTCAGGCTATTGTTCGTATGGAGCCTAAGACTGGTAAATTAAATCCTTCAGATTTACAAAGAGGATTAAAGGGTAGAGTTGTATATTTGCCACTTGATTTAAAAAAAAAAATGGAAACAATTGGTGTTGAAAATGTAGAAGAGGAACCTCTAGTTATTCTAGTTAATGGTGTACCTACAAAGAGTAAGAAAATCTGGCAAGATTTAGTGGATGTTAGAAAAGTCAAAAAGGCAACGTTGTATTTAGTTCAAAACAATAAGTACTATAAAGATGTATACGTAGAAGAAGAAGATGTAAGTGAAGAAGAGGAGAGTGATTTGTCTATTGGACAAATTGAAAAAGTTGACCTATCCAGAAGTGAAGAAATTTATGAACATTACAGTGTTCATCCACTACATTCCAAAGAAGCAATAGGGAATGCTATTGAATTATTTCAGATGAAAAAGGCGAAAGGAAATCCTATTAGTGTGTGGGAAGAAAGTTTGGAAGGTCGTTGTTTCCCACAGTTATTCCCTACAGGTGAAGGTACACGATATGATGATCGACCTATGCAGATTCCTGCATCTGAATACCAGACAACAAGATTATATGCAGAAGATCCGAGGTTTAGCCAATGCATTCCATATTTGTTTCATCTTCTGTTTGAGAGTGACTTATCTGGTCTCTCTTATGCAGTAAACCATATTTTAAAAAGTGGAGTTCATCTGCATAATATTTCAGCAAAGGAATTTATGGATAAAGTGCAACAGAAAGATAGTGTTTTGGATTCACATCTAATTAATTTAATGGCTTGTCAGCGTGGTACTAATGAGTATTGGTACCGTCGTCATGGAGATTTGAAGTGCATACTTAGAAACTTAGGAGCACCAACATGGTTTTTAACTCTAAGCTGTGCAGAGTATGCTTGGGAAGATTTACTTGAATTTCTTCAGGAGGCGAATGCAAACATAGAAAATATAAACTACAAGACACCCGGAGAACTGTGTTCGTTAGATCCGGTTAATGTTTGCAAGATATTTTAATCATAGATTTGAAGCTATGATGTCTTTCTTACAAACAAGAAAAATCCGCCTCTTGGTGAAGTACTGGATTTTTTTTGGAGAAAAGAATACCAAGCAAGAGGTGCTCCTCATATTCATATGCTGTTATGGATCAAGGATGCTCCTAAATTTGGAAGAGACTCGGATGAAACTGTACTGTCTTTTATTGAACAGTATGCCACTTGTGACATACCTAACAGTACGACTGATAAGGACTTAAGAGGAAAAGTGTTACGCTTTCAAAGTCATCGTTGTGGAAAATATTGTCGGCGAAAATTCAAATCAAAGAGTAAATTCTACACCAACGGGCCGATTAGGATGGCGGTTTTTCCGCATCCTCCGGGCCGGCGGAAGTGTCTGCCGGCCTGGAGGATGCGGAAAAACCGCGGCGGAGACTCCAAAGACCCACCGCCAAATTAGGATGGCTGGTGGGTCTGGAATTCCGTCCGCCGCTTTTCCGCCGCGGTCGGCTTCCGACCGCGGCGGAAAAGCTATAACATGGCAGGCGGTGTCTATGAGACACCGTCCGCCATATTATGATGTTGGTGTAAATGTGCTTTTCCACGGCGGCTTTTCCGCCATGGAAAAGCATACGGACATTCACCTTGGGGGCCCGTTGCGGGCCCCCTGGGTGAATGGGGGGTGGGGGGTGCACATGGGGGGTACCTATGGTACCCCCTGCATTTGCGTACACAAAGCAGCAGGCACCGTGCGGTGCCTGTCGCTTTGTGCATGTAAATGCAACACATGCATTTTTAACATTGCGGCGGGTGCAGCTTGAAGCTGCACCCGCCGCAATGTTAAAAATAGAGGATGTGACCGCCACCCTGGCGGTCACATCCTAATTGCCATGGAGGGACCGCCGCTGCCCATGCGGACGGTCCCTCCTACTCAGGGGTGGCGGACGGACGCAAGTCCGTCCGCCATCCTAATCGGCCCCCAAATGTCGTTTTGGATTTGCACGACCGGTACTTTCAAAAGGAAGAGTCAACAATTTGATGTCATCTTTGCGACATAACATCAGAAGAAGGTCATCTAAAAATACGTACAATTTAAGAAGAGGTGAAGAATCCAAATATATAAATGACTATAACCCAGTCATTTTGTCCATGTCGAATGCTAACATGGACATACAATATGTTGCAGACAACTCTATTGCTGTGGCTCGATATGTAACGTCTTACATCACAAAATCTGAAAAGACGGAACTGAAGGAGATGTGGGAAGACATTTCTCATGAAAAGAGCCTAAGCAAGAAATTGTATACGTACAGTTTGAAGATGTTGTCTCATCGAGAAATTGGAGCATATGAATGTTGTGACCGATTATCATCAGCAAGTCTTTATGCTAAATCAAGGACTATTCTCTGGGTGAGTTTGGGTCTTGCAGAAACACGAAACCGTGTTCTAAAACCTGTGCAAGAAATTGAATATTTAACCCAGAAAGAACCAAACAGTACAGACATTCTGAAAACAAATATGTTGGATACATACTATCCAAATAGAAGTAGTCTTCTAGAAAACATTTGTCTGTATGAAATACTTCAAAACTACACTTTTGAAAGGAATGTTACAGAGAACATTGATAAAGGTGTATACGCTGTAATTGGACAAGAAGGATGTCTGGTGAAACAAAGAAAAGGACACTTGATTAATCATCGGAAACTGAGTTGCGAAACACCTGACAAAAGAGAATTTTACTATTTTGCTCTTTTGCAACTCTTTAAACCATGGCGTAGAGAAGAGGAACTACTTGGGGAGTTTGATAGTTATGAAGATTCATTCAACGCTTCTAAAAGTAGTATTCAATGTCCTGTTTTTAGTAATTATCTTCAAATGTTGAATGATGAAATAGAGCAAGAAGCGACAATTGCAGCGGAGATTGCTAGAGATAGTTCACAAGATAGTCAAAGTTCGGCTTCATTAAGTCAAGATCCACTGGGACAACCAATTATCCAAAATGAAGCAGCCACCGCCATGGATGAGGTGGAAAGAGCAATGCAGCAAGGTCAAGAGGAAGCAATCAACTTAGAAGAATTAAAGAAGCAATTTAATGTTGAGCAAAGACAGATATATGATGAAGTGAGAGAGCACATTGAGCATGGTTTTCGTCATGAGAGAAAAGATTGGAAAGGGGCGACCATTCGGTCCCCCCGAACGTATGGTGGAGTACCACGATCCCCCCGGGAAGCCATCTTGGGCGGGAGGCGAGTCTCGGCTGGTATGCCCGAAGCGGCGTAGCCGGGGCGCGCCTTTTTCCGCCCTGGAGTGGGTTGTCCTAGACACTGACGCACTCGGCCACGCCCTCGGTGGCGGGCGGGGGCGGGTTGACGCCCGCCCCGAAGACGGATAAAAGAAGCAACAAGCCAAGAAAACGTCCTCTCGTTCCTGTGCTCTGAAGCTGCACCTCCCCACTGCACGTGAGCTCAAGACGGAACGAAGAGCCAATTTTGAGCGTTGTAATCTTTCTTTTTGTCTTACAGATATCCGTCTGGGAATGCCTAAGAAAGTCGGACAGCGGGTCAGTACCGATCAGATGCTCCGCATGCTCATGAAGGAGGTAGCCGATTTGAAGAAGCAGATGGCGGCTACGAACGGGGAGGGAGGACCGAAACGGCCTTTGCCGGGAGTAGTCCCCGGTGGGAGAGGCAAGAGGTCCAGAAAGGGGACGCTTGGGGGTGAAACTCCGGTCCCTGATACCCCACTTGAGGAGCCAACCCCGGTGCCGAAGGGGGGGAATCCGATCCCCGTGGTGGTCACCCCCGTGACCAGGGAGAATATGCCTCCCGAGTTAGCGGCACAATTGGCAGCGTGGTTGGGAAAAGAAAACGAGGGCACCACGGCTGACGACGCCCGGGCAGTAATGAGACAACTGCGGGAATCTAGGGAGGCTGGGAAGACACCAGCTTCTGTTACCCCGCCAGTTACGGCGGCGGAAAATGCAACGGGCCCAGTTTCGGCGGCAAATGCAGCTTCTGGTTCAGGTAAGCGGCCATTGCCGATCGCGGGGGAAGGGTCTGTACCTTCACGAAGGGAGAAGGTGGCTCAGCATGTTCCACTGGAAATTAAGGAAAAGATTTGGGCGAATAAGTATGTTAATATTTTTTCTTTGCTTACCGACCATTACGAGATGGAGCATGTTAAGAGCCAAAAGGAGCTCATGCATCCGAGTGTTTGGCGCGCAAAAATGGCCGCCTTTAAGGTTGACGAAAACATTGGTACTTGGGGCAGAGCGTGGGGCATTTTTACCTCCATCATGGGTGAGCGCAGGCCCGAGTTGCTGACCGAGTTGCCTATTTATCAATCGCGTATCATGGAGTACTCCGTAGCGTATGGGGGCAATCAGTGGTTCTGCTATGACAATATTTTTAGAAAACCTAAGGAACATGACCCAGTTTTGACTTGGGATTGTTACGACTCCGTGTCATGGCAAAAAATGGAGAGTACTGGAATGTTAAAAGTACCATTGTCAGGGAGTAGCGGGGGTGAATCTTCCCGCCAATACTCTGGGACACCCTTTCGGACGGGTGCAGGTAGCGAGTACCACTCGAAGACGAGTGGCAACGCAGGTAAAAGGGGAATCTGTTGGAATTTTAACAGAGGTAAATGTACGAGGCCCCAGGGGTCGTGCAAGTTCAGACATGAATGTGGGGGGTGTGGGCAGCCATCCCATCCTGAGTCCATGTGCAGAGCCAAAACGGGTGATAACGGTGGTAAGGGAAGCGCCAAACAGGTCTGAAATAGTCCGAGGGGCGTCTTTACCTACTCCGATTGATACCATGGCAATGATTCCTTGGCTCAGTGAATACCCGGATCATGCTTCCGCTGGGGTGTTGCGGAACGGGTTTTCATATGGTTTCCGCATCCCAGTGGGGGATTTTCAGGGTGTAGCTAACTGTACGAATCAACTATCGGTCCTACAGCATTCGGCTGTGGTACAGGTGAAGATTGGGAAGGAGGTGACTCGAGGTCGTGTCGCCGGTCCATTTGACTTGCCACCGGTTGATAATTTTGTTTGTTCCCCTCTAGGGGTGGTCCCCAAGAAGGACCCGGGTGAGTTTCGGCTGATACATAACTTGTCAGCCCCACGGGGTCTTTCCGTGAATGATGCGATAGACCCGGAAGTATGTTCGGTGCGGTACGCATCTTTCGATGAGGCCGTCGCCATGTTGCATCGCCTGGGGCCCGGGGCGCTGATGGCAAAATCAGATATCGAGTCAGCGTTCCGGTTGCTCCCGGTACACCCAGACGATCAGCGTCTCCTTGGTTTTAGGTTTCAGGGTCGCTATTACATGGACAGATGTATGCCAATGGGATGTTCTATATCTTGTGCCTATTTTGAAATGTTCAGTTGTTTTTTGCAATGGGTCTTCACAAAGAAGACGGGTTTTCAACATGTTATGCATTATCTCGATGATTTTTTGTTCTTGGGGGCAACCGGGGATCCAGAATGTGGACAGGCTTTAAATGAATTTTGTGTCTTGATGAACCAATTTGGTGTGCCATTGGCGCCAGGTAAGACCGTGGGTCCCTCGACTTCCCTCGAGTTTCTGGGGATCGAGCTCGACTCGGTAGAGGGTTGTTTTCGACTACCAAGAGATAAGGTTTTGAAATTCAGGGCATCCCTTGAAACATGTATCAGTGAGACTAAAGTAAAACTGCATCAATTACAACAAGTGGTGGGCCAGTTGAATTTTGCCCTGAGAGTAATGCCGATGGCCCGCCCCTTTTCCCGCTCGATTGCACAAGCCATGGTCGGCCTGAAGGAGGGCCATCACCGCACGAGGCTCTCGGCAGAGGTTCGCCAGGACATGCGCATTTGGTTGGCATTTCTTGCGGATTTCAATGGTCGAATTGTCTGGATAAAACCGGCGGTGTCCTCTGAGGAGCTGGGGCTGTGGACAGATTCGGCGGGGAGTATAGGTTTTGGCGCCATATTCGGCACACAATGGACGGCTCAAAAATGGCCGTCATGGTGGCATGAGTGCGGATTGACGAGGAACATTGCTTTTCTCGAACTTTTCCCTATTTTGGTGGCCCTGAAAACTTGGCCTGAGGGGTTCCGGGATCAGTCTGTGGTGTTTTGGTCTGACAACATGACCGTGGTGGAGTGTATCAATAGTCAGGCAGCACGTTGCAAATGGATGCTGAGACTGCTTAAAGAAATTGTGTTATTGTGCATGCAGTTGAATGTGCTCTTTAGGGCAAGACATGTCCCGGGGGTATTGAACCAAGCGGCTGATGCGCTTTCTCGTTTCCGTATGCAGGCCTTCTGGGGTTTTCTGCCCGCAGCGGACCCGGTGGCAGCACCCTTTCCCGAAGCTCTCTGGTCTCTCGGTGCCCCGAACTACAAAACCTCGTGGGAGAGAGTTTAGCGCCCAGGACAAGGAAGGCATACGAAGGGGCGTTCCGTTCTTATTGGTCCTTTTTGGGTTCTGCTAGGGGGGAGCTTTGGGGCCAGGAGGAGCTTGTTGTTAAATTTTTGCTGTCTTTACATCAGGCAGGCAAATCAGTAGCTACGGCCCAGAGGCATCGGGCCGCCATTTCCTTTATGGCAAGGGCTCATGGGATCCAGGACCCGACAGCGTCTTTCGTAGTCCAGAAAGCGCTACGGGGGTGGCAACGCCTGGAGGGTCGCAAAGCAGATGAGAGGCGCCCGATAGGTCTGGATAGGTTGGCCCTGTTATTTTCCGTACTCCCGGCAACGTGTTCATCACAGTATGAGACAGTGTTATTCCGAGCCGCTTTTGCGCTAGCATTCCATGGGGCTATGCGGGTAAGCGAACTAGTGGCGAGGAACAAGCGGGATACGATGGGGGGATTGTGCCAAGAGCACGTTCAGGTCAAGGGGGAGACAATGACTGTCTCGTTTGTCAGGTCCAAAACCGATCAGGGTGCGTTTGGGGACTGCATAATCATACAGAGGATTCCCGGGTCCCCCATGTGCCCTGTGGTTTGCGTAGAGGAATATTTAGCGCAGAGAGTGGCATCATGGGGGGGGACCTTTTTGAGACACGCTGACACCACCCCACTGACAAGGTTTCAGTTCCAGCGGGTGCTTGCGATGTCGATTTCGGCCGCGGGCTTGAACCCCGGCGAGTTTGGGACCCATTCTTTTCGGATAGGGGCTGCTACAGAGGCTACAGCCAGGGGTCTGAGTGTAGAAGAAGTAAAACGTGTAGGGCGTTGGTCTTCGAACTGTTATAAAAGGTATGTGCGGTTGCACATGTTATGAAGCTGTAATGATGTACTCACGCTTCTTGTTTTGTTTGGTTTTCAGTTGCGCAAGCCTACGAGGCGGGGCGGACTGTGCAGTCGACCCGACACATGGGGACCAGCGGTCAGACATCACCGGCTGGGAAAAAGGAGGTGTGGGTCGTGGGCCACTCATACGTGAGGCGTGCCGCGGACGTATTCAAAGCAGGTGACATGATTCACGTGGCTGGGGAATACGGGTACAGTGTGTCCTTCTAAGGAAAGGGCGGGCTCTGTATTGACCAGTTTCAGACCTTTTTCGAGGATTTGTTAGGGCGGACAAGGTCACCGCCGTCTATAATCATAGTTCATCTTGGGGGCAACGATTTGGTGGCCACTGGTAGACGACTTCTTCTTGAGGCAATGCTTTCCACAGTAAGTTGGTTGGCAAGGAGAGTTCCAGGGTGCACAATTGCATGGTCCCACATGATCCCACGAAACGTGTGGCGGGGGGCTATTTCTGTTTCTGCTCTGAATCATTCAGTAAGGAAAATAAATAACAAAGTGAGTAGATTGTTTCGTTCAAGTACTCTGCATTCTGTCTCGCATGGTTGTATCAGAGGGGACAGTATGTATTTGGGGGACGGTGTTCATTTGTCCCGGGTGGGGAATGAGTTACTCATAGGAGACCTCATAGCTTGGTTAAAAAGTTTATAACATGACCTTTAGGCAGGAGTTGTTGTGGGGGGTCCGGATAGCCGGTCAACTATCCGGCCTGTGGCGGTAAGGTCATGATCGGTGAGCAGTAATTGGAAGATCCCTATGGGGGGGCGTCACCCATTACGGATGGGAGCGCTCGGGGGAGGTGGCCATTGGCCCCTCAACGGGGAGGCGGTCCCGTCTAAGGATAGGCCGCCGGAAGGAAAGGAAAGGTGGTCAAGGCCCCTTCCTGGATAGGAGGGGCTACGAGCCCTCCTGGGGAATTTCCCGGGGCCAGGACATCTGCGACGGCAGATGGGTAAGTTGTGTGGGGTTCGGGAGGGGGTTTACGCTACCTCTTAGACACCTCACACGAGTCCTCGGACGACCGTTAAATGGCGTCGAGTTCATTGGGGCCCCCGTCAAGTCCAAGGGAAATTGGTAGATGCACTTGAGGTACGCCTCTGTGCGGTTGGTCCTCTCACAAGTGAGGGTTGTATTTCTGGTTTAGGGATCTGACACCGGTTACGACCTTGCCGTTGGCCCTTAACGTTGGGATGTACAATTTCAAGTCAAATGTTTTGTAGGATGTTGGATCGGCTAGGAGAATCTTTGTATTAGAGATCTGTTAAGGTTAGCCAAACATCGTAATGTGGAAATGAAATTGTACATAATATGAAACTGTTATTTTAATGTTTTGATTTTGTTTCATATTTTAATAAATACGGCCGGGAGGGTCACTCCCTCCCGCCTTCCAAAAGTTCAGAACCGTTTCGGTTTCCCATCCTTGGGGATTGTGTCGAGAGGGGGTGGCGGGTATCTCAGCCATATGGAAAGGGGCGACCATTCGGTCCCCCCGAACGTATGGTGGAGTACCACGATCCCCCCGGGAAGCCATCTTGGGCGGGAGGCGAGTCTCGGCTGGTATGCCCGAAGCGGCGTAGCCGGGGCGCGCCTTTTTCCGCCCTGGAGTGGGTTGTCCTAGACACTGACGCACTCGGCCACGCCCTCGGTGGCGGGCGGGGGCGGGTTGACGCCCGCCCCGAAGACGGATAAAAGAAGCAACAAGCCAAGAAAACGTCCTCTCGTTCCTGTGCTCTGAAGCTGCACCTCCCCACTGCACGTGAGCTCAAGACGGAACGAAGAGCCAATTTTGACCCACCCACCAGCCCCTGAGGACAGCTAGTTGTTTTGAAATAAAGTTTTGATGTGGTAACTCTATTTTCTTACAGGTTGTGACGATTGTCGTGATAATTTTTTGAGTATGCAATAAAGAGGGTCACTTTCAGTATGTTGTGCAAATAAAGGATTTTGCAGTGGTGTTGATCAGTAATCATGCCTTTAATAGGCTATAATGGTTTCGTGATTTAGTAATTTAGGTAAATTTGTCGTATTTATTGTCGGGCGGTAAGGTCATGATCGGTGAGCAGTAATTGGAAGATCCCTATGGGGGGGCGTCACCCATTACGGATGGGAGCGCTCGGGGGAGGTGGCCATTGGCCCCTCAACGGGGAGGCGGTCCCGTCTAAGGATAGGTCGCCGGAAGGAAAGGAAAGGTGGTCAAGGCCCCTTCCTGGATAGGAGGGGCTACGGGCCCTCCTGGGGAATTTCCCGGGGCCAGGACATCTGCGACGGCAGATGGGTAAGTTGTGTGGGGTTCGGGAGGGGGTTTACGCTACCTCTTAGACACCTCACACGAGTCCTCGGACGACCGTTAAATGGCGTCGAGTTCATTGGGGCCCCCGTCAAGTCCAAGGGAAATTGGTAGATGCACTTGAGGTACGCCTCTGTGCGGTTGGTCCTCTCACAAGTGAGGGTTGTATTTCTGGTTTAGGGATCTGACACCGGTTACGACCTTGCCGTTGGCCCTTAACGTTAGGATGTACAATTTCAAGTCAAATGTTTTGTAGGATGTTGGATCGGCTAGGAGAATCTTTGTATTAGAGATCTGTTAAGGTTAGCCAAACATCGTAATGTGGAAATGAAATTGTACATAATATGAAACTGTTATTTTAATGTTTTGATTTTGTTTCATATTTTAATAAATACGGCCGGGAGGGTCACTCCCTCCCGCCTTCCAAAAGTTCAGAACCGTTTCGGTTTCCCATCCTTGGGGATTGTGTCGAGAGGGGGTGGCGGGTATCTCAGCCATATGCTCATGTATGTCATTTCAACCTATTCGATTATATGTAAGTGGAGAAGCTGGAACTGGTAAAAGTTTCCTAATTAAAGGAATTACTACATATTTACAGCAAAGAACTCAGTCAACACTGTCGTGTGTTGTTACTGCTCCAACTGGATTGGCAGCACATAATATTAAAGGTATTACTTTACATCGTTTACTGATGCTGCCAGTTGAACATGAAAATAAATTACAATATCACAAGCTATCTGGAGAAGCTTGTTTTGAAGTTTCTAGAGTGCTTAAAAAATGAAACTTCTTATTATTGATGAAGTAAGCATGGTATCTAATTTAATGCTTGCTTTTGTGCATTTAAGAATGCACCAGATACTTAAGACAGAGTATGATGTGTTATTTGGAGGTAAACATGTCATAGTTTTTGGAGATCTACTCCAACTAACTCCAGTGAAAGGACAACCTGTATTTGAAACTGTTACGCATGAGGAGACTAGAAAGTGCCTGGGCAGTATTGGAAATGTTAATATATGGTCAAATTTCAAATATACTGAACTGATTCAAAATATGCGACAGGCAAAGGATACTAAATATGGTAATATTCTTCAAGATATAAGGATTGGAAAACTAACTGAAGATGCGAAGCACACTCTACGAACACGATTACTTTCCAAGCTGTTTCCTAATGAAGATAATGTACCTGAGAAAATATATAGTAAAGAGGTAGCAGATAAATCAGTGATATGCTTGATGCCAACTGTGAAAGAAAGTTCAGTTTTTAATGAGAAAATGTTGAATTTAGAAAATCAAGAAATTAGGAAACTGGAAGCTAAAGATAGAATAGAGCATGAAGGTAGTACTATTGTTTTGTCTGAAAAGTTGAAGTTAAAATTGGATTCTCTTCAAAAAAGTATATCTAAAACTGCTGGTTTAGAGAAAAATCTGTATGTATGTTTAAATTGTCGGATAATTTTAAGGAGAAATTTACATGTAGAGAGAGGATTGGTAAATGGAGCAATGGGTAATGTTGTTGGTTTTGTCAATTATACAAATAGAGATGAGATTGAATTTTTAAGAATAAAATTTGATGGAATTGAGGAAGTTCAGCAAATTAGTCGCTGTTCAAATCGTTTTTTGTTTGTGAAAGACGTATATGTCCGTCGGAAGCAATTTCCAATTTGTTTGGCATATGCAGTGACTATTCACAAATCTCAAGGTTTTAGTGTAGATTGTGCTTTGGTAAATATTGGAAGCACTGTATTCAAAGAGGGTATGGCATATGTTGCTTTATCGCGAGTTAGAACTGTATGTGGACTTTATTTAATTGATTATGATGAGACAAAGATTAGTGCAGATATAAATTGTGTGAAGGAGTATAATAGGTTAAGAAGAGAATATGCTCCAAGTTTACCTCAATATCCTTTAATTGAAAGGCGTATGGTTGGTCAGAAAAGGAAAAATGAGGAGAAATGTGCTGAAGTGGTTGAGAAACAACGAAAAAAGATGTAGCTGTTGTTGGTAGGCATAAGAAAACAGTTAGTATTGAAGAGATTGTTGGATTTAAGTTTGAAAACAGGTCTGGTGTCAACTGTTATGCAAATGTAGTAGTTAATGTTGTTTTTTTTCTAAAACATGTTAAGGAACAGATTGTAGAAAATCGGGAGCAAACATTTTGCTATTCCTTAAATTCTATATTTGAAAAATGTAGTAGTGGTGAAAGTGAAGTAGGAAGTGTTTCAGAACTAAGGAATGTTTTAGACATATGTGCAGGAGTAAATCAATTTTCACAGAATATTCAGCAAGATTGTCAGGAATTTATTATGTATATGTTTACAGTTTTGGAAGATGAAGGTGTAGATATTGATAATCTTTTTGGTCTTTCTTATAAATGGGAACATAAGTGTGATAATTGCTCATTTTCAAGTAGTACTGATATAAACAGTGAAATATTTATATATTTAACATTACCAGACTGTAAAGAAGTGTCTTTTAATAAACTAGTTAAAGATGCGCATCAGAACATGGTCTGTTCTCAATGTAAGTCTGAAATGTTATCAACTTTATTTATCCATAGATATGGACAATATGTAATATTAATGTTTCAACGATGCAGAGCTGATGGGAGTAAATTGTCAACTTTAATTAAAAATTTTGTGGCTACTCAAGTATCTATTTCTAGAAGAACATTTGTAACTGTAGCCATAATTTTTCATGAAGGGCCTTCCACATCATCAGGACATTATACAGCTTATTTGAAGTGTGGAAGTGGCTGGACGCTTTGCAATGATACCCAATTGACTTTTAAGTAACGTTTGCCTTTTGCCTTAACTAACTCCTATCTGCTATTTTTGAAACCCAAATTTCAGTAGAATCACTTGCTGTAGGAAGATTAATACTGTAAAGATATGAAACTTTCTTGTTTACAAATATCATGTGACTGAGGGTCTACAAATCTATAAATGAAATTTGTGTTTGGTATAGTGATAACATCAGGTAGAAATTTAGTTAATGTTTGATGGTATAAAACATGTTACACATTTTTACTGTAAAGGTTCACAAAAGAATAGATAAGATTCAGATTAAGAAATTTCAGAAAAAAACTACTTAACTCATAGTATTTGGCCATGTGGAAAAATATGAGAGAAGAAAATGAGTACTTTAGATAATTATTTTAGAACATATATGGACGCAAGTTTTTGGGAGAGGTATTTAAAAGATAATGAGTTAACTTATACAATTTGGCCACGCGGAAAGGTATGAGAGAAGAAAATGTATACTTAAGATAGATTTTTATAGGAGATACTTGCACGGTGTTTTTTTTAGATATATTTAAAAATAGGTCGTATAGTTTAATTAGTTTGTAACTGTGGAATATGTAGTGTGCTTACTCAAGAAATTGCGAATTTGAGAAAAACATTTAAGATATGTTTTTTTTCAGGTATTTATAATATGTATGGAGATTTTGGATGGGTTTTTTAAACACAATCATTTTGATTGTGTTTTTTTTTCCCCGCTGTTATATGATGATTAATATTGAAATCACTGTTCATAGTGAAAATCAATGTATTCTGAGGACAGCAAAAATAAACTATTTAATATGTTGTTTGATTTATTTTGTTACATTGAATTTAGAAATATGTATTAAAACATATTTTTTTACTGTCTTTCACAGATATTATATTTATAAGGTAAGAACAACTAATAACATCCGAGAGTTTTCTCTGCCTCTCTCTTATTGACTCCTACTTTTTTTTATTTTATGAAATGTACATTATAATCTCATTTTTACTTTTCTTCCACAGGTACTACGTTTTTAAAAGAAATTTACTTTACTTTTTTACTATTTTTTAGGTAAGTATAAAAAATAAAGAAACTTTTACATCACTGTGTCATTTCTTTGTCTATCCTGCTTAACGCAATGTCATGTTTAATATAAGCACTTCCACATAGGATTGGGTGCATTGTTATAAGGTATGCTTCAAAAGTGATTAAATGAAATGAGCGACATTTCACTGAGTGAGTTCAGCAACACTGATATATGAAAACATTGGTGGGAAATGATATTAAATGTTACATGTTGTTCTTTCAAGGAGTTTAAGTCCTTTGCTGCAGTGGCAATTCTGCCTCAGCATTAGGGGGCCGGGGGGCTGAGTGGTACTTCTATGCTCATGATAGAGCTACTCCTTCATGAGCCACGGTTGAGATCTGTTCATGATACAGTGATTCTGTCATGGCTCTGCTTAGTCAATAGAACGTGTCATGGAGGCGCAATATTAGTGCTGTGCAAGCACAGCGGCAAGCTCATGACAAAACTGGTCCATCCTGAGGACAGCTGAGGCAATGCTCGTGATGGAGCGGCTCTGTCATGAGCATGAAAGGACTTAACAGGTGTTAAAAAAACCTGAGAGAGTGTTGGTTGTAATTTAAAGGGCACTTTAAAACACATTGTGGCAGCTTTATGTTGACGTTGCGTCTCTTTGCGCCACAATTTCGTCAGTTTATTTAATACAATGACAGTGGAAATAATGTACCATATTTACAACGTTATGGATCTAGGAGATATGTCACATTCTAAAGCCCTGCACCATAAGGAAGTGTTCCTCTGAAGGAATGCGTCTTGAAAGTGGCTGACTGTAATGCATGATATTTCACTCAGTGACTTTCAGACGTATGCTGTTTCAAAACTGTGCATGTGCTTGAAGCAGGCGTAGGTATTGACGCAGTATTGTGAATATAGTGCATTGGTGAGCCTTGCTGGAGCTGCATCACACTTGCAATGCAACTCTAGCAATGTATTACTTTTTCAGCACAGATGTGTTACGCATGTATGGTGTTTTTGTACCATGGTGCGCCACATTTCATATGTGGCACACCATGGGTAACGGAGCACTAGCATACTGTGGTGCACATTAACTGGTGCATATCTGGGTATGAAGTAGTTAACATAAATCTGCCCCATAGGTTACAAATCCACGTTTAGTAGACTGTTTGGCCTTTGTAGTTTTATGTTTTTTCTGTTATTCTATGTAGGTATGTAATATTGCAATATTTTTGTCACGAAAAAGAAGCCATGAGTATTGCGTTTGTGAAAGATTGCAAGATTTTTAAAATTAAAAAGCAACAACCATGGCATTGTTTAATATAGTATTGTAAATACTTATCTTTAACAATGATGAGGGAGTAAAAAAAGGTTAATCTGATGTTTTAAAGTTATTCACAGGCTTCTTTAGAGGAAGTATTCTATATGATTGTAGGGTGGGTGTTTCACTTTTTTATAGGTAATACAATGCATTCTGTATGCTGTAGCAGGAGGAGTACTACATGCTTGAATATTCTTCAGTGCTTATTTTCATTTCGTAAGTGGTATTGAGACCGACACAGAACTTCAATGGATCGGAGGGGCTGTTCCTGTGCATCTGGAGGACTGCCAAGCCGTTGCAGCAGTGGGAGTGAGGCTTCTCACAGGGGCGTAGCGCTGCTCCTTTTGATGCTCACAATTGCAGATAATAGGGTAGAGATGTCTGTGGAATTTATAGATGGTTAGTCACACTAGAGTGTGGGCGGCGCCCCTAGCAGTTCATTACGGCACACAGGGGAGCCGTGTTGCACAGTTTGAGAATCAGAGACTTGGGAGATAAACCTTCATATTAGGAAGGCTTGTAAGTGATAAAAATCGCCGGTGCTCGGCGTTAAAAATATCACTGCTATCGGTGGAATTTTCCACGGTGTTAGTGCTTCAACAGAAATGGGAACACATATCTGATAGAAAATCCTGTAACAATCTCAGTATTTCACATTATCGCGTGAAAAGAAAGTCTTTCGAAATATGTTGAACGTTGTTCTCTTTTGAGAGTAGAAAAAACTTTTTAAAGGTAGTCGCTCATTTCCTTCAGATTCGGAAGATGAATGCGGGGCGGCAGCCATTTCAGCAAAGTCTTCCGAAGGGTGTTCAACGTCGTTCTCTTTTGAGAGTAGAAAACATAGTGAGAGAAGTGGGTGGAGTGCTCCGTGTAAATTGCAGAATAGAAACTACTAAGAACCAATTGGAAGTGTTGTTTTCAAGTCACATGACTTCACATGCGCGTCTCAGGACGTGTACGCGGTGATAGTATCTGGTCACGTACGCCATTTGGAAGTAGCGGTCTAATTCAGCGAAGTTTCAAAACGTGAAAAGGAGTAAATCCAAACACATCCGGATTTAATATATCTTCTGAGCTCGATTCAAGCATACAATTGTTAAAGTATAAAATCTTTTATATATTTTTTTTAAATACCAAGGTGTGTACATTCGGTCACACACGAAAGTTTATAAAGACATTTGGCTCCATTTAATGAAAATTTTCATAATATTAAAAAAGAAGCCTAGGTTTAGTCTCTTTGACGTAGTATAAGTTCTTTGATGGGTCAATGAAGAAATTCAATAAGTTCAGATTGCAAAGTTTTCACGAAATATATAGGCGGGTGCGCGCAGTCGGTCGCGCACGAAACCCTGGAAATGCGCTATCCATTTTATTGAGAACTGTTGCCGAGAGTGCGCACACCGGGTCGTGCACGAAAGTTTAGAAAGGCTATTTTTATTTACAGACAAATTTTAATGCGTTGAAAAAAAGGCAAGGTACAGACTTTCTAATTCTGTATCGCTGTACAAGGAGTCTCTATGCAACTTGAACAGTGAAGAAAACGGCTTATTTCCGAAAAAAATATTGCCAGAACTTTATTGACAAAAGTATAGGTTGTATACACGAGATATTTCGGAATTAGCATTTTAAAAACCAATGAAATTCACTGAAAGAACCATAGGTTTTACACACGTTATAGTTAGGAAGTAGCATTTACAAAACCTATGAAATTCACTGAAAAAACCATAGGTTTGACACCAGTTATAGTTAGCTGGAAATTTTACTGATATAAAACCAATGAAATTCCACGTTATAGTTAGTTGGACTCACTATAACTTGCGCGTGTAATGCACTGCTGATGACGTCACATATTACATCACTCATGACATCACTCATGACAGCATCCTTGTGACACAGTGACAGACCTCCTTTCACTGTAATCTAACCCTTGAAACGCATATTCAAAAATAGAAACTAAAATGTTCAAAAAAATGGAGATACCCATACCAGTTACAACAACCAATTCAATAATTCCACCATCTATATACACATGCACTAATTCACCAACAGTTCTATATAGTCACTCATACATATATTCACTAATCATATGTAGTGATACACCTACACATCCTGTTACACACTGACAGTCATCCAAAAGTTATTCACACACATACTCACACATGCAAATAAACTATTGAACATCCATTTATTTGCATAAACAGCTATACACACACTACCACTTTACTTCTAAGGAAACTTACACATACTTACTCTCTTAAAAAATCACTTATAGAAACACATACAAATTTAAACAGGAACTCTTACAATCCCTCACTCTCACATATAGTCACTTATATACATCAATATTCACATATACTACATTAAAACATATGTAGTTACTGATAAAGACACTAATAAGACAGTCATTCACTCACTAACACAGACATATGCACACTAATCCACCCATACAGTCCTGCACATATGCTGTCTTCAAAACACATACAAACAGAGACTCAGTCATTCATGCATCTATGTGTTAAGTAATACCCCCACCAAACCATACAGACACTCATACTGATACTAAAAAAAACATCTAATAACCTATATACATACACATGTACCTACTCATCAACCCATGCAGCCACTTATACACAAAGTGAAACACTAATACATATATTTAAATATTTAAGCATTACTCAGTAATATATGTATTCACTAAGATATTCAATAATATATACATATATAACACATATTCATTTTTCAGAAAGACACACATTCACTGGATGGTGTCATGAGTGATGTCATGAGTGATGTAATATGTAAAGTCCACATTTGTAAAGCGCACAATCACCCGTAAGGGTCTCTAGGCGCTGGGGGCCGTCGGGAAGATTAAGCGAGCTATTGCCCAGAGTCACATGGTGCTGGGCTAACCTGCCGCCGGAGCCGGGGATCGAACCGTGGTCCCCAGATTCCAACGTCAGTCGCCCTGGCCGCGGCGCCACACCTCTTCTGTGACGTCATCAGCAGTGCATTACACGCGCAAGTTATAGTGAGTCCAACTAACTATAACGTGGAATTTCATTGGTTTTATATCAGTAAAATTTCCAGCTAACTATAACTGGTGTCAAACCTATGGTTTTTTCAGTGAATTTCATAGGTTTTGTAAATGCTACTTCCTAACTATAACGTGTGTAAAACCTATGGTTTTTTTCAGTGAATATATATATATATATATATATATATATATATACACATACATACATACATACATACATACATACATACATACATATATATAATATATATATATATATATATATATATATATATATATATATATATATATATATATATATATATATATATATATATATATATTTCCACCAAACGCCCAAAGCTTGAAGGACGCACTCGACAACTGGTGCAAAGCCATCCAGTTTATTTCACAAAGGCATTCTGGTTTTTGAAACTCTTGCGCCGGACCCGTTTCGAGGCTCCAGCCTCTTATTCATAGGCAGCTTAGGGAATGCCTGACAGAAACCTCTCAATAAGCAAGCTAGTTAACTGCATGCTGCTATGTCACCGCCCTCAGTTGGCGTTGCTAAGTGCATGTTTGCTCCGCTTTATGTAAATGCATGCCGGGATTAAGAGTCCGTTCTTAGAGCACTTTTGACCCTGAGTAGGTTCTGTTGGCATTCTTTGCAGCAAAAAAGTTTACCCTTAAATAGGGCTCCGGATAGAGTGTTGATTACTTTTACTGCATCAGTTGTGCTGCACATCGCGCGTGGAATCGTTCCCACCACGCAGACTCTCCTTTGATCTTGAGATGGTGCAGTCCTCCACGGCAGGGCTGCCTCATCCATGTATTTCCACTAAACGCCCAAAGCATGAAGGACGCACTCGACAACTGGTGCAAAACCATCCGGTTTATTTCACAAAGGCAAACCAACATCTTCATTCCGGTATTTAAAACTCTCGCGCCTGACGCGTTTCGAGGCTCCAGCCTCTTATTCATAGGTAGCTTAGTGAATGTCTGACAGAAAGCTCTCAATTAGAAAGCTAATTAACTGCATGCTGTTATGTTACCGCCCTCAGTGGGCGTTGCTAAGTGCATGTTTGCTCCGCCTTATGTAAATGCGCGCTGGGATTCATCGTCCGTTCTTAGAGCACTTATGACCCTGAGAGGGTTTCTGTTGGCATTCTTTGCAGCAAAAATATTTACCCTTAAGTAGGGCTCCGGATAGAGCGTTGGTTATTTTTACCGCATCAGTTGTGCTCTAAGAATGGACTATAAATCCCAGCATCTATTTACAAACAATTGCAAACATGCACTCAACATCTAGTGGCATTTGAGGTACGAATTATTAAACTGGTTTGAACAGAGTGTTGCCAGTACTCTGTTCTATACCCGCAACTTCCAAATGTCCTGATGTGGAGGGAACACACCCCCCGGTTGAGACCCCTCAGATCTCAAATCCTCTAGAATGGACATGGTATCAAGATCTTCTCCCGTTAGAATGTCTGTTGCCACTGGTAACCTGTCAGTTTTTTTTGGGTCTACCCATTGATGGGTTTTTCCACGAAAGCCTCTTCCGAAATCTGTTCTTTAGCTTACGAAGTGCCCCAGGGGTCTATCCTGAGTCCCTTACTTTTTAATATCTATGTTAGACCCCTGGCCACTATTGTGGAGAAAGCTGGTCTCTCTCTATTCTCGTACGCTGATGACACACAAATCATCTTTTCTCTTTCCACTGTGGAAGACGGTAACATCTCAGTCCTCAAACAGGGACTGCATAAAGTCTCAGCATGGATGCGCAATAACTTCTTGAAGCTAAATGGGGACAAGACTGAGGGTATCATCCTGGGCAAATGTAAGAATCCATGGGACCCCAACATTGGCCTCAAGAAATGGGTATTCTTCCCCGACCCATTGCCCAGGTTCGCAACCTTGGTTTTCTCATTGATGAGAATCTCTCTATGCGACAGCAGGTGGTAAAGGTGGCCTCCACATGTTTTAGTATTTTAAGATGGCTTCATAAAATTCTCTGGATGCTCCCTGTCTCCACACAAAAGGACGGTTGTTCAGGCCTTATATATCTCATGCCTGGACTATGGCAACATTCTTTATCTGGGATTGGACCAGGAAACTCTTAGAAAGCTTCAGGTTGTGCAGAATGCGGCTGCACGACTTTATGCCATGTTCCGTGTAGAGTCTCCATCTCCCAGTCGCTCCTGGACCTTCATTGGCTCAGGATTGCAAGCAGAATCAAGTTTAAGGCTCTCTGCCATATATTTAAGATTAAACAGGGTACTGCTCCTGTATACTTACAGGAACTTATTCATGTGTATCCCCCCACACGTTCTCTCAGGTCTTCTTCTAAAGGTGATTTTGTAATTCCCAGATTTAAGTTGGTGAGAATGGGCGGTCGCTAGTTCTCTCACTTAGGCCCGAAGATCTGGAATACCCTGCCCACTGCAATGAAAACTAAAACTATTTATCTTAACTTTCGCAAAGGCCTCAAGACATGGCTCTTTCTGCAATGATCCGATTTTTGTTCTCTATTCAATCTCTTAATCTATCCCTTGGCTCCGGGAAACCCTCTGTTGGTAGCTGTGCGCCTTAAAAGTGAAATAAATAATAATAATGGTCTCAATTTAAAAAATTTGTGAAGTTTCAACTTAAGTGTTAACTTAAATAAATCAATTTGTGTCTGTGTATATTTCAATTTCTTATGGGGACAAAAGGACAAGCCAAGTTTCAAGACAGATTCCTCACTTCTCCATAGAACCTAGAACGTTAAATTCTCAATAGATTCTCTTTTGATGTAGAAAACAGAACTACTGTGCTTATATAATATCTCTATTTTTAGACAGAAGTCTTTTGTCTATGTCTATGCGTTTGACAAGCCCTTCCAGGGCACTATCGCCACATGAATTTCTTACATTTATATTCATATCTATCTGCAATATATTAATTTGTATTTACAATGAAATGCCTTTTATGATATGTATCATTAAATGCAATTGGAAAAAGCTTTCACCCCGGCATTGCGGCAACATTCACCATGCCAAGATGGCGCTGGCCAATACTTTGGTATGAGCACATTCTCTGTATTTCAAAAATATGTTTTAATTGGACCATTTGCGGCGCGCCTGACACTGACAAAGGCGACTGCCGAAATGCGTCTGTTTGCTAGCTGCAGAGTTCGAATAAACTTTTCATGAACTCATCTTCATCTAAACAATATTAAAAAGCTATTTCAGTTCAGAAATAATAAATATACTATTCCCACTCCAGTCAGTGCAACAGTAGGGAACGGGTGAGACTGAAGAGGGGTAAAATGTACTATTCCCAGTCCAGCCTGCTCAACAGTAGAGAAAGCTTTGGACTCAGGAGTGGTAGAACTTACTATTTCCACTCGAGTCAGTGCAACAGTAGGGAACTCTTTAGGCTCAGGAGGGGTAACATTTACTATTCCCACCCAGTAGGTGCAACAGTAGGTAAAGCATTGGATTCAGGAGGGGTAAAATACTACTATATCCACTCCAGTTGGTGCAAAAGTAGGGTAAGCGTTGGACCGTGGAGGAACAAAATTTACTATTCCCATTCCAGTCTGTGCAACCGTAGGGAAAGAGATGGACTCAAGAGGGGTAGAAGTTACTCTTCCCACTCCAGTCTGTGCAGCAGTAGGGAAAGTACTTTACTGCAATCACATACAATATTTTAAAACATGTATTAATTGAACAAAAATATAAACTATTAAAATAACAACTATATACATATATGTGTATATATATATATATATCTCAAACAATTAAACAATGTACATAATATTAAAACATTGTAATCATTAATATCTGATAAAAATGGTATTAATTGAATATTTAATTAAATTCCCACACTATATTCCCACATACCTAGGAGCCCAAATTTAAAATATAATTTAATATACAAAAGTATAACCCAATTAACAAATTAAGTAATAAGTAAAATAATTAATACTACATTAAAAACGTCCCACCCTATCTCCCTAAAAGCACAATAACACACACCTAATATATAACATAAAAAATACATTTATTAAATAATGTACACAATTATAAAAAAATTACATAATTATTTAAAACTAATAATTAATTAAATTGTAATATTTACTTAATTAACTTTTCTCCCCACACCCATGCACACCCAACAACTTGCACCTAAAATATAACTTACAAAATATAATAAGTATACAATTTACATGATTAATTATCAATTAAATACTTAAGAATGAATTCATAAATTATTACTGAATTAACCTCCTACCCTATACCGTACAAACACAACCAGCTGCACTTAAAATATAACTTAACAAATATATTAATTACAGAATTTACATAATTAATTATCAATTAACTATTAATAAAATATAATCATTATTCATCAATTAATTGTTACATTATTAACTGCACACCCCACAGGTCTACAAACACTGTCAATTAAATATTGAACAATAAGTCAATAATTAATTGTTAATAAATTATTACTTAATGAACATCCCACCCAATTTCCCTACAAACACAACAACCCACACCTAAAATATGACCTAATACTATTAACACAACTGACCTAATAAATTATCAATTAAATAATAATATTAATCAAAAATTAATTACTAATTAAATATACTTTATTAACTTCACACCCTTTTTTATGTTTGAAAAGCTTTATTTGAAAAGTAGTAAGAGATACAAAAGACCAGCAACAGATTAAACATAATAAAATAGAAACATAACAGAAGAATTGGCGAGTGCAGGGATAAAAAATGAAAGCCGTTCAAAAATTTTAAGGGATAAGGAAGGGAAGAGGAGACGAGAGGAGAGGAAAAAAGGGGGGAAATAAGAGAGGGAGAAAAAACTTACACATTGGTATAATGAGATAATACATATTTGCACAGGAATGTGAATAAAATCTTGATTAAGAAATTGTTGCAATAAGCCAACAAAGGTAAATAAACAAAGAACAGAGAAGATAAACATTCAAGGAGGTTTATAATTTGAACAAGATTTATCTGCTAAAATTAGATTGTCTAAATAAGTAGTAAGAGGCAACCAAAAAAGATCTCTAGTAGCCATTGGCTTACAGGAAGAGGCAAAGCAATGTCAAGTCGATGAGAATGGCAAAGACTATTCCACCAGTGTAGGACAGAGAGTTTTGTAAGAGTTTCCCAGTTGAGAGAAATGTGTTGGAAAGTTAGGGCAAACAGAAGGTCAAGGACCCTTGACCCTGTCACCAGGCAGGTCGCTACCCTCACTGCCACACAGCCCTTTTTGCCTTTTGTAACCCCCACCCGCTCCCCCCGTTGTTTTTCCCGCCGCTGCTTCCCCTGCAGCCCTGCCCCCCTGCTTTTCCCATTCGCCGCCCCGCTCCCGCCTCCCAGATGCTCCTCCCTCCCACATCCCCTCATATGGAGGCCGCGCAGCGGTAAAGAGAGCGACCCATGACCCTGTCACTAGGCAGGTCGCTCCCCTCTCCGCCACACAGCTCCACCTGTGTGCCCTGAGCCCTCTGCTGCTGCCGCTCGCATTTGGTTCGTGCTCCACGTTACTGCCTGCACTCTGCTCTGCCATTGTCAGTACTGTGTTATCTTTTGTATTGTTTTGCCCTTAATCTTGTGTTTTTTGTTTTCTTTTTCCAGCACTGTTGTCCTTTCCCCCTTGTGCCCCTTTTTTCCTTCTGTAACCCCAGACCGCTCCCCCCTCCTTTTTCCCGCCACGGCGTCCCCTGCGGCCCCGCCCCCTGCTTTTCCCATTCGCTGCCCGGCTCCCGCGTCCCGCCTCCCAGCTGCTTCTCCCTCCCACATCCCCTCATATGGAGGCTGCGCAGCGGCGGTGCGCAGCGGGCGCCGCTGGCCGTCTATCAATTGTTGTTTTTGCATTTGACACCCCGAGTTGGACGGGTATGCTCAGACGTGAGTCCCGGGCTCTCCATGCCACTGAAATCAAGCTATCCTGGCTGGTGAAGGCTGATAGGCAGAAACCAGTCCTAGGATGCTAGGTTCCGGTCCAGAGAAGACATGGCTTGGTAGTTCAGGCTGGACTGTTCCCATGAGGCACAGGGTCAAGACTGATTTGCATATGGCCATGTCTGAACTGGGGTGGTGTGGTGAGCAAAATAATAATGTATTAAACCCAAATCTGTGACTGGGGGTGAATGTTTTGCCATTGTGCAACATTCCGTCCATCAATTGCTGTTTTTGCATTTGTCACTCCGAGTGGGACGGGTATGCTCAGACATGAGTCCCATGCTCTCCCATTTGCTGCCCGGCTCCCGCGTCCTTCCTCCCAGCTGCTCCTCCCTCCCACATCCCCTCATATGGAGGCTGCGCAGCTGTGGAGCGCAGCGGGCGCCGCTGGCCGTCTATCAATTGTTGTTTTTGCATTTGACACCCCGAGTGGGACGGGTATGCTCAGACATGAGTCCCAGGCTCTCCATGCCACTGAAATCAAGCTATCCTGGCTGATGAAGGCTGATAGCCAGAAACTGGTCCTAGGATGCTTGATTCCGGTCCAGGGAAGACATGGCTTGGTAGTTCGGGCTGGACTGTTCCCATGAGGCACAGGGTCAAGACTGATTTGCATATGGCCATGTCTGAACTGGGGTGGCTTGGTGAGCAAAATAACGATGGATTAAACCCAGATCTGTGACTGAGGGTGAGTGTTTTGCCATTGTGCAACATTCCGTCCATCAATTGTTGTTTTTGCAGAAGGCGCGCCTAAGGCAAGCCCATCTGCGCCCGTCTGTGCCTGGACCACGCCCAGCACAAGAATCCATGGCCCTCATGAACACCATGACGCCCGACTCCGCTACGACTCCAGCGCCCTCCACGCACTCAACGCCGGACGATCACACACCTGCTGCCTGGCCACCCTCAGATGCACCCAAGGACCCTTCTCCTGCCGGAACTGCAGCTTCACCAGCATCCGGCCTGCCAACCCACCTACCAAAGAACCCAACTTCCTCAGATACATCCTGCTCAACACCCGTTCCACCTGCAAACACGCCGTTGAACTCTGGGACCTACTCGACACCAACGCCCCAGACGTCGCCTTCCTGACGGAGACCTGGCTGAACCCCTCCTCGGCACCCGGCATTGCCATAGCCATTCCGGAAGGCTACAAGATCACCTGCAAGGACCGTACCAACGAAGTAGGAGGAGGAATTGCCATTGTCCACAGTAACACACTCAAAATCTCAACATACGCCAACAACACCCTCAGCACCGCCGAATACCTGCACTTCCAGATCTACACCGTCCCCAACACCACCCTCAGAGGTACCCTCGTCTACAAACACCCCCGGACCCCGACAGCAGTTCAGCGACTCCATTGCCGACTTCATCAGCACACACGGCCTCGCCTCCAAGGACTACATCCTCCTCAGGGACCTGAACTTCCACCTCGAGAACAACATTGACCCCAACTCTTCCACCGTGATTGACAACCTCGCCAACCTTCAACTCAGACAACTCATCATAACACCCACCCACTCCGCTGGCCACACGCTTGACCCCATCTTCTCAGCAAGCTCCCCCATCTTCTTCAACCACACCACAGAACTCCACTGGACCGACCACCGCTGCATCCACTTCACCTTCCGGAAACCCACTACCGCACCCAGCAGATGCCCCGCCCACCCCGACGCCACAGCCTGTAACCTCAGATAGTGGATCAACAACTGTGCCAACACCCTCGCCCCGCTCAAGAAGCCCTCCAACTCCCACACCAGCAAGAAAGCCAGCTGGTTCACCAAAGACCTCCAGGCTTCCAAGTGAACCTGCGGAAAACTAAAAAAAAACTGGATCTGTGAACGAACATCGGGAAGCTACACAGCCCACAAGAACGCCACCCACAGACACCACCACCTCATCAGATCTGCAAAAAGGCCTTCCTTCAAAGATCGCCTAGACAACAACACACACAACAACAAAGAGCTCTTCAACATCGTGAAGGAACTCTCCAACCCCAGCTCCAACACCAATGACATCCCACCTTCACAAGACCTGTGTGACTCGCTGGCCACCTTCTTCCATCTCAAGATCGCAGACATCCACAACAGCTTTGAGGCCGTCACCACCCCGGCAACCGCTGAGACCCCGCTCCCACGACCACCACCCGCACCAACCGCCTGCTCTCCTGGACCAACATCAACAATGACGACACCATCAAGATCATGAACACTGGAAGACCCCTGCCCACACCACATTTTCACAAAGCCAGCACAATCACACCCCATCTCCAGAAAACCATCAACATCTCCTTCGAGACAGTGACCTTCCCGGACACCTGGAAGCACATAGAGATCAACACCTTACTCAAGAAACCCAAGGCGGACACCAGGAACCTCAAGAACTTTTGACCCATCTCCCTGCATCCGTTCCCGGCGAAGGTCATCGGAAAGGCCGTCAACAAACAACTGACCAGCTTCCTTGAGGAGAACAGCACCCTGGACCCGTCCCAGTTCTGGTTCCGCAGCAACCGCAGCACCGAAACTGCCCCAATCGCCGCCACCAATGATATCAGGACCCTGCTTAACAACGGAGAAACCATGGCCCTCATCCTCCTGAACCTGTCAGCCGCCTTCGACACGGTCTGCCACCGCACACTACGAAAACGCCTCTATGACTCCAGAATCCAAGAGATGGCTCTGGACTAGACCACCTCCTTCCTCTCCGGCAGAACACAGAGCGTCCGCCTCACCCCCTTCCGCTCTGAAGCCACCGGGATTATCTGCGGCGTACGCCAAGGCTCATCCCTCAGCCCAACGTTGTTCAAAGTCTACATGGCACCACTCGCCCACGTTGCGCAACGGCACAACCTCAATATCACCTCCTACGCCGATGACACCCAGCTGATCCACTCCTTCACCAAACACCGCCAAAACCAACCTCCACGAAGGAATAAAGGCCGGCGCCGACTGCATGAGAAACAGCCGACTGAAGCTGAACTCGGACAAGATGAAGGTCCTTATCCTCGGAGCCACCCCCTCGGCCTAGGTCGACTCCTGGTGGCCGACTGCACTAAGAGCACCTCCTACACCCACCGACCATGCACGCAATCTAGGGGTCATCCTCGACTCCACCCTTTCCATGACAAAACAGGTCAACGCCGTCTCCTCCTCCTGCTTTAACACCCTCTGCATGCTTCGCAGGATCTTCAAGTGGACCCCCACCGAAATAAGAAGGACAGTCACCCAGGCCCACGTCAGCAGTAGACTGGACTACGGAAAGCGAACTCTACGCAGGAGCCCCGGCCAAACTCTTGAAACAACTCCAACGTACCCAAAATGCCTCTGCACGCCTAATCCTCGACATCCCTTGCCTCAGCCACATCACACCCCACCTGAGAGACCTGCACTGGCTCCCTATCAACAAAAGGATAACCTTCAAACTGCTCACCCAGGCACTCAAGGCACTCCACAACACAGGCCAGCGTACCTCAACAGCCAACTCAGACTCTATACCCCCACCCGCCAGCTCGGCTCCACAGACCACCCCCTCGCCACGTCCCCCGCATCCGAAGAGTGACCACCGGCGGCAGATCATTCTCCCACCTCACCGCCAAAACATGAAACACCCTTCCCATCTGCCTGCTGCAGACTGAAGACCTTCTAACCTTCAAGAGACTTCTCAAGACCTGGCTCTTCGAACAGTAGCAGCTTCCCTCCCCCACCCCCAAGTGCCTTGAGACCCTCATGGGTATGTAGTGCGCTCTTTAAATGCTATGATTGATTGATTGATTGAAAGAGACCATGATTATGGGAGGAAAGATCTAAGGAATCCGAGATACTTCCAGAGAATTGAAGAGGAATGGAATAGGGAATAGAAAGATTAAACATGCGAGAAATATAGGACTAGACTGTCTCCCAAAAGGTAGAAACTGAGGGACAAAGAAAGAAAAGATATATGAGATCAGCATCAGAAGAACCACAGGTCCAACAGTTGGAGACAGTGGAGTGGGATAACCTAGCAATAGAAACAGGGGTGAGATAAAGTTTATGGTAAAGAAAAAACATTGATTGAGTAAGAGAGGCAGATCAAGAGATTTTGAGAGAAAGGGACCACAGTTTGTCCCAAAAGGGAATGGTCCATTCGCATCACAGGTCTGATTCCCAAGAATGTTCCAGTTTGTTTTTTGCACGTTCCAAATTAGGAGCCGAGAAGTATTTATAGATAAGAGAAGCTTTGGGTAAGGAAAGAAGTATCTTAAGACGAGTATTTTGAACTACAGGAAGAGATGAAGAAGGAAGAGAGTAGTAAGAATCTAGAATGACCGCCATAAGAGTAGTGAGTTTCTGTAAGAAGGATTGAGGACAATGAAATAAGGCTTGGAATTGGGGAAAGGAGCATGGAGATAGCCCATCAAACAGGTCTTTAACCCAAATTATACATTTTAATCTCCAAATTTTCCAAAAAATGGTTCTGTTGATAATGAGAATAAGGGAATTGTGCCATATTGGAGTTTCTAAGAAAGATTCTCTAGAGATGGGATTAGATTGCATCAAGGGTTTCAAAAGGGAACAAGTGTGCTTAAACGAGGTAAGAGAAGTAAAGGGAGTTTTGGCCGAAATAAACATAACTTCCTTCAGAGAGAAGGGTAATAATAAAGTTTGTTCAATGGACAGCCAGAGGGGAGTGAAGGGGGAAGGTTCGGAAAGGAGCCACTTCAAGGCCTGACGGAGGGAGAATAATTTATGATATAGACGAAAGTCAGGAAAGTTCACACCTGAATTAGACGTTGGTGTGAGAAGAGAAGATAAAGAGATCCTAGCTTTTTTGTTCTTCCAAAGAAACTTAGAAAGACAAGAGTCAATTTGCTTAAAATAATAGGTCGGAATATGGACGGGGAGCAAGGAGAGAGCATAAATCAATATAGGGGTGATCATCATTTTGATTGAGTCTAACTGACCCCACCAAGAGAGAAAAAGGGGGTTGCAAGAGGAGAATAATTTGTCAATTCGAGATATAACGGCAGACATATTTAATTTAACAGAAGTAGCGACAGAATTGGCGAACCACATACCTAAAAATTTGATTGTTGAACTATTCCATGCGAAACCAGTGGAAGAAAAAGAGTGAGGTAGACAAAATTTAGTAAGAGGGAGAATTTCAGTTTTTTCTGAAATATTTTATAACCAGACAAAAGGGAGAAAGAAGTAAATTCATGCAATAAAGGGGGAATAGAAGTTTCGGGTGCAGAAATAAAAAGTAGAATATCATCCGCATAAGTGGAAAGTTTCAAATGATGATCCCCATAGGAAAACCCTGAGATGGAATCATTATTGTGAATTGAGGAACGGAAAGGTTCAAGAGCTAAGATAAAGAGGAGAGGAGAAAGAGGGCAACCTTGGTGGACTCTGCGTTGAAGGGAAAAATAGGATGAGATACAACCATTAACTAATACTGAGGCTTTAGGGGCGGAATATAGTAATGAGATAAGAGAGATTAATTTGGGACCAAAACCATGGCACTATAAAAATGCAAATAAAAAGAACCAATCAACTCTGTCACAAGTTTTTTCAGCATCACAGAAATGGCTACTAAAGAATCGGAAAGGAAGGGGATGTTGTTTAAGACATTAAGGAAAAAACAAGAATTATCTGAAGTCAATCCACCCCTGACAAAACCACACTGCTCCTTACCAATCAAATGGGGTATGAGGGGGTTTAGGCATGAAGCAAGTGTTTTTGGCAAATAGTTTATAATCGACATTGAGCAATGAAATCGGGCGATAGTTTTTACAAAACATAGGTTCTCGACCCTCTTTATGTAGAAGGCAAATTGTAGCTTCCTGAAAAGTGCTTTCCGTCTTACCAGTTAGAAAAAATGAATGGAAAAGATTAAAGAGCTTAGGAAGTAATAAGTTAGAAAAGTGGAGGTAAAATTCAACAGAGAATCCATCTGGGTCAGGAGTCTTACCTTTCTTTAAAGTATGTGAGGCAGTGGATAATTCGTTAAGGGATAAATCTGTTTCAAGGTCAGAAAGGTTAAGGTGAGAATTGGACGGAGTTGGAAGTTTATAAAGGTATGTTTGGATAAGGGAAGAAGAGGGAGGAGATTCCTGGGTATAAAGGTCCTTATAGAAGAGTTTAAATTCATTGAGAATATCCTGATCTTTGTGTATAAGAGAGCCATCTGAAGAGTGAAGAGATTCAATTAAAGTCTGGTCTTTGCCTGATTTAAGGTAATTCGCTAAAAGTTTACCTGCATTATTACGACCGCCATAGTAGCAAGCACTACTACAAAGAAGTATTGAGGATGCATTATCGGTCGTAGCCTTATTGAATGCTAATTTGGCATGTATGAAGTCTGTTGGGATCGTGTCCATTGAAGAAGTATAAAATGTATGTTCTAAATTCTTAATATGTGCCAAGGTGGCTTTTTGTTGTTGAAGGAAACGTTTCATTTTTTTATACAAAATCTATAATAAAGCCTCTCACAGTGGCTTTAAAGGACTCCCATAATATATGAGGGGAAGTATTTGGGACACAGATAAGGTAAAAAAATTAATTGGCAAAATAATTAAAAGAGGAAGAAAAAAGGAGTTAGAAAGAAAATAATTATTAAAAGGCCAGTGTGAGGACCTGGGACGCGGAGGGAGTAAATCGAGATATATCACAATTGGGGCATGATCAGAGATGACAATAGGTTCAATAGAGGAGGATATCAGATTTTGAGATAAAGATTGAGAAAGAAAAATATAGTCTAGACGGGAAAGAGAATTATGAGGAGGAGAGAAGAAAGAAAAGTTTAAAGTATCAGGATGGGAGAGCCTCCAAGAGTCAACGAGGTGTGTCTGAGAGCTAGTGTTAAGAAAATGTCTATGAGTTTTGTGGGAGATGAAGCGGACTTGAGATTGGCTATCAAGAAAGGGGTCGACAATTTGATTGCAGCCGCCTCCTGGTATAAAAAGATCATCTCTAAACTGTATACATTTCTGTGTAATAAGAGGCCAAAAAGTACAATCAGGCTGTGTAGGGCCATGCATATTAAAAACAGTTAAAGAAACATTATTGACTAACAATTTAGCCAATAACCATCTACCCTCTGTATCTATTTCTTGCTATATAACTTTACAATTCAATTTCTTATGGCATAGTATTATAACACAGATGTTCTTATTAGTAGTAGGTGAGAATAAAACTGAGCCTACCCATCCCCTTTATAATTTTAAAGCCTCAGTGTCTGTAAGATGAGTTTCCTGTAAGAGAACTAAATCAGGGTTATAAGAGGCAAGATGGGAGAGTATTCTCTGTCTTTTGATCCGTTTAACAAAACCTTTCCCTTTCCAGGAGATAACTCTGAATGTAAAATCATTGAAAAAACATAAAGTACAAAGTATGCATCACAAAAGAAATGAAAAATGAGATCGAGAAGGAAGCAAAGTAAATAGTAGGAAAAGGAGGAATGTAAGATCAATGAAGGAGGAAAAGGATTAGAAACAATAAGAAGGAAATAGAGGAAGGGAAGAGAGAGTGAGAATAAAAGAAGACAGTACATGTCAAAACGACGACTGTAATACGTACTTTTAGGGAACAAGCGACAAAAACTAGATGCAGCAAGGGAAAACAGAAACAGCACACCCAACAGGGGG
Source organism: Lissotriton helveticus (assembly GCF_964261635.1). NCBI lineage: Eukaryota > Metazoa > Chordata > Amphibia > Caudata > Salamandridae > Lissotriton > Lissotriton helveticus. The sequence continues at coordinate 1,011,834,798 of NC_136067.1, forward strand.
CAACACATCACACCAGGACATGTATATGATGAACATGATCAGGAGCGAGAATATAGAACATGGATAAAATCTAGCAAATTACATTGAACCTGTAAATGTAAATAAAGAAACATATAAGAAAAGGGAAACAAATAATGAAATCCTATAACATAACGTAGGCCATTACAAACCAGAAGTAGAGTAAGGAGAAGAAAAAATTATATTATTCATGAAGGTGATGAAACAAATAAAAGTATGAGGTACTGACTGACAAAGAGAGGAATAGCACGAACAAGAAGGAAGGCAAACATTACATCAGGGTGTCTGGTAAAATAACAGAAATAAGAGGGGAGAACATAAAGAAGACTACGATAAAGCCAACAATATGCCTGCAAAAGAAATAAGGGATTATGTATAATAGAATTCAGAAAAACAATGGAGCGTTAGAAAGCAGAAGTTAGAATTACCAACTTCAACACAATAGTACAATAAAAGAAGTACAAGAGACAAGTTCCAGAGGAGGAAGGAGCAGTTTCCATTGATGTAGAAGCGTGGGACTGGATAAATCTGCGAAGGTCAGCTGGATCTTCAAAGGTGGAAGTTTTGTTGAGAAAGGTGACTTTAAAGAGGCAGGGATGAAACAAGCCGTATCGTGCACCTAAGGAGCGAAGAGCAGGACGAAGATCCAGAAACTCTTTTCGTCGTTTGGCAGTCATTGAAGAAACATCCTGGGAAATAAATACTTTAGGAAAGATTCTTTTTTGCTTTGGCGGCATTGAGTACCAACAGAAGGTCAGTGAATTGTAGAAATAAGATCATTATTCCGCAAGGGTTGGAAGGCGCAGATGAAGAAGAAAGATGAGGACCCAGTCTATGAGCTCGTTGTATGTTCAATTTATTTGTAGAGGGGGGGCCCAAAAACTGTGGTAGGAAAGATGCAAATTATGTGACCGGGTCGCCACCTTCAAGGCCTTCAGGAAGACCATAAATGCATAAATTATTGCGACGGTTCCTATTTTGCAAATCTTCAGTCGCCTACTCCAGATGTAAGATTTCCTTCTCCAACGAGGCTATTTTAGAAGATGAGGCTTGCACGTCAGTTTAATGCTGTCCCACCACAGTAATAAGGGACTCCATAGAAGACCATGCATCGTCTAACGATTGTAAACAACAGTTTTTTTCCTCAATAAATGGATGAAGGGCGCGCAACTCCTCCCAAACCATGTCCAAGGAGACCGGAGAAGAAGACTTAGGTGGAGATAGAGGATCTTGCTTAAGTCTCTTACTGGTGGTTGAAGGTAACGGCATTTTAGATTCCATGTTAATGGGACTGTTTGTGAGGGTGGAGCAGTTCTCTTGTGAAGAAAGTCCAAATAAACAAGAACATTTGTTAAAAGTAGAGAAGTTGGCTCCAAAAGTGTCAGGGTCACGCACTTCCACTGTTTTGGCGTGATGAAATAAGCGTCTACTCCTACCCATGAAGTGTGGTAAAGAGAGCGTAGAAAAATGGTGGCGCCACGCAGGAGAGACAGCAAAGTACCTCAGAAGAGATGCCCAAAACGATAAAAGTGAAAGTCTCCCCCTGGATAATGACAGTCAGGGGGAGAAAATGCATAAAACCTGCAGCAAATGTCAAAAGAAATTGCATGAAGGACGTCTCGCAGAGAAATGTGAGGAGGAATCCAACAGAGAGAAGAAACAAAATGGCGGCCATCAGCAACATAAAACAGTTACCTGCATAAATTCATCCCTGCATTTTGACAACGAACTCTGAAAGAGGCATCCCTTGGAATCGCCAACCTTCCGATTTAGGAATCTGCCAGCATGTTGAGAAAACGAGCAGTAAAACGCTTCGAAAATGCGCTCGAAGTCTAGCGCAATTTGGAGCTCCAACGCTCGGCGGACATTTTAGGTTGAGGTGCGCACTACTCCCATCAACTTCCCACCCTTTAACCCTACAAACCTCACAACCCGCTACAACACCATAAATTACTACAAACAATCAAATTAAAATTATATATAACTTAAAATTACAAACTATACTCAAAAACGTTAACAACATTACACAAATAATATATAACATATACAATTAAGATATTTTTTAAAACACAAAGACAAATAAAAAACTATATTTTTTACAATTATATTATTGTAAACGATAGTAACAACACCAATATTCCTGAAAACAATATTATTTACCTTAAAAAAATCTATATTTTGGTCAACAAAATTCCTGCATCACGATATTTCTGTGACACGATAAAAAAAACTCAATATTAGTGTCACTCAATATTTATGACTAGATATTTTGTCCAAATACCACATCTATGAGGCAGCATTCAAAGCCATGCAAAGTGGCTTTCTGTGAACTCATAAATATGATTTTGTGGTTTGTGCTTCCGAAGCGTCACAAAAAGTGATGCTATGGCAGCGCAAGGGGCTCATAAATATGTCCCTTATCATTTAACAAATTAAGCAATGAATGAGTGCCTGACCAGTACTCTAGAAGCCACCAGCCCTGAGGAACCAAAACAAAAGCAGAAAACTAGATGGCCACCGGGTCCGACACCGGCCTGCAATTAGCAGGCATTTATGCATGGGTGTTGCCAGCAAGCGTAGATCACTAAATAACCATAAAAACAAAACACTTGATGCACGTTTTTCTACAGTTTAGCAATCATTGTATTATACAGCAGGCTCATTTCACCAGAATGAAAGGGGGAAAGTAAATCTGAAAGCAGCAGGAGTGAGATCGTTAAGGAAAGCCAGGCATAACGATACAAGCGGTGAAATAGAGAGGAAAATCAAGGAACCTCTGTTCATCTACTGGAAATGAAGCTAACAGATTGTGTTCAATTTGCTTAGGGCCTACAGCCGCTTTGTGTGGAAGGCAGCCAGTGTCAGTCGCATAGCTCACTTAGGAAATTACTAAGTTAAAGAGTAAACCAGATGGGACGCCTGCCTCCAACTGGATAATTCTGGAGGAATACTGTCATAAGAAGAAAAGAACTTTTTTTCGCTTCAGTGGCACTTTCAGTTTGCAGAAGTTTGAGAAATTACAAACAGGGATTCTAATGGAAGGAAAGCGAGTCCATAAACTAATGCGGGTGCCTACAGCACTAAAGGTACAGATGGTGTGGAAGCGAGTGTGTAGATTGGTTACTAGTCTCTGGAAACACAGGAGGAAACAATGTTTATGGTACACCTGCCAGTTTGCTAGTGTTTTACTAACTACGTGTGTCATGGAGGCCGACTGCAATTAGCACTGAAGGTAGGCTTTTAAGACCCTATTCAGGAAGGAAAACGTAAAAGCACGACGGAGATTTATATCACTGCCTGAACGTATATTTACATTTTTTTCTCTGTTCCCAAGCATGCATTAAGCACAGGCTACCCTTCTTCACCCATGATGGAATGGAACTTGTCCCCCTTGGGAAATAATACAAAAAAATGCATATTGTTAGGTGGTAGCCGTCTTGGTATAAGGGAAGGCCTCCGTTGGGCCCATATAACTTTTTTTAAATGTGTTTTCCTCTGGTGGAGCAAATGCACCCCACCCCACAAACAGGGGAAAACACACATTTAAAGGAAATGTGTAATTTAGATGTAGAGGGGGCCAGACCCGTTATAGAAATGTGTTTCCTGTGAACAAGTGCGTGCATGCAGTTTTCCATGCCATGTCAAACACCTATATGGTGTAACCTTACACCTATACAGTGCTTTTCCAAGTGTGTTTTTCCGAAAGAAAACTTTTCAGGTCTGGTTTTAGACAATGACTTTTTGATTTTGCTGAAATATATGTAGCTATTTTACTGAAATGGATTTGTAGACAGTCCGTTGTCTCATTTACATTATTCTTCCACCCACTACAGTATTGAGCAGTAGTCCAGAACACTTTAGCCGTTGGCTCACTTCAGTGTGAGAGATGGCATTCTGAATTTCCACAAGGAGCACATCTGTACACAAAGGAAGACTCCTCTGTTCGAGGGGCTGCCATGTGGGTTCCGATACAGTGACATTTTCTATATATTCTGACTCTGATGTAGTCATCAAACAGATTGCGCCACTAGGCGTATGGATCATTGGATATTAGCTAAAAGTGTCCTTTGGGAGTTAACATGAATACATCAATTTCAAATGACAGTGATACCTTTTTGGCTCCATAAGAACTAGAGCGAGGATGGTTTCCAAACTATGAAGGTTTATTAACAAATAAGTCAAAGTTACAGCTATTCATTCAGTAAATCAATCGATCAAGTAAGCCTAAAATTCAATATTCAGACCACCTAGATATAGGAGGAAAAGGACAACTCAAATCATTATAAACTACAAAATGTAGAACAGAGTAGAGGTTTAATAAAGGAATTTCCCTATTCTAAATAAAGCATTGAAAGATGGCAGGGGAAATCCAAAGCAGATAGTGTCTGGCTGAAATGAACCAAGTTAAAGGTCAGGCCAAAAGGATATTTGGCGTTCAAGAGTCTAACTAAAGAAATAGAAATATGGGATGTAAAAAAAAGTCAAAATTGTTTATTATGATTTAGAACTCAAAGAGGTCCACATAAAAAAGACGCAATCTTACAATTAATAATATACAAAAGTAAATACATACCAAAAACGGCCAGTGTGCACTTCTCATAAATGATTGAATACAAGAAAAAGCACATGAGAAACAATCAATATACAAACGCACTCCATAATTATAAAGAGACCTTGGACTAATAAAGTGCTAATGTGCTATTGGATTGTGGAAAAATGCAGAACCCGACCAATCTCATAAATAATTATATGCAAAGTAAAACAGAGGGCAAAAACAATCAATGTACAAACCCCTGTACATATATAAAAAGACCTTGGACAAATAAAGTCCAACATGCGCTATTGGAGTGTGGAGAAATGAGGAACTTGACCAACATAAAGAATGTAGCAGGAACAACAGTGCAATTCAAATACAACTCTTCAGTTTAAATCAGTGCAATCAACTTTAGGCAATGTTTAATACTCCTGATTTAAGCTCGCAATTGAGACCCCCTTGCCTCCTCCAATCTCTCCAAGTAGTGCCAGTTCCTTTCAAATCTCCTAATAGCACCTACTCTGCTTGAATATGCTTTCTCAAAATTTCGTGCCCTTCTCATTTTGTTAAGCCATTTCAGGTGTGATGGGGCTTCTTTAGATTTCCAATTTTGTAGGATTAATGATCGTGCAACTGTGCAGGAAATAAAAATGAAGGTTTCCTCATCATCCTTAAACCACCCTCTATTATGGCAAATCCCAAAAAGGGCCATTTCGGCTGAGGGCAAAAGTGCTTTCCCCAACGCTGCCTCAATGTCTAAAAAGACCGTCTCCCAGAAACGATTCAAGTGGGGGCAGGTGAAAAAAATATGGAGCCAACCACCCTGGCCGTCTGCTAGACATCTAAAACACTTATTCCCTAACTCCGGAAACCTCTTTCCCAACGCCTCCGGAGTCCAATATGCTAGCCAACGAGACAAAAAGGACATTCTCTTAAAATTAGCGGCACGCAACGACCTATTACCCAGCCGACTAATCGTTTCCCAATCTTTACGTGTTAGGTTGCATTGTGTTAGGTCATTAATTTTAACTAAATGGCTATCTATAATTTGGAGTTGTCCTTCACATGAAAGCATCTTGTACCATTTTCCTATCCCACAACTTTTGGCTTCATACAACAATTTCATCATCCCATATATTGAATCTAAATGATCACCTATATTATTTCGTAGAAAATGTGCAATTTGAAAATATTCAAGAAGCAGCGAAGATCCGGGAGTACTTGCTCTACCCAGAACTTCTTGCCATGTGATTATTCTATCCTGGACAAAGAAGTGCCTTATCTCCCGAAATCCCATTCTTTCCCAGTTCATTATGTGGCTACTGCTAATTTGGAGGCCCAAACTGCCACATTCTCGAATGCTTAGAAACTGAGAAGCTGAGGAGCTAAGATTTTTTTTTAAAAAAGACTGTAGTCTAAATGCATAATCTTTAATAGTCTTGTATCTTGTCCTTTTCGGTAGCTTTGCCACCTTTAAAAATACCTGGACTTGTGAGTCCGCCTCCTGTACCATTTTTTCCAAAAAGAAGCTATCATGATTATTCTTTGATCCTATCAGGCCTGCCACTATGTCAAGAAAGGCCGCTTCATAGTATGTTTTTATATGCGGAAGAGCAAGACCCCCCTGCTCAGCTGATAGTTGAATTACAGATAATTTGACCCTCGAAGCTTTCCCACCCCAGATGAAACTCCTAATCAATGATTCAATTTCTTTAAAAAAGCGGGAATTAAGTTTAATTGGAACGTTGCTAAACAAAAATAATAATAAGGGTAAAATAGACATTTTTATCAGTGAGACTCTGCCAATCACTGTGAGCGGAAGAAGAACCCATTGGGCGAGGAGATTCTTAATTTTATTTTTCATCCTCTCATAGTTTAGCAGGAAAAGCTGATGGTAATCACTGGTTACATATATGCCTAAATACCTTACAGGATCTTGCTTTGAAGCCTGTACACGTAGCCACAATGGAAGGGAACTAAGGCTGGTATTCAAAGCAAGAACCTCTGTTTTCTTGGCATTTATTTTATACCCTCCTATTTGTTCATAAGCTTTAAATTCCCTTAGAATATTTTCTATATTTCCTTTATCTGGTTTCAAATAAAGGATGATGTCATCTGCGAAAAGTTTGAGTTTCGCCATCCCTGGAATGGGGGGGGGTGATAACAGGGTTGTTTCTAATCTTGATCACAAGGGGTTCAATAAAGAACGTAAAAAGTAACGGAGACAGCGGGCAGCCTTGCCTCGTCCCACGGTTAATTTTGATTGAGCCTGCCTTACTTGAGTTTATTATTACCTGTGCTGAGGCGTTTTGATAGATATTCTGCAACATTACAATTACCTGCTCCGGAAACCCGAACCTAACCAAAGAGTGGAACAGCGTTGCCCAGTTGACAAGGTTGAACGCTTTTTCCGCGTCAACCATTAAAATACATGCTGGGGTTGAATTTATGTTAAAATAATCCAAAGCCTGAATCAAAAATTCCGTGTTAGAAGCCATTGAGCGTCCTGCTATAAATCCTGACTGGTCGTTGTGGATAACTTCTTGTGCAGCGCACACTAAACGGTGAGCCCAGATTTTCATAAGGATTTTATAGTCAGAATTTAGCAGGCTAATCGGTCGGTAGGAATTAATGTCCTCAGGATTTTTATCTTTTTTGGGAAAGGATATAATGGTGGCTTCTTTGAATGCTGAGGGTACCAATCCTCCTAGTTTTATATAATCGTATAAATTCTTTAAGGGAATTAAGAGATCTTTTAAAAACAATTTATAAAATTCGCTTGGAAACCCATCTTGGCCACAGGCCTTCGCCCCAGCCATTGAATTAATAGCCAGTGCAATTTCCTCTATAGTTATTTCGCATCCCAGTTGCTCAACCCGATCGGCTGAAATCTTTGGAATTTCTATCTCCTCAAAGTACTCCTGTATTTGATCTAACCCTGAAAGATATTCAGTGGAGTATATTCGTTTATAGTGGTCCAAGAAGGCCCTTTGAATTAAATCGCTCTTTACAATTTCTTGGCCATTTAGGGGATCTTTTATTTTAATTATTGAGGCAGATTCCTGACGTTTTCTTACGGAATTTGCCAAGAGCTTCCCAACCAATTGGCTGTCCTCATAGACCTTTTGTTGATAAGTTGTGGAGCTATTAATTTCCTCGAGGAGAAAAAAATCCCTTAGTTCCGCCTTTGCTTGGACCAGTTGATTAGGGCATAGCTGTAGTTGTAAAACATATTCTTTGTCAACCGCCCTTTGCAATGTTGTTATTTTCTGTCTCCTCTCCCTGGCCACGACCGAGGTATAGGATATTATTTGGCCTCTAGCTGCCGCCTTGAATCCTTCCCAGACTGAAAAAGGTTCAGCTGTACCCTCATTGATTAAAAAATAGTCCGTAATCCACTCTCTAAAAGCTGTTACCCAGTTTTGATTCTGGAGCAGGGTACGGTCCAGCTGCCACCTAGACTGGTCCCTGCTCGCTACTCCCAAGCCCACCACAAGTTCTATCAACCCATGGTCTGAGAAGGGGTTTCCTCCTATCGAAGAGGCCAAAATCTGGATGGATCTTGAAGCCAAAAAAAAATCGATCCTGGATGCTGTTTGGAAGCGATGTGAAAAGCAAGTGTAAACCTCGCTTTCTGGATTCAAAGTACGCCACGGACCTATTAGTTGGTATTCAGCAATAAAGGAGCCCAGGGCCTTTTTAGTATTAGGTTTTAACTGTTTTTTGTTCTTATTGGAGGTGTCTTTTTTTTATGTCTTGTATATAATTAAAGTCACCTCCCATAATGATCTGCCCCGGAGCCCCCCTCAAAAGGTCATCGATTTCAAGAATACTAGATACGTCATCCACAACCTGACCATAGTAGTTCACAAAGTTCAAAACTTTTGACTGAATTTTAACACACACCCAGAGCCACCTCCCCTTGGGTTCCCTTCTAATCTTCACTTCTTCCCAAGAGATTCTTTTTGCCAAGAAGATAGCGACACCTCTCTGTGCTACTCCAGCTGATGCAAAAAATGCATGCGAGAAATATCTTGGGAGGAATAGATTAAATAGTCTCGAGGCTGGGGCAAGCTGAATATAATGGGTGGGTATGCACTAGCACTTTGGGGTATTAAGCACTTTAGGGTTCTTCAGCATTTGCACTTTAGGACTGTTAAATTAGTATAGTACTGTAATATATTTGCAGGTTTAAATAACAGAGGTTAAGTTTAATCCGACGGCCTGTACTGTATTGTATTGCGTTAGCTCTGTAGTAATGGAAAACGAATGAATGGTTTTTCCACATGCACTTTCGAATCAAAAAGTAATATATGAGTTGTGCATATATGTTTGGTATGTGAATTAATAGCTACATTGATTGCTCTTGGTTTTAAAAGGAGGCTGCTTTTTACTCATCCTGCAATTTGCTTCTAGTGGTTTGACTGTATTGTACTGTGTTATACTTTCACTTTAGAAGGGAAAAAAAAATACGTATTTATGGTTTGTATACTGGCACTTTAGATTGGAAAAGTAAAAAATTGACTTTCCACTTTTTTTTTTTTTTCTGAAGTAATAGCTACATTGAATGCCTGACTGTCTGTGATTTGTTAGAAGAAGCTGTATTTTTCTTGTGATCTCTTTTCCATTTTTGTAAAGATTGGTTTTTATCCGTCCTGTACCTGGTTTCTGTTCCGCTCAATAAAAAATTATAAAAAAAACAAAAAACTTTAGGCAATGTAAATGCAGTAATCCGCTCAAACTGTGCAAATCCTATTACCTTTGAGGACCATATTCTGCAGTTGCGAAAGCAATACAATAAAAATATAATCCTGTCTAAAAAATATTTAACTTTTTTTTTTTTTTTTTATTGATTTTGGACAAACTATTTCCGAGGATGAGGCCAAAGACAGTCCTTGGCTTCAACTACCGAGGAAATATTTTACTTTAGGAACACTGTCTTAACAGTCAACATCATAGTCAATGAAGTGGAGGACAAACAAATAACATATGATTTAGATCTTGAACATGCTTCCTGCAAAGGTCACAAATCCTCTCTTCCCTGGATAAACCCTCCTATGCTCCTGATATAATTCGTAAAGGGAGCATGTTCAGTCTTTTTTTTTAAACACTATTTTATTGAGTTTTTACAATTCTTGTTGCATATGAGAAACAGAGTTTGGCAAAAGTAGAATAAAAGAAAGTAATACAAATCATTCTTGAGATGGTAATCCTGCGATAAAATAATACAATCAAACTGTATACATGAGCATGAATACTTTCTCCTACTGACATTGAATAATACTGCGGTCTAGGCAATTGTAAAATGTTCGGATCACTTGTATAGTTAAACAGCCAGATGTTATAAAACTCGTATTTATGCAATTATCTATAAACTACTATATTACAATTGAAACTACCCCCCTCCCTCCGGTTCTCTGGCGTCCTATTTTGAGCATGTACATTACAGAAGGTTGTATTCTCTCGTAAAATAAAATAAAATTAAATTAAACAAAAAAACAGATCCATATACAAAGCATTCATTATTAAATTCTCTAATAGAGCATAAGAGTTATGGCATTATACAGGTTGAATCAAGTTAGTCAATAGGGACATGGAAGGTGTAGGTGGCGTGGGTATGACCTGGGATGTTGGAGGAGTTAATGGGTCTATGGCTTTAAAAGCTTCCAATATCTGATCCCATTCCATAGAGATAGGGATTTTACACAGGCCTTGATATTCTTCTTGTCTAATAATTGCACTCTCTGAAGCCCCCCAACGGGACATTTCTGTATACCAAGAGAGTGGTGTGGGAGGAGATGCAGACTTACATCTCATGGTGATGGCACGTTTCGCTATTAGCATTGCCATGTCAGCAAATTTATACTGGACTCTCTGCTTTTTGGAATGTTTATGCAATCCCAATAGACAACTGTCTTCAGTCCCCCAAACATTCATGCCAATAACCTCCCGCACTCTGTAGGTAATTGTTTGCCAGAATACTTGTTACTGCGGGCACCCCCACAACATGTGGAGTAGGTCTGCGTCCGCCTCCTGACACCTGGGATAAGGGAGTTGTGCATTCGGGTATATGTTATTGAGGCAGTGTGGTGTGAGAATCATATACTGTATTACCTACTGGGGGTCGCCAGTAGGTAGTTATAGTTAGGACCTATTTTCCATAGGAAAACGGCAACATTCTATTTGAAATAACTTTTGGGCCAGTTGACGAATCTTCGTAAAATTTTCAAAACTCGTGGGGCACTCCAGTCCGCTCCTAACTTGGAAGTTTCGCGGTGATTCGTCAAACGGGGGATGAGAAAAAAGGGGGGTCCCAAAACGTGTTTTCCCCATGCAAATTTCCATAGGAAACTGCTGAACGGAATTATTCCATATTTGGTAGCCTTGGTTCAGAGTCGTGCCTTTTTGTTAAATGGTGTAAATCAGTTCAGTAGTTGCTGAGAAAATCAAAAGTAAAAATACATCTATATCTATGGCCGCGCAGGATCCGCGCCCCCTCCCCATGACAAGCTGTATGCCAATTGGCTGTCAACACTCCAAACCAGGAAGTGTTGGCAGCCATCTTGTGCCTCGGTAGAACCGAAGCACAAGAAAACAGTAATAACAAATGCGCAAAACGCATAAATGGGGCAGGGTAGAAATACCCTGACCCTCTAGGCCTGCGTAGGGGCTCCTACAAGGACCCCAAGGCCCCCCCCCCAAAAAAAAAACAATCGGCTTTGTTAAAATTCAGCCCCTGAGTGGGCCAAATCCCGGGGGCTGTTAGAAATGGGTGGGTCCCAAAGGGGCCCCCCAGCCCGGGGACCGCCACCCCTGGGGCTTTCTAAAAAAATGTGCCGGGGGCTTAGTGACCGCTCAACCCTCCACAGGGCTTGGTCGCCCCACTCACTGCTGCCGCTCCTGCCTGCCTTTGCCGCCTCCTGCCTGCAGATTCCTTCGCTCGCTGCCCGCTGCTCCTGGGAATTTCCCGCTGCTCCTTGGAAATTCCCGCTGTTCCTGGGAATTTCCCGCTGCCCGCTGCTTCTTGGAATTTCCTGCCGCTGCCTCCCTGCGGCCCCGCCCCCCTGTGATTCCATTTGCCGCCCCGCTCCCGCCACCCAGCTGCTCCTCCCTTCCGGCTCCTTACTTATGACGCCCCCAGAGCGACCGCGCAGCGGACGCGCACAGCGGGATCACCGATTGAGCGCCGAAGGTGCGCCAAAGGTAAGCCCGTCTGCGCCCGTCCGCGCCTGGCCCGCGCCCAGCGCCAGGACCCCTTGCCCTCCCCGCCGAGGCAAGACGACCCGACTGACCTACGACGCCGCCACTCTCAACGCACTCAATGCTGGCCGGACCCACGCCTGCTGCCGAGCCACCCCGAGACGCACCCACGGACCCTTCACCTGCTGCACCTGCAAGTTCACCTGCCTCCGAACCTGCCCCGCACCCGCCAAGACAAACACCAGCAGCAACCACCTCAAGTGCATCCTGATCAACACCCAATCCGTCCACAGACACGCCGTGGAACTCTGGAACCTCCTCGACGCTACATCACCGGATGTCGCCTTCCTCACGGAAACCTGAATGAACGCCTCCTCTGCACCCGACATCGCCATCCCGGACGGGTACAAGATCATCAGGAGGGACCGCATCAACCAGACCGGAGGTGGCATCGCCATCGTCCACAGGAACACCATCCACATCACGACCGACGCCAACGACTCCTTCGCCGCAGCCGAACATCTCCACTTCCAGATTCACACCGACCCTAAGACGACCCTCAGAGGCACCCTCGTCTACAGACCCCCGGGACCACGCACACAATTCAGCGAAGACATCACAGACTTCATCAGCCCACACGCCCTCCCCTCCACCGACTACATCCTCCTCGGGGACCTCAACTTCCACCTGGAGAACAACAGGGACCGCAACACCACCGCCCTGCTGGAAAACCTCGCCAACCTCGGACTCAAGCAACTGGTCAACACCCCCACCCACTACGCCGGCCACACGCTTGATCCCGTCTTCTCTTCCAGCAAGTACATCACCTTCAGCCACGCCACCGGACTCCACTGGACCGACCACAGCTGCGTCCACTTCAGCTTCAAAAGATCCACGACCCACCACCACCACCCGCAACAGGTACCCCACAGGAATTGGAGCAAGATCACCGCAGACCAGCTCACCACCTCCCTCAGCCAGAGCCCACCCGTCAACACAACGGACCCCAACGAAGTCGCCCGCAACTTCACACAGTGGCTGACCGCCTGCGCCGACGACCTCGCACCACTAAAGAACCCTCCCAGCAGTCCCAGAAGCAAGAAGGCATCCTGGTTCACCGACGACCTCAAGGACTCCAAGAAGACCTGCCGCACCCTCGAGAAAGCCTGGCTCCTCGACCAGACCACCGACAACATGACCGCCCTCAAACACGCTACCCGCAAGCACCACCAGCTCATCCGCACCACCAAGAAGAAATCCCTGAAGGAACGACTGGACAACAACGCCCACGACAGCAAAGAGCTCTTCACTATCGTCAAGGAGTTCTCCAACCCCAGCACTGGCACCAACAACATCACTCCTTCACAAGACCTCTGCGACTCCCTCGCCTCGTTCTTCCACCGCAAGATCGCCGACATCCACAACAGCTTCGGCGCCCCACCCACGCACCCAACCGTCGAACCAACGCCCCCCACCGCCACCCTTCGCACCTGGACCACGGTGACCACCGAAGACACAGCCCACACGATGAACACCATCCACTCCGGATCACCGACCGACCCCTGCCCACACCACGTCTTCAACAAGGCCGACTCCACCATCGCACCCCAACTCCGGAACATCATCAACGCCTCCTTCAACACCGCCACCTTCCCGGAGAGCTGGAAGCACGCCGAGATCAGCGCCCTCCTGAAGAAACCTACAGCGGATCCCACCGATCTCAAAAACTTCAGCCCCATCTCGCTCCTCCCTTTTCCTGCTAAAGTCATCGAGAAGATCGTCAACAGACAGCTGACCGCCTTCCTCGAGACGAACGGATCCCTCGACCCCTCGCAGTCCGGCTTCAGAGCCAACCACAGCACCGAGACCGCCCTCATCGCAGCCACCGACGACATCCGGACCCTGCTCGACAAGGGGGAAACAGTGGCCCTCATCCTCCTGGACCTCTCCGCTGCGTTCGACGCGGTCTGCCACCGCACCCTAGTCCAGCGCCTCAGCAACATCGGTATCCAAGAGAAGGCACTGGAGTGGATCATCTCGTTCCTCGCCGGAAGAACACAAAGTGTCCGCCTCCCCCCGTTTCGCTCCGAGGCCACCGATGTCATCTGCGGTGTCCCGCAAGGATCTTCACTCAGCCCCACCCTCTTCAACATCTACATGAAACCTCTCGCAGCCATCGCACGCCAGCACAACCTCAACATCATCTCTTACGCCGACAACATCCAGCTGATCCTCTCCCTCACCAGAGACCCCGACACCGCCAGAACCTGCCTACACGAAGGGATGAAAGACGTCGCCGAGTGGATGAAGGACAGCCGCCTGAAACTGAACTCGGACAAGACGGAAGTCCTCATCCTAGGATCTTCGCCCTCCGCCTGGGACGACTCCTGGTGGCCCCCAGCCCTGGGCACCGCACTCAAGCCAACCGACCACGCACGTAACCTGGGCTTCATCCTGGACCCCTCCCTCTCGATGACCAGACAAGTCAACGCCGTCTCCTCATCGTGCTTCAACACCCTGCGTATGCTTCGCAAGATCTTCCGCTGGATCCCGACCGAGACCAGGAAGACTGTCACCCAGGCACTCGTCACCAGCCGACTGGACTACGGAAACGCCCTCTACGCCAGAACCACAGCCAAGCTACAGAAAAGACTCCAGCGCATCCAGAACGCCTCTGCCCGACTCATCCTGGATGTCCCCCGACGCAGCCACATCTCCAGCCACCTGAGGAACCTGCACTGGCTCCCCGTCGACAAGAGGATCACATTCCGGCTCCTCACCCACGCACACAAGTCTCTCCACGACCTGGGCCCCAAGTACCTCAACAACCGCCTGACCTTCTACACACCCACCCGCCAGCTACGGTCCACCAGCCTCGCCCTCGCAGCCGTACCACGCATCCGAAGAGCCACCGCCGGAGGAAGTTCCTTCTCTTACCTGGCTGCCAAGACTTGGAACTCCCTCCCCATCCACCTTCGGCTGACCCAGGACCATCTCACCTTCAGGAAACAACTCAAGACCTGGCTGTTCGAGCAGTAGCATACCCCTCCCCCCAAGAGCCTTGAGACCCTCCCGGGTGAGTAGTGCGCTATACAAATGGCATGATTGATTGATTGATTGAAAGCCCCCCCAGCCCCGGGGACCGCCACCCCTGGGGCTTTGAAAATAACACAGTGGGGGGGCTCAAAGACCCCACCAAGCCCCAGGGACCACCACCCCTGGGGCTTTATCACAATAAATGCAGGGGCTCATGGCCCCCCGCAGCACAGGGGACCACCACCCCCGGGGTTTGTTTGTTTGTGCAATTTAAAAAAAGAAAAAACCTGTGTGGGGGGATCGAGCCCCCCCCACATGCCCCAGGGACTGCCACCTCCCCGGGGCTCTACATATTCAAAATAGGGGTGTCCATAATGGACCACCAGCCCCGGGGACCACCACCTCCCCGGGGCTTTGGAAATGGTGGGAGCCTTTGATAGCCCTGGGGACCGCCACCCCCCAGGGCCAGCTCCTGCAGTGTCCCAGGGTGCCTACCCCCAGGACACTGCAGTTTGCTATGGCAGGGCGGTAGCCTAACAGCAAAATGGCGTAAATCCGTTCAGTAGTTGCTGAGAAAAACAAAAGTAAAAACACATATATATCTATGGCCGCGCAGGCTCCGCACACCCTCCCGATGACAAGCTGTATGCTAATTGGCTGTCAACACTCCAAACGAGGAAGTGTTGGCTGCCATCTTGTGCCAAGAAAAGAGTAAAACAAATGCGCAAAACGCAAAAAGGGGGCAGGGTGCGTGGATCCTGCCAATAAAAAAAAAAACAAAGCACGGTCTCCCGTGCTTCGTTAATATTCAGCCCCCGGTTGGGCCAAATCCCAGGGGCTATGTTATAAATGGGTGGGGGGCCCAAAAGGGCCCCCCAACCCCGGGGACTGCCACCCCGTGGGGCTTTCTAAAAAAAATAGCGGGGATCATAGCCCCCCCAGCCCCGGGGACCGCTACCCCCGGGGCTTTATCACAATATATGTGGGGAGCTCACGGCCCCCCGCAGCCCTGGGGACCACCACAATCCAGGGCTTGTTTTTGGTGCAATTTAAAAAAAGAAAAAACCTGTGTGGGGGGCTCAAGCCCCCCCACAGGCCCCAGGGACTGCCACCTCCCCGGGGCTCTACATATTCACAATATGGGGGTCCGTGATGGACCCCCCAGCCCCGGGGACCACCACCTCCCCGGGGCTTTGGAAATGGTCGGAGCCTTTGATAGCCCTGGGGACCGCCACCCCCCAGGGCCAGCTCCTGCAGTGTCCCAGGGTGCCTACCCCCAGGACACTGCAGTTTGCTATGGCAGGGCGGGAGCCTCACGGCAAAATGGCGTAAATCCGTTCAGTAGTTGCTGAGAAAACCAAAAGTAAAAACACATATATATCTATGGCCGCACAGGCTCCGCACACCCTCCCGATGACAAGCTGTATGCTAATTGGCTGTCAACACTCCAAACGAGGAAGTGTTGGCTGCCATCTTGTGCCAAGAAAACAGTAAAACAAATGCGCAAAACGCAAAAAGGGGGCAGGGTGCGCGGATCCTGCCGATAAAAAAAAAAAATTAAAAAAAACGCGGTCTCCCGCGCTTTGTTAATATACAGCCCCCGGTTGGGCCAAATCCCAGGGGCTGTGTTATAAATGGGTGGGGGGCCCAAAAGGGCCTCCCAGCCCCGGGGACTGCCACCCCATGGGGCTTTCTAAAAAAAATGGCGGGGATCATAGCCCCCCCAGGCCCGGGGACCGCTACCCCCGGGGCTTTATCACAATATATGTGGGGAGCTCATGGCCCCGGGGACCACCACAATCCAGGGCTTGTTTTTGGTGCAATTAAAAAAAAGAAAAAACCTGTGTGGGGGGCTCGAGCCCCCCCACAGGCCCCAGGGACTGCCACCTCCCCGGGGCTCTACATATTCAAAATATGGTGGTCCGTGATGGATCCCCCCAGCCCCGGGGACCACCACCTCCCCGGGACTTTGGAAATGGTGGGAGGGGGGCCGTTCGGCCTCCCTCCTGCAGCCTTTGATGGCCCTGGGGACCGCCACCCCCCAGGGCCGGCTCCTGCAGTGTCCCGGGGTGCCTACCCCCAGGACACTGTAGTTTGCTATGGCGGGGCGGCTCCCGCCCTGCCGTAGCAAACTTGGTTTGGATTTTGAAAGAGAGAGCAGGGAAACCTGTTCTCTCTTTCAAAATGCAAACCAAATTGCTTTTCCACAGGGTGTGCTGCCCAAATATATAATTTTTTTTAATTTAAAAATGAACAAAGGCCGGCCCCGGGGGATGGGGTCCCCAGGGCTATAAATGGCCTAAGGAGGGGGGCAAGGCAGCCCCTCTCTAAAAACATTAATGTTAAAAAAGGGCCATGCCCTGGGGGATGGAGTCCCCGGGGTCAATTATGGCCTTGGGAGGGGGGCCAAGTGGCTCCATTCCCGAATTTATGGTATTTTGAAAAAATTAGGGGGCTGGCCCTGGGGAATGGGGAATTAAAATACCAGCATCATGCTGGAGGCCATGCCCCCTCCTTGCATCACTCTGCAAATGCGCCTTGAATACTGGGGGTCCCTGGGGGCCAACTAGCCCACCAGGAACCTCCAGTATCCGCCAGGGGGCTGCGTTGTAGAGAGGTGCTCTGAGGCCACACCCCTTTTTACACCTCTCTACAACTCAGCTCTGTGGCGCTTAATGGAGGTACCTAGTGGGCTAGTGTGGCCCTAGGGATCCTTAGGATTCAAGGGGACTAAATGTCTCAACTTAGAACGGCCACAGGGCGCGTTTACACAGCGGTGAAGGGAGGGGTTGGGCCTGAGGTGACGTGTGGCACGTTTTAAGTTGGGGAAATAATTCCTCTTCAATCCCGAGGGACCCTGGGGGCAAACTAGCCCACCAGGTGTTTCCAGTAAGCGCCACTGCGCTGCGTTGCAGAGAGGGGGTCCAGGCCGTTCCCTTTTTTATATCTCTCTGCAACCCAGCTCTGTGGTGCTTACTGGAGGTACCTAGTGGGCTATTTGGACCCTAGGGACCCTCAGGATTCAAATGAACTTAATCTCCAACTTAAAACAGCCACAACACTTGTTTACACAGTGGTGAAGGGAGGGGACGGGGCCTGAGGTGACGTATGCAAACACGCCCTGTGGTGCGTTTTAGGTTGGGGTAATAATTCCTCTTCAATCCTGAGGGCTGCGTGGGGCCAACTAGCCCACCAGGTGCTTCCAGTAAGCACCACTCCGCTGTGTTGCAGAGAGGTGGTTTAGGACGTACCCGTTTTTACACCTCTCTGCACCGCAGCTATCTGGCGCTTACTGGAGGTACCTAGTGGGTTAGTTGGACCCTAGGGACCCTCAGGATTCAAGGGGACTTAATCTCCCAACTTAAAACTGCCACAGGGTGCGTTTACACAGTGGTGAAGGGAGGGGAGGGGGCCTGAGGTGACGTGTGCAAACACGCCCTGTGGCGCATTTTAAGAGGTAGTTTTAATCCCCCTGCCCTATTATATACTAGGGGCTTACAGAGGAGGTCATGCTAATCACAGGGAGACCCCAACGCACAGTGTATGTAGGTGTTTTCACTGTATTCTAAGTGTCTTTTAACATAGCACTGGCTCTAGGACTGGTTAGTCAGACTCAGTTACCACTAGTATCCATCTGAAAAAGTTGAGGGTACAGGATGATTTTGCAATAAGGCTTCTTTCTGCTCTTCTGTTTGTTCTTTCTGCACATTTTACTTCTTCCTGTACTTTTCTTCGTCTTTGAGGACTTCTGTTGCTTCTTTCTGCATTTCTTTTTTTTCTTTCTTGGCGTTTTTTCTTCTTTCTTCACATGTCCTATCTCTGTAGGCATAGTTAGAAACTAGCATTTAAAAAACCTTTGAAATTCACTGAAAAAAAACATAGGTTTCAGGCAGGTTATAGTTAGGAATTAGCATTTAAAAAAACCTTAGAAATTCACAGAAAGAAACATAGGTTTCAGGGGCGTTATAGTTAGCTGGGCATTTCACTCGTACAAAACCACAGAAATTTCCCAGTTATAGTTAGTTCAGCTAAGTATAACTTGCGCGCCCACAATGTACTGCTGATGATGTCACATATTATATCACTCATGACATGGTCAGTGACATCACTCATGACATCACTGATGACATCTCAAATGACATCACTGATGACATCATACAGTGAATGTGTGTTTTTCTGAAAATTAGTACATCAATTGTGTCTTACTTCCCTCCACCATGTTGGGTTAGGGCCTTAGTTGTAATCGTTCCATGTGTACCGATCCATCGTTTTAAACAAATAAGTCCTTTACAATCTGCGGGATGATCGAGTGGAACAGGATATCATTGCTTTCTGAGTCAGAAGGCAGCAAGTTGCCCTCCAATTATTCCAGAGACGTGGTCTGTGTAGGGTCACGCATGAAGGAGGCCACTGCCAATGCCGACTCCTGGTCCATTAGGGCCTGCTCTGGTGGTGGTGTTTTGGTGGATAATGTTCGTGCTGATCTGTTGCGACGGGTCCTAGGCTTATTTGTTTGTGTGTGGACATGTCATAGTCGTCGATCAATATTGTCTAGTGATTGCGAGGGGAGAGTTGACTCTAGCCAGTCGAATATGACTCGTTACAACGCGATTCATCACAACTTGTGCCATAACAAGGCGGTTGTTACAATGACCGTATTGTTACCACGCAAAGCCATTACTACGCAAGTCACTACATCTACTTGCAGTAGATAGCGTGCTGACATTAGAAATGTATAATTTACTATTCCAACTCCAGCCTAAGTAACAGTAGGGAATGTGTTGGAATAGTAAACTATACTATTTCTAATGTTAGCATGCCATCTACTGCAAGTCGGTGTAATGACTTGCGTAGTAATGGCAGTGCATGGTAACAACGTGGTCATTGTACTGACCACGTTGTAAGGCATCGCGATGTGATGCCTGCGTTGTAGTGGCTGTTCCCAGGATGTTAAAAAAAGTGGGATTTCTGATTGAGGATAATTTTTAGTCGTGCAGGGAATAGCAGAGCATATTTCAAGTTGAGAGTTTGGAGTTTCCATTTAAGTGGTTGATAGGATGCCCTTTGGCGCTGCACTTGCACTGTATAGTCTGGGTAGAGAGAGATCTGTGTGTTCTTGTACTGTATAGGATCCTTTTCTCATGCCTTTTGAAGTAAAAGATCGCGGTCCCTAAAAATGAGGATACGGGCTATAAGTGGTCTGGGCGGCATTCCTGTTGCTGGTCTGCCCTTAGGGTTCCGGTGTGCTCGTTCCACACAGAAAAAAGTGGAGAGACCCTCTGGGGCTATGTGCTCTTTCAACCATTTTTCTATGAATTGTGCCCCATTGGGGCCCTCTGAACATTCTGGCATTCCAATAATACAAACATTATTGCGTCTGGCCCTACCCTCCGTATCCTCGACTCTGTCAAGGAGGGTAGTCAGTTGTTTTTGCATTTGCGTTAATTGGTTGGAATGTTCCTTATGTTGTGGCACTAGTTCTAGAAGTGTTTGTGCATGGTCTTTGACTGCATCAGACAGTTTATTATGGTCGGCGTGTAGGAGAGTGAAGCCAGTAGTGGGAGTGCCAATTTGTTGCTCAATAGATTGACGCAAGTCTCTGATTTCCTGAAGGATTTAGTCCAGCATATCAGGTGGGGGTGTTAAAGCCATTGGTGCGACGCAGCTTATTGAGGATGCCTGGGAAGCCAAGTCAGGGTCTCCCTGGAGTGATGTTTCTGTTGAGGCTATGTCAGATGGTTTCCCTTTTGTGCACCCCATTACAACGTATATTATATATCTACATTAATGGGAAGAGCTACCAGATATATTGTCACAATGTAGAAGGAATGGCCTGGTAAGTGTGCCAGTAGTACAAATTAGAATGGCCCTGTAGTTATACGAGAGTGTTAATGTTTGAGGCAGGCGTATCTTTTAGTTCAGTCTCTCGGATTCCAGTGAAACAATTCAGTAGCTCAGTGAGTAGGAGGTCTGTGCCAATCAGCCTTCATGGATATTACATCAGAGAGAGGGAGATTCATCCATACTGTGTACTGAGTGGAAATCCAGGCTCAGGTTAGGGGACGGAGCTGGCAAGAGTTGTCAAGACAAATGGAGTTAACACTGTTATATGGGTAGGCATGGCCCTATGTTAGTCAATCGAAAGTCAAAAAAGGCACTCTGAGTCTTTATAATGCCAGAGTGGATCACGACTTTTCACTGTAAAATCTAGTCACTCCCAAGGATCTGTTGAGGTATGCTACGTGGTGGCTTTGTAGAGTGTTCACAGTTCAATGCGCGGGGTACTTTTCTTTTTCTCCTTCTCGGATTTGTTCCCGTTACAACTCAAGGGAGAGAAAATCTTGACAATTTAGTACTAGGAGGATCATTTTGTAAAACTACAACCAGGGGAGTGAGCAGGACTCCTTTTTAAAAATCTGAAAAACTGGTAGGGAATTCTTGAGTACGGGTGCATTTACATTCTCCCCTTGGGCGGCATGGTGTTGGTCCCTGGGTCCCCGGTTTTAGAAGGAGAAACAGGGCATATTAGTGGCCTAGAGGATATCTTTGGCTTGTTCAATAGAGGGCCCCCCCTGACCAACTTAGTTTCCCACCTGAACTCCCTTTTCTACTACCATCCATTTAGTACCGCTATGTTAGTCTGGCAAGCCTGAGATCTTATTTCAATACCCCTTTCTTCCTTCCCTACACATAAACCATTAGCAGTGAGGTGCTGCACCCCCCTTAGAATGAGGGACAGCACATCCAACACATGATCAGAGTTAGTAATAGATTTAACCAACAAAGCCAAGATTGAGGAAAGACTCCACTCTAAAGAATGCAGGATATTAGAGTGTTCCCTCCCCCCACTCTTCCCATTGATGTCCACATTTGAAAACCGCACATTAGTTTGTGTCCCTGTGCGTGTAGGTACGTCAGATTTCAGGGATTCCTGTGAGCCTAAAAATGAAATGCTTGAGGAAGGCGTACTGCAGTATAAAGTTGGCAAACGAGGACGACTGAATCGACAGTCCCAGAACCAGCTCAAAGCCATGTATGAGGCATCTGTTGGTATTAGATTAGCCTCCATAACTTGATGTTTCTCCATAAAGATTGCAAGGTAAAGCAAAGAAAAGTCCTCCAATACATCAGGATCACCGCTACATACATCGCCACATGATTCGATATGAACCACTCAAGAGACATCTTTAAGCAAACATTCTTAGCACAGGCTCAACATTTATGGTACTGAATAAGGCCACAGGACTCCTTGGCCCAGTCATAAGCACGAACTCGGAGCCCAACTTAATACCAATGGTATTTATCTTTAAAGTGTCCTCAATGTCCGTTTCATCCACTACTTCCCCAGTGTGACAAGGCTCCATGTGGAATGGGTTGCAATGAGTCATGCTTTAGGAGATTGAGCTGATGCTGGACTGAGCCCTGAGAGAGGAACATACCTATACCGAGCTCTTCTTCTTCGGTTGCGCCTGTGAACAACCACCATTCTTTTTTTCCTGACCCTATGACCATCAGAAAACAGAGACAATACGGTAGGATAGGACTTCAAGAGGGACAGATGGGCTTGAGGCTTCTTTCGCCATATAGTTTTTAATAGTTTATGAGACCTGACGTGATTAGCTGTAAGATCAGCTGAACCTGAAGGAGCAATTAGTTGACTGGAACACAAGCGCCTAAAAGGCATCTTTAAAACCAAGCTTTATGAATCTTCAAGTGGTTGTCCACCGATGACAATGGGTATCTAATGGATCTCAGATGTCACAAACTCCTGATGCCTGCTTTCCCTCTTTCCTTCATGCTATGACTCTTCCCTTCTCTGCAACTCTCCAAAAAAGGCTACCCACTACCTGAAGAGTGGAGCAGGGGCTCACAAGGGACACATGGGGGCACCCAGGGGGGCGGTGAAGGGCTTGCAGGTGAAGAATAAGTGTGAGTACGGGGTACAGACCCCTACCCTGAGACGCAAACCCCACCAGTCTAATTCTGGCCACTACCGCACCACCGGGGGTGGGGAGCTGGGGCCTAGGCCTCCCCAACACGCAATGGTCCAAGGCAGCGTCCGGCCCCCCTCTTATTGCTGGTTGCTGATTGCTGTTAGCTGGTTGCTCTACTACTTCTATGCTGTTCATAAGCCATTCATGTACCACTGCTCTTACTTCTCCTTGTATGCAGCCCCTCAGTCTCGCTTGCTCTCTTTTTCTCTTCTTGCACCCCCTCCAGTACTAACAACTCACATCAGTGAAAAGGGGTCTACCAACCTCCCACATCAGTACCCAAAATCCCAAACCGACTAGCTGTAGTGTCTCATTCGTTCTCCTCCAAATATCACGGAGCTACAAATGATTAGACAACCCAGAAAACAACACTCCCAACTCTCTCAGGAATTGCGGGAGCAAGACGTACTCTTTCGCTCACTCACTTGGTAATTGTCCACAATGAGAATAGGCAGAGTCACTGAAATAGTTCAAAATGTTTATTTTAACTATCGTGCTCTACAATACAGTATACGTGCCACTACTAGCAGCAAAATGCATGAACTCAGCAAAGTTAGCATTGTTACAATTACATAGAATACAAAAGGAGAAGTCATTTTATAAAGACTGTGGAAATAAAGGGCTTTTAGGCCTGACCACCCTCCCCTTGACTAGAAGAAGTTTATTTTATAAAAAGGACGATCTCTGGGCTTTGACAGCAGACCCCGTACCTTAAAGCCTGGATTTATGGTTAACATCATAGGAACAGCAGACCTCTTCTCCATGGAACAGCTTTCTCCAAGTATGTTAAAACAACATGCAACAACGTAATATCAAAGCAACAGTCTTCAGTACTGCAACTGTGTGTAGCATGTTATGGCTAGGTGCTAGGGACTGACCACAACAGAATACCAAGGGACATTGTTGATTGATCTTGCTCATTGCGTTCAGACTAAACTCCAAGAAAGGCAGAGAACGCGAAAGCAGCCCGTTCTCATGTGAAAAAGCACAAACAGATTCTTGCAAAAACAAAGTCATGTAGTAACGTGCACAAAAGCGGCATCATGGCAGCGAAACTCATGCTAACTTAGAAATGTCGATAAAGTCCCTAAGGGCCCTATAACACCCCGAGATCCATAAAACAAGAACCCCACACAAAAACCTTTTGTTTGAAAGATTAAAAAAGTCACATTAAAAGCATCTTCTATCCTTATTTTTTTATCTTTTTAAAAAAGGAAAAAGCTCAAAACAGAGCTTTTGCGTGGGTTGTCAGGCTCTCAGAGAAATGGGGCAATAAGGGGTCCAAGGGGGGAGCACACCAGGCCAACCACAAGCCGCACCCAGGCTTAGCTGGGCTGCTTCTGCGGGGCCTCTGCTCACAGTTTGCAAGCAGTGTCTAATGTTGATGCACTGGGGCACCCTACCTCACCTTCCGCTGAAGTTCCACTCAGCTCAGCTGAGGGATCGCGCCACCTCGCAGCTCTACTCATCCCACAGAGGGATCTCTCACAAGGCCAAGTCATCCCCACCTGCTGAGGACTGACACACTATCTTGCGGCAATCAGGCAGGCAGCAACTCAGCTCCGCTGCATGGCAGTCAAACTTTGATCGGCACAGCAACACATCGATGCAGAGGATCTGATGTCAGCAAAGGTGTCCATAAAAGGCTCTCTTTTGGGATGTAAAGTAGCAGAGTTAAGGAAAAGTCTTTCCGTGGCAAAGTCATGAGAAGCTCTCTAAACATCTATACTAAGAAACACAATTAAAACACATTGTGTATCTCTTCAGAATGTCGTATACTGACTACCTCCAAACTGGCAGCAATCAGTTTGCGCCAACTCCGTGGATCAGATAAACTTCCTTCACTCTTATCACTGAACAAAAGCACAAACAGCTGCACTGCTTGAATGTATCTGCGGTCTGGACCGCATGGTAAAGGAAGATCTTTTCTCATCCCCATGAATAGTGTAAATAGTAACAGACATTCAATTAACCTCTTCCGCGCTGATGACGGAACCGCTCCGTCATCAGCCGCGGTGGCGCTGTGCTGATGATGGAGCGGTTCTGTCATGGCCCGCTCGACGCGCCTGCGCGGCGCTGAATTCGCACCTGCGCGGCGCGTTCTATTGAGTGGGCGGGGCCAAGACAGAACCGCTCCATCATCAGCACAGCTCAACCGAGACTGGTGACGGAGCGGTTCCGTCACCAGCATGGGCGCGCAACGCAGCCCCCTGCCCCCTTAGCGCTGCGGCGGAATAGCCGCCGCAGCGAAGATGCTAAATGTATCTACTCTAACATATCTAAAAGCAAAACAATGAGCTACTCTTCTAGTTATTTAAGGTTACCTTGCTCCTGCAATGAAAGAAAAATTTGAAAGCAAATTTGGAAACCATTGTTAGGTTAGCAAGGAAAGCTTTGAGCATCTGAGGCTTTGCTGCATGTAGGAAAACTTTAAAAATACTCATTTAGTTAATATAAGTATACAACTAGCTAATGATTTTCCTTCAGTTATATAAAATGTGGAGTCTTTATACGTATATATAGCCACACATTAACAGACAGATTAACATATGGTCATTAAAGATTATGGAGGATAGAATTTGCACTATACCGCCTGGACCCTCCTTCAGTCCGGTTGCTCCTCCACGCTCCTGTTTCCCAAGACGCTGGTATCGTTTTGTTCTCCTGACCTGCATCTCTGCAGCTCTCTGCTCGCCTAGCGCTGCACGCAACTATTTATTTATTTACAGCGCTGCACTGTCGCTCCATTGATTTTCTCGCGCTGCACTGTCGATTAATTTATTTATTAATTTGAAGCGCGACCTCGCTGAGTAAATAACGGTGATTGCCGCTATACTGATACTTATTTGTGCGCTTTAGGCTCTTTCTCATTACACGCTGTGACCCTAGCCTTTGACCCTCCATTTTCTGTTGTTGTTTTCCCCTGGTCCGCCCCTCCTCCCGCCACCGCCTCCCAGATGCTGCCCCTCCCACCCACGATTAATTCCTTTACTCGCTCCTGAGTTCGCTGTGACCGCCTGGACCCTCCTTCAGTCCGGTTGCTCCTCCACGCTCCTGTTTCCCAAGACGCTGGTATCGTTTTGTTCTCCTGACCTGCATCTCTGCAGCTCTCTGCTCGCCTAGCGCTGCACGCAACTATTTATTTATTTACAGCGCTGCACTGTCGCTCCATTGATTTTCTCGCGCTGCACTGTCGATTAATTTATTTATTAATTTGAAGCGCGACCTCGCTGAGTAAATAACGGTGATTGCCGCTATACTGATACTTATTTGTGCGCTTTAGGCTCTTTCTCATTACACGCTGTGACCCTAGCCTTTGACCCTCCATTTTCTGTTGTTGTTTTCCCCTGGTCCGCCCCTCCTCCCGCCACCGCCTCCCAGCTGCTGCCCCTCCCACGCTCCGCCCCCTCCACCATCCATTTATGACCGATGTCATAACGCGCAGCGTCCACGCGCAGCGACCGCGCCCCAGTCGCGCCGAAGGTGCGCCAAAGGTAAGCCCGTCTACGCCCGTCCGCGCCGAGCCCGCGCCCAGCGCCAGACCCCCTGGCCCTCGCATTGCCCAGCCCTCCCGCATTACCTACGATGCCTCCACCCTCCTAGCCCTTAACCCCGGCCGTCCCCCCAACTGCGTCCAAGCCGCTCCTGGACACACCCATGGACCTTTCTCATGCTACTCCTGCAGATTCATCGGCACCGTCAACATCTCCGCTACGATCACACCTCAGATTCCCGACCCCAACCACCTACAATGCATCTTACTCAACACCCGATCGGTCCACAGGCACGCCATTGACCTATGGAATCTACTAGACACCATCTCTCCGGACGTCGCCTTCCTTACAGAAACATGGATGAACGCCTCCTCCGCCCCAGACATCACCATTGCCATCCCAGAAGATTATAAGATCATACGCAAGGACCGTACCGGCCTCACAGGAGGAGGAATCGCTATCGTCCATAAGAAATCCATCCACATCTCAACCAGCTCTGACATCAATCTCGCCAACTCTGAACACCTTCACTTCCAGATCCACATCGACCCCAAGACCACACTCAGAGGCACCCTCCTTTACAGGCCACCAGGACCCCGCGCACAATTTAGTGAATACATCACGGACTTCATCACCCCACACGCCCTCCCCTCCAAAGATTACATCCTTCTGGGAGACCTCAACTTTCACCTTGAAAAGAACAACGACCGCAACTCCACCACCCTTCTGGACAACCTCGCCAACCTCGGACTTAAACAACTGGTCACTTCCCCCACCCACATCGCAGGTCACACTCTCGACCCTATCTTCACCTCCAGCAATCATGTCTCCTTCAGCCACACTACGGCTCTCCTCTGGACTGACCACAGCTGCTTTCACTTTACCTACAACAAGCCCAAACCCAACAACCAACCCCAACCAACTCTGCAAAGAAACTGGAACAAAATCACCATCGACCAGATCTCCTCATCGCTTCTTCTAAACCCCCCAGCCCACTCCTCAAACCCCGACCAAGCCGCCACCAACCTCACCCTTTGGCTTTCCAACAGCGCCGACATCCTAGCACCACTGAAAAAACGACAAAGCAAACTTGGCAGCAAGAAGGCATCATGGTTCAACGATGATCTTAAGAAATCCAAGAAACTCTGCCGCTCCCTTGAGAAGGCCTGGAAAAAAGACCCAACCACCAGCACCAAGGACGCCTTCAAAAACGCCACCCGCATACACCACCAACTGATCCGAAAAGCCAAGAAAACCGCCTTCAAGGAACGACTAGATAACAACGCCCACAACAGCAAGGAACATTTCAACATCGTCAAGGAATTTACCAATCCCTCGGCCAACACTAACGACATCACCCCCTCTCAAGCACTCTGCGACTCCCTAGCCTCATTCTTCCACAACAAAATTGCAGACATCCACAACAGCTTCGACAACCAACCCGAAGACCAACCCACCCAACCATCTACTGAACCTCCACCCCCCTCGAACATCCTTAATGACTGGAACCCAATCTCCACTGAGGACACCATCCGCCTGATGAACTCCATCCACTCAGGATCCCCCACAGACCCATGCCCTCACCACATCTTCAACAAAGCAGACTCCATCATAGCACCGCACCTCCGAGACGTCATCAACTGCTCCTTCAAATCCGCCACCTTCCCGGAAAGCTGGAAACACGCTGAACTCAGCGCCCTTCTGAAGAAACCCACAGCAGACCCCACCGAACTCAAAAATTACCGCCCCATCTCGCTCCTTCCATTCCCGGCCAAAGTCATCGAGAAAGCTGTCAACAACCAGCTCGCCGCCTTCCTCGAAGCCAACAAATCCCTCGACTCCTCACAGTCCGGCTTCCGAGCAAAACACAGCACTGAGACCGCCCTCATCGCAGCAACAGACGACATTCGAACTCTACTGGACAATGGAGACACAGTCGCCCTCATCCTCCTCGACCTCTCAGCAGCCTTCGACACAGTCTGCCATAGCACCCTTCTACAGCGCCTCAGAAACATCGGAATCCAAGGAAAAGCTCTGGAATGGATCACCTCGTTCCTCACCGGAAGAACCCAGAGAGTCCGCCTTCCACCATTCAAGTCAGTGGCCACTGAAGTCATCTGCGGCGTACCACAAGGATCCTCACTCAGCCCCACCCTTTTCAACGTATACATGAGCCCCCTCGCGGCCATCGCCCGCCAACACAACCTCAACATCATCTCCTACGCGGATGACACTCAACTGATCCTATCACTCACCAATGACCCTAGCACCGCCAAAACGAACCTACACGAAGGAATGAAAGAAGTAGCCGAATGGATGAAACACAGCTGTCTGAAACTGAACTCAGATAAAACAGAAGTCCTCATCTTAGGTACCTCCCCCTCCGCATGGGACGACTCTTGGTGGCCAGAAGCCCTTGGAAAAGCACCCATCCCGACAGACCATGCACGGAACCTGGGCGTCATCCTGGATTCCTCACTTTCAATGAACAGACAAGTCAACGCCGTCTCCTCATCCTGCTTCAACATTCTTCGCATGCTCAAAAAAACATTTCGTTGGATCCCCACCGAAACTAGGAAAACGGTCACCCACGCTCTGGTCACGAGCCGACTGGACTATGGAAACACCCTCTACGCCGGGACTACCGCTAAACTCCAGAAAAAACTCCAACGAATCCAAAACGCCTCAGCCAGGCTCATATTAGACATCCCGCGTAAAGAACATATCTCTGGTCACCTGAAAAACCTCCACTGGCTTCCCGTCAATAAGAGAATCACTTTCCGGCTCCTTACCCACGCACACAAAGCACTCTACGAAATCGGACCAGAATGCCTCAACACACGACTGTCCTTCTACGCCCCCTCCCGCTAGCTTCGATCTTCCAACCAAGCCCTTGCCAATGTACCTCGCATCAACAAGACCACCATGGGAGGTAGATCCTTCTCCTACCTGGCAGCTAAAACCTGGAACTCACTTCCCACCTACCTTCGCCTTACCCAGAACCACCTAGCATTCAGAAAGCAACTGAAAACGTGGATATTTGACAAGTGATTCCCTACCCCTCCTTAAGCGCCTTGAGACCCTCTGGGTATGTAGTGCGCTATATAAATTCTCTGACTTGACTTGACTTGACTTGACTATTCCAGGTCCTTTGAGATGAAGCCTGATTTTTGCTTGCAGCCAATTGTTTTCATACTGCCAACTGCCAGGCAGCTCCCCCACCAATAAAGTTTTGCAAATGTCATACCAAAATAAACATTCACAAAGCCAAAAGCTGCCAGAGAACACCATACCTATTAGCTTTGCAAATGGTTGGTTAGTTATCTGTTTTACTAATGGGGGACTGTAAGCCTTTTTTTGGTTGTCTCCCATTTAGAATTGCTGCATGTGCATGCCATAATTAATGAACCATGGCTTGAGGGAGCTCACCCCTTCTACTTTGAAGTATGCTGTGGTATTGGGTACATGGCAAGGTGAAGTGATACATTGTTCATTTGTGTCTCTTTCAGAGTATTTGAAGACATTCATGTGCATTGTGTGTGCAACATAAAGCGATCCATCAGACTGAACCAAGGTTCCTTCAAAATAGGTTTCTAAGGTATACCCCATTGCGCCAGATGTGCTCTTCAATCGCCGATCTCCTTGTCCCACCTAAATTCAAGAACACCTGGGTAGGCGGACGAGCCTTCTCAATTGAAGCAGCTACATTGTGGAACTCCCTTTTTTCTGAACTGCCTTCTATTGATAACCTTTTAGGATTCAGGAAATCTTTAATAACTTAACTGGATACTCTTTAATTGATATTAATTAATATACGTATTTTTTTCTTTTTACAGTAATCTTTTATTTGGATGTGCAAGGTTACTCTTCATGCCACAACGCCTTTTTTTATGGTAACAGCCCACTTCACAAATGTTGATAATAATAATAATATTAATTATTTGGAAATGTTTTACGAATTTCTACATCTAGAAAGTAAGTGTGTTTTGCTTTTCACTTTGGCATATTACACCCACACACCCACCCACTGCATACTTCAGGCTTCTACATAGGACTTTGGGCCCGAGTTTTGTGTAAATATACTCTTTTTTTGGTAAAAAAAAAACATTTAGAAGTAACTCCGCACATAAAAGATATGGCTGTGCAGGAGTAAAACTGCTTAGCAAGCTGTACAAAGCTGATACAGTGGCATACCGTACAGTTCAATGTCACCGCAAAGAATTCCCGCAGCAGCATGTTTATAAGAAGCTCTTAAATTCCAGAGCACTGCATTACTTGCCGGTCAAATTCTCCACTGTGCTCACAACAACACATGATGAGAGCATTTCCATGGTCACAGTTAGAATTCAGTAGGCTGAAGTTCCCAAACCTACCTGTATCCTTGAAAACAAAAAAGTCCATGGACAGAGTGGATAAGAATGACCATGTTCTTCAACCAAACAACATGAGTTGTAAAACTCAAACAAAGTATAGGAAGCTGTTACCCATCTGATCCAATTGGCAACATGCATATGTTGTTTACTTTCAGAACACAGCTGGAAGACCAATTTCTTTCCTTGACTTACAGTTGACCATCTTTCTGTTATAGAAGCACTAGCTTCCACTTTATCTGAGCAGCAGTGAGAAAGACCCCACCATGCCATTGTTGCAGAATCTGCTCTAAGCAAGACAAGAGGAAAGAGACTCGTTCTCACTATCCCCAGTGCTCATCTCTGCCAGGGCTATGTTTTCCAACTTGATTTATGTTGTGCCATATGAACGTGACGTGTTTGGAAATTGACTGAAGTGGAGCCGTCCTAGTACATGCCATTCAATGGCTGTGCGTAGATACATACCTTCTATGGGTTGCTACTTCAATAGGAATGCAGCCCTTAATATTCTTTCCTCTAGTTGTGAAAATCCAAGACTTGCTTATGACCTACTTGACACCTTTTTTCACTGTCAGATGTTATGTTTGTGTAGGACAAGTGCATTATACTCACCACACTGCACATAATGGTGGAAGGAACATAGCCAACATTGTCACAGATTAGCCTGCAAAACCTAAAGCCTTTCAAGTGCTCTTTAGGTAACTATGCACAATCTTTACCAGCATGTTTACCGTAGTTTTAAATGTAGATATGCTCACTCAATTCAAGGCATGTGGGCTACCAAGCATCCTTGGACAGGCCTGACAGCATTCCACAACTTGGGCGGAGCTGGATTTTCCACATAGATTGCGCTACTTACCTACTGCCTTTTATGCCAACTGGCATGGAGGACAGCAGCGAAGGACCTCCACTTCAGTCTGTCTTCGCCAGGTTTCTGTACGGTGCTCCAACTGTTGTTCAGGGTGTTTGTTTCTGTTTTTGCAGTTCAACTCCAGGTATTCTTTAGTCTGCCTATCTTCTGTTTGCGGTCTGAGGGCCAGTGGGAAGCTCTTTTTGGGATGGAGTCTTGCTCTCTTCTTATGCTGTGTCATATCCATCCCCATTTTTTCCTCATAATTATGGTGTCCATACTCTCTTGCTTGCATCTGGTGAGCAACTGGTGATTGCAGATGATTTGCGCCGAGATAACATGCAAGATTCTTCTCAGGTTGCTGGTGTGAAAGGCTGACAGTTTATTGATGTCGCTCTTCATTATCTTTTTTCAAAATCAACAAGAGAGGTAGGGCATAGACACTCCTGTACCCCAGTTAAATGTATATAAACAACAAAGGAGTGACTGTGATATAAACAATAATAAAACTGGTGGCAGTTAAAACATTATTTAACTCCGCCGTGTGCTGCACGCGTGATCAATGCTCACACACGTGCATACACGCAGCGGGGCAATCTCTAAGTCCCTGTATGAGCCCAATAGACTGTCTTCAATAGAAGAAAGTCAGGGCGCTTGGTGGTCACCCTATAATAGGCGGAGGGAAAAGAACTTCACTTGTTTGAAGGACCCTCACTCACCACTAGTTGGTGACATGCTTCATCATTGGGTCCCCGCTGGGGTGACTGAATGTCTCCCCAGCGTGCTACGACGCATGGCTACAGCGGAGCAGGATGTGGTGAGTGCAACAGTGCCCAAATTAGGAAGTGACTAAATGTGATTGTGCAAATATGTTCAATGTTAAAAAATGCAAAGGTTGTGCCTTCAAAATTTTTTTTAATAATGGCCAGCCTGCATTGGTTAAAAACAAAGTGAGCGGACTCCCCAGGTTCTTAATTAAGGAACCGGAATCCTAATCCAAGACAGAGGTTGGTCGACATGTTTCAGCTGTTTGGTTGCGTTTTGCTCAGCTTTCTTCAGGACCTACAGTAAAGTCCTCCGGTGGTGTGCGCGCGCTAAGGCGTACCCTCCCGGGAGGCTCAAAATGTGAAAAATATATATACAGTGAAAATGTTCGGAAATTTTCCGTCAATTGCCCACCCCACTACTGGTGTCACATAAATCATGCATGATACCTATACCTCCTCAATTTTGAAACAAATGTTGATCAAAATTTCCCATTGAAGAAAGTAATCTTTCTTCTTCATGTTTATGTGTGTGTGGTCTTGTTTGTCCCTTCTCCCTTACAGGTCTTTTTATACATCCCCACAAACTGTGTAGTGGGCAATTGACGGAAAATTTCCGAACATTTTCACTGTATATATATTTTTCACATTTTGAGCCTCCCGGGAGGGTACGCCTTAGCGCGCGCACACCACCGGAGGACTTTACTGTAGGTCCTGAAGAAAGCTGAGCAAAACGCAACCAAACAGCTGAAACATGTCGACCAACCTCTGTCTTGGATTAGGATTCCGGTTCCTTAATTAAGAACCTCGGGAGTCCGCTCACTTTGTTTTTAACCAATGCAGGCTGGCCATTATTAAAAAAAAATTTGAAGGCACAACCTTTGCATTTTTTAACATTGAACATATTTGCACAATCACATTTAGTCACTTCCTAATTTGGGCACTGTTGCACTCACCACATCCTGCTCCGCTGTAGCCAGGCGTCGTAGCACACTGGGGAGACATTCGGTCACCCCAGCGGGGACCCAATGATGAAGCATGTCACCAACTAGTGGTGAGTGAGGGTCCTTCAAACAAGTGAAGTTCTTTTCCCTCCGCCTATTATAGGGTGACCTCCAAGAGCCCTGACTTTCTTCTATTGAAGACAGTCTATTGGGCTCATACAGGGACTTAGAGATTGCCCCGCTGCGTGTATGCACGTGTGTGAGCATTGATCACGCGTGCAGCACACGGCGGAGTTAAATAATTTTTTAACTGCCACCAGTTTTATTATTGCTCTTCATTATCTACCAGAAGTGTGGTCCATACAAGAGTGTGGACCATGATGCTGTACTGATTTATTTATTTATTTTTATTTATTTATTTATATAGCGCAACTAATACCCTGAGGCGTCTAGGCGCTTGGCAACTAACCGCATGAGCATGAAGGCTCTAGGACTGGGTTGGAGACTATAAGGTATATAACCAAGTCTTTAGGCCTTTCCTGAAGGAGAAAAGGTCAGGCGAGTTTTTTAGCTTTATTGCAGATGGTTCCACATCTGGTTGTGAAGCTTTTACTGCCCCATCTCTGGAGTTGGGGTTCGGTACCTTCACCTGTTTATGAGAAGCAGACTGAAGAGTTTGAGAGGAATTATACCATTAGAAGCGATCCGTCAGCTGGTCGGGGCCTAGATCATGTAGCGCCTTGAAGGCGATGCATAATGCCTTGAAATTGATGTGTCTCTCCATCGGTAGCCAGTGAAGAGCACTGAGGGCATGTTTGGCTGACTAGTGTGTGGGTATGCCAAAGAGCAGCTGGGCCGCAGAGTTTTGAAGAACCTGCAATTTCACCAGTAGTGCCATTTTTATACCAATCAGAAGCCCTTTACTGTAGTCCAGCTTAGACAGAACCAGTGCTGCCACCACTGTTTTCTGTAATTCTGGTGTTATAAACGAAAAGATTTTCCTCAAAATTTTCAAAGGGAAAAAAGTGGATGATATGAGCACCTTCACATGGTGGGAAAAGGACACAGTAGTGTCAAAATTGACCCCTACGTTTATTGCCTTTGGGGCTGGAATGGGAAGAGGACCCAGCTCCTCCGGCCACCAATCTGTGGACCAGAAGGATGTGTCTCTGCCAAAAAGTAAAACTTCGGTCTTATTAGAGTTTAATTTGAGCCAGGCCTCCGACATCCACCAGCTCACGTGTCGCATACACGCGTTACAATTGTGGGCCGTGTCGTGGTTATTACTCGAAATGGAGACAATGATCTGGGTGTCGTCTGCGTATGACACCAACACAAAGCCATAAGATTTCATCAATCTGCCCAGAGTTGTAACATATACATTAACTAGGGTTGGGCTCAGGGACTAACCCAGTGGCACCCGACATGGGAGCTTAAAGCAGTGGGACTTGAGACAATCCTCTTTGACAAATTATTCACAGTTTGACGGGAAGGATTTGAGGAGTGCGAGAGCTGTGCCTGCTAACCCTATTTCCTGAAGGCGATTTATCAGGAGGCCGTGGTCCACGGTGTCAAATGCAGCCAACAGATCCAGCAGTATTAGGGCAGCTGAGCCTCCTTTGTCAACTGCACACCTGATTTCTTTTGTCGCTGTGATCAAGGCCAGTTCAGTACTGTGCTTGCTCCTGAAGCAGTACTGTGTTGAATCCAGGATGTTATTGTTATCAAGGAAGGTGGTCAGTTCTTGATTCATGTTTTTATCAAAGCTTTTTGCAGATAAAGGCAGACGAGAGATAGGGCAATAGTTGCCGGGATCAGTTTTGTCCAAGTTAGATTTCTTTACGAGTAGTGCAATGGGTGTTTTTTTCCAAATTTGGGGAAATGCCCCTGTTTTGATGGCTAGGTTAACTAAGTCTGTGAGTGGACTAGCAACTATCTCTGTTACAGTGTGGATTACCTTGGGGGCAAGGATCCAAGAGTGATCCAGAATTAGTGGCCCGGAGAAGTTTTGTGATTTGCTCTTAGGAGATAGGTGAGAAATCTGCGAGTTGTGGCACACCCGGGACCTGGGGCAGGTTGGGGACTTTTAGGTCTGTGCTTGCTGCATCAGATTATGAGACCTGGATGCTCTGATCATTTGCGGAGCATGAGGCGAATGTATCATAGATGGTAGAGAATTTTATGTTGCACAAAATTTACCACTATCTTCATGATCTTGAAGACCTTCCCCATTTCTACTGGCTGACTCCTCTGCTTGGCTTGCAAGGGTATCCATGTACACCAGCTTGTTTGCTCTTGTCATTGTTTTGACTGCTCTGTTTGCTTCTTTGTTCTGTTGCTTGTACTTCTCCCACAGCCTTTCAGAATTTTGCTGCCCTCCTGTATTTAATAGCTTGTCATGTGTCGGGTCTTATTCATTCTTTCCTTTTCTGTGTCTTGGTGCCCAGGCATTATTCAGTGCTCTTCATTTAAATTAAACAGACCTGTTCCCATTTCTTGATGACTGCATTGTCAACTAGCTCAGAATTATCTTCCTGTCTGGCATGAGGTGAAACCTTTTTTTGATGTGTAAAACAAATGCCTTCTTGATCTTGCGATCCTGTCACTTTGCCACATTGAAGTGATGTCATTCTGATGCTTTTCATTCTGTTTTTCTAAGCTTCAGCTTCACAAACGTAATCACTAGATGGTGATCACTGCAAACATTCCCTCTTCTCCTTACTCTGACATCTTTTAGTAAGCATATCCAGGTGCCTGCTTATGATCAGATGGTCAAACTAAGGGGCCCATTAGGATGGCGGGCGGATTGCCATCGCCAGGCTGGCGGTAGCCACCGCCGGCCTGGCGGGGGCAATCCGCCCGCCATCCTCACCTAAATGCACCCCGCCATATTAGTATGGTGGGGGGTACCGCGGCGGACGGAAAGACCGTCTGACGCTTTTCCCCCCCCCGGTTGCCTTGCCACTGGGGCGGAAAAGGTCTAACATGGTGGCGGTATCTATTACAATTGATTGGTTGGGTAGAACCATCCCACTCCTTAGGTATTCTAAAGATCAATATGTTAAGCAAGGTGGATGGGTGCTATTTGGTGATCCTCCTGAGTGAGAGGTGAACGATAAATGAATTTGATAGCGTTGATCAGACTGTGAGCAACGTCCCCAAATGCACTCCGTCATTAATGTTTAAAAAAACACTTCATAAACAGTTTTGTTTTAATCTTTCAATAAAGTTTTTTATTTTGAATTTATTTGTCTTTCTTTTCTTTGATTCTTCTCCTTTTTTATATAATGTCCTGATGTTACATTCACATCAACAAGGTTCAACAGACCAATGTTATTCTTGCCCAATGCATTTCGGGCTTATTGCCCTTCCTCAGGGACTTCATTTACTAGAAATTGTCAATACATGTGGAGCAGGTTCTCCAACTTCCATAAAATGATATTCATAAGTAACAGGCTCTCGTAAATGCGCGTTCAAAAATTAACCAGTACGGTCGGGGGGTAAACGCGAGTGGACTTGCAGCGGTCTATGGCCGGTGATCCCGGAAGTGTTTCTATTAGACACCGCCAGCCATATTAGGATGGGCCAGAACAGATGCCGCCACGGAAAGGCATGCAGTCTTCACTTCGGGGGCCCCCTGCGGGCCCCCGGAGTGAAGGAGAGGTGGGAGGTGCACACGGGGGTACCTGTGATTCCCCCTGCATGTGCAGTAACAAAGCGGCAGGCACCGCCGCTTTGTTAATGCAAATGCATACATGCATTTTTAACATTGTGGCGGGCGGTGCTGAGAGCACCGCCCGCCACAATGCTAAAAATGCAGGATGCGCCCACCACAGTGGCGGGTGCATCCTAATACCCCCACGGGACCCCCGCCCTTATGGCGGGCAGTCCCAATGACCGATAGGATGGCGGGCGGACTAAGTCCGCCCGCCATCCTAATGGACCCCTTATTTCGGTCTCTGCCACTAGGAGAGCACTAAGTTTGTTTCTGAACATCACGATGGGGGAGGAAATTCCCTTCTATGAACAAATCATTTGTGGTGCAAAAATCCAACAGACTTTCTCCATTGTCATTCATTGTTCTACAAGCTTCTTTTGCCATGGCTATGTCATGGTTTGTGTTGTCCTTTCCCTGTTTAGCATTCAAGTCTTGCATCACAGTCTTCAGGCCGTGGTTTGGCACAGCTTCAAGCACAGCTTGCCACTGTTGGTAGAATATGTCTTTGACTGTTTCCTTTGCCTCATTAAATGGAGAATAGAGCTGGATAATGGTGGTCTTGATGTGTCTGCCTTTTAACCTGATTGTCATAATTCTGCTGCTGACTGACTTCCACTCAATTAGGCATTTCTCTGTCCCCTTGCTCAGGAGATGGCTACTCCTTCATGATGTTGGTTGCAGTCCCTTTCAGAGTACAGTATAACATCTCTTGTAGTTTGTGGTACCTTACCTCAGGTGTTACATGGTTCAGCTTTGCTGTGTCATACCTAGTCCTTACATTCCAAAATCCAATTCTGGTCTTGCACTTAGCACTCAGAATTTCCATCATCCTGTCAATAGTGTCCCTTCAGCTGTAACTACTGTCAATAATGCAAGTCTTAGAGACTATGGGAGCCCCTTATGCCCAGAACAAATATTGGTTCTTGCTGCTGCTTCCGTAACACATTCTTTAATGGAACAAGGATGTTAGCCTTATGCCTAGCCACCAACCTGGAAGACCAGTGGGTCGTGCTCCGTCTCTACCATTTGACCTATCTGGCTTGTGTGAACCTGCCAGGAGACTAACTTCCCACCACCATAGATCTCCAAATCACAGAGACATGCAAGCTCCTCAACCACTTCAAGTTGGTGATCCTCCAAGGAGAGCAAGTGCACAAAAGCCGCATGAAAGACACGTCTTCTTGAGCCTCAGTTGGCTGCCACAAAAGGTGTTAGTAAAGATTCACTTGGCAAGTATCCAGAATTAGTCAGAACTTTGAATGAGAAAGAGACACAAGCAGGTAGGAAAAACATAGGCTAGGTGTGCTTTCTTAGGAATAGCATACAGGTAGATGGCAGATAGTCGAGGTAGTAGAGATACACATGCTGTTGCTTCATCTTCACCATAGGTCTCAATCTAATTGTCACTGCACTCACCCCGATACTCATTGACCGCTTTACTCATCAAACAATGAGACTCCAGAATATAAAAAACCCAGCAGCCAGACTCATCCTCTACCTTCCACCATGCACACACACCTCCCCACACTTCAAAGAGCTAACTACATAGGCTCCCCAGCCACAAGCGAGCTCACTTTAAACTCCCAATGCACACATTCAAAGCTTTACGCAACACTGGCCTAGCATACCTCAACAACTGCTCAGATTTCACAAAACTTTCAGACACCTCCGCTCAACTGGACGCTTACTGGTATGCACCCCCATGCATATGTAGTAGCAGAAAAAGTGATGGTGGATTCTCCTACTTTGCTCCAAAAGCCTGGAATGGCCTACCCTTACCTCATAAATTATTGAATTCTGCAAGAAGTTGAAGGCATAGCTCTTCAAATAGGCGAGTCCAGGGATCAGGCTAGACTGCTCCAGCGACGCAGTAGGCTGCCCTCCCAGTGATAGCGCACTCTACAAATACACATAACATTACACATACCACTGCAACCAAACATACACACAAGGGTCATCTATGTAGCCGGATTGACATGTTCATCCTCCATTAGAACATGGTAGAGGTTATATGCGCCGTTTGACAAGGTCATTGCGGTCACAGCACTGCACATACTGGGTGGATGGGGCATACAACACGTTGTCACACAGCACCTGTGTGTCATAAACCAACGTCCTTAAAAGTTTTAGACATGCTGTTTAATGAACTTAGGATGATCTTCCACAG
The DNA here is from genome assembly GCF_964261635.1 of Lissotriton helveticus. Taxonomy (NCBI): domain Eukaryota; kingdom Metazoa; phylum Chordata; class Amphibia; order Caudata; family Salamandridae; genus Lissotriton; species Lissotriton helveticus. The sequence goes on from NC_136067.1 coordinate 1,011,873,887, forward strand.
CATATTTATCTTACTTTCAAGGGTAGATATTGTTAGACCTGACATCCTTGGGTGGTCTTCCTCCAAAGTTTTTGCCTTACTCCTCCATTTTTTGCTGATCTCGTTTTGAATGGCCTTAGGACTCTGTGCACTTTACCACTGCAAAACAGTACTAAAGTGCGTGTGCTCACTCCCTAAACATGGTAACAGTGACTTACTCCCAATTGGCATATTTAACTTACTTATAAGACCCTAGGAAGTGGTACTACCTGTACCCAAGGCCTGTAAATTAAATGCTACTAGTGAGCATTCAGCACTAAACGTGCCACACACTTAAATAGCATGTCAAACATGCCTCAGGCCTGCCATTGCAGCCTATGTGTGCAGTTCTAAACTGTCCTTTTGACCTGTAAAATAAACCTTTTACCAGGCCTATATCTTCCCTTTTAATACATATATGTCACCCCAAGGGTAGGCCCTAAACAGCCCACAGGGCAGTTGGACATGTACTTTTAACGTTTACATGCCCTGGTATTTAACAACTCTTAAATTCGTTTTTCACTTCTGCAAGGCCTGCTTCTCTTATAGGATAACATTGGGTTACCTTATTACATTAAATAAGTAATAACTTTCAATTGGAAGCAGGTGAGAATATCGAGTTGGGTGTCTAAAAAGTTTTATTTGAAGTCACAATTCCATTTAAAAACATTGAAAGTTGGCATTTTCTTATACCAGCTGTTTGGTGCCTGTATTCTGGGTCACATGACTAGGTGTAGCTGCCATTTGGTCTTAATGAATTACTCCGAGACAGTGAGACAAAGGGGGAATAGGTGCTGGCAAGTTGGACCATCTCTGACTTAAGAAGGGGCAGAGCTGTCACCTACCACACCTGCGCACCATAAAGGCTTTGCCTCAGTACACTCACAAAGGGTTTCACACTAGTCTTTTGTGTCCCTCAACAAGATAGGGCCAGGGCAGGGAGACAGGAAATTCCCAACATCTCTAGGGTAGAAACATCTAAAATCTTCTCCTACTTCATAGGTGGCACCAGGTATAAATACTGGACCCTCAGATCCAACCCTTCAGTACACCTCTAAACCAGTGTAAGACTCAGAAAGTGTGCTGTGCTGCTCTGTTGCACTGCTGCAAGAATGACAAATTCTCTGCTGTCTACATACTCTCCTGCCCTACTGCCCTGCTGCATGAGCGAAAAGGACTGGTCCTGCTTTGTAAACCAGGGACTACTACAGTAAATCCAAGGGCTAATTGGCTGGACTCCTGATAAGAGCCTCAGTGACAGAAAAGGCTCCAGCCACCTTGAACCCAGAATTTGGACTCTGTCCACTGTGAGTCTTGCCCCCAAGTGGTGCCACCCCAGGCCTGAACCCTGGAAAGTGGGCTTGAATGTGCTCTGGCAGCCCAGCTGTGCTTCAAGCAGAACCAACACAGCGCAATGCACCGCCTCCCAGCCACAAATCTGTACTCCTGGTGCGCAACATAATCTCAAAGCAGAACCATGCAATCCTGGCAACCGCCACTACAGAGGACTTCACATCACAGCCCGCACCTCCTCTGAATCACCGCAGTGCGACGTATCTTTGACACGGGATCTCATAATGCTCTGCAACTTGAACTTGTGACTTTGTCTTGGTCCTGCACGTCCAGATAACTACGGTTAGTGATTTGTGCTTTTTAGCACTATATTCACCCGAACCTTTGAAATTGCATATCTCTGCTTTTCCTGTATGTATTTTTGTCAATTTCGGCTCAAATAAGGTATTACATTTTATCCAATTTTTCTAAATTCAAGTGGAATTTTTCCATATTTTGTTTTCACCTAAGTACTTTTTAGAGTGCTTATAAATACTTTACACATTGCCCCTAAGTAGAGCCTGACTGCTTTTTTGCCAAGATACCAGAGGGATAAGCATAGATTTATTTGGGGGTTTGCTTGTGTTTCGCCCTGACAAGAATTGTGGCTCCTGCTTGAGTAGAGTTTCACCCCCTAAGCAAGTAACCCAATTGTCTACATATATGCTCAGTTAGTTCGAGGACTCTAGGCCTCAGGGCATCCTTGGACAACCCCCCAACTCACATCCACAAACTGGAAGGAGTTGGATTTAGCACTGCGAGTGCGCTAAAGGTACATGAAAGATACATCTTACTGAGACACATGTGACTCTTACTAGGACTATTAGTAAAGGTTCACTTGGCATGAGTTCATTATTGCTCAGAATATCGAGAGGCAGATAGGTGACAGGTAGTAAAAAAGTAGTCAATGTTTATTTTCATGTGCAAATTGCAAAGCTTCTTGAGGCACCAAACAACATGTCTGTATAGAGGTTTGCTGGTGGTTTGTTTGTATGCAAGATGGTTGATGCCTGGGTGATAGATGATTTGATTGGTGAGTCTGTTCTGGTGCATATGAATGTGATTGGCCCTTGAATGGTGGCAGTATGTTGATGTTAGTGTAATGTTGCATTAGATGGGGGACGTGGTGGGTGGTATGAAAGTCTTTTTCTGCGGTGCATGAAAGGTGGTGGAATAGCCCCTAATGTGGTTGGTGCATCATCATGGCTTCATGGCTCACCTTCAGTAGTCTTGGTTTCAATGTTCTGATACTGTAATTAGTATTTGCTCTTTGAAGGGACATTTCTGGAAATGCCAAAACCGACCAGTGCATGTCTGAATTTAAATAGTGGCTTCACTTTGAAGATACAGTAGCAACCCTACACTTTTTGGAAACAGAACACCCGCCGGTGTTGAGGGTAGTGTCATTTGTACTGATCCGACTCACTTTCCTACAATGCCCGGCAAAACTTCAACGTTTGCATAAGCAGCTAACAGCACTCATTTATTGACATTTTGTGAAAGACATTTCTGAAATCTGTGGCGATCCATATATTGCTAACCACCCAGGGTTCCCACATGTCGCCACATAAATATTGACCCAATTATGTGGGTGGGCCTAGTGCCCGCAATAGGAAAGTGTGCAAGACAGTACATGGACACATCAAATTTTCCCACTGAAAACCACTGTGTTGTTTGCAATGTGGGTAGCTGTGGGTTTTAGTTCTTGTCTGTGCCGCCACCCAGAAATAACCTAACAAATCCGAACTTTTGTAAATAGTAGAAAAAAGGGTCAGTCCAGGGTAGTGTGATGTGTGTGGATCTCACAAGGTTTTCTTACACAAAAACCCTTATAGAATTATAACTTTGGCTAAAAACATTTTCCTCAGATTTCTTGCAAAAAATTTCTGGACTCTGCCGGGATCCACAAATTTCCTATCTCCAAAGTTCCCACACATCTTCGATAACAATGGTACCTCAGTGGGTGGGTGGGCCAAGAGACCACCACACAAAAGGTCCTCAAAAGCTACGTGGAGAAATCAGACATAGGGGTTACTTCAGTATTTGAGGCAATGCTCAGCCGCCATCCATGGAAAGCTTCCAATCACAGCTCTTTTAGAAAACTAGACATGCAGGGAAGTCCAAAATGGTATACCTAGTGTGGATCCCAGATCCCGCAATGTTTTCTTAACCACAATGTCCTGCAAACCTCAAATGTTGCCTATAATCATGCATTTCCCTTACATTTCTGCGATGAAACATCTGGAATCAGCAGGAATTCACAAAATTCCTACCATCCTGAGTTACTCCACTTGTCTTGGTTAAAACGCTATCCCACTTTTGTTGCTTAACCTAGTGCCCGCAACAGGAACAGCTCAAACCAAGGTCAATGGGAGTCTAGAACTGGTGCGAACCACACAAGAAAGACTACCGTAGACTCCCCCATGTGTATTGTTTTCAGAAATGGTGCAAGCTAAGATAGGGCCCAAATTCCAAAGATATACAAATTGTCAATAAAAGGGTTGGTTTTCAGGGGAAAACGTTGATGAATACTTTTTCCTGTCATGGGTGGTTAGTGGAATTTCCATCACATAAATGTGAAGAAAATGTGTGTTTTAGTCTAAGCTTGCGGTATGCTAGGCCTTATGGGTCAAGAAACCTAGTGAGAGTCCTGCCACTCTGGGCTCTGTCGGGTATCTAGTTTTCAGAAATGTGGAGGGTTGTATTGTGTTACAGGGTGCCAGCTGAGCTAGGGTCCAAAATCAGCAGCCAACCAAATTGCAAAAAAGGGTTTGTTTTCACAAGAAAAAGTTGATGTTTCATGTTGCGTTTTTGGCCTTTCCCTGTCACTGGGACTAGGCCCCCACAAACGTGCGAGGTGGCATTTTTATCAGAAGATTTGGAGGAACTCCGGCAGATAGGACATTTGTGACTCCTCACAGATTCCAGAAGTGTCTTTCACGGAAATATGAGGACAATGTGTGTGTTTTAGGTGAAGTTGGAGGTTGGCAAGCGCTTCTGAGTTAAATCAACATCTGATGAGAGCCACTCAATTCACACTACCCTGGACTCTCCCAGGTTTCTAGTTTTCAGAAATGTGCAGGCTTAAAAGGTTTCCTGTACTATCGGTTTACTTAATCTTTGGCGAAACACAGACTCAGCGTAGTGACGAACATCGCTTTTATTCTAAAGGTTTAGATTTTTCATCTCTTTGCACATGAATCAAAACACAAGAGAAAAATATTTTTGGGCAACTTGTCCATTAAGAGGTTGTATCTTTGTAAGCCTCTTGATTATTGACACTTCCCTGAATCTTCCTTTTCAATTTTCTCCCCAGGTTCGCCTGGCTCCCTGACCAACAATATCTCGGAAAAGTGAAAGCACAAGCAAGTGCTCTCTCTTTGTGCTTTTACGATGCAAGCTCTATTTCTAACTGGTCTCTGTCTGTTTTTGTCGTCTAGCAATTTATCTTTCCTCTCCTCACCATGGGCCATATGTATCAAGGCCAAATGGGTTCGCGAATTTCGGCGTTTGCGAACCCATTTTTGCAAAATGGTATGTATGAAAGAATTTGGATGAAAAATAAGGAATCGCAAAATTTGCCATTCCTTATTTTGCGATTGCATTTAAGGAATCACAAATTTTGCGATTCCTTAAATGCAATGTATGAAGCAAAAATAATTTTCCAAATGCCATTAAGGAATCGCAAATTACCACCAACTTCTAGTTGGTGGTAAGTTGCGATTTCCTTGAAAAATGCACATTTCAGCATTTTTCAAAGTGCCATGTGATGTACATACATGCCCTTAGGGCATGTATGTGCACCACATGTGCACCCATGCTTATTTCAGGGGTGCAACAGGGTGTCATTTGGACACCCCTGCACCCTTGAAATTATTCTCAATTTGTGATTAGCAAATTGCGAATCGCAAATTGAGAATAATTTCACATTAATTCCTATGGGCCTCCTGGCCCATAGGAATGAATGGAAAATTATTTCTTAATTGCGATTAGCAATTTGCTAATCGCAATTAAGGAATTTTTAGAAATCGCAAAAAAATTGCGATTTTCTACATACATACCATTTTGCGATTTCTAAATAGCGATTCCTTAAAAATCGCTATTAAGAAATCGCTAAAGGGTATGTTGATACATATGGCCCCATATCTCTTCGGTTTTACTTATTTTGTCCTCTCTTTCCTATTCTTCAGTTGTTCTGTATTTTCCCCAACTTTTAGGAAAGGCTGGTCTTGTAGCCGGACATGTAGGTATGAGCTTCTAACTGTGTAGCATTTCTGACTTTTGCACACCTTTTATTAGCAAATAATTTAAATAAGTTATATCTCACTTCTGCACATTGAAAATATAGATTCAAATAAAGTGAAGAAACGTGAAATAAGGGGGAAAAACTCTACTCCTTTGAAATGGCAGCCCTAACTACTTTGTAGCAATATGTCCTTTTCCTATGTGGATGACTCATAGACGATAAGAAACCAACCACAGACTTATCCTTTTTTACAACAGCTAGCTCATGGAGGCCTCCTAAGGGCCGAAGGCGTGTCCACTATCTCCTCTTGTACTCCCGTGTATGTCTCTGTCCGTGACCAGGTCAGTCTTTACTAGTCCTTCTCTCCATCGATATTTTCTCCTTCAGGCCAGGCCCCTTCCTTTTGTTCTTCCTCCATGCCTGCACTCGCGTCTCCTTCCTGGTAGGAAGACACGAGTCCTTTCTCTGTTTTTCTCTTTCTGATTTTTCCTGTTGTTAGTCCATTCTCATCACTTTCTTATCCTTGCCCTACTGGTTGTATCAGGAGGATGTCGATATCGGGGAGCTTAGGTAAGTCTTTTTTATTTGCCCTTTGTGTCGGCAGAGCTGGGGGCCAAATTCCACCATCATATACTAGAGAGGGGGAACCCTAAGTGATGCGCGAATGTTTAGGTATGTATGGGTGTTAGACCTGTCAGCCCTTTGGGTGGTCCCTCCCATTATTTATTTATTTTTGTCCCCTTTTTGCCCCTCAATCCTTCCATTTTTGATGTCCACTGAAATTTTTAGGTGTTGACCTGGGGGTTAGGTACTCCTTGACCCCATGGTTCCTCATAGGCCTAGAAATCCCTCCTTTTCTGAGGGCAAGCTTAGTTACCTAAAATAGTGGCCAGTAACTGCCATAACGGTTACTTCAGGAAAGGGACCCATAGGATAGCATAGGGAGGCTCTAGAACCCTCCAGCTGGTTCTAGTAGCCTGAGGCCTGCCTATATAAAGGCCAGTGTGAGGTTGGCCATTTTGTAGTGACCAGTGTCTTGCTGTGGGGAGTCTAGTCAGGAGCTTAGGCAACTGAGAAGGGAGGTTGGTGCGCAAAACGGGAGTTTGACTGTCCTTAAGGGTTGCTTCCTCTCACTGCTGATGCCATCCCCTATGAGCTGATCTAGCCCTGCTTCCCCCCCCTTAGTTAATTGAGGCATTTCATCCCTCTTTGTGACTTTGATCGGGGCTCTAACTGAGGTGAGAGGGCATACGATTTGGCAGTCGGAGGGGTGTCACAACCTCCAGGAAGGGACTTCAATTCCTGCCGTTTCATCCTCACCCTGGTTGTGCGGCCGTCTGTAGGCCTTTGCTGCCTGACTTCTGGCTGACCTGTCGGAACCCCCCCGGGGTTGCCCCATCAGTACAGGTTCTAAGGCATTACTGCAGACCCCGGCTTTTACCGGCGCACCTGGCACAGGCTTACCTTTCTGTCCCAAACCCCTGCAACGTGTGGAAAAGGAGCGGCGCTGTGGCCGCCAGTCTGCCAGGGTCCGCTAGGGTGAACCTTAAGGGGGCCGGCGTGTGAGGCAAGTGCCGCTTCCGAGGTCTGCCAGGGTCCGCTGAGGTGAACCTGAAGGGGGCCGGCGTGTGAGGCATGTGCCGCTTCCGCCGACTACGAAGAAGTCAAAGGTGAGGCCAAGTAAAGTCCCGCCCCAGCGCTGACGTGAGAGAGCGTCTGGGAGCAAAGGGGTGGAATCGAAGGAGGCCAACCCTGAGCGAGTTCCCCGCCATGAGGGTGGTTCTGTCCACACTACAGCGCTGAGGTGAGGGACGCGTGAGAGAGAGAGATTAACCAGCGGAGGTGATTGAATTCCTCTCAGGAAGCTTAGCGGTTAGGGTCCCCCTCTTCCCTGAGCAGAGCGGAAGAAGAGAAGACCTCGATCCATGGAATTACAGGGACGCTGCTAATGCCGAACTAAGCTGGGAGTTGGGTTATTGAGAGAGATTTTGCAGAAGAACTCTGCGGGGCCAGTACTTTGAACGTCCTCTCTAGACTCATCGGGGACGAGCGTGTGAAGGCCTTGGGGGCTAGAGACACAAAAGTTAAACTGCGGGTGGAAAACAGAGTTTGAAAGGAACGAAGAATTTAGGAACCACTTTGATCTGGCTGGAACTAATTGAAAACTGGGGTTTGGCAAGTTAATGAGTGGAACATGTTAGCATGCTAAAGTAAAAGTGCAATTAATTCCTTGAGAGAATTTTGCCTCTTTATTTTGTCAAATTTATATGCATAATCTGCCTTCCCAACAATTTACCTGCCTGTATAGATTGCTAGTCTGAACTTGGACTTGTTTTCCTTCGAAAGGGGGGTAATGTAATGAATTCCTGTTATAGCTAATCTACTCCCCCTGATATAAAAAGTGCTAACTGGAAACCTTTTGCATGGATACTTTGCACTAATGAAATGATGTAATCTACTGCATTTTTAGGCGCTGCTTTGTAGACAGAAGTTATAACCAAATGCTTGACTTAAACTAAGAGATATTCTGCTGTTTTATCTTTTAATCTCCTGTATCTGCTCCTAATGTTTCAATGAATGTACAATTTTAAACTACTGCTGGGGCTGTGAATAAGCAGGATTCCCTAGTGGGTTTGGAGCTTTTGGCTCTAATTAAAAATAGGAGACAGGAATGTAATTGGTGGAATATATGTAAAGATGATATGCTACTACAGATGCAACTAAGAAATTTTAAGGAGAGATAAAGCTTTTCTTACTTTTATAAACGCGGTGTAGTGTCATTTTTGGGTGGACGTACGCTGAATTACTGTGTGAGTGTGGCGCAAGTACCTCAGACAGCCTAGGAGTTAGACCTTACCGCTTGAGCCAGGCTACCCTAGATGGACTGGTAGCACCAGGTCCAACAAATTGGTGTCCAGCGGTGGGATGAGAACTGTGCTTGCGTCCACTCAATAGTAACGCAGTGTACTCCATAGACCTACACCTGGAGTTTTCTCCTGGCGGACTCCCTAATTATATTTTTGTTTTTCCAAATTTACGCCTGGTGGTGGGTGGAGGTAGCTTCTAAATACCCTCTAAACTAATTCCTTTCAAGTGGCTGTCCCGAACTCTCATTGGCAATATGGAATTTGCTCTGGAAGAATTGGAGACCTATACTGTGGCTCAACTCCGAGAATTTTGTCAAAACATGGGAGTGTTCTTCAAGCGTGGTGCTAAAAAGGGGGAACTCCAGACCAGCTTGATGGCGTGGGTGGCAGCGCACTCATCGGGATAGATGTGTTGTACCAGCCTGAGAGGGAGAACCTACTGACAGGTCCCAGAACACTCTCAAGGGAGGGCAGCAGTGTTTCCGTGAGAAGTTTGACTGAAGCCGAACTAGCGGACAGGAGGGAGAAAAGACAGCTGAAGTGGGAGTTAGCCCGGTTGGAAAAGGAGAAGGAGGAGCAGAGGATGGCTCATGAGTTGAAACTCAGAGAGTTAGATCTCAAGGCCCTACAGGCAGGGACTCCCAGTACTCCTAATGGTGGCAGGGAATCTAAGGACTTGACCAGGGAACCCAGACCCTATTTACCAAAGGATGTAGTCGCCAGCTACAGCGTAGGGGATGACATCGCCAAGTGGCTGGCTGCCTATGAGGTCTCCTTAAGAGCCCATGGGATACTGGAGAAACACTGGGGGGTAGGCTTGCATAAATACATGCCTCCTCACTATCCGGACCCGGTGGATATGGGTAGGCACAACGGGCGCTGACAGAGGCAGACTGAACCTTAAACCCCTATGGTTCCCCCTTGATGTCAGATCTACCGGGCACTGTTGACACCTACGCACCTTGACCATTAGGCGAGAGGAGTACCATACAGGTAGTACAACTGATGATATAACAAAACTGATACTTTATTAGGTCTTGTTTTTTGTGATAGTAGTTAAAGAATAGGTCCTGAAGAATCGCAGCCAATGAGCTTAGGCGAGAAACATGTTGACCACACGTAATGCACCTTAGTCCTGTATCGCGAAGTGGAATCCTAAATTTCCTGCGATTACAGGCTATCTCTTGATTTTACTTGTGGCAAGGGACCACCAGAATAAATTGATCTCCGGTACCTTGTGCCACATTTTAAACTCACTCACACTATCCTCTTTTTCCTGGCCCCTCACCCACACTTCACCCATAGGCAGTTGGATAAAAGATCTCCGCCAAAGAGCCCCTCTTTGAGGTGAGCCCGTTGGACATTGCACCGCCTGTACAACGAGGAGCACTGCCGATGATGAAGCATGGCACTCGCATGGGTGTGTGAGGCCATTATATCCAACAAATTGGACACCCAGGATAATCCTCCACTGAGCACTATCCCTACCCCTCTCGTGACCGCTCTCTTCCCCTTCTTCCCTTTTCCTTAGGAACGGCCTAGTCGCTTTTGTTAGTTATTGCCTTTGGGGCTTTGACTGTGGCTGAACCTTCCATTCTCACTTTTCCGTGAATGGTAATCTGAGCCCCTGGATCAGATCTTGATCCATTACCTCCCCTTCTTTTGGATATATAGTGTGGCGCAAGTACCTCAGACAGCCTAGGAGTTAGACCTTACCGCTTGAGCCAGGCTACCCTAGATGGACTGGTAGCACCAGGTCCAACAAATTGGTGTCCAGCGGTGGGATGAGAACTGTGCTTGCGTCCACTCAATAGTAACGCAGTGTACTCCATAGACCTACACCTGGAGTTTTCTCCTGGCGGACTCCCTAATTATATTTTTGTTTTTCCAAATTTACTCCTGGTGGTGGGTGGAGGTAGCTTCTAAATACCCTCTAAACTAATTCCTTTCAAGTGGCTGTCCCGAACTCTCATTGGCAATATGGAATTTGCTCTGGAAGAATTGGAGACCTATACTGTGGCTCAACTCCGAGAATTTTGTCAAAACATGGGAGTGTTCTTCAAGCGTGGTGCTAAAAAGGGGGAACTCCAGACCAGCTTGAGGGCGTGGGTGGCAGCGCACCCAGAGGGGAAGGAGGAGGAAGAGGAGGAGCGGGACACGGTCATCGGGATAGATGTGTTGTACCGGCCTGAGAGGGAGAACCTACTGACAGCTCCCAGAACACTCTCAAGGGAGGGCAGCAGTGGTTCCGTGAGAAGTTTGACTGAAGCCGAACTAGCGGACAGGAGGGAGAAAAGACAGCTGAAGTGGGAGTTAGCCCGGTTGGAAAAGGAGAAGGAGGAGCAGAGGATGGCTCATGAGTTGAAACTCAGAGAGTTAGATCTCAAGGCCCTACAGGCAGGGACTCCCAGTACTCCTAATGGTGGCAGCGAATCTAAGGACTTGACCAGGGAACCCAGACCCTATTTACCAAAGGATGTAGTCGCCAGCTACAGCGTAGGGGATGACATCGCCAAGTGGCTGGCTGCCTATGAGGTCTCCTTAAGAGCCCATGGGATACTGGAGAAACACTGGGGGGTGGCTTGTATAAATACATGCCTCCTGCAGGAAGGGATACACTTTTGGCCCTAGAGCAGGGAGAGCAGACCCACTACCCCACCATGAAAGTGGAGCTAATCAGAAAGTTTGGACTGACCCCAGAGAAGTATCGGCAGAAGTTTAGGAGTAGTCACAAACTAGGCACACAGAATTGGGTGGATTTCTTGGACTACGCAAAAAAGGCATAAGAGGGTTGGGTACAAGGCAGCGAGGTGAGGGACTATGAGGGGTTGTATGACCTTATACTTAAGGAGCACCTACTCGAGAAATGTTTTCCCGAGCTGCGTCAACACCTGGTGGACAGTAAGCTGACCAACCCCCGGAAGCTTGCTGAGGAGGCGGACATCTGGGCTAGTACCCGGGTGTCCTCAAAGGGGACTGGAGGGGATTCTCAAAGGACCGGACAGGGCGCCCCCCAGAAGAAAGAGGGGGGAGATAAAAAGAGGGAGTTCTCAAAAGGCCCCCAAAACAGTTTCCAGGGAAAGGGAACAGGTTTCATCCCTAAAGCTAACCCGCCCAGAAACCGTCATCCTGGCCAAGGTCAGCAGCCAAGGGTTGTTCACTGCTTTGAGTGTGGTGGTGTTGGACATTATAAGGGAGATGTCAAGTGCCCAAAGAGACCACCCCCTCCCACTGGAGGAAAAGCCCCAGGAGTAGCTAGTGTAGTGCTCGGGAGGAGTTGCCCTTGGATAAGGGGGGGGCGGCTGTCACCTTAGTGTCCCTGGGAGATCGGGAGATGGTTCCTAAGATCCAGGTGCCCTCAAATACTACAAAGTATGGGCAATGGGTCACCATCAATGGCCAAAGAGGGGAGGCTCTGAGAGACACAGGAGCCAGTATGACTATGGTAAGCAGTCAACTGGTGTCTCCAGAGCAGGTGATTCTACATGTACTCCACCCCGCCACGATGGCTGACGGCAGATTGGGCCACTACCCTGTGGCCGAGGTTCCATTTGAGTGGGAAGGGGTTGCAGGTTCACTTCGAGTGGCCGTAAGCCCTGCCGTGCCAGTTGATTGTCTGTTGGGGAATGATATGGAGCACAATGCTTGGAAGGAGGTGGAATACCGGACTCATTCTGAGATGCTGGGTACACCTGACTGGACCTGTGCTAGCACAAGGTCCGGGACTACCCGGAGGGGGAGTTCGCTTGGACTGGAGCCTGGAACAAAGGCCCAGCCAGCTGCCAAAAAGGGAAAGAACCGAGGACAGGAGAAGCCTGCCTCGGCTTCCACGCCCCATGAGACAGATAGGCCACCTGCGGTGATGGACCAGGAGTCCGTGGAGGGGGAAGTTGTCTCCCTGGAGAACTTACCTATCCCTGCTGAGTGGCATGTGGAAGGAGGGCCTACCAGGGAGGAGTTTTGTAAGGGCCAGAAGGAGTGCCCTACCCTTGAGGGACTGAGGCGACAGGCCGAAGCCCAGGCAGCAGGGAACGTTTCTGGGAATTACCATATTTACTGGGAGGATGGACTCCTCTACAGTGAACCTAAGGCACCTGTGCACGGTTCAACACGGGCCTTGGTTGTCCCTCAACGTTACCGAGCCTTCCTTTTAGAATTGGCTCATGAGATACCCTTGGCAGGACACTTAGGACAAGACAAGACCTTTGCCCGGCTTGTCCCCCACTTTTACTGGCCTCAGATGAGGGTGGCATCCGACACATACTGTCGGACATGTGTATCATGCCAAGCCAGTGGGAAAACAGGGGTGAAGCTGAAAGCTCCCCTGGAACCACTTCCTGTTGTTAGCACCCCCTTTGAAAGGGTGGGCTTCGACATTGTGGGGCCATTGGAACCACCAACTACAGCTGGTCACAGGTTTATCCTGGTTCTGGTGGATCATGCCACACGGTACCCAGAGGCAATTCCTCTGAGAACCATTACTGCACCTGCAGTGGCTAGGGCCCTGATGGGGATCTTTACCCGAGTGGGTTTCCCCAAGGAGGTTGTGTCCGACAGGGGGACCAACTTCATGTCAGCATACATGTGGGCTATGTGGAAGGAGTGTGGAGTTACCTACCGGTTTACCACTCCTTATCACCCACAGACCAATGGTCTAGTGGAAAGGTTCAAAAAGACCTTGAAAGGCATGATATGAAGTCTGCCTGAGAGCCTGCGGAGGAAATGGGACATCCTCCTACCCTGTCTGTTGTTTTCCTACAGGGAAGTTCCACAGAAGGGAGTGGGCTTCAGCCCCTTCGAGCTTCTGTATGGGCACCCTGTGCGTGGACCTCTCAGCCTGGTGAAAGACGGATGGGAAAAGTCTCCCAGGAAGCTTCCCCAGGATGTGGTGAGCTACATGCTGGCCTTCCGGAGCCAAATGTCTAAGTTGTAGAAGCAAGCTTCAGGCAACTTGGAAGCCAGCCAAGCAGTGATGAAAGAGTGGTATGACCACAACGCTCACCCTGTGGAGTTGGAGCCTGGCCAGAAAGTGTGGGTGATGGAACCTGGAGAGCTTAGTACCCTCCAGGATCGCTGAACAGGCCCCTTTGTGGTGATGGAGAAGAAGGGCAAGGCCACCTACTTGGTGGACCTTAAGACCCCACGACAGCCCCTACGGGTGCTTCATGCCAATCGCCTCAAGCCCCACCATGAGAGGCCCGAGGTCATCTTAATGATGGTGACTGATGGAGCAGAGGAAGCGGAAAGCGAGCCTCTCCCTGATCTATTTTCGTCTCAGGAAAAGGATGGGTCGGTGGAGGGAGTGATTCTTTCACCATCCCTAACTCCTGAGCAGCGAGAAGACTGCCGCCAGGTCCTGGAGCAGTACTCCTCATTGTTCTCCCTTGTCCCGTGTACCCATGATGTGGACACAGGAGACAGCCCACCAGTGAAGTCTAAGACCTACCGGCTGTCAGACAAGGTGAAGGCCAGCATCCACAGTGAAGTTACAAAGATGCTGGAGCTAGGAGTAATTGAACCTTCTAGTAGCCCCTGGTCCAGTCCGGTGGTTCTGGTACCAAAAACTGGCCCACCGGGCACCACTCCAGAACTGAGGTTCTGTGTGGATTACCGGGGACTAAATTCAGTGACCAAAACTGATGCACATCCGATCCCTAGGGCGGATGAACTTATTGACCGGCTGGGAGCTGCCCAATACTTGAGTACCTTTGACCTTACTTCAGGGTACTGGCAGATTTCCCTTACAGATGAGCAAAGGAAATGTCAGCCTTCTCCACACCTGAGGGCCCCTACCAGTTCTGTGTAATGCCCTTTGGGCTCAAGAACGCCCCTGCCACCTTTCAGCGGCTGGTGAACCAGGTCCTCTCTGGGATGGAGGCTTTCTCTGCTGCTTATCTGGATGACATTGCTGTCTTCAGCAGCAGTTGGGAGGACCATTTGTGTCACTTACAAGCTGTTCTCCAGGCCCTGAAACAAGCTGGCTTGACAATCAAGGTCAGTAAATGTCAGATCGGGCAGGGGTCGGTTGTGTACCTAGGTCACTTGGTGGGCAGGGGAACGGTGCAGCCCCTCCAGGCAAAGATTGAGGCTATCATGGCCTGGGAGCCCCCCAAGACCCAAACTGAGGTCCGAGCCTTCCTGGGCCTCACAGGATACTACAGTCGCTTTGTGAAGGGGTATGGCACTATTGTGGAACCCCTGACGGAGCTCACATCCAAGAAACAACCTCGACGGGTAGTCTGGACAGAGGCTTGTCAGCAAGCCTTTGAAAAGCTGAAACAAGCAATGTGTGCAGCACCGGTCCTGAGGGCCCTGGATTTTTCCAAAGAATTCATTGTCCAGACAGACGCATCAGAGCATGGCATTGGGGCAGTGTTATCGCAACTCAATGAAGAGGGTCTGGATCAACCTGTTGTCTTCCTGTCTAGGAGACTGCTTCCCCGGGAACAGAAGTGGAGTGCAATTGAGCGGGAAGCCTTTGCAGTGGTATGGGCTCTGAAGAAGTTGCGGCCATACCTGTTTGGTTCGCACTTCCTGGTTCAGACCGACCATCGACCTCTTCGTTGGCTGATGCAAATGAAGGGGGAGAATCCCAAGCTGTTGAGATGGTCCATCTCCCTACAGGGAATGGACTTCCGGGTGGAACATCGGCCTGAGTGGACCACGCCAATGCAGACGGTCTCTCTAGGTATTTCGGCCTTAGTGATGAGGACTCCCAAGGGGTTGGGTAGCTCTCCCCACTTTCAGCTGGGGGGGACACGTGTTAGACCTGTCAGCCCTTTTGGTGGTCCCTCCCATTATTTATTTATTTTTGTCCCCTTTTTGCCCCTCAATCCTTCCATTTTTGATGTCCACTGAAATTTTTAGGTGTTGACCTGGGGGTTAGGTACTCCTTGACCCCATGGTTCCTCATAGGCCTAGAAATCCCTCCTTTTCTGAGGGCAAGCTTAGTTACCTAAAATGGTGGCCAGTAACTGCCATAACGGTTACTTCAGGAAAGGGATCCATAGGATAGCATAGGGAGGCTCTAGAACCTTCCAGCTGGTTCTAGTAGCCTGAGGCCTGCCTATATAAAGGCCAGTGTGAGGTCGGCCATTTTGTAGTGACCAGTGTCTTGCTGTGGGGAGTCTAGTCAGGAGCTTAGGCAACTGAGAAGGGAGGTTGGTGCGCAAAACGGGGGTTTGACTGTCCTTAAGGGTTGCTTCCTCTCACTGCTGATGCCATCCCCTATGAGCTGATCTAGCCCTGCTTTCCCCCCCTTAGTTAATTGAGGCATTTCATCCCTCTTTGTGACTTTGATCGGGTCTGTAACTGAGGTGAGAGGGCATACGATTTGGCAGTCGGAGGGGTGTCACAACCTCCAGGAAGGGACTTCAATTCCTGCCGTTTCATCCTCACCCTGGTTGTGCGGCCGTCTGTAGGCCTCTGCTGCCTGACTTCTGGCTGACCTGTCGGAACCCCCCCGGGGTCTGCCCCATTAGTACAGGTTCTAAGGCATTACTGCAGACCCCGGCTTTTACCGGCGCACCTGGCACAGGCTTACCTTTCTGTCCCAAGCCCCTGCAACGTGTGGAAAAGGAGCGGCGCTGTGGCCGCCAGTCTGCCAGGGTCCGCTGGGGTGAACCTAAAGGGGGCCGGCGTGTGAGGCAAGTGCCGCTTACGAGGTCTGCCAGGGTCCGCTGAGGTGAACCTGAAGGGGGCCGGCGTGTGAGGCAAGTGCCGCTTCCGCCGACTATGAGGAAGTCAAAGGTGAGGCCAAGTAAAGTCCCGCCCCAGCGCTGACGAGAGAGAGCGTCCGGGAGCAAAGGGGCCAACCCTGAGCGAGTTCCCCGCCCCGAGGGAGGTTCTGTCCACACTACAGCGCTAAGGTGAGGGACGCGTGAGAGAGAGACATTAACCAGCGGAGGCGAGTGAATTCCTCTCAGGAAGCTTAACGGTTAGGGTCCCCCTCTTCCCTGAGCAGAGCGGAAGAAGAGAAGACCTCGATCCATGGAATTACAGGGACGCTGCTAATGCCGAAGTAAGCTGGGTGTTGGGTTGTTGAGAGAGGTTTTGCAGAAGAACTCTGCGGGGCCGTTACTTTGAACGTCCTCTCTAGACTCATCGGGGAAGAGCGTGTGAAGGCCTTGGGGGCTAGAGATACAAAAGTTAAACTGCGGGTGGAAAACAGAGTTTGAAAGGAACGAAGGATTTACGAACCACTTTGATCTGGCTGGAACTAATTGAAAACTGGGGTTTGGCAAGTTAATGAGTGGAACATGTTAGCATGCTAAAGTAAAAGTGCAATTAATTCCTTGAGAGAATTTTGCCTCTTTATTTTGTCAAATTTATATGCATAATCTGCCTTCCCAACAATTTACCTGCCTGTATAGATTGCTAATCTGAACTTGAACTTGTTTTCCTTCAAAAGGGGGGTAATGTAATGAATTCCTGTTATAGCTAATCTACTCCCCCTGATATAAAAAGCGCTAACTGGAAACCTTTTGCATGGATACTTTGCACTAATGAAATGATGTAATCTACTGCATTTTTAGGCGCTGCTTTGTAGACAGAAGTTATAACCAAATGCTTGACTTAAACTAAGAGATATTCTGCTGATTTATCTTTTAATCTCCTGTATCTGCTCCTAATGTTTCAATGAATGTACAATTTCAAACTACTGCTGGGGCTGTGAATAAGCAGGATTCCCTAGTGGGTTTGGAGCTTTTGGCTCTAATTAAAAATAGGAGACAGGAATGTAATTGGTGGAATATATGTAAAGATGATATCCTACTACAGATGCAACTAAGAGAAATTTTAAGGAGAGATAAAGCTTCTCTTACTTTTATAAACACGGTGTAGTGTCATTTTTGGGTGGACGTACGCTGAATTACTGTGTGAGTGTGGCGCAAGTACCTCAGACAGCCTAGGAGTTAGACCTTACCGCTTGAGCCAGGCTACCCTAGATGGACTGGTAGCACCAGGTCCAACAATGGGTCTGTCTGCTGACAAATCCCTGTATTATATATATGTAAACAAATATAACTATATATATATATATATATATATATATATATATATATATATATATATATATATTACCTACTGGCGGTCGCCAGTAGGTATATATAGTTAGGATTTTTTCCCTATGGGATTTTTGAAAATTCTATGTCTAATAACTTTGGCGTTTGTGGACGGAATTGGCTGAAATTTTCTGGAAAATGGAACATTTTGTTTCTGAGCAGCCCTTGGAAATTTGGGGGGGTTTCGTCAAGGGGGGGCCGAGAAAAAAGGGGGGTCCCAAAACGTGTTTTTAACATTGAGTTTTCCATAGGGCGGTTGGCCTCACTTTTAGCCCGAACGGCTGAATGGATTTGCATGAAACTTGGCAAAATTGTAGGGACTGGTAGCCCGATGTGCCTTTTCTAGGTCTCAATATATGTGCTCCAGTGGATTTTGAGAAATTAACGTTTAAAAAAAGATATATATCTGTAAGCGCGCTCTGGGCAGCGCTCCGGTCCGCGGACCTTAAGCGTACCGGAACTTCGCGTAGCTAAGCTGATTGGCTCTCCGGTGTCTGTCAACATTCTAAACAGTCCGGAGCGGCCGCCATCTTGTCTCTCGGTAGGATTGAGAGACAAGAGGAGGCCAAAACAAAGGCGAAAATGACCATAAGGGGGCATACTAGATCCTCCCTGACCCCCTAGGTTTAATGTGGAGGTTTTAAAAGGGCCCCGCGGGGCAAAAAAAACAAAAAAAATGTTTTGTTTTTTTTTTGCGTGGGGAGCGCCCGGTCCGCGAACCGGGAAGCGTTCTGGGCAGCGTACTGCAATGAAAAATGAATGATAGACTTTTCAAATGCTGTATGTTAATTGATTGTTGTTTTTGTTGATTATTTTTTATTTTCTTTATTTTTTAAGCATTTTTTTTTATTGTGATTGTGTTTCATAATTTATTAAACTTTCTAACATTTCATTGTCAGAAATTTCATAATTATCATTGAATATACATTGTAGTCTCTGAGGGTGTAAAATGTCCTCATTTTCAAGGAGGTTATCTACTGCTTGTACACATTGCAGTAGTTCTTTGTCTAAAGTTTCATCGAAAAATTCAATATCATTTTCATCATTGATTTCTTGGCTGCTCTCTTGCAGGACAATTTGAAATTCAACTTTCTGTTCGCCTTCCATTTTGCCTGAAATTTAGATTAAAAAAATATATATTAGTAGAGATAGGGCACTGTTGGGATTAATTTTGGGCAGTGTATAGTATCAGAGTGGAAGTAGGAATATAAAAAAGTGTATGTGATTTAACGTAAGTAAATTCATAATTATACAAGAGAAGCCTAACTCCATCCATAACTATAACAGAGAAGTCTATCTAAATCTATAACTACTACAGAGGGATAGTATATAACTATCAGAAAAAGTTTACCATATTAACTTATAGTGCACAATATACTTCAGTTTTAAAAATAAAAACTTACCTTTAGATAGAAGTTGAAGGAATTAGTGAAAATCCTATTGAAATGTACACCAAGAAGTAGTAGTCAAAATGGCTGTGTTTTCTTCTCTTCCTTTATATATATTCAGGTATATAACCAATCAAATGTCAGGTAAAAAAAGTAGAAAATGAAAGTAACATTTTAATTGGTTGTCAATTCCAACACTTCAGATGTGTTTTGTGAAGTAATTTACCTCACGGTATTTAGAGAGGTCTACAGGCTAAATGGCTAAATGGAATTCCAATCAAATTTGTGAAAATGGTAGGGATTGGTATGTAGTATGAGCTAGTCTATATTTGGTGAAATTGTCTCCAGTGGCTTTTCTGTGAACTACTTTCCCACCTTTTTTGATGGTGCGCTTCCCAGGGAGCGACCCGGTACGCGAACCGTTGAGCGCCCCGGTTCGCGAACCTTAAGCGTAACGGGAGTCCACCATTTTGTGTTTCGGTCGAATTAAGATACAAGATGGAGGGCAAATAATGTTCAGAATGGGTAGAAGGGGGCACGGTAGACTTATCTTGACCCCCTAGGTTTTGTGAGGGTGGCTGAGGAGGCCCATATGTGCGAAAAAAAAACATTTTTTTTAAAACATTTCGCGAGGTTAGCTCCCGGTTCGCGTACCGGGTAGCGCCCCAGGGAGCGTACTTTGTTGAAAATTAGTGAAAAATGTTAGAGTAAAATAATAATTGTGAGTGATCAGATGTAGGGTAGCTCTGAGAAGAGCTTTTGGGTTTATGGTACATTTAGGTACTTATAAGTAGGTACCAATGCACATTCTTAAATTCAGAGTGAAAATTCTGTTGCCCTCATCTGAGAAGTGAACTCCATCTCCTCTGTAGATATCTTGCATGTAGTAACGCAAGTTATTGTTGTACAGGGAGCCCATTCCATGGTCTCTCATGTAAGCTGAAACAGATTTGTTTACATGCTTCCTCGACTTCTCAATTTGTGGACAAAATTGGTTTGACCACCTCCATTTCTGTCTTTGGCATATATTTGAATATACCAAGGCAGTCTGAGGAAAAAGTGCCATTAATTGCTCAAAGGTGTCCTTTAAAAGCATTTCCAGACCTACACCAGTCAAAGTGCCCAAGTCATTACCTCCACAGTGCACAATTAACAGGTCAGGTTTGGGCAAATGCATAAAGGTTTTCACCAATGGTATCAATTGGTGACATTTTAATCCTCTGTGGCCAAACCACTTAATTTCCACATCTTGTAAATTGAGGTTAGGTAAATTCCTGTTTTCAGTGTACCTTTGAGCCCAGTGAATATAACTATGTCCAACAATCCAGACAGAAAACATGGTGAGAGAAGGTTCTCCTGCAGTCAGATGAAGTGTGGCAATGAAATGGCAGTTGAAAAAATGAGTTTAAATTGAAAAAAACTGTGGAGTTTCTGTGTTCATGAAGCAGTAACAGTGATTGGTGGATTTTGATTGCTGAAAACAGAAAGTTAGGGTGCACGGATGAGTTATTTGAAAGATGTATTTTGAATGGTCAATAAAAAATCATTAAATGAAAGAATGCACTGGATATGCAGGTGCACTGAGAGTTCAGAGTTCAATTGCAACATTGTTGTGTGAACTTGCAAACACCAGAAGTCTTCCAAGAGGTGGTTGCTATGCAGAAAAGGCATGAAATGGCAGAGGGGGGAAGGGTTTTCATTTGAAAAAAAGTGAGGGAAGAGTTTTGATTGGGTGACATGAGAGATATGTGTGAAGAATTACAGCATTTCTGTGCTTTTGATAGCTACAGACTCTGGAGTGCATACCTTTTGCTCTGCTGAAGACAAATTGGTGTGTTTCTGAGACTGTTTTCAAACTCAAAGTATTTGCTACGGTGAGAGAATATTTCTTTAATTTAGATAGAGAATAGTGTGCTTTAAGGAGAAAATTATGAATTATGTGGCGCAAATTGCTTGTAAATATGCTCCCACCTGTGCAAGGAAAATTTAGATTTTTATTGTTTGTGTTACATAGCCATGTTAAAAGTGATACAAACATGCTGCAAAGGCAATTAAAAAACGCTTTTATGTGTCTTAAGGACATTTTAAGTAATTTTCCCATGTGCAGTGTTTTGAAATTATGATTTGAAAATCGTTTTTGGGGAAAAGGAATTGTTTTTAAATTTATGACAAGGACATAATGGTGTATGCTTCTTTATAAGGCAATTGACTGTCCCTGATGTTATTTTTCCCATTTTAATGTAAGACCTTTCTCTGTGGCGCAAATTGCTTGTAAATATGCTCCCACCTGTGCATGGCAAATTTAGATTTTAAATGTTTGTGTTACATAGCCATGTTAAAAGTGACCCAACCATGCTGGAAAGGCAATAAAAAAACACTTTCATGTGTCTTAAGGACATTTTAAGTAATTTCCCTGTGGGCAGTGTTTTCAAATTATGAATTGAAAATCGTTTTTGAGGTAAAGGAATGTTGTTAAAATGTATGTGCGCCATATGCCCCCAAATTTCTTTTTCAGGGGTGCGGCAGGGTGTTATTGAGACACCCCTACACCTTTGGAAAAATTCCTAATTTGCGATGAGCTAATTGCTAATTGCAAATTGCACCTTCTTTCATATGGGCATCCTGGCGCATGGAAATGAATGGGTAATTTGCAATTAGCAATTTGCTCATCGCAAATTTGGAATGGTAAAGAATCGCTATTTATTCCTTAAAATTCGCTATTTTGGAAATGCAAAATAGTTATATGATACATATGGCGGTTGATGTCTAACAAGATAAGAAGCTTAGGGATAGATTTATGATGACTGGCGCAATGAAGTGGGCATCACTTACTTCATTGGTAGAGCTTTACATGTATTATGTCCTCTGTATTCTTCATCAAGCGTAACTTTAATCTGCAATCCTGAGTAGGCCTCACCTTAAACAAACCTCTGGATAGGCCACATCTTATCGTCATCCTGAATTAATCATTTAAAATGCTAGGGACATATTTATGATAGGTGTATGCCTCTTTTGCGCCACTTACAAAACACTGTCCATGGGGAAATGACTTAAAATGTCCTTAAGACACATGAATGTGTTTTTTTAAAGCGTTTGCAATTTTTTTGGGTCACTTTTAACATGGCTATGTGACTCAAACAGTCAAAATCTAAATTCACCATGCACAGGTGGGAGCATATTTACAAGGAATGTGCTCCATGGGGAAAGATCTTATAATGTAATATGGGAAAAATGACATCAGAGACACTGAAATGCCTTATAGAGAAGCATACACCATTATGTCCTTGTCATAAATTTGCAAACCATTACTTTTCCCCAAAAACGATTTTCAAATCATAATTTGAAAACACTGCACATGTGGAAATGGCTTAAAATGTCCTTAATTCAAAATTTGCTATTCCTTATTTTGCGATTGCACTGAAGGATTTGCAAATTTTGCGATTTCTTAAATGCAATGTATCAAACAAAAAATATGTAAAAAAATGACATTAAGGATTTGGAAACTACCACCAACTTCTAGTTGGTGGTAATTTGTGAATTCTTTTCAAAAAGCTTTTTTTCCAAAAAACAAAAGGTGCCATATGACGCCCATACATGCCCTTAGGGCATGTATGTGCGCCATATGCCCCCAAATTTCTTTTTCAGGGGGTGCAGCAGGGTGTTCTTGAGACACCCCTGCACCCTTGGAAAAATTCCTATTTTGTGATGAGCTAATAGCTAATCGCAAATTGCACCTTCATTCCTATGAGCCTCCTAGCCCATGGAAATGAATGGGTAATTTGCAATTAGCAAATTGCTCATTGTAAATTAGGAATGGTAAAGAATTGCTATTTATTCCTTAAAATTCGCTATTTAGGAAATGCAAAATAGTTTGATGGTACATATGGTGGTTCATCTGTAACAAGATAAGAAGCTTAGGGATACATTTATGATGACTGGCGAAATAAAGTGCAAATCACTTACTTCATTGGTAGGCCTTTACATGTATTATCTCTTCTGTATTCTTCATCAAGCGTAACTTTAATCTGCAATCCTGAGTAGGCCTCACCTTAAACAAACCTCTGGATAGGCCACACCTTATCGTCATCATGAATTAATCATTTAAAATGCTAGGGACAGATTTATGATAGGTGTATGCCTCTTTTGCGCCACTGTGCGTCACTTTTATGATGCAGCGGCGGTGCAAAAGATTTGCTATGAGGCGACAAAATTACAAATTGATGCTTTTAGGCAGATATGTCATGGTGTAAAAAAAACGTACCACATGAAACCGATGCAGCAGTGATGCAAAAGATGCACCATGTTGCAAGACAGGCCTCACTTGGGGCCATATGTATCAAGCTAATTAGCATTCACAAAGATCAAAATTCTGCGAATTTCGGCCTTTGCGAATGCTAATTAGACAAATGGTATATATCAAACAAGTTTGATGCAAAATAAGGAATAGCAAAATTTGCTATTCCTTATTTTGCGATTGCACTGAAGGATTTGCAAATTTTGCGATTACTTAAATGCAATGTATCAAACAAAAAATATGTAAAAAAATGACATTAAGGATTTGGAAACTACCACCAACTTCTAGTTGGTGGTAATTTGTGAATTCTTTTCAAAAAGCTTTTTTTCCAAAAAACAAAAGGTGCCATATGACGCCCATACACGCCCTTAGGGCATGTATGTGCGCCATATGCCCCCAAATTTCTTTTTCAGGGGGTGCAGCAGGGTGTTCTTGAGACACCCCTGCACCCTTGGAAAAATTCCTAATTTGTGATGAGCAAATTGCTAATCGCAAATTAAACCTTCATTCCTATGAGGCTCCTAGCCCATGGAAATGAATGGGTAACTTGCAATTAGCAATTTGCTCATTGCAAATTAGGAATGGTAAAGAATTGCTATTTATTCCTTAAAATTCGCTATTTAGGAAATGCAAAATAGTTTGATGGTACATATGGCGGTTCATCTGTAACAAGATAAGAAGATTAGGGATAGATTTATGATGACTGGTGCATCACCAGGGATGTGTCAGTCATCCTGTGCCGCTGTTCCGCCACCCATGGTGTGCTGCATTTACAATGCGGGGCATCATGGGGCAAAAATGGCACAGATGCGTGATGTATCTGTGATGTAAAGGTAGTGATTGCTGGAGTTGTATCGCAAGTGCGATGCAGCTCAAGCAAGGCTCAGGGGTGCCCCATCTCCACAATGTTGCGTCAAGACCTATGCCTGCTTAAAGCAGGCGCAGGGTTTTGACGCAGTTTTCTCCTATCTGATTGTAAATACGGCACACCATGGGTGGCAGAGCAGCGGTGCACGTTAACTGGTGCATGCCTGGGGATGTGCCATTTAACATAAATCTGCCCCTTTACATTTAAGTATGTGCAGGACACACAGAGTCGGTGAGGCTTATCCAAGGTTAAGAAGAGATGAGTCCTGTTCACTGAAAAATTAGACATAGTCTTCACCTGATCAGCATTGCTGGACATGGCTAAATAATAGCTGCAAAATATTACTCTTGTTAAACAATTTTACTATTATAATCTCTGAGATTTGTCTCTTACTCTGCAACATCTCATTGTTGTTATCTTTCTTTAAAGATAAAGACAACATCAACATGAGTGACAATCTGCAATCAGTTGATTTTGACCTCATCATTGAACTTGTAATTGAAACATCAGTGGATGTTGATCCATTGGATGATTTAAATCCTGAGGATGAAGAAGAGCGTGATGAGGATGCAGATGTGTCCGAATTATATGACATAGGGTGGGAAGCTGACCTGCTTGAGCCTATGGAAATATAAACATTTATTTTTAAAATGTATAATTAATAAAAAGTAAAAATGTAAACCGTTTAATTTAAAAATAAAGACACCTTCAAAAACAGGTTATGTGTAGTGTCTTCAATAAAATATTAAAATATGCTCATAAAATTAGATCAGATTCACATATAAAATAGCACAGGTAACATAAATATAAATGTCATTTCTTTTCTGCTATTTCTGTATTGTAAATTTGCCAAGGACTAAAAAATCTTCTATTTAAAATGTCAAGTAGTGTGTTAAGTTTTTGATCATTGTTATTGATTTACTGTTTGGTAATAGTGGTTAATAACATTTTTTATTATATTTTACCACAGATTCAACTGCAGATCGTTTCAAGATTTCACCATGCCAACAATAGAAAGACAGAGAAAGGCTGCAAAACGTCAAAGACAGCAGGTGAAACAAAATAAGCAGCAGTCCTCTAACAAAAAGATTTGTCAAGTCACGAAGAAAGCACCGGGTAAGAGCACAAAATATTTCATAAGACATATGTGTAGTAAAAAAAATATTACTACAGAAAATGTTTCAGTCCATAAAAAGATAAGCAAATCAAATGGAAAGGAAAGGCCAATCAAAAATGTTACTGCTAGAGCAAGAGATAACTCGGTGCATGATAGTAGAAGGAAACAACAGTTTAGGGACATTCGTAAACGAATGTTCCGCAACAGGATAATTGGCAATTTGTTAAAAAATATTAAGAAAGGTCAACAGAAACTGGTTTTTTATAAGAGAAAAAAAAAAGTTGAGAAAGTTATTGATCAGGCATTTGAAATTAAACGTAAGTTATTTATTTTGATAATCAATAGAATTAGGAAGCTAAACAAGGCAATTTATGATTTCAAAAGAAATAGTAGATGGAAGAGAATAGTTAATCGTAGTAATTTTTGTGAAGTTTTTTCTGGAGAATGGATGCATAGTTCAAGCTGTGAGGCATTTTTTAATGAGGAGAGTTATTTCCAGGATAATGATTTGGTGCATGCAGTTGACACCAGTGGTCGTGCTTATGAAGTGAAAGATGGTTGTCCAGTTGAAAAAGAAAAACTTGTGACAACAGAGGCAGAAGAGGTGTTAGGTAATGAGGTTTTAGGAAGACGTGCTAAGGGTCCTGTGTACACCTGGAAGTGTAGTAGTATTTGCAGTGTGCGACAGGATTCCATCAATTTGCTTTGTGATTTTGTACGGTCATTTAATAAGAAAAGTTTGAAGCAGAAAATTAAGTTGTTGCAAGAATTAGATCCTTGCAGAGTGAGAGAAGTGACAGGTTTGCATGGTCATTCACTGGCTTGTCTTTCCAGGAGAGTATGCCAGAGTGTTTTTCATCATTTCAGGATGCTAGCAGTGCATCATAATAAAGTGAGGAAATTAGTTAGAATGTTGTATTATGCTAAGAGTCCAGCAATTATGCTTAAACAATTATGCGCTGCTCTTTTGCATGGTTCTGAAATAGATGTGAAGAACATATGTGAAGAAATTGAGTTTTGTTACTTTGGAAGTAAAGAGGAGAATGTTGAAATTGACCCAGAAGAAGAGGGTAATGTGGAAGATAGTGTACAGGTTTCCAGTACAGATAATTTCCAGAGGGAAATTGCGACGTTTCAGGTGAAATCAAGTGAGAGGCCTAATTTCACTTGTGTGTGTTGTCGACACACTTATTATAAGAATCAGACTAAGTTAGTGGATTTATATGCAAAAAGTGAAAGGGAAAATAATAGTGAATGGAAGGATTTTGCAACATACTTGATGGTAGAAAATTGTTTTGATTTGGGATTTGATCAACGTGTGTGTACTTATTGTTGTTGCAAATTAAATCAAAACCAGATGCCTGCTAGAGCAGTTCATAATAATCTGGAATTGGTTGAGATTCCTTCTGAATTGAAGGATTTAAATACTTATGAATCTATTTTGATTCAAAGTATCCATCCCTTTCAGGCTATTGTAAGAATGGAGCCAAAGACAGGGAAATTGCCTCCATCAGATTTACAGAGAGGATTAAAGGGAAGAGTTGTTTATTTGCCTCTAGATTTGAAGAAAAACATTAACACAATTGGAGTAGAAAAAGTGGAAGAGGAACCTCTGGTTATCTTAGTTAATGGGGTTCCGACAAAGAATAAGAAAATATGGCAAGATTTAGTAGATGTTAGGAAAGTTAAAAAGGCAACATTGTATTTGAAAAAAAAAAAAAACTATAAGAATGTATATGTTGCAGAAGAGGAAGTAAGTGAGGAAGAGGATAGCGATTTGTGTGCTGGTCAAATTGAGAAAGTAGAACCCTCTACTAGTGAAGAAATATATGAACATTATAGTGTTCATCCTTTGCATTCCAAGGAAGTCATGGGGAATGCTATTGAGTTGTTTCAAATGAAACAAGCCAAAGGGAGTCCCATTAGTGTTTGGGAGGAAAGTTTGGAAGCTCGGTGTTTCCCACAGCTTTTTCCAACAGGTCAGGGAGGAAGATATGATGAGCGACCTCATCAAATTCCTGCTTCTGAATACCGGACTTTGCGATTGTATGCAGGAGATGCTAGGTTTCGACAATGCATTCCCTATTTGTTTAATCTCCTGTTTGAAAGCGATCTGTCTGGACTGTCATATGCAGTGAACCACATCTTGAAAAGTGGTATACACATGCAAAACATCTCGGCAAGTGACTTTATGGATAAAGTCAATGTCCAAGACAGTATTTTGGATTCTCACCTGATTAATCTCATGGCGTGTCAGCGTGGTACTAATGAGTACTGGTACCGTCGTCATGTTGATTTAAAATGTATGCTGAGGAACTTAGGTACTCCCACATGGTTCCTCACTCTGAGCTGTGCCGAGTATGGCTGGGAAGACTTACTTGAATTTCTACGAGAGGCAAATGCTAACGTAGATAACATCGAATTCAAGACACCCGGAGAACTGTGCTCTTTGGATCCAGTCAATGTATGTAGGTACTTCAATCATAGATTTGAAGCTATGATGTCTTTCATCATGAATAAGAAGAATCCACCTCTTGGAGAGGTGTTGGATTTCTTCTGGAGAAAGGAGTACCAAGCAAGAGGTGCTCCTCATATACATATGTTGCTGTGGATCAAGGATGCACCTAAATTTGGAACGGATCCAGAAGACTCAGTGATGAGTTTCATCCAACAGTATTCTACGTGTGCTGTTCCAAACGCAAAGGAGAAGAAAAGCCTAAGAGAAAAAGTTCTGCGTTTCCAAAGCCATCGATGTGGAAAGTACTGCCGTCGTAAATTCCGAAACAAGGACAAGTTCTACACCAAATGTCGTTTCGGTTTTCCACGACCGGTGATTTCTAAAGGAAGAGTAAACAGTTTGATGTCTTCGCTGCGACATAATGTCATGAAGAAATCACCTAAAAACACATACAATTTGAAGAGGAACGAAGAGTCCAAGTACATCAACGACTACAACCCGGTGATTTTGTCCATGTGGAATGCTAACATGGATATACAGTTTGTGGCTGATAACTGTATGGCTGTGGCTCGGTATGTGACGTCTTACATCACCAAAAAAGAGAAGACAGAATTGAAGGATATGTGGGAGGACATTTCCCATGAAAAGAGCCTCAGCAAGAAGTTGTACAGTTTCAGTCTGAAGATGTTGTCTCATCGAGAAATTGGAGCTTACGAATGCTCTGACCGGTTGTCTTCAGCAAGTTTCTATGCCAAGTCCAGGAGTATCGTTTGGGCGAGTCTTGGTCTTGCTGCAACGCGTAATCGAGTTCTGAAACCTGTGCGGGAAATTGAGTATTTGGCGGAAAAGGAGCCAAACAGTACCGACATTTTGAAGACCAACATGTTGGATACATATTATCCAAATCGAAGCAGTCACCTCGACAATGTTTGTCTGTATGAGGTTCTTCAAAATTACATATTCAAGAGGAACATCAAAGAAGATACTGAGAAAGGAGTGTATGCTGTAATAAGAAGTGAGGGATGTCTGGTCAAGCAAAGAAAATGCTACTTGGTAAACCATCGAAAATTGAGTGGCGAATCTCCTGAAAAAAAGGAGTTTTTCTATTTAGCACTTTTGCAACTTTTCAAGCCTTGGCGTGCAGAAGAGGAACTGCTTGGAGATTTCCTCTGTTACGAAGACTCTTTCAATGCCGCCAAGGAGACCATACAATGTCCTGCTTTTCCCAAATATGTAGCAATGTTGAATGCGGAAATTGAGCAGGAAGCAACGATTGCAGCCGAGATTGCCAGAGACAGTTCTCAGGACAGTCAGAGTTCTGCTTCATTGAGTCAGGATCCACTAGGAGGACCTGTTATCGAAAATGAAGCTGCCACTGCCATGAATGAAGTGGAAAGAGCCATGGCACATGCTCAGGAGGATGCGGTTAACTTAGAAGAGTTGGAAAGACAACTCAACGTTGAGCAGAGGAAAATATATGACGAAGTTACCATGCAAATTGATCATGGATTAAGTCATGACAAGAAAGAGTGCTCATGTACGTTGTTGAAGCCTGTCCGACTGTACGTGAGTGGAGAAGCGGGAACTGGAAAAAGTTTCCTCATTAAAGCAATTTCATGCTATTTGCAGGAAAGGACAGAGTCATCGCTGTCTTGTGTTGTCACCGCTCCAACTGGACTGGCAGCACATAACATTAAAGGGATTACTTTACATCGTTTACTGATGCTGCCAGTGGAGCATGACAACAAATTACAATATCACAAGCTATCTGGAGATGCTTGTTTTGAAGTTTCAAGAATCTTGAGGAAAATGAAACTTCTTATCATTGACGAAGTAAGCATGGTTTCCAATGTCATGCTTGCCTTTGTGCATTTGAGAATGCAAGAAGTTCTCAAAACAGAGTATGATGTGTTATTTGGTGGCAAACACATCATTGTTTTCGGAGATCTTCTGCAGCTGACACCAGTGAAAGGGCAACCTGTGTTCAAAATGCTCACGCATGAAGATACCAGGAAGTGCCTAGGCAGCATTGGCAACGTCAATATATGGTTAAACTTCAATTATGCTGAACTGCATGAAAATATGCGTCAGGCGAAGGATGAAGTTTACAAGACTATTCTACAAGATGTTAGAATTGGAAAAGTGACCGAGCATGGGAAAGAAGCTTTACATGCACGATTACTGTCAAATTTATATCCAGAACAAGATGTTGTGCCTGAGAATATTTTTCAGAAAATTACTGATAAGAAATCTGGAATATGTTTGATGCCAACTCTTGCAGAATGTGCCAAATTCAACAACAAAATGTTGCATTTAGAAAAGCAAGAGATTGTGAAACTGGAAGCTATTGACAGAGTAGAGCATATGGGATCAACAATTATTTTGTCTGAGAATCTGAAAACAAAATTGGATTCATTAGAGAAGAGTATATCTAAAACTGCAGGTTTAGAAAAGACTCTGAATGTGTGCTTGAACTGCCGTATAATTTTAAGAAGGAATTTACATGTTGAAAGAGGTCTGGTAAATGGATCAATGGGTAATGTTGTTGATTTTGTAAAATACAGAAATAGAGATGGAATTGAATTTTTAAAAATTAAATTTGATGGCATTGAGGAAGTACAGCTAATTGGTCGTTGCTCTGCTAGATTTTTGCTTGTAAAAGACTTATATGTTCGCCGTAAGCAGTTTCCTGTTTGCTTGGCATATGCGGTGACAATCCATAAATCGCAAGGTTTAAGTGTAGACAGTGCATTGGTGAATATTGACAGTTCTGTGTTCAAGGAGGGTATGGCATATGTGGCATTGTCACGAGTTAGAACTTTATCGGGATTGTACTTGATTGAGTGTGATGTCACAAACATTTGTGCTGATCTAGATTGTGTTAAGGAATACAATAGGTTAAGAAGAGAGTATGCGCCACATTTGCCTCAGTATCCTTTGTTTGAGAAACGTGTGGTAGGCCGGAAACGAAGAAATGTGACCAATACTGGGGAGGTTGTAGCAAAAAGACGAAAAGTCGATGAACCTAAAATTACAAGCAGAAACAAAAAGGATTCTGTTGAAGATGTTGTTGGTTTTCAATTTGAAAACAGTTCTGGTGTCAACTGCTATGCTAATGTAGTGGTTAATGTTTTGTTTTCTCTAGAAAATGTAAAAGAAGAGATTGTGGTCAATTCTGATCAAAGATTTTGCAGTTTGTTAAATTCTGTGTTAGAGAAATGTAGCACTGATAGAAGAAACATAGAAAGTGTGTCTGAAATTCGAAATCTGTTAGACAGATGTTCAGGCCAAACACAATTCTCTCAAAATATTCAGCAAGATTGTCAGGAGTTTTTAATGTATATGCTTGATGTATTACATGCTGAAGGTGTAGATGTAGATCAGCTGTTTGGGCTTTCTTATCAATGGCAGCATGACTGCGAGAACTGTATGGTATCAAGTACTACTAGTGTAGACTCAGAAAGATTTATATATTTAACTTTGCCAGACAGTAAATCAGTCTCCTTTAATAAGCTAGTAAAAGCAGCTGATCACAACATGGAGTGTAGCCAATGTAAATCTGAAATGATGTCCACATTATTTATACGAACATATGGCCAGTATGTCATTTTAATGTTCCAACGATGTAGGCCTGATGGAACAAAATTGACAACTTTAATTAAAAATTTTGTAGCTTCGCAGTTGTCAATATCAGGAAGGACTTTTGTAACTGCAGCAATTATATATCATGACGGCCCTTCAATAACATCAGGACATTACACAGCTTATTTAAAGACTAGAAATGGCTGGTCATTCTGCAATGATTCTGTTTTAATTTTCAAAAAAAAATTGCCGTATGACCTTAAGAACTCTTACCTGGTGTTTTTAAAACCAAAATTTTAGGGAAATAATCTCGGGATGTGCTCTGTGGAATTTCAAGAAGTTCTAATGGCTCCTACACAATTTGGCCTTGAGGATAAGTGTAGTTCAGAGACATAACTTCTAACCATAGGACTGGACGTCATGGAGAAATACGTGCACTTTGAATGAGTTCAGAAAAACTGTTTCTTTTTATAAGCTAATTGAAGCAGCCAATCAAAACATGGAGTAGAGGGAATGTAAGTCTGCAATGCTGTCTACTGTTTTACATTGCTTTGTGATTAAAAGTGATGTAGAGAATTAAATAATTGTAGTAGTCATAGAGGTAGTGTAAGTCTGCTTCATAGTAAGCAGTATCAGTGTCATAGGAAATGTAGAACATGACTGAGCAAGAAGGGGAAGATATTACTATTCCAGGATTGTGAAAATGATCTTCAACATTTTAATTCTGAAAGTTGCGGAAATGCCAAATGACGGGATTGGCTTACAAGAAATCCAAGAGTTATAAATGGCTCTGACCAGATTTGGCCTTGTGGAAACTTGTGGTAGAGAGCAAGAAGTCATTTATTGCATGTAACGTGTTTTTAAAAACGATGGAGATTTTCTTTCAGAAAGTGGCGGGCTGAAAGTAATAACAGCACAAAAGAGTGTAAGCTGTTCATAGGACATCCTTGGACGTCATGGAAAGTAAGTTAACTTTAAGGAGTTCTGAATTTTGATTTCTTATGTTGTATGGGTTTTTTAAACACAATCATTTTGATAGTGTTTTTTTTTCCCCGCTGTTATATGATGAATACCTTCAAGTCACTGTTTTTAGTGAATTTTGATACATTCTGAGAACAGCAAAAATAAACCATTTAACATGTATAATTAATTCTGTACTGTTTGCATTTATGATGTATATGTAGAACTGTGTAGGAGGCATGGAGAAGGTGAGGCTTCTGTAAGTGTCAAAGTTGTTGCATGCAGTGCTGCACTTCTGCGTATTCTTTCATATGCTAGACTACATCTGCACAATGAGATACCTAAGCAAAGAAAACACAAGTGATGTGATTGTGAAATGAGCAAAATAAATTGCACGTATTTCAATTACATCACCTGTGTTTCCTATCATTACGAATCACATTGTGCAGATCAAGTTTAGGTCTGTCCAGGGAAACATAGGAGGTTTGGACTTTGTTGAAGAGTGCAGTGGACATGACTCACTTCATTGGTAGACCTTCACATGTATTATCTCCTCTGTACTCTTCAACAAGTGTAAATCTCATCTGCAACCCTGAGTAGGCCTCACCTCAAACAAACCTCTGGATAGTAGACATCTTATTGGCATCCTGGAGCAATTATTTAAAATTTTAGTGTCTTGCGACACTTTTCTGAAACAACAGCAATGCAAAAGATGCACCATGTTTTAAGATAGGCCTCACTTCATCTGCATCAAGATACTGTTAGTTTAAAATGTATATCTTTAGGACTGTGTAGGGGGCCTGGAGAAGCAGAAGCTTCTGTAAGTGTCAAAGTTGTTGAAAAACTGTTTGTCCTTCAATCTTTTCCCTTGTCTTTTCTAATTTTTAAATACATGTTTTAATATTTTTCAAATGTTTGTTCTCTCTTTCACAGATTGAAAGTATAAAAACAAAAAGTGAGTAATTTAACGACAATTATAAGGTAAATATTTTGTACTCTTTTCGTTACATTTCTATCACATTTAACTACTATTAGTTCCACTGCTTCATTTCTTTAACCCTCAGTTTCCTGCCTTTGCTACTTCCCTCATTCCTTTCTCTATTACCTACTTACTCAACTCCTTCCACTCTTTTTCTCAGTCCCTCTCTTCTCATAGTTCCTCACTCTTGTTCACTCACTCCGTCTCTATTACTCTTAGTGTCTTTGACTGATCACTCTATCACTACTTGTTCATAATGCTTTCTCTGTGTAGTTGAAGCACACTAAGGGGAATATTATGAACACAGCCAATAAAATTATTGCTCTTTTTATTGGCAGAAAACTGGTGCAAAAGTGGTTTTAGCGGCAGTTTTCTGCCACAAAAGCAGCTTTAGCGACACATTTCTGCCAATAAAAGCTGCAAAACTTTTATTGCCTATGTTGATGATATGGCTCTATGTTACTTACATTTCTTTGCTGTTTCAATTAATCTTTTTCTGTTATTTTTTGTTTTCTTTTTTCTATTTTTTCTCTCTGTTATTCCTCATGTTTTAATCTTATTTTGAACATTCACTCACATTCTCCAAGAAACTCTTCTTTGTTAATGTTATACTCTCTTTTTTTTTCTTTCACTTCGTTATCTATTTTGTTTTTCACAATTATACCCTCTTCTGTCTTTTCTTCGGTAAATAGATCTATTAAACAGTAGCTCTTCTTTACTCCCTATAGCTGTCTTTCTTTTAACATCACTCTCTGTTTACTTTCCTTATACTTACACTTTTTTTTTTTTTTTGGTTAGCTCCCGGTCCGCGTACCGGGAAGCTAACCCGGGAGCGAACCAAAAGAAATAGAGCTTGCCAGAGTGCTAAACATTCTAGCAATTTTTTTTGAAAGGGAAGGTAGTTCTGAAAAGAACTTTTTTTTTATATTTTTGTTGTTTTATATTTTTTTTTATTTTTTTTTATTTATTTATTTTTTGTATTTTTTGATTGATTTTATATTTTTTTTGGTTTTTTTGGGGGGGGGGAAACAACAAAAAACAGGTGTTGAAAAGGGCTCAACAGGAGCAAAAAAAAATTACTGGGGGCGGTTAGGGCAATCATGGTGTTCATACGCCAGGGTGAGTGCATTGATGCTCATGTTGCCACAAGCTAATAATGCACGACAGTGCATACATAAGTGAATCATGTGCCCAAAATTTTCTTGAATATTTGGCACAGTTTCCCGTGCCTCTTCTGGTGTTAGAGAAATCGGTATTGTTGGTCTGGCCACAGGAGTTGGTCTTGGATTGTCAAGCATATCCCTTATTTCCGCCCGGCTGTAATTTAGTGGATGCTTCCTTGTCATGTGCCTGTGCATTGTGTGATTTCCATAGCTATATTTTTTGTCCGTCCCTCTGGACAATTGTTCTTTGCATATGCGGCAGGTGACATACCTCGCATTGACTTTTTTTTGGCCACGAGGGATCGAATAAAACTGCCAGATGAAACTGGCTTTCTTTCTGGAAACCCGGGGCACCTCTTCTAAGAACTGTGGTTCTTCTCCCTCCTCATCCATTTCTTCATCTTCCTCCTCAGTGTTGGTAATGACCTGGGGAGGTGGTCCTCTCTTCCCATGAGGAGGTGGAGGTGGTGGTGGGGGTCCACCAGCTGAAGCTACCAATGAAGCCATTTTCCAACAAGCAAAATAGGTCTTCCTCTCACAATGATGAAAGTCAGAGTGAGGAAAGAAGGAGGGGTTTTCATCATTTGGGAAAAACAATACTTCTCAACCAATGAAAAGTGTTATTTTTAGGTCACCTGACCTAGCCTTACATCATTATGAAACCAAAAGTGAAATGAACCAATGAAAAGTTTTATTAACAAGTCACATGACCTCTCACGCTCATGTTATGCGCTGCGGAACGCGCCCCGGTTAGCTTCCGGGTCGCTAAGCTTCGCGCCCCGGTCCGCGCCCCGGGACACTTCCGGGTGCGCTAACGCGGTACGTCACAAGACGCATTACGCGGCAACGCGATACGTCGCGTTTTCGCGACGCGCCGCGGATCGCTTCCGGGGAGCTGCGTTTCGCGCCTCGGTCCGCGCCCCGGGGCACTTCCGGGTGCGCTAACGCAGTACGTCATAAGACGCATTACGCGGCAACGCGATACCGTCACTATGTTGATTTTTTACCGGTTCGCGGACCGGGTCGCGGCATCAAATTGAGCTAACTGGAAGCTTCCCGGTCCGCGGACCGGGAGCGAAACAAAAAAAATATTTAAAAAAAATTATTAATAAACATATAAAATATATTTTTGGATTTAAATAAGAATACATTTTACAGCTATAGATATTTGCTATTAAAAAACCATTGAAATTCACTGAAAAAACCATAGGTTATAAACCATATATAGTTAGGAATTAGCATTTACAAAACCTTGAAAATTCACTGAAAAAACCATAGGTTATACACCATATATAGTTAGGAATTAGCATTTAAAAAACCTTATTTTACTCACACAAAACCATTGAAATTCCATATATAGTTAGTTGCACTAACTATATATCGCGCACCCGCAATCCACTGCTGATGATGTCACATATTACATCATTCATGACATGGTCAGTGACATCACTGATGACATCACTGATGACATCTCAAATGACATCACTGATGACATCACTGATAACAACATCCAGTGATTTTATGTTTCTGTAAAGTTTAAATATGTCTTACATATTGAAGAATGAGTGGATGTATAAGTGTCTGGACGAAGGATTTAGTAGGTGCATGACTGACTGTATGAGTGAGTGATTAAATGTATCTCACTGAGTGCATGGGTTAGTGACTAAACTGTCTTAATTTGTGCATCATTATGTCTGTTGTTCTGTAAACTGCTGCATGTGTTGATCAGTAGCTATATGAGTAACTATATGGGTTATTGATTGATTGTCCAAGTATTTGTATGGGAGACTGAGTGTGTGTGTGGCTGGCTGGGAGGTGTGTGACTCTGTGCAGATCAATGTGTACTTATATCAATGATTGTATAACAAGGTAAGTATGTGTTAGTATATGTTTGAAAATGTAAGGTGCTCTATGTTTAACTGTATAGACAAGATAATGGAAGTGTGATTGATTCTTTACAGGACTGACTAGGTGTGTGAGTAACTCCATGGATGAGTGGCAGAGTGTGAGTGTCTGTATAGGTGTATGAGTGCATATGATAGTGTTGTAAAGATGAGTGATTGTATGTATGAATGATTGTATGGGTGAATGAGTGAATGTGTGTGTAGACGTAGGAATCAGTGAGTACATATGTAGTAACTAGTATTGGTGTGTCAATGGTTTCAAAAATTATACTCTGTATTTAACACTGGGTGAAACAGAGGTTATATTAAAATGTGAGGAGATGCATTGTATTGTCACATGAATGATATCATCAGTGATGTGGTCATTGATGTCAAATGAGATGTCATCAGTGGAGTCATCAGTGATGTCATTTGAGATGTCATCAGTGATATCATCAGTGATGTCACTGACCATGTCATGAATAATGTAATATGTGACATCATCAGCAGTGGATTGCGGGTGCGCGATATATAGTTAGTGCAACTAACTATATATGGAATTTCAATGGTTTTGTGTGAGTAAAATAAGGTTTTTTAAATGCTAATTCCTAACTATATATGGTGTATAACCTATGGTTTTTTCAGTGAATT
Source organism: Lissotriton helveticus (assembly GCF_964261635.1). NCBI lineage: Eukaryota > Metazoa > Chordata > Amphibia > Caudata > Salamandridae > Lissotriton > Lissotriton helveticus. Next base: position 1,011,910,755 of record NC_136067.1, read on the forward strand.
TTCAAGGTTTTGTAAATGCTAATTCCTAACTATATATGGTTTATAACCTATGGTTTTTTCAGTGAATATATATATATATATAATAGGGTCATCGCCCACAGGTACCACCTGTGGCTTGCTTCATCATTGGACCCTCACTCATGCACCTAATGTCATTCAGGGGGATCACTGACATAACCTCGACAGACCAAATATCAACTGGACAAAATATCGATGACAAATTATCGACTACAAAATTATCGATTGCCTATACTTAAACAACAAACCACAAAAATATCAAAACCACAATATCGACTAAAAAAAATAACGACTACAACAATATCGACTAACAACATTATCGATTTCTAAAACATCGATTATCACATATATAAATGAAAAACAGTCAAAATATCGAATACAAAAATATAGATACCAAATTGATCGATTTTTTACAATTCGAAATTACTACATCCTTGAATAAATCACTTTATTATCTTAAAATTTAGTCATACGATTCATAATTATTCAGAAATTGTTTATATAAATCGATAAAATATACTATATATTTTCCTAACATTTATAACACAAAATAAATACAAACATACATTTTATAATACATAAACAATGTTCCGAACAACTAAACATTTCTTACTGCAAATTATATATATTCCTCCACTTTACAAATATAAAGATAACATTACCTATACTAAATAAGGCCTTACACATTCAATAAACGTTAATTGGCGTCACCCATATAAGGAAAGTAATTAGCATAACAGGTAAAAAAATTCAAATCCACAAATAAAAACAGACTATCAATTTAAACAACCAATCCTATTTCTGAAACAATTAGACTAATACTATATAAACACGATTACAGCAAACTAAAAATGCAGCCTAAATCTCCTAACTAAAGGAAGACGAAACTCTGCAGGATTTCTGAAAGAAAACTTATTGACTTCAACATAAAGACAGCTACACCTATCTAAAGTAAGTACTACTACATTATTAGCCATCGAAAATGTAACTCTCAAACTTCACACCTATATTTAAAAGCCAAATACCTAAAATATAAGTGTTTTTATTTACTATTTATCCTACAGACAAAAAGAAAATACAGAAGACCTACACAACACCTGGACATCAAAAGTTAAATATAAGTAAGTAAGTATATAATTGAAATGTAAATTCGACATTTAATAGATAGGTAACTAAATAGAGACTAGCTAAAAACCTCTAGCTAAATATCATAAATAGTAATAAAATATTTGTACACATTTTCTCAACTTCGACAGGCACAAAAATATATACACAGAAAATAACAGTTTGAAGAACATCAACACCTGAAAAGAACTACTTGAAATCATCCAAAGAGTTACAGGTAAATCAAAAATGTATTAAACTGTATTTTTAGAATACAACATTATTTTATCAAAAAATGTAATGACATTCTCTTTTAATTACCTCATAGCACTACAATACAATCATGACTGAAGGAGCTAAATTCATTTATTCACAAAAAGGGAAAATGCTCCTTTGTTACATGGGATATGTTTACACTCAAGAGAAACAAAAAGATTTGAAAGTGTTTTGGAAGTGTACGAAATATTATGCCAACAAATGTTATGGTAGAGCTATGACTCATGAAACTACTGTTACTTATACTAAGGAACATAATCACCCACCCAATGTAACAGAAATAGAGACCAGACAAATGCTAGATTCCCTTAAAGAAGCTAGTACTAGAACTGATCAACCAACAACTGCTATTCTCAAACACCATTTAAGTGTACTTCCCCAACATGCTTCTAGCCAATTACCATCTATTGAATCTCTTAAAAGAACTGTAGCTAGACAAAAAAGAGCAACATGCACTACTCCTCCCACACCAAAAACTTTTGAAGAAGTGCAAATTCCCCCTGAACTCTCTGTAACTCACAATAAAGATAATTTTCTACTCTATGACAACAAATCTAAAGATAAAAGAATTTTACTGTTTGCCACAGCAAACAACATAAGTAAACTTACCCAATGCCAAACTTGGATGATGGATGGTACTTTTTCTGTATGCCCCAAACCTTTTTATCAATTATACACTATCCATGGTCATTTCCAAAATGCAAATATTCCATTCCTTTATGCCCTTCCAAGCAACTACAGGCCGAGGAACGCCTACCCTTCACAAATGAATACAATCCTTACAAAAAGAACAGAGTTACCAGGAGCTCCGAATGGAGCAATCAGTAACTTTGATCGGACCCAAACTCACCAAAGAAACTAAAAAAATGTATAACACACTCCAAAGTCAAGTTACCCTCGATCCAACTAGCAAAGGACTAGAATATCTATCAATGATTGCAAAAACTATTCTTTAAAACATAACATAACTATACACATTACATTAAGCATTTTTTTTCTAGATTCCTTGATTTTTACATGTAACAATTTGCAATTAAATTATCAAATACATAATATTAACATATATAAAATGTATTTAGATAATGTATTTACAAAATGTTACATACAACGTAAGTAAAGCAAAATTTAAAACAGTTTCCCCACCCATAAATTTTTTTGTAAATACTTAAATTTCTGTTGCAGCTTCAAACGTAATCCAATTCCAAGCAATCCATACGACACCATTGCAAAAACCCATACAATCCATGTAAGCCCAAAAAAAAGCACAAATACAAGAAAATCCATAGCGACTCCTCTCCAATGTAATAGACACGATATACGATAGAAAACCCGAAAATAGTATATAATACTCGTCACACAACTCTGATCGACAAAGAAGGAACTCCTCAAAAACAGTAAAACGCGACGATAACCTGGAAAAAATAAAATACATACCCACCCACACAAAAACACCCATACATATATAAAAACACATATTTATACACCAAACATATTATCTTAGTAACATTTAAACATATTACCTCACGTCACACACCTACAACTAAAACGCGGTAAAAATCAAATATCGTACACTCTACCTAACACCGAACACACAATCTTCTCTTAATAACCCTATCTACATAAACCTAAACACACCACACATACACTAACAATAACTTCATTAACTTCTAAAATACAATTAAAACAAACTTACCCTCTCTAACGCGAAGCAGCATCCAACCGCGATCTGTTGAAGCACCAAATAAGCCTAAGTAACATTACGCGGTTAAAAAGTAGTCCCTGTATACAGCAAAATCCTCTTTAATTTCTATATTCCAACACTTAAAAAAAATACACTGAGTATTATATTAAGTGTAAATAATTATTTAAATTGTAGAAAATTATTTCTTAAATATTCATTACTTTCAAATAATTATTCAACTGTTATGTGATACTTTAAATAATATTTTATGATTTATATATACATTTTGAAAATAATCTATATGTTAAACAAATTTGCATCTATAACTTTGTTACAAATAATTTTTTTATAAAAATAGCAAATATTAGTTTAAACATTATGTATGTATATAAAAATGTATGTGTGTGTTTATCTATGTAAAAATTAATATTATAAATATGTTCAATATTCATAATATTAATTTTAAAAAAATATATGATTACTTTGTAAGAAACAAAAATGTTACTGTTACAAAAGAAATGTACATATTTATGAATGACAATATATTCAATGTCTATGTGAATAAAATAATTGTTATTAAATGAAAAGTACATATTACCAATTTGTTTCTTTAACTATATAAATTACAATATATGTGAATAAACATAAAATTATGTTAATATCATTTATGTGTTAAAAACATATATATGCACTTCATATATTTTTTGGGATAATAAAAATTGTTTAGTTACAATTTTCAATTGAAATAAAAAATACATCTCTACTTACAATTTATTTTTATATGTTAATAAACTGTTTTTCATTTATTGCATTTAACCCTGTGTATGTTTCCTTCTTTATTATTCTATATAAATATTAATTACATATGAAATATTCTATATAAAAATGCATTTTAAAATTTAATAATTTTAAAAATGTATTCATCTTTTAAGTACTACAATAACAATAATTATAATTAATACAAAATATTTCTATGTAATGTGAAAACTTTATTATAGTATCCTACCAATAATAATGATTTCTATAAAAAATGTCTTCTTATTTCCACTGCACCAATTATAAACTCACAAAACCATACTACACATTAAAACCATACAAATTACAATTCCCATTTCACCAATTGTAAACTCATGGAAGGTGCTGGACACTGAACCCATACTAATTACTATTTCCACTCCAGTGGGTGCAACAGTAGGGAAAGTAAATACTTCATATATTAATAAATAAATCCAAAAATAATATAAATATAATTTTTTTTACAAATAATTAACTATTTAATTTAACATAATAATTAATATATTAAAATTACTAATTAACTATCATTATTTCTATTACTTACCTATTAATACTAATTTACAACTAATTACCAAATATTTTTTTGATAATTATAAATTAATTTACAAATATTTTCTATTAAATACAATTAAATAAAAGATGTGTGACGTTTGAACGCATACTTTTACAACGCATACCTTTACAACGAAACGTTAACAACGCAAATACCATTACACCGCATTTATTTACAACTAGTGTTTTTACAAAGCAAATACCTTTACAACGCATAGCATTACAACGTAAGTATTCATAATTATATAATATTTTATTTAATGTAAATTAATAGAAAATAATTTAATTAAATGTATTTAAATTTATTTTATTTAATGTAAATCAAAATTTACCTTATTTTTACCCTGTACACCTCTACCCAAAAACCCCAAACTGACCCTGAACCCTAAAAATACCCCTTTACCCACAAACTGAAAACTGACCCTGAACCCTAAAAATACCCCTTTACCCACAAACTGAAAACTGACCCTGAACCCTAAAAATACCCCTTTACCCACAAACTGAAAACTGACCCTGAACACTAAAAATACCCCTTTACCCAAAAACTGAAAACTGACCCTGAACCCTAAAAATGCCCCTTTACCCAAATACTGAAAACTTACCCAGAACACTAAAAATACCCCTTTACCCAAAATACTGAAAACTTTCCCTGAACCCTAAAAATACCCCTTTACCCACAAACTGAAAACTGACCCAGAATCCTAAAAATACCCCTTAACCCAAAAACAGAAAACTGACCCTGAACACTAAGAATACCCCTTTACCCACAAACTGAAAACTGACCCAGAATCCTAAAAATACCCCTTAACCCAAAAACAGAAACTGACCCTGAACACTAAGAATACCCCTTTACCCACAAACTGAAAACTGACCCTGAACCCTAAAAATAACCCTTTACCCAAACACTGAAAACGGACCCAGAACCCTAAAAATACCCCTTTAACCAACAATCCAAACCTATAACATTTTAAATATAATTATATACTTACCAACACTTAAGTTGTAATGGTATTTCTATTTATTTCTATTTAAAATTATTTATACAGCGCACGTACACCTGCGGTTTCATGGCGCTAAAATGCGTTGTAAAAATACCTGCGTAGTAAAAACATTTGATCTAAATACATGCATTGCTATGGTATTTGCGTTGTAAAAGTTTCATTGGAAAGGTAGTGCATTGTAAACGTTGTGTTCTAAACGTTGTATACCGTAAATAAATATTATTATTTCATGATTTATTATTAAATTACTTCCCAGTCTATTCCCCTATAAACAGACAACCCACTACAGAAAAGAAAAAAATTACAGTAACATAATTAGCAATTAATAAATTACATTAAATTATTTACCAATTATATTTTAAATTATCAACATTAATTTTTTAATTAACAATTAATGAAATATTACTACCAAATAATAATTTTACATATTTAATTGATTATAATTAAATTACTTCCAACCCTATTCCCCTATAAACCCACAACCCCCTACATGACATCAATTATTTAAATTAACATAATTAGCAATTAAACAATTAAAATAAATTAATTACCAATTAATTTTTATATCATGTAAATACATTATTTAATTAACAATTATTAAAATATTACTACCAATTAATAAATTTACCTTTTTAATTAATTATAATTAAATTACTTCCCACCCTATTCCCCTATAAACCCACAACCCGCTACATGACAAAAATTTTATAAATTTACATAATTAGCAATTATTCAATTAAATTAAATTAATTACCAATTAAATTGTATATAATAAAAATATATGATTTATTTAAAAATTATATAAATATTACTATCAATTAATAAATTTACATATTTAATTATTTATAATTAAATTACTTCCCACCCTATTCCCCTATAAACCCACAACCCGCTACATGACATAAATTATTTAAATTTACATTATTAGCAATTATTCAATGAAATTACAATAATTACCAATTAAATTTTATATAATTAAAATATTTTATATAATTAACAATTAATTAAATATTAATACCAATTAATACATTTACATATTTAATTATTTATAATTAAATTACTTCCCACCCTATTCCCCTATAAACCCACAACCCGCTACATGACATAAATTACTTAAATGAGCATAATTAGCAATTAATGTATTAAATTAAATTAATTACCAATTAAATATCTTATATTAAATAATAAATTTTTAATTAACAATTAATAAAAAATTAATACCAATTAATACATTTACATATTTAATTAATTATGTTTAAATTACTTCCCACCCTATTCCCCTAAAAACCCACTACCCGCTCCTAGAAATTATTATAGTATTTGAATAATCTTTTTACATTATTATTTATTTTTCAAATTATTTCAATATAAATAAATACAAAATTAACATATATTTTAACAATAAATGTAGTAATAAAACATTAAAACAGTGTACATTTAACTATTAGATATTATTTATATCGATATTAATAGTCGATATCATGACAGTCGATATCATGACTGTCGATAACACAAATTTCGATATTTTTAAACTACTAGAAAAATCGATATTTTTTTCTAACGATATTACTTACTCGATATTTTTTCAATCGATATTTTTGAACATACATAAAAATCGATAAAAAATACATCGATATTACTTACCTCGATATTAATGCCATCTCGATATTCTGGAGTCGATATTATGTCCATTCGAAATAAATGACTTGATATTTAGACTGCACACCCATTCAGGGACTCAGGAAAGCATAACAGGTGCAAGTGGACTCATACCTACCTGGAAATAGGCGAAAGATCCCAGCAATGTGGTGCGGGCACTAATTTGCCCACTCACTGGGGATTGAATGAAATATTCACACATCACTTAGGGTTCCCCCTCTCTAGTATATGATTCCATTTCGTTTGGAACCTGAGGGCCCACCTTTTAACGTTCTCACTCCTTCAAAAGTTTAAAGGCCGCATTCCACAGTCACCAACACTTTAGGAAAATGGTCAGTTTTTTGGGTGGAAAAGTTTAGTTCTGTCCATTTTGGGACTACTCCTATAGGGAGCACAAGGCCCACCCACACAAGTACAGTACCATTTAATTGAGAGACATGAAGGAAATGCAATCTAGTAGGAAATGTATGGATCTCTGCAGAATTCCAAAATCTTCCTACACAGAAATGTGAAGAAATGTGTGTTTTTAGGCACAGTTGAGGTTTGCAAGGGCTTTTGGGTAAAAACACTCCATTGGAACCACAGAAGTGAAACCACCCTGGACAGTTTTCAGAAATGTCTAGGTATGGTAGGAATTCCTTGGTGGTGGCTGAGCTAGGGTTCAAAATCCGCTACCCATGCTGTAAAAACAGCATATATTCTGCTGGATGAACTGTGTCTGCAGGTTGAATTATGGGGTGTATTGTGTCATAGGTATTAGGCCGAGCCACGCAAGTGGGAAACCATTTTTATCAGGAGATATGTGGGAACACAGAATAGAAGAAAAATTGTTATTACCAATTTAATTTCTCTACATTTGTGTCTTGTGTAGCCCAGTGTGTCAGAAAGAAGACATTTTGCAAAATACCCTCTGAAAAATATATGCTAGAATGGGTAAGCACGAATTCAGAGATATACAAATAACCAGTGCTCCAAAACTCAAACTCTGGTGTACATTTCAGAAATGCATAGGTTTCCTTCATGCCCATTTTTTGCCTCTTTATATTTTACCATATGAATGGCTTTATATGAAAATACCATTGTAATGTGCAGCTCAGTTGTGGGCGGTGGTGCCTCGGTTTCTAAGAGAACCTACAAGCCCTATATACCCACAAGTAGGAGGATCTAGCAGATGTAAGGGTGTATTGCTTTTGTAAATCAGCTATTAGAAATTACAGATGAAAACACTGTCAAAAATTGATGTTTTTCCCTTTTGCTACAGGGGGGTTGTCATAGACCTTGTGACATGTGAATCTGGACTCTAATTAGCCGAACGTCTGAACCCAGGGTCCTGCGCCTTCTACTGTATGCTTGTTGTAACATTTGCTCATGATGCTGAATAATAAAAAGAAGTTTGACAAAAAAAATGTATGTTTTTTCTGACAAATTTTTCACATTTTTCTTTGGCAAAATCCTGAAGACCCCATTGCTGAATTTAGAATGTATTTTACTTTTCAGGAATGTAGAGCTTTCCGGTATCACTCATGGGTTTTGACACCAGTTTCCACCACAAGCTGGAAATAGTTTGGAAGCACGAAAATTAGGGACAATTGGTTACTTCTTAAAAAATGCAGAAACTATGATTATAAAAATGTCTTGTGATACAGCTCTGCATGTTTCTGAACGTTTTAAAGATGGTGATTTAGCATAGCAAAGCTGTAGTTGACGCCATTTTTAACGAAAAACAATAGACGCTTTTTGCTGAGTACTTTTTCCCCATTTCCCCCCCCCCAAAAACAACATTTAGCTATATTTTAGCTATTTTCAGGAGTACCCTCTGTGACAAGGGAACAAAGCGACACAGTGAATAATTTTGTTTACTATGATACTATTCCATTTCAGTTGAATAAACAAGTTAAAACCTCTCCAGAGGTATTTGCTATACTCTTCTGCCTCAACCCTTTAACCCCCTCTAACGTTTTTCAACCACTTGAAGAACCGGTCCAATAAGATGAGAGCTTGTCCCTTGCAAATGATCTTTGCCTCCTGCATGTACTTTCTTTATCTGGTAAAATCCCATTATAGTAATCGTGGTGGCAGGGGAAGTTCAAAAAGAATAAGACTACCACTTTGCTGCTTACGGACTGAGATTGGGACTATTTCGTCCCTCAGTTTGCTGGGGGGGCATGGTGAGGCAAACGGTCCCTTTACCTGTAGAGGGAGGTAAGCATCATACCTCACCACTCATGGTAAAATATCAATGTTAAAAAATTCACCACACTATCCTTAATATTGCTAAAGACTCTCCTCACACATTACCCACACTCTACATTCTTGTTTTTGCTGTAACAGGGCTAGCTCACTAACTGACATGGTTACCTTATTATATATAATAAGTTATAACATCGGTTTGGAAACATCTAGAGAAATACTTCTTCCACTTATATGAATTGTAGTCTAAAATCCTATTTAATAGTAAAATTTAGATTTTAACTTACTATTTTGAAAAAGGCACTTTTAGGAAACTAGCATTTTCATGCTGAAATCAAATCTGCCTTCCTGTCAGTGTCCAGAGTCACATAACTGTTAATTGCTCTCCTGCAGTGTGATGTATATTTCTCCTAGACATTTGACAATGCACCTGGGTGTGAGGAAGGGTGTTCCCTTCCTGAGCAAGATGGCCTGGGGGTTCTACCCAGCCATTTTCTCATATTTATAGGGTAGCCTGAGAGCTGTATCCACCCCTTTTCTGACTTATTTGGAGGGCACTAGCCCAGGTCACACAAATGGGATAGCATTTTCATTGGGACAAGTGTAGGAATGCTGGGTTGTAGGAATTTTGTGAATTTCTGCTGATTCCATATATTTACATCACAGAAAGGCTAGATAAATGTGCAACTTTAGGCTAAGTTTGAGGTTTGCTGGGGCATTGAGGGTAAGAAAACATTATGGGATCCATGTAAAGCAAACCACCCAGGGCTTCCCCGGGTGTCTAGTTGCAGGGTCTGGTACATTTCCCCAGGTGGCAGCCGACACGAGCCCGAAAAGTGCAGCCATTCAGCATAGAAGTAGGGTCCTATTGGGAATTAGCCCAACTCTGCTATCCATATGCATTTAAAAAATAAAAATCATTTAAAATTAAAATTTCCCTTCGTGCCAAAAAAGATGGGGATGCAATAAGTTGCCAGGGATGCTGCCTTCCTCCCCCTCCCATTTCTCCGAAAAGAAAATCCCTGATGTTTAATGGGCTTTCTGACCCTGGGGGCAGAATGACTTTTGGGCTTGGGGGGAGGAGAGGAGCACTAGCCCATTGCAAGGGGGGGCTAGCTCCCCACCTCCAAATATAATCCCTTGTGGTCTAGCTGGGTTTCTGACCCCCCCCCCTTATGGGACCAGTTTGGAAGAAAGAATTTCCAAACGGCAATGCCAGGAGCATAAATACTGGTGGGGGTTTATGGGTGGGTTGGGGCTAGGTCTGATGCCTGGGAGGGCCGCCCCACCCATTTTGATTTTTTTAGAAAATCCTTTGTGTCTAGTGGGCTTTCTGCCCCCCTGGAGTCAGATTGGTGGTAAACACCTCCAATTTGCCCCTTGGGGGCAGAATGACTTTAGGGTCAGGGGGACCATTTGCCAGTTAGCAGGGCAGCCACTACTCGCCCTAAAAATAGTCCCTGGGGGTCCAGAGGGAGGATCCCTGCTTCGGGATTGCCCTCTTGACCTGATACCCAAGCAGGAATCCACTAGGGAAAAGAGCCATTGGAAAGAAGAGATCCTTCGCTTTGCAGCGATACCTCTCCTGTCTGCTTCGGTGCTTGGGGGCTAAAATATACCCCTTGAACTAAGCAGTGTAAGTGAAATGAGCTGATCGGCTCATTTCAAGTTCACATTCTCTGAAATGACGTTCAGCCCACCTCGTGCACCACTCGTTATTTCAGAGGAAATAAATAGCCTCAGGAGCTGGGGAAGCTCTTAACCTAGCTCCGAGGCTAAAATAAATTAAAGGAAATCCCTCTAGTGCGAGCACCAGAGGAATTTCCTGCCTCGAGTGCTAGGATGGCCTGGAGCCGTTCTCAGCACACAAGAACTGGTGTTGAGGACTGCCCCAGGCCTTCCTCAGCAATGAAGAGGATATGACAGCCCATTCAGGTGCCTAAATAGACCCACTTAGTCTGCTTGCTCCTCACTGCAATGTGGACAAGAGGTATTACTATGCCTTCCCACACAGCAGAGGTAAGTGTGATCATAATAGGTGCAGTGGAAGTCTTTAAATTGTACCATTCTCAATTTGATAAAAATGGTTAGGCATCTGGCTGTCATCTTTGTTTCCACTCACTCGCATCTTCCAAAAGACCAACAACCAAGGAATTATGTTTTTGAAGAATCGTTGACACAGTAGCCAATTTTTACCATCCAGCATGTGAACTGAGAACTTCTTCTGGCATCCCTTTTCCTTTCAAGGCACTAAAGGGTATATGTTTAAGCTCCTATCACCATGGGAACGTCACTTTTTAGGACTTTGCCTTATTTACAAATCAGTGTTAAGCCGCTTAACACTGCCTTGAGAGAGGACGGCCCAGCCCAGATTGGTGCTACCAGGCACTGGGCGTTTTCCCTGTGAGCTGACAGGGTGGGGGACAGTTTCATTTCTGCTGGTGGCCGGTTTTGTTACTGGAGACTGGAGGGCCACGTTTCCGGCCTACAGCACTTCAGCACTTTCAAAAGGTGTTCATCCCCCAAGAATTTTTTTTAAAAAGAGTGGGCAAATGGTGCATTTTCAAGCAAACCAGAAGGTGTGAAAAACAGCTCAGTCAATACTTCTGTTTAGAGTTGTGGGAGTTAAGAAACCTTATAGAAGTTTGACACACAATGAGAATGCTCTGGGAATATGGAACTAAAATTAACAACAATTTACTGGTACTGCAGTAGCACAACTATTCCTAATCATACTGTATAGAACCACAAGCTAACATGTACAATTCCATGATTGACAGGGTGATGAATTTACTTGGACACTAGCGCTTAGGGAATGTAGCTCATCATTTTATCATACAATGACAGTTGCATCCTTTCCAGCATAGGGTTCTGTTGATATTCACGATTGCTTAATGGCTTATCGTGATATCACTGCACACCGGACAACAGCATCGCTGACTAGATGCTAAGTGTCAGCATGTCTTATGTAACACCTCTAGTCAATTCTGACTTTTTAACCAATGTAACTTGCATGCTGGATTTGGGAACCCATACTAGGGGTAAAAAAGAAAGATACAAATCCCAAATGGCAACATACTTTTGACTGAAAATCCAGAATAACATAGGTCGTCACATGTCATTTCCTACAGGCACGTGGCAGCGCTGCGAAAAGCACCTTAAAATTCCGTTTGTGATGGTCTACCTTTTTTCAAGTGTTAAACAGCTGAATGAGCAAGAGGGTGGACATGGCCTTTCGGGTGCAGATGAGACAAAGAGCCATTCCTACCAAACAACTCCACCGAACTGTCAGCAAGAATGACACTGAGTAATGAAGGAAGTAGGAAGATGCCGGGGGAGTCTCTTCACTTCAAAGTTGTGTGTCGCCCTGTGCACTCCAGCCACAAGAGTCCAGCTCACTTCCAAGTGGAGGCCTGAGGAGTTGTATTGGCTTTTACTAAGCAACAAAGAATCTAAACAGGGTCACTTCAATTGTCCATTTTGTCAGCCATCCAAGGTGAATTCCTATATGCAGTGAAACAAGTGCACACATACAGGCCCAACATACACCCTTCTCTCTGCATGCAGCTTCACATGCACTCCACAGACTGTGAACACTCTGCCCCATGTGTCCGTACAGCCAGTGAGAGGCACCTCGTGTCACAAGCATGCGACAGACACAGGCTCATGTAGTTATCATTGCCCGGCTCTACAGCGTATTTAACTCATATATAAGGTCAACTCAGGAAGCGTCCTTTCGAATACCGACACAAAATGCCTTTAACAAATGAGTCAGTTAGTATGAACTTGTCATCAGAAAAATCCTCGCCATCTTTTCCAGTCAGAGCTGTACAGTAAAAAAAAACAGATTACAAGAATCGGTGACTCATGATCGCTTGGGCCCAGGAACGGACATGAGTACATCAGGGAAGGTAATCGAAAACCAGGCATGGATTCATGCTTTTCTTTTTCAACAGATCTTACAGATATTAAAAAGTGAGACATGTTTGCCTGCTATATAGTTATTTCTTCATTTGCACATGTATATGAAAATGACAATTTAGAAAAATACTTGCATTCCATTTTCTCCCTTAGGGGTTTGCCGTTTTAAGAGCATAAGTTATCAGATCAGATATGCCATCAGAAAGTCCCATTCTCTTTTTTATAAAAACATTTCTTTATTATGAAATTTTTTACAACATAAACCCTCCCCCCCGGAGCCCCCCCCCCCCCCGATCCGGGCATCTGTTTGCTTGTCACAGACTGAAATAAGAATTAAGAAAGAAAAAAAGGGTAAGAAAATATGGAAGAAGAAAAAAATAAAAGAAGAATTAAGTGATAGATCACAAGAAAACATGAAAAAAAATATATCACATTCAGACATGTTCAAGAGTCATAATCGTCAGTGTTAAACATTAGAATATAATGTCATTATTTATATTTCATAAGTATAATATTCTATTTTATAGTTCTTGACTTCGTATCCATTGTGTTAGGGGTTCCCAGATTTCTAGACCCTTTTTTTTTTCTTTTAGCTCCCTTCCTCCGATAAATTGATATCTCTAGAGTGTATGAAGCTAAGAGTCTTGCCCGCCACTGTGAAAAGGTCGGGGGGTTTGGATCCAACCAGCTAGATGCTAAGCATATTCTATAAACAGCCATGGAGACGAATATGAGCCCCTGTATTCTTTTTCCGGCCTGTTATTCCCGTCCCAACCTAACATGATTTCAGCTACTGTAATTTCTATGTTTGAGTTCCAGATTTCGGATAAAAATGTTGATATTTCGTGTCTAAGGGATCCTAATTTTTCACATGTGGCAAAAAGATGGACTATGTCGGCTGCTGTTATCAAGCATCTAGGACATTGTGTGCCTTTGCCTGTGCTCCATTTGGCTATTTTATAGGGTGTGTGATATAGTTGGAAAAAGGTTTTATAGTATTGCACTTGCAGTTTAGGCGACATTAAAAATGATTGATAGAGTTGGAATGCCTGTTGAACTGAGTTCTTGTTCAAATCTAGCTTATTTTGCCATTTAATTATATGTTTGTCCATATCGTCTGTTAATAGGGAAACCAAGTTAATAAATATTTCTCCTATTTTTGCTGTGATCTTTCTATTGAGGATTTCTATAGTATGAATCTTGTAGAATTCCGCACTTCCACCACCTTTTTTTATTAGATAATCTCTTATTTGAAGGAATTTAAAGAAGTCTCGGTGTTCTAAACCGAACTCATTCTTCAATTCTTCAAATGATTTAAAGCCTGCTGATGTAAAGAAGCACCCACATCGAGTGATCCAGATATCCACCCATCTTTTCATATAGCTATCAGAAAAGATGTTTGGTAAGTTATAATTCTGATGAAGGCTCGTGTAATAAGAATATCTGGCGATTCCGAGAAGCTTGCGTATATCTCTCCATGCATTATATATACTGGCTAATGTTTTGAATCAGACCTTTTTGTAGTGACAATCAAAGGTAAGTAGCCATAGATGTTCGCCCGCTTCAGTGCCAAGGATGAGTTCTTGTGGAGTTGGGACGTCCCCTTCTTGTGTAGGGTTCAGATTTGGGGTTAATAGGATCTTACTATATTTCAGGAGTGTGGCCCACCAGTAAATCTTGAAATTAGGGGCGGCAAGTCCCCCTCTTTCTTGCGGGAGCGATATATATCTGTAAGCTCTACGTGATCTCATATAGCCCCATATAAACCGAGAGAATATGTTGTCTATTGCTTTGAATATGTGTTGATCAAAATTAAGGCAGATAGTGCGGAAAAAATACAAAAATCTCGGGAGATAGATCATTTTGATGATATTGCATCTGCCTATTAAGGTTAGGTGTAAATTGTGTAATTTGCTAAGATTCCCCGTTGTTTCTTTCAAGAGTGGGTCTATATTGATTTTAACTAATTGGTCTAGTTTCGATGTGATTTTTACGCCTAGATATACAGCGTTCTCAACAATCCTTTCGTCTCTATAATTGATTTTTTTATTTATAATTATCTGCGTCTTGCCCTGATTTAGTTTATAACCTGAAATCTCACCGAAGAGGCCTGCTTCTTTTTCCATCATTTTGGTGGACACACGAGGATCACTAGTGACGATCGCAATATCATCCGCGTATGCTAGAGTCTTGGTGGATCCATATGGTGTCTTAATGGGCAAAATAGCCGGATTAGTCTCTAGTTTGCGGATGAATGGATCGATAGCTATCGCGAACAATAGTGGGGAGCACGGGCACCCCTGTCTAGTCCCTCTGGTCACGTCTATCCTGTTTGATAGTCCACCATTTATCATAATAACTGCTTCTGGGTTATGATACAAGTTGCGTGTACCGTTAATAAATCGTTCCCCAATCCCACTCTTTGACATAGCCGTCCATAAATATTGCCAGGAGACCCTGTCAAAAGCCTTCTCTGCGTCCAAGAGTATAAGCGCCATAGGGTCTCCTGAAATTCTGCTACGTCAAAGAGTGTGATCACTCTTTGTACATGATCCGTGGTGGATCTGCCGGGGATGAATCCATGTTGTCGGACCGATATGATCTTGTGGATGATTAGAGCAAGTCTGCTGGCTAATAATTTGGCGTAAATTTTAGAATTGCAGTTGATTAGGGTGATCGGGCGATAGGATCCCAATTCTGCTGGATCTTTGTTTTTTTTGGGAAACACTACGGTTTTGGCCCGTGCCCATGATTTTGGTGGTTCCCCCCCTAGGAGGACTTGAGTCATTAAATCAGTTAAGACATTTTTTAGTGATTTATGGAATCTCGCATAGAATTCAGCAGGAATTCCATCCAATCCAGCTGCTTTCCCTTTGGCTAAGCTGTTGATGGACAGCAGAATTTCCATCCATTGTGGTATGGTCGCTAAATTATCTTGGTCAGTGTATGATAATTGAGGTGTAGTAATCTGCTCTAAATATGCATCAATAAGTTCTTGGTCTTTATTGGTTTCTTTATATAGATCTTGGTAATATTTTTAAAATTCTGACCTGATCTCTTCTGGGTCTTGCTTGAGAACATTGTTGCAGTCTTTAATCTCTTTGATTGTGTTGGCGGTATTTTCTTGTCTCGTACGGATGGCGAGGTGGTGCCCTATTTTCTCGCTTACTTCATATACTTTTTCTTTTTGGATCGTGGCATTACAAATTGCTTTTTCCGCAAATATTTCTGTTAATCTATTTTTTGTAATTGCGATTTTTCGCCATGCTGTTTCTATATTTCTACCCCCTTCAATAGCTCTTACAAGATCTTCCTCAGCCTCTATCAGTATCCCCTGTAGTTCAGTTATCTTTTGTTTGGCAGCTTTATTATTCCTTATTGAGAAGCGCATGGTTTCTCCCCTGATGCCTGCTTTTAAGGTGTCCCACACTACGTCTAGGGGTGCGCTACCCAGGTTATCTGCCAAAAATTCCGGTATCCATTTCTCAATAAGTTGGCAGTAATTCTCGTTCATTAGTAGAGCCCTTTCAAATGTCCAATTATTTTGATCTGTTTGAATTTTGTCGATATCAATACTTAAGATTTATGGGTTGTGGTCTGACAGGGCCCTGGGTAGTTTGTCGATTTGGCATTTGGTAATAAGGGTGTGGGAGACAAGCATATAGTATAACCTGGCAAATTTGAGGTGTGGATGGGAGAAGAACGTATACCCAGATTTATGGGGGTATTTAGATTGCCAACAGTCAGAGAGCCCATGTGTGTTGCATAGTGCTTGAAAGGCCCTAAATACCTTGGGCTTCCTCCCCTGGTATTTGAAATTTGGTCCGGAGGACCAGTCAGAGGGTAGGTTAAGGTTAAAGTCGCCTGAGATCACTAGTGGGAGTTGCCAGTGCGATAGTTCACTAGAAACGACTTCCAGTAGTTCGGGATCATCCGTGATACAGCCATAGAAGGAGCAGATGGTTAACCTCTTACCGAAACTGTATTGACATTCTGTAATTGCCCATCTCCCGAGTTTGTCTGCCGCGGAGCGAGTAAATTGAAGCCCTCCTCCTATTGCCAGGATTGCTACCCCACGTGTCTTACTTGCCTGTGTCGTGGCTGTAATAAGTTTGTATCCCAGCGTTTGTAAGAGATGGTGTTGCGATGCCTCCACATGAGTCTCTTGAAGACACACGATGTTAGCTCCCATTGATCTCAATCCTATTGCGACATTCTGTCTTTTCCGTGGGTCGCTTAGCCCACATATATTTATAGAAACGATTTTTAACTTAGCCATATCAAAGTTTTCTTTTTTTTAAAATATTTTTTCCACTTCCCTCCTCTCTCTTTTTTTCTCCTCTGCATGAGTGATGTGTCTGGTGTGATGTGCCTGTAGTGTGTGTTCTGTTTATGATTGGCTTTCTTAGGTTTCTTGTAGACCGGATTGCCCGCCCACCCCTCCCCCCCACCGTCCCCACCCTTGCCATCCCACTCCAACCCTCCCCTGCTGCCCCTCTCCCCCTCCCCCACCCACCTATTGAGACGTCCTGGGTCATAGGGCACCCAGTGGTGGGCGTCAGTTAGGACAGTGCGCCTCAGTATGCCCCATGGCTTGGTCTTGAGTAAGTACATCTAGGGTAGATAAGATACTAATACACTATTTCTCTTTCTTATCAAGCCCTCCCTATACTAAGACATGCTTTCCCCCTCAGTTTGACCCTTTCTTGTTGTATACCCAAGACCAAATCCACTGGTGAGATTGTCCTTTTTTGAGTTTTTATCCCTTTATCTGTTGTTTATTTGTTTCAAGATTTTTGTTGTTTTCCAATGTTTTGCTTGGCTGTCTCCGAGATTCGTTTCAGGTTGGACTCAGTCTGGATTTCGCTTGTAAAGCTTTTAGTTGTTCCCTTGTGGATTACTTTCAGTCGTGCTGGATTTTGTAAGAACACGGTTGCTCCAATTTGTTCGAATGGGGTGATCAGTTGCCTCATTCTCCACCTCCGTTCTACTGTGGCGTGGGCGAAGTCTGGGCGCACGAAGAAGGAAAAGCCTTTGAATTCTTTTTTATTTGTAGGTCTGGCGATGTCGTAGATAGCCTCTCTTAGCCTAAAGTTCCCAAAGTTAACCAACATAGCTCTGGGGTATTAGGGTGTCTTATGAGCACGTTTAGGGAGTGTCAAGGGGAAGCAATGTGCGCGCTGAACTTCGCTATTCATATCCCAGGTTTCGAGTTCGGGAAAGGTTGTTTTTAGCACGGTGGCCATGAAGCCACTTGGGTCCGTTCCCTCGGCGCCGTCGGGGATACCGAGGAAGCGAAGATTATTTCTCCTGCCTCTGTTTTCTAAATCTTCAACTTTTTGCATCAGGTCTGTGATGATTCCTTCTTGTTCTTTTCCTTGTTTTTGGAGTTTAGCGACGTCAGACTCTAGATCCTCTGTGCGAGTTTCCACCGACGCCATTCTGTTCGAGATTTCAGAGCATATTTGGTCTACTTTTTGGACAGCTCCTTGGAGTTTTTGTATGGCAGCGTGGTTCCTGTTGCTGTCCTTCTTAACATCTTTGTGAAAAAGCTTGATGGAGTTTAGTACTTCACACAGTGATGGCTCCCTTGACTTTCCCATTCCACTGCAATCTTCATTTAGCAGTGGGGTATTTTCTTCAGGAACCCCCATATTGTGGCTGTATGATTCCGATCGGCCCATTCTCAATAAATGAAATTAACTTTAAGTCTCTTTTTCTAATATCATTGTTTTTTAAACATGGTAGTGGCATAACATTGTGCAGTCCTTTCACTACTAAAGCATTCCATTGTTTTTACCCCCACATTTCAATTGTCATTACACTGAATATGAAAAGTCATATGACATGAGCCTATTTTCTGAACTGCACTTCCACATAATATTAGAAAATGCCCTGTATGCTCATATCACACAATCTTACGTGAAAGTAGGCCTGTACTGTGGGGACAGTATGCTTGTGTTTTCCCCCAGTGGCTGGTCTGAAGAACTGTAATCTTCAATCTCAGGGGTCTCACTAATACAAAGAACTTGGCACAGAAGCTGAAATATGAAAAGACATCTTTATTAAACTTAATTAAGTGAGACTACGTCACACAGGAGCCTTAGCAACTGAATGAGGCAGTCTAAAGAGTACAAAACACAGAGGCCTTTTATATGCTTAGGGTTACAAACTCAGCACAAAAGTAAGGGGCAGTCCTAGCTTTTGCAAGCATGCAAAATACCTAATAAGGACATACAAGATCTGCAAAATATTAGCCAATAGGAAAACATTCAAAACAAGGCATCATATAACCAGAACGTCCCCCTTACGTCGTGTTTCTGCCCAACCCACAAGTAAATCAATTACAGCACCTATAGGTCAATCAGTAATGGCAGGACATGTCTGTATGCAGTTAGGGCCAGCTGGTGTCTGAGATTGGTTTTCAAAACAAGGACAGAAGGGGTTTTCAACACGTTGCAGTCCAAAGGGCAGAGACACTTCATGAATAGAGCAGCCTGTGTAAGGCAACACAAATTGACGACAAATGTAAGATGGAGTCAAAATTAAAGAACCTCAGACCCTCCTTTTGCCATTACACAGGCAAATCCTAAAATTATTTTGCAAACATTTTCAGAGCTCCTAGTTATTTCAGCGACTATTGACAATGCCAGTAAAGCAATAAGAATCAGTCTCCAAACACCCATTCTATGCAATCGTACTGGAAATACCCAGAGTCCGTCCAAGCCTCTCTGGCAGGCTTCTATTGTCCATCAAATCTGCTTCTGTTGTTTTCTTCCGCATGGGCCTCTTCATTCAGGCCTTTCATGAAAATGGTGCTTCTCAGTATCCGTTGGAGTGCCTTCCTGGCAAACACTCACAGCTCACTTGAAAGTCTCAATGTCTCAATGCAGTGCACCAATATTTCCTGTGCTGCAGGCACTACAGATATTGTGCTCTTCGTTCGTCATGGGCACAGATCATCTCATGCAGACCCAAGTACTATTAATCGGGAAAGAGCAACAGACTGTCACACTCAGCAACACTTTCAGGCTCCAACACTCTCATTTCAGTGTCAGAGGATGCTCGGGCTGCTCTTTCATTTAATCATAGGTACCACAATGTAGTGCCTTTTGCCAATCTTGGATCCTCCGGTGCACTGCCTTTCCGATGGAGCAAAGAAAAGGGGGGGGTGGCCAAAACTCAGGCCAAGGGGCTCAAGGGACTGCACACTGTCAGAGGTTACCAGCACATGACAGGTGGAAAACTGAAGCCTCAAAACAACAGGGATCCTTCTCTTTTGCTCTTTTGCACTGAAACTGGTTCTGTGGCAAAACCAGCTCCTCTTTCTTTTGTGATGTTCAATGACTTCTGATGAAGCAAGCACAATACGTTGGAGATACCACTGATGGCACGCTGGCGATCGCTGTCCAGTCTTGCTACTTTTCTGGGTGCTGGGACTTTTCATCTATAGCTGTCACTGATGGGATTGTGGGTGAGTTCCGCAGGTTATTATGACTTAATCCCGCAGAACCTAGTGACGTAGGAAATGTGACACGGTTGTTAGTTACCTTCAATTAAGTACAATAACAGTTCATTGTATAACAAGGGGACAGCAAGCAGGTGGCCTGCAATCTTCAAAGGAATGGCCACATGCCATGGGACTATTGTGATCTAGAATACACTGTCATTCTCATAGAATACAAAGACAAAGGCAGTAGGCAAAACAGTGCCTCTAGCCTCTTCAATTGGGTTTCCATGTGAGAGCATATCCTCTACCATCTAAGGGTAGATAGCTACATGGGAATTCTATCTGAATGGATGTCCTCACATATGGTGGCATCGTCTAATGGGGTAAACACATTTCTTTTTCTCTCAATGATTACATATAGGTGTTCCTAAATTCCTTATCTACAACACCTCAAAAGAGAAATTGCATAATACATATTATCAGGCACATGTAGATACCTCCCTTTAATAATTGTGCATCAGGTGGACTATGCAATACAAAAGCTAATGATCAAAATGTGGAAACAAAAAACAAGGACTAGAGAGTCCTGGTATTTCCATCATTTAGAACATATCTGATCCACCAAAAATTAAAGCAGCAGAAAAAAGGAACTAAAAACCAAATTAGAATAGGCATTGAATTTATCATATTCAAAAAAACGTAAGGTGTCTCCTATTGAGGTGGAAAACTTGTCTTACTATAGTATTGAGTCAGTTAACCAGTCCATCACTACCCTGACAGTCAGACTGAAAAACATTGAAGTAGGCCTAAAGAAAAATCTTGAAAACCATCTGGTCATACAAAAGGAATAAATGAGCTGACTGGTGAAAAGAATACGGAAAAGGGAAATGTGAATAGGACACAGCTAAAATCCCCAATAACTAGGCACAATGCAACATCAGTCAGGGGAGAAGCGGCAAAAGAAAAATCTATAGGAAGAACAAAAAAATTACTCGGGTGATAGTCAAGTTTGTGACATAATACCAAGAGTATGGGTGATGCACAAAAGTCAAAATAGTACACAAATTTTAACTCTATCGCTGGCCCCTACACCATATACGGTAATCTCAACTAATGTTCCAGTTCCTTTTTCAGGGAAAAAATGAAAAGTTTAGGTCACCTTTAGCAAGAGCCACAAATCTATAATTTCATCCTTAGGTCCAATCAAGGAAACATAAATCTAGGGCTGCCTGTTCCTTAAGGGAAGAGGACAGTATCGTGACTAATTGCAGGTGACACACTTTGATCCTGTATATCTCTTTTATTTTACTTCAATACTATATAGCCAAATTTGACATACACTGGTGAAGTGTTGTCTGTCTTGTTCACAGCACGAAAAATCATATCTGTGAAATTTAGTATCAGAGCAAATTCACCCAACTGTTGTGCAGCGATATACATCGTCATGTAGAACCCTTCACAACACAGGTGAACTTGTAATAGTATCTAAAGCAGCAACATAAAACAAAAACATGCATAAAATAAAAAAACGCACATGTCAAGCCATCAGATATACTTGCTGTCTATCAAGCACAAAAAGCATAGACAAAACAATAGCATATGTAAATAAGCGGTGACACACAACACTATTGCATGCACTTTATGCACTGTGAACCTGCAGCCCAAAACCCAATATTCGGGCCTGCTTAATTTGTCAGGTTTAAAATCCTCACCCTCCTTTTGACTGCAGATCACCAGTTAGTGGAGATTTGGCTGTCAAACACAACTTACTGTGTCACTTCTGACACACAGGACCAGCAGGAACAATTCATAAAAGGATAAAATGCAAAAATATGTAAAACGCACGAACATTTCTTTTAAAAAGAAGTCATAATAAAAAAAAACATCTTTTTCAACATACTGCTGACACTGCACATAACACACAAAATATCAACTGTAACCAACCATCTTTTGAAAACATGCTAAACCACCTTAATTTTGACTTCCCAAAAACTCTTTCACAGACACTCCGCATGTCCCGTGCGCCAACACCCTTTGAGGCCCTGTTTTTCCAAGCAATGATTTCTCCATCTGTTTACACTTACTCCTAACTCCCACCTCACTGACCTTAAGGTCAAAATCTGCCTTGCGGGCTCCTCAGCCCTCTCCCTCTTCCTCACTCTAAGGCTGAAAAAGACAAAAAACCTACCTAACTGTTTCTAACCTGCAATAACCAACCCTATTTAAAAACACTTGATATATATATTACTCCTGTTAGGGGCTACAATTTATTTCTATACTTAGATTATTAAAACAGTTACTGTGAATAATTCGCAGAACATAATAACACACACCAGTTTTTAGAACAAATGCTTGTTTGCAATGGTACTCATTTCATCAACCTTAAATGGATGAAGGTCTCAGTTAGGTCTAGCCAAAGTTAAAACCTACCACCCTGATATTAAACTCAAACCTCTGCACCAGGCACATTGGCTCACTGAGCCATTTAAAAGCAAACCCAAATGGGAACAACCTGCAAATTTG
Source organism: Lissotriton helveticus (assembly GCF_964261635.1). NCBI lineage: Eukaryota > Metazoa > Chordata > Amphibia > Caudata > Salamandridae > Lissotriton > Lissotriton helveticus. Next base: position 1,011,933,925 of record NC_136067.1, read on the forward strand.
TATTATACCTAAATGTATGCATTTACTGAAGCCTAAAGCACTTTAAAGCTATTGTAAATGGCAAGAATGCCCAAATTTTACCCAAATTCGACTCTGATATTTGGGGCACTTAAAAATAAAGATCCTATAATTGTGATACATTTTAATCATCCTCAGAATGTTCTTTACACATTGCAGAGATTGGACATTAGACATATCTCCTGCAAATCCTGAGAAAAATGAGTTTTTCCCGCCTGCGCCAAGTGAAATTCTATATGCTAATGTCCTCATTTATGCAGTATAACATAACTTCAATTAAATTATAATGCTAGGACGTCACAGTATAAGTATTAAGCTTCATGAATAATAAAAAACGAATTTTCTAGCACTTATTTTTAATAATTAATTGGCATAATTAATAATTATTTTTAATAAACCCAATCATTTTTGATAATTCCACATATTAAGGTTCTGTAATTCCTCGAATCTGACTTCATTTTCTTTTTTTTTTGCTCTGTGCCAGGTAGGCCTGCAAAGGTAGCCTGGCGAACAAGGTGGCCTGGCCTCCCCAGTTCGTGTACACATTAACCAGGTTTACTCTGAAATGAACTGTAAGAAACTGACATCTTCACCTGAAACTGACCTCGCAAAGCCAATTTTCCTGATTGATCTTTATCTGAGACTGCCAATCAATGTTCAAGACATCGTTAACTTTTTAGTTTCCTTGCACGTGCCTTATCTTGTTTCAGCATCTGTTACTGTTTCTTTTTTTTAAAATGTTTCTTCATTATATGGGTTAATTATTATTTAGCAACAGAGCCAAGAATATGCTTACAGAAATGCTTAAAGAGAGGAAAACCCTTAATTGAAATGTCTTCCTATAATACAAAATAATGAACCTTAGTTTTGGAACCTTTTTAAAACAACATTCTGAAATGCAAAGTTTCACCCGTGCAACTGAGGGCAAAGTCCTGGCTTGAGTAAATATTCCTGTCTATTTAGCTTGTCTCTCAATGTTTGTAACATGAGCACGGTGGCTGTCTATTTAAAACTAAAACTAAGACATTTCAAGTTTCAAAATGCGTGTGCAATACAGCAAGGTCCAATGTATTCAGATGATGTGTTAGCTTATTACTATCTAATACAATGTATCTAAGGAAAATGCTGTAAGTTTATTTATTTTTTGCAAAACACCCAATTTCGTTTTTGGGGGATTTTTTATTCCTAGTGAATGTGAATTTAAATTTTAGTTTTTAAGCATTTAGACATTTTGCTTAATAGACTGAAAACATCAAGAAACCCACGAACAAACATTGAGCTCATTTCAGACATAAACAGAAAGGGGTCAAACACTCAGGACACACAATACGGCGCGCTTTAGCCATTTATTTCGTGAATAGCGCCATCGCTATTCACTTACAGAAATTGTACTAATGGGAAAACCACATAGACATTTAAACACACATTTAACCCACAAACCAATACTCAGAACAGAAACAAAGGACAGCCCACAGACTGTACTTAAACCAAACCATTTGTAAATACTAGTTGTAAGTCATATTTACAAGAAACGCTTCTCAATTGTGTTCCAAAAGACTGCAAAAACAGCCCAACAGACTGATGTATGTCCAAGAAGCGAAAATACACTCAATTCACTAGCTTTGGCTAGCAGAACACCAAAAATCGCTCTGCATATCTTCATTCATAAAATTGCACAGAACAAAGGATCCTTGTATGTATTATGTCCATATTTTAATTCCCTGGGGATGCAGAATCACCAAGGAAAAAATATGTTTGTATACCTAAACCTATTTAGGTATTCCTTCTAGGAGAGCCGGCTAAATAATTTCACATCACACTATGGTACCTTCCAAATAAAGCAACACATTCTTTGATGTGAGCTTGAAACAGGCATGCAAAAATATTGCAGAATATACAATATTATAATCAAAGTAGTGCTTAATGTACTTTTCGTACGTGCACCGTTCAACAAAACCAAATAGAGAAAAATCTCCTCATTACCTGTCTACACAAATTGAAATTTGCATATCAAATCCATACAAATCAAAAGTTGGCCAACACAAATTCCAAAATTCCAAAGCTACAGTAAGCGTTACTAAACTACCTTACTTTTACCAATCAAAAGGTTTGTTCAAATTCTAACTGCCAAGTTCTAAATGACCTAACGGTCCTTTTTTAGAATACTTACGCCAAAAAGGTTCTCAGTCAGGAGTGACATCATGTGGAGGATCAAAATCAGGAATTTCAGAAATATACTGGGCTGCAGAGACAGAGAATCCCCAGAATCCCTGTGCACAGAGTACTTTCGTAGTAGAATCCTGTCATGTCCTACTCAGTAGATTTCAGTCTCCTGACAAGATCACTCCTTCAGAAAGTCACTTCTCTGATGAACCCCCTTCGTTGGGCGCCATTTGAAGAACTGTAATCTTCAATCTCAGGGGTCTCACTAATACAAAGAACTTGGCACAGAAGCTGAAATATGAAAAGACATCTTTATTAAACTTAAATAAGTGAGACTACGTCACACAGGAGACTTAGCAACTGAATGAGGCAGTCTAAAGAGTACAAAGCACAGAGGCCTTTTATATGCTTAGGGTTAAAAACTCAGCACAAAAGTAAGGGGCAGTCCAAGCTTTTGCAAGCATGCAAAATACCTAATATGGACATACAAGATCTGCAAAATATTAGCCAATAGGAAAACATTCAAAAGAAGGCATCATATAACCAGAACGTCCCCCTTACGTCGTGTTTCTGCCCAATCCACAAGTAAATCAATTACAGCACCTATAGGTCAATCAGTAATGGCAGGACATGTCTGTATGCAGTTAGGCCAGCAGGTGTCTGAGATTGTTTTTCAAAACAAGTACAGAGGGGGTTTTCAACAAGTTGCAGTCCAAAGGGCAGAGACACTTCATGAATAGAGCAGCCTGTGTAAAGGCAACACAAATTGACGACAAATGTAAGATGGAGTCAAAATTAAAGAACCTCAGGTCTAGGGTTGTTGGTTCGGTTGATTCGATTGGGTGTCTGTCCCGGAGTGAAATAAGAGTGCATATCTCAATTAAAACAATGACGGTGAGGAACAGAACTACAAGAGAGCTTATTTTTTTCACAGCACTTGCTTGTAACGATAACGAATACGAAACACAGAATCCCGACCCAGGCACTGAGAATTCTGAAGCAAACCTGAATAAACCTGACATGAGACCGGGGAACTACACCCTCTCATAAAAAGACACTGATCTCAAAATTTCCCAATAGTCTACAAATAAGGGGATGAAATTAACAAACACATGCTAAAATCTGAAATGAAGGTCCGAACGAAGCCGCTGTTGCACCGCACAGATCCCAAGAACACACGTTCATCCTTGCAGACATGGGGAAAGAGTGCAAGCGAAGCAGCCATGGATGAACTAAGTGCACACCTCCCACAGACAGCAGACACAAAAAGAAACAGGGAGTGGCAAGGACAGCAAAAGTACTTACTCAGCTTATAGATGGGTTCGACTCCCGACTCCCGCCGTCCTGCGTTAATTCCTGCAGCTCTCCTCTTGACCTCGTCATCAGGAAAGGCGGCCTCCCTCCTCCCACCTCCGCCTCAGCCAAACACTTGGTGAGCGCAGGGGAGAGCGCCCCAGAGGCGCCATTTTCTCCTGCATTGAGGACAGGGAGAGTGGGCAGTCGCGCTGGAGGACAGGGGGGGAGTGGCTTACCCACTGTTGTGGGTACTTACTGTTTGGTCAGCAGCAGGGGCCAACCAAACAGTCAGTACCCACAACAGTGGGTAAGCCACTCCCCCCTGCCCTCGAGCACGACCTCCCACCCTCCAGCCCCCAACCAGGCACTTCTGCTTTCTCGCACTGCGGTACTTTTTACCATTTTATGTTTCTGCTTCTCGCACTGCCCATATGGAGGACCCGCCACTGAGTACAGGTATGCATGGTAAAGACTCTTCAAAATTCAAAACATATTTTTTATAGTGTTATCTTTGCAACACATTACAATGTGAAGTTTTAAATTATACTATTGCATTGAGTAAACATTGTTAGGAGTGACACATTTAAATCATGAACTTATCACTATTTGTGACGCCCTTGCTGCCCTGAGGATGATGCTATTAGTGAACCAAGAGGGTGCTGTTTTTTGTCCCATGTACACGTCATACTATAAATGGAGCCTCTTGAGTCTTTTGCTTTTGTGCAGCGCACACCCCAAACGTAGGTATTTCAAGATGCTCTCATGGCAATATGGAAGGTACTGCGAAAAGAGTATTTGGCTAGGATCAAACAGTGCTGTAAAGTGGAAGCTGGCTTTTGTGCAGTTCACCCACTACATAGTTTTCTCATTCTCTCTCCCATTTTAGGTCAAAGCTTACTGTTTTATGTTTAATTCTTTGAGGCACTAAATTAGCTGGGGCATAGCTTGGGGGGGTAATACTTCCCCCCAATAAATGTATTATTTGTGTTTTAAGTGCCCTTCACAATCAGCACTCCTTTCCCTTTCCATTAGCTTTTACCCCTTGGCTGCTGGGGCTATTCCCCTGCTGTGCTGGGAGGCGGGGGTGCGCACAGCGCCCCCATGCTCATGACGAGCTCAGCTCGTCATGAGCCACGGTGCTCCGGTGCCATGACGAGCTGAGCTCGTCATGGGCATGGGACGGGTTAAGCCCCCCTCATGCGCTGCTTCTCTTTAAATATTTAACGTCAAATCTCAGCATGATTGTCAGAAAATCTGAAGCTCATCCCCCAGTATTATTGACCAAGCTATACCCCTGTAAATTAGTGCACTGTGATAACTACATCCAGGCAATGCACTGCATTCATGCCAGGTGTGTTTCATAAGAAATAGTGGTAGTGGTGTTTGAGGAGTGGATGTTTTAATGTGGATGCAAAAAATGAAAACCCGAGCAGCCACCCTTGTCCAGTACGTAGAGGCTGCTTGCTCCAGGGTGCTAAAAGTCTTTATTCATTGTCACCCATTCTTTTGAATTAATTCATCCACCCTCTACTCAGCATCCAACTATTCTCTCATTCAACCATGCAACACTGTCTCCAATCTCCACTCATCTAGTTCCTGGACATTTTCTGATAAAATATGTTGTAAAATGTACCATGTTTGCACTTTTTTCACAAAGTTCTTGGGGTAGACCTTCCCCCTGCCTCCAAAACACCACTTGCAGTCCTCAGGCCTGCTTCCAAAATGCAGTATAGGAGATGGGGCAGGCCTGAACAAACATGCCAGGGGTGCATTTGGTTCCCAATTAGGCCCTTGGAGTTTCTGCTGCTACTAACATGCAGCATTGACCCATGCGGGGGCCACGTGCGCAGGTAAGGCCTATGAATGAAAAAGCGGAGATGAGTGGTAGTGTTAACTCGGGACAGCCTCCAGCCCTTTGAGGCCAGCATCAACAGCTATTGTGGTGTTCTTGTGAAGGTCAAAATACGCCAAAGTGGTATTAGAAGACAGGGCGTTCTTAACAGCTGGATGGCAGTTTCCTGCTCAGTTCCTGAAGAGGCTGAGTCAGGGTGGTGACGTTGACCATTCCTAAGAAACTTCTCACTTCAGTCACAGTGGAAGGGACTAGTGCTTCCTTGATGTTGCAAACCTTGTCGCAGTCTGGAGTCCCTCCCTTCGATGAGAACACATATCCAAAGAAATGTAGCTTTTACTGCTGGAATTCACATGTGTTGTGATGTAGAGTTAGAACCGCTTTTTGATGCATTTCGAATGCAGATGTCACGATTCCAAAATCTTTGGCTGATGACCTTCTTTTGCCACGAATATACGTAGGACTCCACCCTGCATGATCCAGAAGCTATGGTGGCTTTGAATTTGCAATGTTCAACACTCCGTCCATCATCCCCTTTGGTTTTGCTTGGTTCGCCCTAAGTTGGCATGGTATGCCTAGACGTGGGTCCCTTGCTCACTTTGCCACTGGATTCAAACTAGCCTGGCTGATGACGGCTGATTAGCCAGAAACCGGTCCCAGGATGCTTGTTTCCTGTCCAGGGAAGACATGGCTTGGCAGTTCGAACTGGACTGTTCCCATGAGGCACAGGGTCAGACTGATTCGCATATGGCCATGTCTGAACTGGGGTGGTGGAGTGAGCTAAAGAATGATGATGGATTAAACCCAGATCAGTTGACTGGGGGTGAGTGCTTGCAATGTTCAACACTCCATCCATCATCCCCTTTGGTTTGGCTTTGAATTTGCCTCACATCACCAGGGGTTTGTTTTGGCCATAAGCATGTACTTTGATCGCTGCCGGGTGTAGCTTTGGGGCGGGTTTCAGGGTGCCAAAAACCTCTGCAGACATAATGTTAATGGTCGCCTGAGTGTCTACCACAGCCATGGTGGAGTGATCTCCGATGTGTATTTGGCATTTTGGGAGACAACTGGCTGTCAGGCGGCAGTGCCAATGGTAATACGCATTTGCAATGCAATAGGTCTTGCATTACTGAAAGTTTGAGCTATTGGCGTTGCATTATTGTTTGCAATAGCTCAAACTTTCAGTAATGCGAGACCTATTGCATTGCAAATACTTGTTTTGTTAGGCACCGGGAGATTAGGTGATTTGCCCAGAATCACAGGATGTTCAGGGTCATTGCATGACTCGAACCCGGTTCCCCAGATTCGAGGTCGACCGCCCTAGCCCTTAGCCCAACTCCTCTCGGCGGTTATGAGTCCCTTATGTCTACAGGCTGGTTGGCTGATCACGATTGTTGCCCCATTGGTGCAATTGCCCATTGCCAAGCATATGTATGTTTCATAGGTAGCTGACTGCATCGTGCTGTCCAATTTTTTGCTATGAGCATTGTACAGTCTTGTCCAATCGCAGGGATGTTACCTGGGCCTTAATGGTCCATTAGCTAAATGGGTTTTCATCTTTTGTAAGACACATATTTCTGCTGTGATTTTGAGAAGTACCATATGACAATGTACAATATAAGGCCAGGACAGAAATACCGGATGGTAAATCACTCCTGTTTTCCAAAATTGTACCTTGGATATGTCCCCAGGATGTTTTTATCTCTACAGAATATAGTATAACAGGTGGCTTTGCTTTTACTGCTTTGAAATCACATGTTTCTTACAACCTTATTTTCAAGCGCAAACGTCTTCACTTAACACCTGGAAGAATTTGAGCTTGGGAAATTACTGGTCAACTTGCAATATGGATATTAAATAGAGTGCCTACGAAGTTGAAATGTAAGCATTACAGTTCCTGCATTGTCATACACGCAAATGTATGTCGTGTGTCAAAGAGAAGGCAACTTAAGAAACAGGAATATGGAAAATGGCCGCATTTCTAATCAGGCCTATTCTAACAACGTGACCGTTGGGGAAGAACAATACAGCAATTATCAGGATTCAATTGGCCCCGGTGGCACTATACCTCCTGCACCGATGGTAGCTATGCCCCTGGAGATCCGCAGAAACACGTCAGAGCTCTTAACTTTCAACCGGAGGGTTCATCAGCTAAGAGCACTTGAAATCTCTGGGTGAAAGTCCGGCTCAAGTCAAAATTAGGAATTACTGGGAGCCAGAATGATCACTGCAATTCGTCATTTCTTAGTGGACCCTCTGGGTCCTAATAGTAATTAACCGGATTTTGGCCAACTCCCAAAGTTACCACTTTCCTGGTATTGGTAAATCCGGGGAGGGGGAAATTGGGTCCATTTACCATGCCAATTGTAACCAGGGCCTAAGTTGTTGTCCAGTTGGTGTGTTTTCAGTGACATTGCTGGGTTAGGCTTATAGTCTCTTCTTTCTCATGAGTCAGGCAGTCATATGCTTCACATTAGCTAGTAGCAGAAATACACAATTTGCCAATTCGCTGATGTGCTTCCGATCTCCATTTTGAAACATCTTTCACAGTAATATGTTCCTAACCCTTTAAAAAAGAGCCTTATTATTTGTCCCCAACTGCTTCTGCTGGGTTGCTATTCTGTGCAATAATTCAGTATGTAAAGTAGTTTGCTAAACAGGGAGGATGAGAGGTTTGAGTGGGGAGGAGAGGCTGATTCAGATGGAGAAAGCCTGAGAAGGAGTGATATATCTTAAGCACCTAGACGGATCTAATGGGTGCCATTTTGGAGTCACCACAGTTTTATGTGAGGTGAGCAGATAAAAGCAAGTGCAATAATGCACTAAAATACTCGAGACTGACTAAAGAGCTGGCCAGCAGTCTTGCGTCTTTCGCCCAATCAACACTTCATTTAGTGCTGGCTCCCTCCTCCAGGTGCTGAAACGTGCAATTGTTGCTGAAAATTGTCCGTGAAATTGTTGCTGAAAATTGTCCGTGAAAAATCTCTCACTAAACAATGACGACCATGCAGGTTTTCGCCTACTTTCGAATCTGGCCTTTCATTGGAATACTTTAAGGTGCAGTGACAAAGCAGGCTAAAGCCTCTCTTTAGGGGGGCGGCTAGGTAGCTGCTGCACCCTTTACAGGTCGGATTTCACCTAAGAATGGGAACTGAACCCGAAATGAGCCACCCGTCTGATGAACTTAAGAAAACAGCGCAGGGCCTGTCAGCACCCTTATTCTAAGGCGTTCACCACCGCTGACAATGCTGTCTAATCTCTCATCAAACGCTTCACTGGCCTAATGCTGGAATTTCTAATCAATCACATTTTACCTTACCTGTTCCCTTGTGCTTTTCTCTCTTGAACATCTTGTAAAATATGTACCTCCCCAATTCATTTGTGCAGGTGATTGCAGGGGGTAGAGAACAGCTCTCATTTTTGTGAACCAGTGATTTATTTTTCATCATCAGAGCAAGCGAGAGAAGAGCATAATGAACCAGTGGTGCGCGCTCACCACAGAGGAGCGGGGGCTAGGGAGCACAGCAGCGAAGCAAACCCGCGCTGCTGCACGTGCTGGCCACCGACGGTAATGGGCAGAGCAAAGGCGGGACATGCACCCGCCTTTGCCCAATTGTAAGCTGGCTTTTTTTTTTTTAAAGCATGCAAAAGCCAATGGCAACCGCGGAAAGCTGCTCACACGCATGATCGTGTGAGCAGCTTTCAGAACCCCATACAAAAAGACACTTGCTGCGCGAGCAGTGCTGCGCACTGAAACGCAGGCGCAAGCCCTAAAAACCGATTGGCTAGTGTCCTCTTCAGTTTCGTCATCATCCATGTCACTGGTGACCCCAACTTTTACAAAAAAGTCCATCTTAAGATCCTGCTGGCTGCTCTTAAGAATTGGGGATACATCAGGAGAGTCCTGAGGATATCATATTACACCCTAAAGGCTCTGATCTGGGATTCCCCTGGCACTCCATATTGCTTCTTGCATCAATTGTGTCAGCCACTTAAACTAGCTGGTATTATGGTGTGGGGTGACGTATTTAAAAACTCACAGCTTATGAACTGGGAGTCCCTCTCTATTTTGACAAATGGGACTTTAACAAGATTTAAGTTTCACCAGCGCTCAGCTTGGTGAGCAACACATTCCTGGGGCAATGAAGTAGATAATACGCCCCTTGATTCCATTTCCAGAGCGGGCCTATGGAAACGTGAGGTTTTTTTCTGGTACAGGGCCTTCATTGAAGCAGGGGACTGGTTTGACTCCGAGTTGGAGAATCTCTGGGGTAATGTTCTTATAGAAAACCGAGAGGAGGTACGGTAAATCTGGTGTGACTGCTTCATCATGTCCCAGACAGTGGTTAAACCAGCGAACCTTAGGAGGAACCATCTTTATACTGCTTATAGAGTGTACTGGACTCAAGGTAAACTATCCAAGGTGACCACAAGGATATACTACTGCCCCAGATGTAAGCACCAGGCTGCAGACGACCAACATATGTTTATGGGTTGCCCAATGATTGCTCCATACTGGGCTGAGGTATGTGGTTTATTGGAGGAGGTCCTATTAAGGCCAATTGAAGTCAGTACTAGATTAGTTTTCTTTGGTCTACTGTCGGACTATTGTATGAGTACCCCCGCTTCAAAATTTTTGTTTTATGTAATCGCCATTGCCAGAAGGGAAATCTGCAGGGCATGGAAATCGGAGGCTTCACCTACATTTGCTGATTGTCTTAAAAACATCATTATGACTAGCCAGTCAGATATGGCCTGCGATGAATCTAGTATTAATAAGATCTGGACTGCTCTGGAGACCTGGAGGAAGAACTAACATCGGTCCTATGATTATGCCAGAGGATTGCTGTCCGATCCTCCCTAGTAACCTATGGTTTGTTTAGTTAGGTGAACAGTAGTGGGACCAGGAGACAGCCTTACCTCTGGGCGAACTCTGTTTGCCCGGCACAGACATCCAGGGTGGCTATCGAATATGTTTGTGTGGAAGGAGCAAAGGGACCCCATCTAGAGTTTATCTGTTCTGGTGGCATGTATGAGGACAACATTTTTTTCTAATTAATAAAAAAAAAAAGAATCATCCATGTCACTGATTCTCTCTTTTACCTAAGGGATAGCATTAACAGTAGTACTCTGCCCTCTCTCCTTTCCTGAGCAGCAGAAAACATCTATTGATTCGTTCCATATGCTGCCTCGCCTGGTGAAATACGAACCTCTCATACTCCTGGTTCGCCATTGGTTCAAAGTGCACTGTGAGGGCCGCTATGTGGGTGAGGTGCATTTTGGGGGCTGCCTCATTGAGGGATTTAGATATTTTGTAAATGACTCTTCACCCCCAAGTGTAGAATCAGAATTCGCTTCTGTGTATTGTCAACTTTCGTCGCTTCAAAGAAGAGCAGCACTCTCTTCACCCATTCCTTCCATTTGGGTGCCTGCGCTGAAGGGACACCTTCGACCTTGAACTTTTCCACTACCGGTATGTTAGCCATTGCGCTACTGTAGTACCTCACTCTGGTACTTTCCACCACACCAATAGGACAGATTCTGTCACTCCACTGGCTCACCGCCTTCCAGCACAGCAAATAGCGTCGGCGATTCAGCACACCACCACCCTCACTTGATACAAGTTATGATGTACTCACATCACAAGTGGGACAATGGCAGTGTAATCCACCCTCAGTGCCAGCAAGACATTAATTGTTGTCAGCAGCCCTTCCTGGGCCAGTGCGCCAGCACTTGCTCAAACCCCAGCAATCACTCTGGGCTTCTATGTCTGTGTGTGCTTGTGTTTCTGCTGCTAACATGCATCATTGACCAGTGCAGGCCTGCATGTGCAGGTAAGGCCTATGAATGCTGACGTTGAGACAGGTGGTAGTGTTAACTCGTCCCCGGCCTGGGTTCTCTTTGTCAGCGCCCTCAGCCCAGGAGATTTATCAGGGCTCGAGTCGGGGTACCACGCGGGTGGACGGCGTCCCCCCACTTATTTTACCGGGGGGATGCCGTCACCCCTGCTAAACAGCTGGACTTCACTCTTTGGCCTCTATGGGACGAGATCGGAGCTCACAGCACGCTGCTCACGCGCTGGCTTCTCAGATGCAATCACATCTAAGGGGTGAGCGATGGGAGGCAATAAGCCTGATGGTTCCAGCCACCTTTTGTGATGTCACTTCCTGCCATGATGTCACTTCCGGTAACAGTGTCCCCCCACTTCTTTTTTTAAGGACTCGTGCCCTAAGTTTTGTTCATTAACCCCAAGTGACCCAAAGACAATACCAACACCCATATTCTCAACAGGGGCTGGCCTTCCAGACCCCTGCTTCATTAAGGCATTATCGAACATTTCTGGTCGCTCCGGTTACGTCACTCGAGCGACTTAACAGCACTGAAGGTGCGACCACGATTGAGGTTGACAAAGGAGGCTGGCTTCTAGAGTGCAGACTCTTGTGAAAAGGAGTGGAACATTGGTCAATGTATGTCAAGCGCGCCAAGGATCAATATGTTTGCCTCTGATGGACGCAAGGCGAACCTGGCCTAAAATGTAAATAACTCGTTCAAAGTAAAGACATGTTAAAGTCTTCCAACGAGCTGTAAACAATCTCTCTGTGGGAAAGTCGCAGTTAATTAAAATCTACTCACCAGCAAAATTAAATTGCTTTTCATTTGAATTATTTTTTTAAACAGTCATATTCATATTCGGGGCACACCCTTACTTTTCCCAGTCATGTAACTTCAATCAATCAAACAGTAAGCTGCAATCAAATTAAAATGATTGGATCAACGAAAATCCATTTTTCCCCCCAATGCTCCATTCCTATAATAAGATTATGAAGCTTTTAGGTATATTGTAATTAATTTGAAGCACTGAGCATATGCTTTTTCCCCTTTTCAGTATTCTAGCAAGCGCGCGCACCGGGGAAGGCAATAAAAGCAATCCCATATGTTAAAAAATAATTCCCGCTCGTCATAAAACTCAAAACTGATATATGTCTTGCAATGTTTCTTTTTTGCAACTTTTGCAACTAAGTGCACTGAGGAGGAACAATACATTTAACCACACAACCTTGTCTTTCCTCCTTACCGTGACAGGGTACACATAAATAAACTCCCACAATGTCTGTCTGTCCTCAAGATCAAATACTGTAATAATTCAACTGTGGGAAGAAAAGAATATTACTTTCCATTTTCTACTCTACAAAAGGCATGAGCGGTGTTGGAATTCTCCACAGCAGCCAAACATATTATTGAATATACTGGTGTCTCTTTGTGGGGTAACCTCTCATTTTTTTGTGGGGTTGTTAAAATAAAATATTCATTCAAAATAATCACACCTGGTCTCATGTCCTAACACCGGCTCCTAATAACTTGATGGATCGCATGGAACTGTGTGTGGGAAGAGCACGTGGAGTTACGGCCAGCGCTGCCGAAAGTGAAAGTGGGTAACACGGTTCCAGTCTCACCTTCTTTTCAACATCCTGTGTGATCCTGGGCAAATCACTTTATTTTCCCATGCCTTAAAAATAAAATAAAAACCTAAGTGACCTTGTGTAGTGTAACCAGTATTCGTGTTAAGTGCTCCAATACCTCCGGGTCGAGTTGGCAACTATATAAAACTGCAAACATGTTTTTTTTTTGTTTTTTTGTTTAAATGTCTATAGCTCAATGAGCAACCCTTGGGTATAGATCATTATTTCTTCAGCAAAAAAAACGTCTGCACGTGTTCTGAAGAAAAACGTCTGCACTCAGGCTTTGATTGCACCATTAACTATGCCTCCCTTCAAAGAGACACAAACTGGTGAAGCCTCCTTCTCAGACCAGTAAGCCAAACTTTGGAACTCAATGCCAATTCCAATGACAATTGGCAACTTCCTCCAATTACACTAATCATTAGAAACACGTCTTTCCTTACCCCACAGCTATCGCTTTAAGAAAGGTACATGGTATGAAATATTAACATTAGTAAATAGTGATGTCTGACTGCGTTTATTCTGGCACACTCGACAATACTTATTGCTTATGCGCTGTGCTGCATACCCAACCATTTTTAGATCATGTCTCTTCCAACCATGTCATCTGAAAAAGAAGACTCAGCAAAGCATGGAAATTCGAGGTCTTTATGACTCGTTCAGGGGTATGAAATACTATAAAATGCTACATGCCCCTGCCAGCGCACCACAAAACAGTACATTGGAATCAGTTAAATAATTGACGTTAATCCAGGAAACATGGGGGCATATTTACCACGGCTTTAGCTCTGCTTTTTTGGCTTAAAAAGCCCAAAAAGCAGAGATGAAAATATCGCCCTATTTACAAGAGGGTGCTAACATGCATAATCGCGTGTTATCACCCTTTTGCACTATGCTTACCTTTGCATCTCTAATGAGATGCAAAGTGGGCATTCCTGACATACACTACATGTCAGGACATCAATAGCGCGGCTTCGCGCTATCAGCAAGGATGCCCTAGCATTTTAGCAGATGTTAATTTTTGGAGAAAACTGCTGTTTTCTCCAAAAATGAACGTCTGCTAAATTCTTGACTTAGCCACCCCTAACATAGGGGGTGGATTGTGCTGACAAGGTTATCGCCCTTTTGCAGGGAACATCACTGGAAACCCAGCGATGTTCCCTGCAAAAGGGAGATAACCTCGCTATCTCTGGAATTTTTATCGCCCTGGAGTAACACGTTGTTAATTACGCGCTACCAGGGCGAGATAGCTGCGATAAGCTAACTATCACTAAGCACGGTCAGCGATAATTATCGCTGGCCGTTGCTAATATGCCCTTAAGTGTTATTGTCGTCCTCAGTTGTCAGTGATGGATACCCCTAGTTCTACATGTAACTTGCTCAGTAATTGCGCTAATGCGTAGTTGCTGCTGGTTTACAATGGGAAAAAATGGGCTAAAATTATTTAAAAAGTCAGAATCTACTCATAGTAGGTTTCTTCCTGTATTTGGAGTAGATTTCCAAGATTTTGGAACCCTGAAAAGTTCACAGAGGTATTCATCGAAATTTACACTAATCACAGATATCCATGAGCGTTCCTGCTTTCTTACACTTACTAAATTTGAGTAGGTCTGTTGGAAATGTACATTAGCATATGTACCTCTTTTTCTTTTCTTCTGCATCAAGAAGTGTTTAGTTTGATGCCTAGTGATTTTACGGAATAGCAGATTGCCCGAGGTACAATTTAGTGATTTGAGGTTGAAACCAGATTCGGTTGAGGGGATCTAAGGGGTGGGGAGCAGAGAATGAATTCGTTTTTCGTCGGTTTGAGTTTTAGATGGTTGTGTACCAGCCATTACTGGATTTCCTTTAGGGTGTCATCTAGTCTCCGGATATCCTCATGAGAGGAGAGTTTGATATCAGCAGGCATTTGGTATGAGATTTCTGATTGTTTTAAGATTTCGATGAGTGATTGCATGTATAGATTGAAGAGTGTTGGTGTAATTGTAGATCATTGCAGAATGCCACTGTCAATGTCTGCTACATCAGATAGGGTGGTGCCGATTTTGACTCTGTTGTTGGTTCTGTAAGAAGGAGGTGAACCAGGATGGCTCCTGAAAGGTCCATTCTAAATTCAAGAATTTCTCAGAGGAACTTGTGGCTAACCATGTGGAACAGCACTGATAAATCTAGAAGTATTAGGAGTTATGATTTGTTTTGGTCTAGTGATTTTTGTATATCAGTTATGACAATTAGAATGGTGACCTCGGTATTGTGTCCAGGTCTGAAATCTGATTTGTGTTTGTCCGATAGGTCAAATTTCTTGTTGTGTTTGCATAGCTGATTGTGGGTGCATTTAACTACCATTGTAGCTTGGAAACTAGGAATGGATACTGGTCAGAAAGGGATTGTAATGGATACGTTGAAGCAGGACATATATTATCAACACTTTGAGGCCACTTGAGCAGGGCTTTCTGTTGTAGCCATTCAGTAATTATTACAGCAGGACTGCATGTCACAGGAATTGAGTTTGCTGCAGCAAGCCTTCATCCTCAGAATGTGGCATTGAATAAAACAACAACAATAATATATTTATCACCTGATATGTTGCTTGAAGTTTTCATTCACAGAAACTAAAAAACAGTGGGACAGATTTACTAAGGACTTGCATTGTCCTTGCATGATTTAAGTCGTCGCAAAGCAACCCAAGTCCCTGAAAGTGGAGGAACTGGACCGATTAGGGTCACCCGGGTCACAAAAGACCTCCTCTCAGCCTTCAATACCAAATGAGGAGTCAGTCAGACAGTAGAGAATATAAACCAATAACTGTTTATTAGATACACTCAGAGTGGAGCCCACTCTACCCAGTCCCTAAGAGTACTGCAGCGGGACTGAAATCGACAAGCAGAAAGATACATTATGTATGTTTCGTAACAGAGCTAAAACACCCCTGTTAGAACTGGGGGTCTCCAGTTGGCAATGGTATACACCTTTGACCAAATAGGTACCCTTGCTCCTAAGTCAGGGAATGGGGATTACACTACTGGATAACCCCTGCTCACCCCCTTGGTAGCTTGGTATGAGCAGACAGGCTTATCGTAGAGGCAGTGTGTTAAGGATTTGTGAACACATACAGTAATACAGTGAAAACACTACAGATGGACACCACACAGGTTTTATAAAAATAAGTATTCTTTATAGAGACTTATCACAAGACCATAAACGGCAAAAATCCACAATACTGTAATCAATAATAATTCTTCAAGATGGTAGTAATAGTTCGAAAATAGGTTAATCACTTTCAAGCAGTTTTTAGCAACAGATAACCCCTAACTGGAGCTATCACAACATGAAGGTCAAAGAAAACCCAAAGTTCGGCGCTGACCGCGAGGTGCGCGGCATCGGGCCTGGAGTCAAAACAGACCCACAGAGAACTGTACATGGGAAATGTGAAAACAAAGACAGCTCACGGCGTCGGAGAGGTCGGCGTCGTTGCAGTATTGGTTCCTTACTTCAGGGGAGATGATGCGTTGGTGTTCTGGATGCTTGCGCAGGCAGGGGAGGTGTCGGTTCCTGACCGGAGAGGAGGTGATGTCACGATGGCTCCTAAACCACAGTTCCGTAAGATGTCACAATGTCGATAGATTCTTGAACAGCCATATCGACGATCGGCTCCGCGATGATATTGGCTTCGGAGTCGATGGGGCACAGCAGCAGGCGTCGGGTCGGCGCGCAAGTCGGAAGAGCGCTCATGGCTATGCCAGGCTTACAATGTCATTCGCTGGCGTTGATGTGGCACGGCGGCCGGAGTCGGGTCTACATTGCAAGTCGGAGCAGAGCTCACAGCTTCGATGACGGCGTCGCTCGCCAACGTCGGTATTGCAGAATTCCTTCTGTAGCAGCTAGAACAGCAAGTTCCAGATACAGGTAAACAGAAGAGGTGAAGTTTGGTATCCCTGAGACTTCGGTCAGGAGGCAAGCTCAAATCAAGCCCTTGGATTAATATTCTGCAAGATGATTAAAGTCCTTTGGAAATTCCTTCTCCTCTCCTTGGCACTCTAGACACCACTGTAGACCAACCCAGCAACACAGCACACAGGCAGGGGGGCAGTACAACTACTACAGCTTCCTTGGTTCTTCTCCTTGGCAGAGGTTCATCTTATTGTTCCAGAAGTGATCTAAAGTTTTTGGGTCTGGGTCCCCATATTTATACTAGCAAATCCTGTGTCCTCTGAGGGCAGAGGGTCCTGTACCCAATCCAAACCAGTTCTGTGCAGTCATGGAGCACTTTGTGGACAAGACTCCATCTTACCTTTGACAGTGTGGGCCAGGGACATCAGACGCTCCACAGGAGGTGGAGCCAGCATTGTAGAAGGCAGGCACAGCCCTATTCCGACCCAGGTGCTACTCCTCCCACCCATCTGCATGCAGATAGGTCGGTTCAGCCTTGTGCTGACTCACCCTGTCTCCTGGAATCCCCCAGCCCCTGTCATTCACAAAACCAGGCACACAATACAGAAGCTAACAGATGCAGGCTGGATGATTAGGCAAGAAAACACCTACTTTCTAAAAGTGGTATTTTCAAACAACGAATGTTAAATTTAACTACACTAAAAGATGCATGTTATCCTTCTGAGTTCAGGCATACTAAATTCGAGTTTCTACCATTTCCCTGGGTCAGTTAGGATTATAAAATGTTATAATCAAACTGCCCACTCTGGCCTATAGGGAACAGGTAGCCTTGCAATAGTGAAAAACAAAAATGTCTGAAATTCACAATTAGGACATGCCACCCACACCAATGCATGTCCTACCTTATACTTACAATGCACCCTGCCATTGGGCCTACCTTAGGGGTGTCTGATATGAAAAAAAGGAAGGTTTAGGGACTGGCAAGTGGGTGCACTAACCAAGTCGACATGGCAGTACTAGACTGCATGCAGGCTCTGCAGTGGCAGGCCTGAGACACACTTTATAAGCTGCTTCTGTGGTGGCACAGCCAGTGCTGCAAGCCCACCAGCAGCATTTGATTTACAAGCCCTGGGCACACATGGTGCACTGTACTAGGGTCCGACAAGTAAATCAAATAGCCCAATCATGGAGTCCCTAATCAATACATCAATTTAACATAGGGAGCACTTGCACTGCGGCACTGAATAGCAGTGCCACAGTGTCCAAAAGCATCTAACCAGCAAAGCAGATCAAAAACTGAGGAGGCAATCAGAAAAAAATGGAAGGGAGACTCAAGCCAATGATACAAGGTCTAACACGCCCATAGTGGAATTTTTTAGCCAGGTGCAGCAAGGCAATGGAATACAAAGAAAAAACAGTCTCAGGGCTCATTTCACATACAAGATTGCAAAGCCAAAGGTTGTTCCAGTCGGGCCCGTCACCAGACAAGTGGGAGAGGGCCTCTATCTAGTGATAAAGGCATGCGCTTATGGGAACAGCGTACTCATTACAAGAACAGATCTACATGGCAAAAACAAAACTCAAACTGAAGCATTTCTCACAATTTATGCTAGAAAGGTATCAAACAGCCTAAAATAGCGCCTGCAAAGAAAATGGCACACTGAATGCTAACTTATACAGAATAATACGTAAACATGAACATTTCTAATTAAACAGACCCTCCTTTTAGCATGAGCTAAAACATTTTCTTACAGCAACAAGGAAAACAGAAAACAGGAAACCATAAACAATAATATCAGCAAACCCTTATGAACACTGCCTTTCTTCAGCATCGGGGAAAGAAACTGTGAGGAGAGATGAAGTCTAGAAAATACCCTTATCGATCTGCATTAGCTCGTCAATTTCTTTCTTTACCATAATTGCAGCATTAATATCATGAATTGATATTTTCTGTTTAGGGGTAAGAACAGTGGTGCAATAGGAGCACGAGAAGGGGAGGCACTGAATAAGAGCACAGCAAAGCACCAATATCACAATTAGATAAATGATATTTTCAAGAATCCAACCCCATCTACCAAAGAGAGTCCAACTCCAATTTCCACTTTCCATTCCCTTGATGTTCTTGAGGATGTCTAATATATGCTTGGTGATACACTTTTCTATAATCTTAATCCTGACTATAGATTGGTCTCGTACTACTGTGCATACACCACCACTTTTAGCTAGGATAAAACCTACCGCATATCTAGTCTGTTCAGAATATATTTGCATACTTTCCAACTGAGAGGTGATTTTGCGTAAAGCTGCCACAGTAGTATTGGATAAAATCTGCAACTTGCACCCAAGACATTCTCCAGCGTTTTCACCCCTGTCCAAAGAAGTACCACCGAAATTGAAAATGGAAGAAAGGATGTATCCAAAAGTGATCCCATTACTATCATTATTGACCTCTATATTGGTCACTCCCTCACAAAATTCCTTGGTCAGAGGACATTAGGCTTTGCACATTTACAGGGCACGCTCAAAGGAAACACAATCCCAAGAGCCACATTATCCGTACCATTATGAACATTAGAATAGGCACCTTTGGACAAGAAGTAAAACCCTGGATGTGCATAAATCGGCCCTTCATAATCTACTGTAGCATAGCTAGTATTCATTCCAAAAGTACTTGAGTCTTTGTCATTCACTAAAGGAACTGTATTTTTGTACAACACTATTCCTTAACAATTGGTAAATAAAGATGTGTCTGTGCTGTTCAACAATTGGACAACAATCGGGATAATAGTCAGCCTCTCGGGTGACTATCAGTTCCTTGTTGTAATGCCAGCCCACCTGTTTGCCGGATACTGCACCCTCAGCCCCACCCCTCCCCTCTCCAGTGAGCAAGAAACAAAAGAAAATGTATTCTAGAGTACAGGTACTATTCTATGTGATAGTCAACACTGTCATGAAGAGCTGGGGAGCCCATTTAGGAACGATTGCGCTATGCACCTGTGCGTCCCTCAGGAATCAATTTCAGAATCTGGAAATAGATGGGACAGGACAGTTCCCGGAATTCAGTGGATAGAATTAAAAGAAAGGGGGCCCACATTTTGGCATAGTCTGATTTATTTCCAAGGGTAGCCATAGACAGCTTCTCCATATCCAAAAGATACCACAATTGATGCAGTCATTGTATATGCTCCGGGATCCTGTCGGACTGCCACCCACCAGAAGCACCCGGTGTGTGGCGATCAGCGCCAACTCCATCTGCCTGCCTTTGATAGAGTGCAAAGAGAAGGTCAGCGCATTGGGCAACCCCATGATTGTATAGGCCATGAGTCTGGGAATGGTGGTATCAAAGGCCCTATCAATTTTGTTCAGTATTTTCTCCCAGTATCTCTTGAGCTTTGGGCAGTACCATAATAGATGGAGGAGCGTATCAGGGCTACCGCATCCACGCCAACACAGGCCATCACATTGAGAGTTCCACTTGGCTAGGCGTGCCGGGGTGTGATACCAATAGGATACGATTTTAAATGCAGTTTCCGCGTGACCCATTGAGTGCGCAGTGTGCTGAGACCTATAGAAGACATCCTCCCACTCTTTGTCTGATAGAGTGTATCCTAATTTTGCCTCCCAGCATCTCTGTCCTGCTGTGCGAGCTTTCTTGACGCCTGAGTGAGGAACAAGTATATTTTGGAGATGAGTTTGCGGTCATCTTTCAAACTGCATCTTTGGGCTGCAAGCCAAGGATCGTGTTGTAGTACCAGTTACCCAATGCAACATTTGGGTATACAGAAAAAGGTCTGAAACGGCAATGTTGTAATCCTCTTGGAGCTGTTTGAAGGGGATGTGACCCTGAAGGTTGAACAGATGTCCCAGGCGTTTACACCCTCCCTCCAACCATCGCAAGCCGACTCCTTTGTCCATCCCAGGCAGAAAGTAAGTGTTAGAGTAGATTGGTGTCATAGGAGGGGGGAAAGTAGTAAGTTGAGCCCGAGTGGACACCCTATCGCGAGCGCGCAGAGTGGGGCGAGTAACCGGCAAGGAATATAGGGGCCAGATGTATCAAGATACACTTTTGCGATTCTCAAATAGCGATTTTTAACCACTTGGCTGCTAAGGCACCTGATGATCTTCCATTGACTTTCCATTGAAATCAATGGAAAGTCCATGACGAGTTACCCTTGTCATTAGCGCTGAAGTGGTTAAGGAATCGCTATTTGAGAATTGCAAAATGGTATGTATGTAGAAATTCGCTATTTTTTTGCGATTTCTTAAAATTCCTTAATTGCATTTAGCAAATTGCTAATCGCAATTAAGGAATCATTTCCCATTCAAACTCAAATACTCAAATATAACTTTATTCGATTCCACAAAGAAATCATAAAAGTATACATCAATATAAAAAATACAAGCTGCAATAAAAACCACGGTACATATTTACATGATACTGATTTCCAAAAACATTTACTACCGGTTTCTCATAACTAGAGCTGATCTAATAGGGGTAGGAGAGTTGGTAATTGATAGAATCCCTTCCTAACAGATAATTGCGTGGAGCTGTTGATCTTGGTGAGGAGATGGGTGGGGTACTCGGATAAAAATCATAAAGATCCCAAACGGAAATGGAGCCATCTTTTTCATGGGGCTTGCAGGATCGTAAATAGGGGACTGTGTGCCTGTCCCTAAATTTAACTAGGATTAGGTCCCCGGGAATTTCTTTAGCTGATGACCCCAGCCAGCCCACCCTTCTGACGCTCAAGATGCCACCGTTTTTAATAGGTGGGAGGGGTCTATTTTTTGATAGCCAAAAACGGACTTTATGGTATAGGTCCTGATGGCTTTCAGGTTTCCCGTGGGTATGTGGAGGTACTCCTGCAAGAACAAGCACAAAGGGTGCTGCTTCTGGAGGCAAATTTATACAAGCTGCTCTGTTAAGTTCTGCTCTAGTAGCAGAAGAATTAGATAACACTGGTTTACGAGGAATTTTGGTGGCAATTGGAGATTTTCTCTTAGGAGGTCGTACAGATGTATGGGCGGTTTTAGTACTTACAGTTGGGACAGTTTTTATAATGAGAGGCACTTTGGGGACAGTAGGAGAAGTGGAACAGTTAGGTATAGCAGGTGGGAAAGAATTGGCTTTAATAATAGCCTCTAGGCTTGTCAACCTATCCCCTAAGATGTTGATTTGGTCAAGCAGGGGTGATAGTACAGATCTTAACATCAATTCGAAGTGGGGCAATAGTTGTAGGTGGGAGGATGCTGCTTCGTCCTCCAACGTTCCAGTGTGCGCCTTGGATGGGATAGGATTAATGGCGAGCGATGAGGAATCAGTACAGTCTGTTTCATCGTGCTTCCTTTTTGCACAATGGCCCTGTGTAAGTCCAATAATTTGGCTGCTATCCTCCTTGGGTGATGGGGGTGACTCACAATGTTTATCAGCGCGAGGGTCGATAGTAGAGCCTTTTACGGGGGAACGGGCTATAACTGGAATAAAATTAGTCCCGCACAAAGCATTTAATTCCTCCCAATAAGAAATTTTTTCTGTCCTGACAGAGGATTGTGGGAGGGTTTGAATTGGATCTAAAAGTTGACGACAGTCATCAGAATCTGTATCACTAATAGTGATGAGGGTCAGATGGCTCTGAGTGAACGTTTCCAATTCCTGGCCCGGGCGACCTTTTTGGAGGAAGATTGGATAGGCCCCCTTGGAAGTCATACTTTATGTAGTGTGACTAAGTTGATAAAACAGGATGTCCTAGGATCTTCTACAAACGAAAATGGGCACTGTACCTTCTTTAGCAGGAATGCCAAGGGGTCTGGCCCGTCCCCGTCCTTCTCGTGCCGCTGAGGGCCGTAGAGGGCCCGCCCTTTGCCCGGGCTTAGCCCCGGGCGCCGACCCGCGCGCGATCCCGCGACGCGGGGGCTCGCGCTGGCCTTAAGCGAACCTCCGGGGGCGGGACAGGATGCGCGCCTACCTAGGCGCAAGCGGTGCTGGGAACTGTAGTTCCCGATCTCCTGCCTCGCCGCGATGGTCGTGAAGCGGCAGGCAGAAGGGAGGCAGAGAGTCCGGTGGCGGCAAGAAAGCAGCGCTCGTGCTGCGGCAGTCCCAGGGCCCAGGTGGTGACCTCCCCAGGTCAATGGCAATGGTGAGTGAGTCCCCCGCTCCCCCGGGGCTCGCGCTGGCCTTAAGCGAACCTCCGGGGGCGGGACAGGATGCGCGCCTTCCTAGGCGCAAGCGGTGCTGGGAACTGTAGTTCCCGATCTCCTGCCTTGCCGCGATGGTCGTGAAGCGTAAATTTTGTGATTCCTTAAATGCAATTGCAAAATAAGGAATCGCAAATTTGCGATTCCTTATTTTGCACTGAAATTTGCTACATACATACCATTTTGCTCTGCGAATTTCGGCGTTTGCGAACCCATTTGAGCTTCATACATCTGGCCCATAGTCCCCAGGACAGTGCGGACCTAGGCAACCATGCCTCCCTCCGATATGGTGGCCTGCCACGGTCTTGCCCATAAAGACCCAGTGCTTCTCCGTCATGGGACGGTTCCATTCCATGAGGTAGCGAAGCAGCAAGGCCTGGAAATAGAGAGTGATGTTGGGCAGGGCCAGGCCACTCTCCTTCTTAGGACTCTGCAGCAGAGTCTTCTGCAGCCGGGGCGATATCGGGCCCCAAATAAAACGCTCAATCTCGGTTTGTATGTGTAAGAGCGAGTTCGATGGAGGCTGTAAGGGAAGCATTTGAAAAAGATATAAGGCCCGAGTGGTACATTCATTTTAACAGTATCCAGCCTCCCAAACCACGACAAAGGCAAGCGCCGCCAGCAGGCCAAGTCCTTGCAGATGCGAGCGAGCAGGGCCATATAATTCACTTCTGCTGTCTTAGCCAAGCCTTTATAGACCTGCCCGAGGTATGTTATACCCTCCGTTACCCAGGTGAAAGCAAATTGAGCATGCAAGGAGTCCACTGTCTCTTGCGTTGCAGTAAGATTCAGCACTTGAGACTTCTGCATGTTGATTTTAAAGCCGGAGAGGCTGGCTAAAGTCCTGCATGTCGCCCACGATCACCGGCTTGAAGGTCAGAGGGCGGGCCACTGAGAAAATGACATCATCGGCGTAGAGGCTAATGAGGTGGCGGTCTGCGTCGAACGGGACTCCCTGCGCCTGAGGATTATCCCAGAGACGCTGAGCAAAAGGCTCCATATATAATGCAAAAAGTATAGGGGAGAGAGGGCAGCCTTGTCTAGTCCCCCTCCTCACCGGGAAATTGCTCAAGAACAGTCTGTTTGCCTGGACCGCTGCCGATGGAACACTATATATACTCGCCACCCAACTGCGAAACCTGACCCCCTAAGCCAAAGTGCTCTAGAGTGGCAAATAGGTATGGCCAGTGCACGCGGTGAAAGGCCTTCTTAGCATCAACCCCAATTGTAAGGCCTCCTCCTTGGAGCGCTGAACCTTGTCAATTAAGTGGCAAATCCTGTTAATGTTGTCTCAGCATTGCCGATTCGGGATAAAACCGGACTGGTCCGGGCCAATCAAACCAGCCATGAGAGGGTTCAATCTATGAGCCGAGATGCTAAAGAATAGTTTTGCATCAATATTCAGTAGAGAAGTCAGCCAATCGGAGCTGCGGAGCGCCGGGTCCTTCCCGGATTTGGGAATGACCAAAATAGTTGCTCACAGCATGGAGGCCGTACCAGTGCCCATGTCCGCAAAGGAGTTAAACAACCCGGTGAGCAGCGGGGCCAAATCTCAACAATAGGTCTTATAAAAAAGAGCGCTAAAGCCGTCAGGGCCCTGTGCCTTCAGGGGCTTCAGACGGCCAATAGCAGAGATCACCCCCTCCATCCGTATAGGGGCCTCCAGCCTGTCTGCCTCGCTGGGTGGGAGAGGAGTGACCGCTGCCTCAAGGCGGTACCTACTGGGGTCAGCCAGATTAGAGGAGTCAGTGGAGTACAGAGCCTCATAAAAGGAATCGAAATGGTTGCCACTATCCCTGCATCATCTGTGACCTCGGATCCGTGCTCCCCCGTATCACCTTAATAGCCTGGGTTACACGTTAACTGCGGAGACAGTGAGCTCACATCCGGCCCGCCTTATTAAATCCCACATAATATTTGTGCTTCAGCCAAACCATCGTGTATTCGGCCCGATCAAGATCTAGACACTTCAGTTGGAGTCGCTCCTTTTCTAACTGCCGCCATATTCTGGGGGAGCATGTACGCTTATGGATAGTTCCTGTACCTTAGCTTGAAGGTCCTCCCGCTTAGTCTGCCTGGATTTGTTCTCATAAGCTGCTTTGGCGATGAAGGCCCTTCTCACTACTAGTTTAAGTGCCTCACATACAGAGGCTAGAGGTGTGGCGATGGCATCGTTAAGTGCAAGGTAGTCAGTCAGAGTACGCCCATTGTCTTCCACTATCAGCGGGGACCGAAGCATGGAGTCTCTCAGGTGCCAATGCAATGGAGGTGAATGTGTGGGTGGTAAGAGCAGTGTCAGGGTAATGTGTGCGTGGTATGAGAGGGATCGGGCCTCAATGGTGGAAGCTGTGGTACATGCCCATGCGGCTTGGGTGATAAGGAAATTATCCAGGTGGGCACATATCTTATGGGCCACTGAATAGTAGGAATAATCTTGTACATCAAGGTGTAAAAAACACCAAGCATTTTGATTCCATCATCGGTCACCCATTCACTACCCCTCTCTAATATAGCTCCGGACCCCCAGAGCTTGAGCCAGAGCGGTCCAGCCCAGAATCCATAACCAGGATTAGGTTACCCCCCACCACCACCATAGGATCGGGTTCGTGAAGGATCTCAGCAAATGCATTCAGCAGGAATTGCTCTTGGTGCTCGTTTGGGGATTAGATGGAGGCTATATTGATGTATGAGGACCCTGTATGGAGCCACAGCGCTAGGAGACGCCCCTTGATCTCTGCAACGGGACTCACCATGGAACCCCTAAAGTGGTTAGAAAGCAGGATAGTCACCCCACCCCTCCTACTCTTCACCGAGGACCAGAACTGCAGAGGAAAGCCTCTACACTGCATGCACTGGGTGTCTCTCTGGAGAAGGTGGGTTTCCCAAAGGAGGCACACATCACCGCCCGTGCGTTGAAGCAGAAAGAGGACTGCCTTCCACTTAGTGGGGTTGTTAAGACCTCGAACATTAAAGCTGACTAACTCCACTTCCATCGGTGATGGAAGAACCCTTTGAAGCAGCTACTAAAGCCATGAGGAGTGCGCTGAGGAACAGTGCACCGGGGGAACCCCTGGACACATGCAATCAGACATTGCTTGATAAAAGGCGTTAAAGAAAAAGCTCAACAGAGAGAGGACCCCCATGCCACAAAGAGAGAAACATACCCCGAAACAACAAAACATGAACCTGAGCAAGCCCATGAAGTCCAACGTGAAGCTGATCAGTAAAGGGTGGAGTCCACCACGGAAGCGAGCATGCTCCTATCCTATCAGACACACTTTCATCCTTCTTCTGCCAACAAGTCATCAATTTGTCCCAACTTACATTTTTAGGTGGAATGCATATATGTAATAATGCGGCCTGGCAAAGCAAGTATCTCACCTGACTTTCGTTACTGATCCCATCCCTTAATCACATCCCATGTACCACCTAACTCCGCAACATGGTCTTGAGTTTGAACCTGTCTCCAAACATCAACCAGAACAAGGAGACCAAAAAACATTTCAATATCAGCAAAAGTCATTGCAGTAGAATATGCAGCCTCTGTCAATTCCTTATAATAAGCTGTAGGATTCTTCCTAAGATCAGGCAAATGGGCCTTGAGGGCTAAAACCTCACTCTTTTTCTATGGAGTATAAACCCATTGTTCCAGGAAACGAGCAGCTATGGACGGTCTAGTAACCTTCCCATGCTGATCTGTCAACTCAGGTAATTCAGAGTGATATATAAGATGGACCTCCAACATCAGAAACTGAGCTACCCGAGTAGGGCTCCTCTTATGTAATCTACCCCTGTAGGCAATTAAAGTTGTAACATTCCCAAATACCTGGCCTGGCTCCAAATCAGCCACATATACGCGATCTTTAACATCAAATAAAATTTGAGGCGCTTCTGTCCCAATGTATTTCTCCCCAAGACTAATCAATGTGGCGGACATGGGCTTAAGGGCGTGTTGCAGTATAAAGGGTTCAAAATCTCGCATAACTTCACAAACATCCTCCTCACTATAAATCGCATTACGAGCCCACCGCGCAGCCTGGTCAGCTATTACTCATTTTTTGTCATCCCTTACCCCAGATCGCACTAACGGGCCAATTCGCACCCTGAATTTCATCCAATCTCTATCCTTTAACCCACGAACCGGCGTCTCGACATTTAAAGATAATGGAGGATGAAAAACCATAGAAGGAGAAACAACAGTAGTGTCAGGTACGATCGTTGCTGACGCTTGCACTGGAGGAGAAGGAACAGAAGATACAGGAGAATCTTTATATAGACTTATCACAAGACCACAAACGACAAAAATCCACAATACTGTACTCAAAATGGTAGGTTTAGCTTAGTTTTCTTTAGTTCTTAAAATGTGACACTTTGACTCAATGTACCTTACGATGCGTTACGCTTCCACAACAGAAGTGTTGCAGCGATGGGAATGCGGCAAAGTTCTGGTGCAAAGAAATAAAGATGTGAAGTTCTTCCAGATGCGGCATGCTTCTACGATGATGTGAAAAGTCTGGACTCGATGTTTCAGCTGCAGTGGTGACACCCTTGTTCCGTGATGCAACGATAACAGCTTAGGCGGCAACACTCTTCTCTGACGTTGCGGGACGCTTCCGCACAATGCGACAACTGCAGCGGCGACACCCTTGTTCTGTGATGCGATGACTGCAGCTCCTACGGCGGCACGCTTCTCCGTGGATGCGAGGCACTTCTCTTGATGCAATGTATTTTGACAGCAACAGAGGCGACATCCATGATGCGACGGCAGCAGCAGTGATACATTTCTCCTTCGTTGCGAGACGCTTTTCTCGATGCGGTGCAATACGACAGCTACAGCGGCGACATCCAAGATGCAATGACAGCAGCAGCGATGGCGACACGCTTCCTCTTCATTGCGAGATGCTTCTCTCAATGCAGTGCAATAGGACAGCTACAGCGGCGACATCCAATATGCGACGCCAGCAGCAGCGAATGCGACACACTTCTACCTCTTGATTCGCGCTTCCAGCTCCTTGCGACACACAGTTCCTCAGAAGGCCCCAAAACAGCAGCAGGCCCTTCCCAAGGAACTCTGGGGAGCTGGGGGTTGAAGTCTGTTGTCCCTGAGACTACAGCAGGAGGCAAGCTCTTTTCTCAAGCCCTTGGAGATCCTTACAAGTTGATGAAAGTACACACAAAGTCCTTTCTCCTTTCTTTGGCAGTCAGGCAACCACTGCAGCCAATCCCCCAAGCAGCACTTCAGTTTAGGGATAGTCTCTCCTCAGTTTCTTCAGGTTCCTCTCCTCAGCAAAGGTTCTTCTTGTTTGTCCAAAAGTGATCAAATTTCTTGGGATCAGGGTCCCAATATTTATACCCCAAAATCCTATGTCCTCTGAGGGCAGAGGGGCCTTTGCCTAGTCCAAACCAGATCTGGTCAGCCCTCGAGAATTCTGTTAACATGACTCCTTCTCTCCTTTCAGGGTGCAGGGCAGAGACATCAGACGTACCGCAGGAGGTGAAGCCAGCCTTGTGGAGGGAAGTGACAGCCCTGGAGCACTTTGTAGGCATGACCCCTTCTCTCCTTTCACAGTGCAGGGCAGAGATATCAGCCGCACCACAGGGGGTGGAGCCGGCATTGTGGAAGACAGGCACAGCCCTATTCAGGTCCCAGGTGCAACTCCTCCCGCCCATCTAGATGCAGATCTCTCTTATTCGTAGGTAGTATTCCCAGAATCCAGTTTTATTTACTCCATCTGCTCTGGCTACAATCTTGAAGGTGTGTTTCCATGGGACAACGGTGTTACTTCCTTGACACATTTTGTCCTCGGTTCCCAGACCTTCTCCTGTGTGAAGCAAAACAGCCTTCCTTTATCGACTCAAGCCACACAATTGTAACTTCTTCTCTCCTTGCCTGACTAGTAAAACAAAGACATTATTCTAATTAACATGGTCGCTTCTTTCACCTGCAACACAAAACGTGAGAACGAACAAATTTCATAGCACACATGAAATTCAAACTGTTAATTCTAAAGGGAGAGTTTTCAGGCAACTGTATTTCGGCTTACTAAATTCAGTTAACATAAGAAAGTATCATGTGAGCTTTACAAATTTGCATATATAATAAGGCACTTTCAATAATTACATTTACCTACATGTAAAATGGCAGAGTTAATACACACATTTAGTACATAAATAATTGTCCGCTGCTAAACACAAGGTCTTCACGTTAATGTTTCCTGCTAGTTGCATTCATTTTCTACGTTGATTCTTAATGTTACTTTTCAATGGCCTAAAACACATCACATTTTTATTTTAGCATGTTTCACGATTCTTACACTTTGCCTTAATACAATAAATGGTTATATGCGGGTGTGATCTACGCGTGATTATAAAGCACCCTTACATGAAAATTGCAGTTTTCCACTCAATTATCCTTTAATGGCATTCACAGAGTCACGCAAATAGCTATTTGGGCCACCGTGCATGAGTTTTTAAAGAAATGTCATGTAACATCGCGGTTTACATTGCATTGCATTACATTTCAATATGGTAGGTGTTTGATGGGTGGAGAATGGGCATTCCAGTGCATCCACCCATGGAATTTGAAACAATCCCAGGTTTACTAAATATCTTTATTAGGCTACAAGAGTGACCCATAAACTCATGGGGCCTGGGTATACATTTTTAAGCAAAACAATGACACTTGTAGGTATCAGTTAGAAAAATGAATACATTATTTGAATGACTGGATAATCATCTTCTGTTAATGCTGTCACCATAGCATTACACTTCAGGCAGCCATAATGCTTTCTGAAAACATTTATCAAGTTCAAGTTTTAGTTTATTGAATGATTAATACAAATCGTTACAATATTCGTTCTAATAAAAAAATTATGTGTTTTAAAATGATGCATTCATTCTTAAACACCCTAAACTGATTTAAAAGCCATTCTTAGTTTCCCCCGATACAGTACTTATTTAAGTTCAAAGGCTGATAAAAGTTTAATGGAATTATTTGTGCCTCTATGTCCTTCCGGCCTCAGTCTGTCCCTTGTGCCCTAAGTTGACTATGTTTTTTTTTTCCTTTAGGTTTCTTGTAACCGTTTTTATACCTCAGTCATGAATTTAACTCCACGACAGGCCAGGATGGAAGAGGTACCTCCCAGCCAGTTTATTACTGCTTGCCGACAAGAATGTCTGTTCAATGTAATGAAAATGCCTTGTAGCTGCTGTCTTTTTAAGGCCATGAGTGCCGAGCATAAGCATTACAGGTGCATTAAAGTTTCATCATGATATCCACACAATCTGCTATGGGGACTTTCTTTTTGATATTTCCAGGATGGTCTTAGGTCCTTAGAAAAGTGCTGACCCATTCGATAGTCAATGTAAGTCTTTTTTAAATACTGACTAAAATGCGTGACTAAGTATTTCTGTGGTTTTTGTTGAATGTAAGAGGAGATTACTGTCCATGCATGTCGCCGTCTTGCTAGTGTTTTTTTGTCCTCTAACAGTGATTTCCTTTTTGCTGCACCGTTAGCTACTTTGCTGAAGAGTGCTTTGTCAGTTTCTTTTTTCCATTCTTCTAATAATTCCAATTCGGACAGACAGGTCCTCAAGTAACTTCCCCATGAGTTTGTTGGAGGCTGGCTTTCCTGGTACATTATTTCTTTCCAGCAGATGTTGTCCATTGACTCGATTGGGGCTGAGCGAAATTTGTGACATAATTTGACAAAGCTGGTCATTGACCGGAATTTTTGGTTTTGTGGGCCAAATTCAAGGCGGACTTGTGCTGGAGTGGCTGATTGTGGCAGTTTAAACACTGCTTTGAATATTTTGTTTTGTAATTCGTTTAGTATTTTCGCCTCCCTTCTGAGTCACGTAACTAGGCCATATGACAGTGTTGGTGAAATTTGTGCAGACATTACCCTTAAGAGATGTGTGTAGTTCGGGCCGGCCATTTTCAAATGTAATTGCCTGTACGCATAAATTAGTGTTTGTGACTTCGCTTTTATTGCCAAGGTGTGCTCCTTATTTGATTGGCCTTGTCCGAGGATTGCGCCTAGGTCCTTATAAGATTCCTGTTCTTCTACCACTGACTCATTAATTGCCCATTTAAATTTGATTTTCTTTTGCTCCACTAGCCGGAGCACTTTTGTTTTTTCTTTGTTCAATTCAAGATTTTCCTGGGCTAAATAGGATAGTAGCTTATTTATTAAGCGTTGTAAACCTATTGATGTTTTACTTAATAGCACTATGTCGTCTGCGTAATGCAGAATTGGAACTGAAACATTGCCCAAATTCGGGGTGTTTCTGTCGATTTTTTCTAGGTTTCTGCCTATGTCTGCCAGATATAAGTTAAATAGGCAGGGGGCTAGCACGCAGCCTTGTTTTAGGCCGTCCTGGGTTTTGATTTTGGATGTTAAACTGGACCATCGTCCTTGTTTTACCCTTACCCATGTGTCACTGTACAAACAGATTGTTGCATTTAATATACTTTGGGGCAACCCCCACTCTTTTAGTTTCCCCCATAGTCTGAACCTGCTCATTCGGTCAAAGGCGGCTTTTATGTCGATAAAACACCCATATAGTCGTTGGTTCTTTTTTTCAGCGTTCTCAGTTAATAATGCCAGGATGTTCAGATTTGTTATTGTCCGCATCCCTTGTCTGAATCTGATTTGGAAACTAGGAATTAAGTTGTTATTTTCCGCCCATTCTTGCATCTACTCTAAGAGACATGAGGCGTAAAGCTTGGCTTCCACATCTATTAAAGAGATCAGCCTGTAGTTCCCCGGATTTCTACAGTCTCCTTTTTTGTAAATTGGGTGAATAATGTTTCCTTTCCAAAGATGCCGGCATTTTACCTTGTA
The DNA here is from genome assembly GCF_964261635.1 of Lissotriton helveticus. Lineage (NCBI taxonomy): Eukaryota > Metazoa > Chordata > Amphibia > Caudata > Salamandridae > Lissotriton > Lissotriton helveticus. The sequence continues at coordinate 1,011,965,646 of NC_136067.1, forward strand.
TGTAAATTTGGTTAAACAACATAGCTAGGTGTTCGGCCCAAAAGTTCTCGTTGAACTTAAATACTGCAGTGTGGAGACTGTTTGGTCCTGGGGCGCCCTCAGTTTTGAGCTTTTGAATTAGTTTTTTTAAGTGGTTATGACCGGTCAAGGGGGTTGTTCGTTAGCCCATTTTTCTCTTTCCAAATCTTTGGGCTTTGCTTCGTTAACCTGAGTAATTTTTAGATTGTTTGGTTCCATATCCTTTATTAGGCCTTGATTCTTTTTGTTTCTCTGTGGGTCCTTACTTGAGCAAAGGTTCCTCTCGTGGTCTCCCCATTCACTATCTCCGATTCCGGGATGCTGGTACAGTACTTCACCTTTATTTAAGTTGTTGATAATCTTCCAAAAGTCCCGAGAGTTTGGCTTTTTACTTGCAATTAAAAGTTTAACCCAAATAGATTCTTTATACACTGCCTTTGCGGTCCACAACTTTTTCCGATAGTTTTTCTCAAACTCCTAATGTTGTTGCAATTTGGTTTGATTCCGTGTTTTTTATTTCTCAGTTGGGTCCGTAGCTCCCGGGCTATTATTCTCTTTTCGTGTCTTAAATCACTGTTGTACTAGGGTTCTCTTTGCGCTTTTGAGCCTCTTAGTGTAGCTGGTGGGGCAGAGTGCTTTTGGATGAGTTCCTCTACCAGGTTTTCCCAATTTTTTACCCGTTCTCCGTCTTTTTGTTGGCCCAACTTTATCATAAAATTACTTGCTGTGGCATAGATGTCTTTCGTTTCACCTCCCCTCCATCTTATTTTTCGTAGGTTAAATTTCTCAGGTTGTTTCATTATGGAGGTAAGTTTTTTCAGCACATGTAGCTGCGATGTTCATCCATATGGTTTGGGGAAAGTGGTCACTTTCTATGCGCTGGACTATGGTATAGTCATCAATTGCGTGTTTTAGGCTGTCACTTATTATTGTAAAGTCTATGGTTGACTTACAACTCATGTAAGTAGGTACCGACAATGATTCACCTTTTTTTCTGTTTTTTAAATTTGTTAAGCCTCTTCTTTCTAATTTGCGGAATGTTACTGGTTTGTGCTCTTCTGCTGGACCTTTATCTTGATTGTGTTTGATCTTACCGAAACTCATTAAGTTGAAGTTAAAGTCCCCTGATACTATCAGTGGGCATTGATTATGTGTTTTTTGTAGGGCTTTGATCAGTTTGATTAGTGTACCAATTTTTTTGTTTTTTGCTACTCGGTCAGGATGAATATAAACATTTATCAATAGCAGTTGCAGCTGCGGGTTTATATTGATTTTGATTACTTGGACCCAACTCAGCCCTACGTCCTGTTCCTCTGTTTGCCAGTTAAATTTTTGTGATACATACCCTTGATAGTCCTCCGCGTGGGTGCCTGTAGTTGAACAGTTTCTCTGCTAGTATGTGGTGTTCAGTGAAACCCGGAATCGCGGGATAGGTCAGGTTCCAGGTCTCTTGTAAGAGAATTATGTCTTGGTTTTGGAAGAAGGATTGAGTTTCATGGTCCTGGTCCATGCCGCTTAATCCGTGTACATTCCATGAACACATTTTGATCTTTACCAGGTTGCTTTTTTCCGTATAATAGTCCTGGTTGTGTTCTCTTGATGGTAACTTTGCGTTGTTTCTAGGAACTCTTTTGGCTTAATGCCGCTGGGATCCACGACCAATCCTGATTGGCCGAGGACAGCCCTCCTTTCTTTGTCTGATTTTTTTGATTATAAGTATTTCCTGAATATTTTTCCTGGGACGTTGCGCGTGTTCCGCGGAGACACGTTATTTGCTTTGGGCTTGATGTTTCTTCCCCCTGTGAGTAAGATGGACTTTTCAAAAGGGCATATGGATATCTTGGGCGCATGTGTTGCTTCAGGGTTATTCACCAACTCTCAAATGATGGTCTGTTCGCAAAGATCCTGGCCGCTAACTCCTTTGATGCCCAGGTGAACACAGAGTCTTATATTTCTGGGTTGTCTTTGTTTTGAAAGAACTCCACTGCTATTGTGTCTCGAGAGACTATTCCTCTTAATTCTGGTATTGTCTTAATTAGTTTAATCAAGTTCCCTCTATTTAAAATGCCCTGCCTACCCTTCGTTGCATATTCTGGGATAAATGACAGTATTGGTTCAATGTCATCCACAACATATTTTTGACTTCCTTGAGGGACCTGTTGGAGGTCTTCTTTTCTGCTTGCTTGAGTGTTTATTTTTCTAACTGTTTCCTGGCCCGTGCTAGCGTCTTTCCTCTTTTCCCTTGTCTTTACCTTTCCTGCACGGTAGCTTTGCTTAGGTTGCTCGTGTTCTCGGACTTTACTTTGTGCAAAACATCTTCGATTGTTTCCGTTTGTAGTGATCTTAATTGGGGTCTGATTTATAACTAACTGCACTATTTTTGTTTCCCTTTTTTGGTTGCTTGTGTTTTTGTCCGAGAGGCTGTGGACGGACTTACGTGCTCTCTCTTTGCTCGAGTGTTTTGAGATCTGAACATTCTCTGTGTTATCACATGTGTCACTTAATATTGATAAATCTTTTTCTAGTTTTTTTAGTCGCGGACCTTCCACCTGTGAGCTCGGAATCATTATTTTTTCTTTTGGCCTCTTAAGTTTAAGAGTGCCTAAAGCTTGTTGTGAATCATGAGTTGATCCCTCGAGTGTTGATAATTCTAGCTCTTGAGTGGGTTCCACCATTATCGACTGCTCAATTGAGTAGCTTACCCGATCCGAATCCGAATCCGATAGTTCCAGTTTATTAGGGGAATCGTTTGGATAATCATTTATCCTTCCTTGGTCTCGGCTCGTGCTCTGTGTGAATATTGAAAAAAATGATCTGTGGCCGCTGTTTGTTTACTTTTTTGTTTGGGCCTTGCCTTCCTAGCTCGTTTCCTTTTTTTTTTTTTTTTTTTTTATTGAAAGTTCATGACAATGTAATATTTCTATACATAACAAAAACATATTGGCACAGAAATATAAATAAATATGCATACAGAATGATAAAAACACATAATAAGATCTCAACTTGTTAGAAAGATGTTAAAACAAGTTAAAACCAAAAAGTGTGGGCTTAAATATAGTGAATATGTTAAGAATATCAGGAGTATCTACATGGGTGTTAGAGACTATTGACCCCCAGTTTTTGACAACCTCCATGATGCCACGGGCGACCAAATCCTTAGTCCCATATCCCTGGATTTCACCCCCTTCAGTGCATACAGCTCCGACTCGATGTTATGAATCCCGAGCAACCTGCAGATCCACATTTGAAAGGTTGGAGCCCCAATGTCCTTCCATGCAGCAGCAATTAATATTCTAAAAACAGCTGTTGCTATAAAAACAAGTGCCTCAGACTCTACACTTAAACCTAATTTGGCGTCACACCCAATTATTAAAAGTGTAGGGGATAGGTCTATCCTGACAGCTAGCAGCCCCTCTAAAAACTTTTCAATTTCATTTTTAATTGGCCCTAGTTTCTCACAGCTACAAAACATATGAAGTAGATCAGCAGGACCATTTCCACATCTAGGGCAGTTGTTATCCGCTCTCTTTCCCCACTCAAACAGTTTTGCCGGTGTATAATATAAGTTGAATAGGGTTTTAAAGTGCTGTGCTCTTAGGTTTGAGGATCGTAGGAACCTTTTATCCATAAGAAGGGCTCTGTCTAAATCGATATCGGGATCTCTCAGTTTTCCAAAAAATCCATACATTTTACTTATACGACGACCACCTCCCTTCATGTAATCTAATAGTGTACAATCTTTTGATATGTTTATGGTGGGTCTTTTGATTTAATTGTGTTAGTCAATTGTATGTATTTAAACTCTTGGGAGCCTTGAAGTGAATATCGTGACTTCAGTATATCAAGGGTCCTCAGAACATCCTTTATCATCACTTGACCTAATGTGGTGATTCCCTGTCTTTCCCAATGTCTCCAGGGGCCATCTCTACTTAAGTGCGGGAATAGCCCTGATTTCCAGAGTGGAGTATGTTTGTTAAACTTCGGGATGCTCTGATTCTTCTGTATGGCCAACCATACCACCCGAATATCTTCCAGTATTTTATAGCCTGAGGCCATGAAAAAACGTTTATCATAATTCTTTAGCAATGCCCCATATGCTTCGTTCCCTAGTGCCATCTGGTATATAGATGGAATACCACGCTGTGTATCGTGTCAACAGGAAAAAAGAGTATAGCCATATCTGTGAGGAGACAAGACCAGTTATATAATTTTAGATTAGGTATACCTAATCCACCCTGTCCCTGGGGTAGAGACATAAATTTAATTGATCTCCTCACCTTACCATATTGCCAGACGAAGTTCATAAAAATTGCCTCCATTTCCCTGATCAATATGTCATCTATTTTAAAGGGGATGGACCTAAATTTATATAAGATCTTCGGGAACATTGTCATTTTAATGACATTGACCCTGCCTATAATTGATAGATGGAGGGTATCGATTCTTTTTAAGTCCTGTTTCATTTTCCCCAGTAGTGGTGAAAAATTATCTTTAATGATTTCCTTTGTCTGGGCATTGATTGTGATTCCTAGATAGACTACTGAATCCACATATCTATCGTCCAGTTTGACTGTATTTCTTGAACATAATACTTGTGTTTTTGCCACGTTAAGTCGATATCCAGAAACCCTCCCGAAATCCGAAGTAATACTAATTATTTCCCTCATGGCACTAGCAGGATCAATAGTGGTAATAGCTATGTCGTCCGCATATGCGAGGATTTTAGTTTCAAATCCAATGGTAACAATTGGCTTTATGTTGATATTGCTCTTAATATGACAAATCAGGGGATCTATATACAGTGCAAATAGGATGGGTGAGCACGGGCACCCTTGTCTCGTCCCTCTTGAAATATGGATCTGGTTGGAGCCTTCGCCCATTAGCTGAATACTAGCGGTTGGATTGTAGTACATGGCCTTGATTGCCTGCAGGAATCTAGGGCCAAATCCTTTACCAGCCATCACTTTCCAGAGAAAGCTCCACCTGACACGATCGAACGCCTTCTCTGCGTCGAGGAGGATCATCGCGATCCCCCCCTCCCCCGCAGCATGCATATCGAACAGAGTTATAGCTCTTTTAATATGGTCAGTGGTACCCCTATCAGGGATAAAGCCATGCTGCCAGGGAGAGACGAGGCCCGCGATAATCCTCCCCAACCGTGTGGCCAGTATTTTAGCATATAGTTTGTTGTCGCTGTTTATTAGCGATATGGGCCGATAAGAGCCGGGATTTTCCTTCGATTTGCCCTTTTTGTGGAAAACCACTATGTTGGTTTTAGTCCAGGATTCTGGTATGGTACCTGTATTAATAACCCCGTTGAATAGGTCTAACAGAAGAGGTGCCGTTTCTTCCCTCAGGTATTTATAGACTTCCAGAGGTATGGCATCAGGCCCTGCTGCCTTACCTGCAGATAAATCTCTTAGTGCCTGAAGAAGCTCGTCCATAGTAATATTCTGCTCTAAGGATTCCCTCTCGTTAGATGTCAGATTGATACCTGTATCCTGCCAATTTGTGCCCGGATAGACTATGTCCGTATCCTCATTATACAGATCCTGATAAAACCTCCTGAAGACTTCCAGAATTTCAGTTGGCTTTTTATAGGTCTGCTGACCTTCTTTAATTTCAGTAATAATATTTTTTGATGTGGCTTGTCTTATCCGTAGCGCTAGAGCCCTACCTGCATTCTCGCCTGTTTCATACATACCAACTCTACGGGTCTGATACTCTGCTGCAGCTTTCTTTGCCAATTGCCGTTGGATATCTGCCTTTATGCTGTTTAATCTTTCTAGGCTCTGAGTTCCCTGGATCCCGTGGCATACGTCTCTCATATGTTGTTCCTCTGCCTCCGCCAATTTAGCCAAAAGACGCTCTCTATCTTCCTTAACTTTTTTCCACAGCCGCCCAGAGAAGCTGATTGTCTCACCTCTCAGACCAGCCTTAAAACTATCCCAAACCATGCCCCGGGATGCACTATATCTATTTGCATCGAAGAAAGACTGGGACCAGCCCTTTATATACGCTATATAATTGCTATCCAAGCTCGTTTCCTTTGTCTTTTTGTTAGTTTGTCTTGTGGGTGGAAATCTGAGTTGGCCTGTTGTTCTTTTATTTGGGCATCATGGCTTTCAGATTCCGCCTTTGGGGCCTCTTGATGTACAAGCTCCTCTGAATTTCCATCCCCCTCTTTGTTGTGCTTTTGTTTTGCTTGATGATTTAGGACATTTGGCGTTTCTTTATTGGGTTTTTTCTCTGGGGATTCTTGATTTCCCTTACGCTTGCTTTCTGTCTTTACTGCTCCGAGAATGTCTTTTAAAATATTTGGGAGGGATGCGAGTTTCTCTATTATGCTCCCGCACTCACAGTTGTTTAGTTTGTCTTCGTTAGGGAGTTGGTCCGTGTTTCCTTTGTTTTGTTTGTCTTTGTTTGGGAGTTGATCTTTGTTTCCATTTTTTGCTAATAAGGACATTATTGTGTCTGTCTTGGAGCTTATATTTGCAATGTGCTCTGCGATGATATTTATAAGGTCAATTTGGGCCTCCATTTTATCGGACTGATAGTTAAGTGCCCTCATGGCTTGCTCCAGGGAACATATTAGCGCCTTCCCACAGTGTATGTTAAACTGTTGGCTGCCTCCGTTCCCTACCGTTCGTCCGAATGGTCAATCATGCTTGCCGATGAGATTGAAATTGGAGCCGACTGATGACCTTTACTTACTCTACTTCCGCAGCTGGTGCTGTCTTCTATGAGTATTTTTTGAATGCCACTGCTATCCGTTATGTTACGTGGGGCTGATGCCACTAGGCCCGACCCACGGTCCTTGGGGGTTGGTTGTTGTGCTAAGATAGGCCCTTGTGGTGGTGTCCGTTTTGTTGTCATTTTGGTAATTTCGATCAAATTTGAGTCATTTGATACTAAAAGGGAGTTCGACCAGACTTCCTCCCCTTATAGTCTCTTTTTTGTTGACTCAGCATTTTCTCCGGGATTAATCTCATTGCGCAGGTCGCTGTGGGCTTTACAGTCCTTGTGGTTCTTATTGGCCGTGTTGTTAAAAGTGTACTCCAAGGATTCCTTTCCCGGAGATATCGATGAAATCAATGAGATTTGTTTTTCACCCTTCGTGTATTGCTTACTTGTTAATGGTTTTTTTTCCATACCACTAGTCGGTTCCGTGTCAGTGGGTGACCTGATTGTGTTATGGACTTGGGCCAGCACAATTTCAGTTTTTTCCCTAGTTGATATTTTTTCCCTGGGTTGGCGGCTGAGGTGTCATAAGGAAGTGATTCCATTAGCTGCTTATCCTGATTTGACATTTCAAACAAGACTGGTTGGTGTTTTTATCTTGTCGGGCTGAATTGGGCTCGGTAAGTTTAGTGCCTTCTTTGTTGGTGCAAAAATCGCGGACACTGGGTCCTTTAGAAAAAAGTATTTATTGATCTTCTGCTGCTGTTTTGTTGGGGTTGAGTCGATTTTATCTGGGATCGGGACCGATCCTGCCCTCTCTCTCGCTCCCTGATCCACTGGCTCCCCCTTTTGAGCTAAAGAGTAACCCTCTTGGAGGGATTTGCCTGGTTTTATTTATTTATTTTTTACTTGGTAAGGCTTTCCGGTTCGTTCCCGATCTCATTCTTTTTTTTTTCTTTTTTTTATACATAGTAACGGGACCTGTGAGCTCTTTCTGCTTTGTTCGCTCTTTTGGTGACCCTAGAACTGGTGTGTTTTTTTTGGGGGGGTTTTCCCCTCAGTGTATTTCCTTACTCTCTTAAAGTTTGTATTCTTTGTACTCTTCCTGACTGGAAACTTTTTAGTAGTTAGCAGATCAACCTTGGATGAAGTCACTTTGTACGGGAGGGCTCTGCTTTAACTAAGATTGTCCTCCTTTGTTTGGCCGCCTTTGCGCACTAACCACTCGGTGAAAAGGACTTAGTAAGTTGTTTGTCAAAAATGTGTCTTGTATTGAGGATCCTGGCTCCTGGAGTAGCAGTTGCTACGGAAGGCTGTATGTTTAAAACTCCTGCTGGCTTCTAGTGAGGTGGTGGCGAGTCGGGGGAATTGACTGCAACCAGTTTTAAGCCTCTAGGCGGGGCGGCTGTTGGGGCGGCTGATGCTGCAGCGGTGGCGGAGGTAGTTTTTGCCTTAAGCGTACTTGTGACCGGAGAAGAGCTGTGAGCGGAGCTCCCAGGGGGACCGCAGGCTAGAAGACCTAGTCTGTCTGCCTCCTCGGTCAACCCACTGGGCTCATACTTTGCAGCCGCCTCTAATGGCAGCCGCACTCGTGGTCGCTTTCCAGCCCTTACCTCCGCCCCTCGCTGTGCGCTAACGTTCCGGTCGTCCCGGGGGTTGTCCCGGGGACACAGCACTAACCTCCCGCGCCAGCCGAAGTACGGGGACGTTGGCTGCTTCTTCCCTGCTAGTAAATAATGGAGTTGTTGTTGAAAAACGCCGGGGCTTCGCAGCCTTCTCTCCTGCCGCTGCTCGTTGCTTGCCGCTCAACGCTGCTGCTCAACGCTGCTCAACGCTCCTCCTCCTCTGAGCTGCACCTCATCTGGAGTCAAGACAAAGGGGAAGTACGCGCTCCACCGCTCACACTTGGACCCCTCTTTCCAAACAGCCAAAAATTGTTTCCTCAGCTCTCAAAGGGTCCTATTACATTGGAAATAACTCACAGCTTCTGTGTTAGACAAGTGATTTTTGGCTCCAGGCCGTGTTGGAACTCGCAGCTTTCTGCAGCTTTCTGCCGCGCTCCTGGCTCCTGCCACGTTGGGAGGTTCTTGCGGCTTCTGCCACGTTGGGAGAATTGGTTTGAGGCTTGCGCCGCTTTCATAAGAAACGCTCGCAACTCTGCCGCACACGAGTGATCCACGGCATCCCCTCCTCCTCTTCCCTCATCCACACCTGCAACGCAGGCTCCACTCCGCTCACCTCTCCACCCTGCACGCCTCGGCCTCCGTTCACCGCAGGAGCTCCCCCACCTCTCCGCCCTGGAGCTCGCGAACCACCAGAGCCCGGGCGCGGAACAGCCGCGGAGCAGCAGCAGCGGCAGCGGTGATGCGCTGGTGTGGCGGGGGCAACAGGAGCGGGAGTGGGAGCGGGAACGGCAGCCAAAAAACCGAGGTGGCAACAAACAGGAACTCGCAGCAAACTCGCAGCAACTCGCAGCGGTACGTGGCTCCTCCCCAACGACATTTATCAAATTTATCAATATGCAAAACACAAAAGCATTGAAAAAGATTATTCACTGATGTTAATGAAATCATGTGCAAAGTGTCCCCAGTGAAAAAGAACCATAGAAAAGAGGAATTGAACAAGTTCCTTTACAACAGCACAAGTGCATGTGTGTTTCTCATAACAAACAACCAGATTAAATCCTCAATAATAGTTCATATACCTTCTAAAAGATGTATGATAGATGCTTTCAGAAAGCATTATGGCAGTCTGAAGCATGATTTCATGGTGAGAGCATTAACTGCAGATGGTTATGTAGCCATTCAAATAATGCATTGATTTTCCTAAGTGATTCCTGCTAGTGCCATTCTTACATTTAACCAGATCTACTGAAAGCAGTAAAAACCTGGATCTGAGCCAAAATGGTGCTCCCACAACAATGAGATGTAACAAAGTGAAATATCTTTATTTTGCCTCTCTAATTTCTCTTTCTATGCTTGAGGCCTTCTCCATCACACATAGAAAGCGGCCATTGTGTCTTAGGTTTGTTTTTGTGCAGGATGGGGTCACTTCCTGCACAAAAACAATCCTGTCTGTAACGCAGGCACCCTTGCAGCATGGTGCAAGGGTGCCTACATTGGCACTAGGCAGCATAAAGTGTGCCGAGCCAAAATCCTTCATATTTTAGTAGATATGGTGCATTTCTGTTCTGTCCCTTTCCTGTGATGCAACTGTGCAAAATGTGTTACTGGTTGACTGGTGTGTGAGCCCTGATAAAGCAGTAACATCAATCCTTGTAAGGGTGAGGCAGAAACCAATCTTAAATTAATCTGTGCTCAACCCTCTGGTAGTTTGGTACAAAACAGTCAGGCTTCACTTAAAGGCAATGTGTAAAGTATTTTTGCAACACTTTAAATAGTAATAAAGTGAAAACACCACACACAAAAGGATCCCACAACAGATTAGAACAATCGAGTAATTTTTAATACATAAAACAAGGCCAAAACAACAACAATCCAATCAGTAGAAACCAAGATATGCAAGTTTAAAGTTTCAGTGAAAATAGCACCTAAAAGCATAACATGCCAACTGTGAATATCTGGTCATGCTGGAGCAAGACAAAGTCAATTGTTCAGTCCTAGCATGCTAGAGCAGCACGGGCCCGCTACAGGGACACAGCGAGGCCCTCTGAACAAAGTGTCTTAAATTCTGATTTGCAGACTGCTGCAAGGGTCCCCATTGAAAATGCGTCACACAGCCAAAGTGATCCCGTTGACGAGTGCTTGCAACGTGAAGCCCAGTGTCGAGGATGTTTCAGCAGTCGAAGAGATGCGTTTGTTCAGAGAAGCTGCAAGACTGCAATGCGAAGTCTGACATTGTCGAGACTGCTGTCGGCGAGGGACTGCACCGAGGATGTATCATGCAGATGCGTTTCTGATAAGGCAGCAGGCTGCTATGTGGGTATGTGTGACAGTAAAGGTTCACAAAGTGGCGGCAATGTGCTGAGCAGCAGAGGAGATGCGCTGGTCCCTCTTCATCCACAGAGCCTGGTAAAGCACTTTTGGCCCACTTTCACGGGTCCAGGTCTGGGTTAGCATTATTTGGCAGGGTCAACTCGCAGAGTATGGATGCTGGGGTCGAGGTTGATGGATTCTTCTGTCCCTGAAGCTCAAGTCAAAGGGCGAGCAAACAAGCCCTTGGAGTCCCTCTGGGGTCTTGGGTTCAACAGTTGTAGGTTCCGTTCTTCTCACCCATGCAAGAGGGCAGCAGGTCAGCACAGCAGGGCAACATTCCTTCAGAGCAGCAGTCCAGTAGAGTGGCAGTCCTTTCAGCAGTACTGCTGTCCTTCTTCCTAACAAAGTATCCACAGGTCCAGAAGTATACTGAAGAGACGTTATCTTAGGTCCAATATTCATACCCAATTCTGGCTTTGAAGCGGGAGAAGCTTCAAGAGGCTTGCCTTTGAAGTGCACAGGTGCCCTGCGTTCCTTGCTATAGCTCCAGACTATCTACAGGGGGTATGCAGTCCTTTGTGTGGAGGCATGACACAGCCTATTATAGTGTTAGTAGGCAGTGCCCAACTCCTCCCTCGCTTCTTGCCAGTGATGGCCCATTCAGGTACACCTGAGCTCCCTATTGTGTGTGGCTGTCTAGAAGGAATACACAAAACCCAATTGTCAACTACACTCAGTTATGTGACCCAGAGACAGAATGCAGACACCAAATGTCTTAAGCAGGAAATGCCAGCTTTTTTAAAAATTACATTTTAAAAATGTTTTTAAAATCCAATTTCACCATAAGTTAGGATTGTTCATCACAATTTCAAAAACACCAAAAAGGATTGAGTTACCCCTTCCCATTTGGAAGTTAAAGCATGTTAAATGTAATAAGGTAACTCCAATGTTATCCTATGGGATAGGCAGACCTTGCAGTGGTGAAAAACAAATGTAAGAGTTTTTCACTACCAGGACACGTAAAACCTGAAAGTACACTTCCTGCTTTTTAAATACATCACACCTTGTCCTCTAAGCTGTCCATAGCCCACCCAAGGGGTGACCTACATATATTTAAAAGGAAGGTTTTGGGCCTAGCAACATTTTTATTTTGCCAGGTCGAAATGGCTATTGAAATTGCACACATAGGCTGCAATGGCAGGCCTGAGACATGTTTAAAGTGCTACTTAAGTGGGCGGCACAATCAGTGCTACATGCCCGCAAGTAGAATTTAATTTACAGGCCCTGGGCACAGGTAATGTCACTTTACTGGGACCTACGAGTAAATTAAATATGTAAATGGGGTATAAGTCAATTATACCATGTTTTAAGGAGAGAGCACAAGCACTTTAGCACTGGTTAGCAGAATCCTAAAACCAGCGGAATAAAGTCAGTAAAACAGGAGACCTCAAAGCCAAAAGGTTAGGAGGAAAACCACAGCAAGGATGCCTGGTCTAACAGCAACTCAATATGTTGCCTTAATGCGTTATTTTGCATGAAACATTAGTAAACCTTCCCTAGGATGTGTAAGTGGTTGACTTGTTTTTATATGTTAATTAAGGGGAAGAGGAAATCAGCCTTATTGGAGAAATGGAAAAGCAGGGTGCTGATTTTTGGTTTGAACCTTCTGTCCACTGGAGCTAATGCTAATTTCTAGGTTCCGCCTGCACAGCACTTGAGAAATCGCTTGTAAACAAATAGAAATAACAACCAAGGGAGCTTAAAGTCTACCCATTACTTACCATTGATTGCCTCCGAAATATCCTTGTTTCTTTGCTTCTTATTGGTCAGAGCCTCCTCATTTCGGTTTCCTCCTAGGGCTTTTTGTGTGTCCTTACCATGGAGCAAGTACAGCTTCCTGTCTGCGGCCAGAACCTTTTCACTGGTCACATGGTCTTGCAGGTACTCTTTTTTTACTTTTGGATATGCACTCTTATAGAGTGCATGTCTCTTCAGTTCTTCTCCTTCTCCCTCCTCCCACTGTTCCTGCTCTCTCCTTCATGTTGCTTTCTCCACTCCCTCCTCACACTGTCTATTTCTTCCTCCCACCCCTATCGCTGTAGGTTTGTTTAATCCACCTGCTGCCCTCCTCCCACTGTTGGGGGTTTGTTTACCTATACACCCCCTCCTCCTGCTGTCGGTGGTTTGTTTCCTCCTCTCATCTCATCCTCCCTCGAGTTGCATGCCTCCCTCAGGCCCACTGCACTTGCTTTTCATATCACTAATCCTTTATGGGTTCCGGATTGGCGTGCTATTCGCCAGAAAAGGGCTACAACACCCATCAGGGGTAACAAGTGCTATATAAATGCAAACCTTTCTTCCTCTTTTATCCCTCCGATATCCTTCTCACTTCAAATAACTGACTAATATCCACCACTGAAATTACTTCATATTTCACCATATTAATTCACCACTAATCCTTTATGGGCTTCCTGAATAGCGTGCGTCAACACCCCATCAGGGGTAACAAGCGCTATATAAAAACAAACCTTTTTCCTCTTCTATCCTTCTGCTATCATTCCAAATCCAAATAACTGACTAAACTATCCACCACTTAAAATGTACTTGCATGTTTTACTATACTAATTCAACACTAATCCTCTATGGGTCCCGGAGTAGCGTGCTACTCGCAGAAAAAGTGCTTTGACACCTCGTCAGGGGTAGTAAGCGCTATATAAATGTAATTAACAATACAATATTCAATACAACATTGATTAAAGGGGAAAAAAACACTATGATGCTGTCAATGCTGACCTCGTCATAGCGTTATTTTTTTACTTTAAGCCATATTGCACAGCAGCCCGCGCTGTTTTGCAACTTCTAAAAAAAAATAATTGACAAAGCCAATACATCTGGCATAAGTGAAACATATTGAATTTGCCAATGCTTGTTTCGTAATGACGGAGGCTAGGAAGATGGAGGAGAAGGTATTGTTTATTTACCCTGAACGGATTCCCCTGCAAGGTCATAGAATGCGTCCATTGTATGCTACCAGTAGGTTAATTGGTCAGTATAGGGACAGGCTTTGGCTTCACTTCCAATGAGGATCTTTCTATAAAAAGCTGAAATCTCTGACGTCGCGTCAATGAGAGGGATGCAGCATTATCTACATTGCCAAGTTTTGTACAAAGGTCATTGAAAAATGAGGAGCAAACTTGTAGGTCTGATTAGTGTTTATTTAAAATCCAACATATTTGTGAGTGTTTTTCAATGTATTTATTCTGTATAATATTTTAAAAAACTATCATTTTCTCTCATGTTTGGCAACGAGCACACCGTGCAATAAAGTACTTCTGAGGTAAAATACAAGCAGAGCGAATTGAGGCAGAGATGTATTTAGATAAAAGGAAGAGTGTGGAAGGTTTGGTTTACATATATTCTTCTGCAACTACCTGGGAAAGTTATTGGAGCTCGGGGCTCTGCGTACTTAATCAGTGGAACTGCTGTCACTCAGGTCCTTTCTGAAGAACGGCAGAACACCTCAACTAAATTACAAACTTGTTTTCAATTTAAGCAACATGATTTATTGTGTCCAGGGACAAAGCTGTACTTCAGAAAAAAGCAATATAAAAATCAAGCAGACTGGATTTATGGAAGTCAGTCCTCAGTTCCTAACTGCTCGTTCACGGTACATATTGCTTTTTCATCCCAGGTGAGAAATTCCTGAAAATGCCACTGTTGCTTATTCAAAGGTGCTGTGAATATTCTCGCGCAATTACTGCGCTTCCAAAACTAGCAGGATGCAAATGCAAGCAAACCTTTAACTTTTATGGCAAGATCGGAGGCTCTTATTATGCTTTCCAATCTTGCTTTCATTCAATGGCAGCAATCAAGATGAAAGGAGCAAAACTATAAAGCCCATGAGGCTATGTAGTAAGTAGCCATGGCAAGGGAAAACATGGTGTAAGTATTGTCCAATAGCATAGCAGACCCAGGTAAAATACCTAACTTGACTGCGAAAAGCCCTCTTTTCTTGCTGCTCACAGTAAAGATAAGTATTATACTTCATCGTTTCTTTTCCAAATGCGGTTTGTATATAATTATTGTTGATATTATTGTTTTGTTGTGGCTAATATATATTTTGGTGCCTCGCTACAGTTTATCTTTCAAGCATTTTACCCTCAGTCGACTAGTTGCCTCATTGCCAATGAGCGCCGCTCTCCTGGCGCTCTACGCGACTCAGACCACGTGCCCCATTTTGGTGGCACAGTTGTAGTCACGTTGCCATTTTCCTATCAGCCCTGCATTGCTTTTTCATCACTGCTCTCACCTGTTGCCTTTGAGGTTTGCTTATTAGCACTCTGATGAGGTCTGCTGTCCCTTCCCCCTTCAGCAGCTTCAGAGGGAGTATTTCTCCTCCTCTAAGCAGGCCTCACTCCGGTTTGGTTCTTCTCCTCAACACGCCCCTTTCTTCACTTGGAAGGGTTTTCCCTTGCTTTTAAACACTTCCCTTTACACGCTCATTGCAGGGAACTTGTTTTTTCACTAGACTAACCCCTTTATTGTTGGTTTGCAACTATATTTGTTTTGTTCATGGAAATAAATAGCTCTCCTTTGTTAAATCACGAAGAGGAGGTACAACGCATGATTAATGATAATTTGAGTCACTTTATAGTCTTCTGTGGAACAGGCTGTTGTAGTCTCAATGGATAAAGTGACCAAAATATAGAGAATTTGGTCATTAACCTTATGTCAAAGACAATTTTGGCCCATTCTGCAGGGTAAAGCAGAAAGGAAAAGGCGATGGGTTATCCAATGCCATCTTTTAATAAATCCATGTCAAAAATTTAAATTGCACTGGTGAACAGTGATTCTCCTTCACACTCAGCAGAGGACGAGGTTCCTCCGAGGCCTCCTTCCAAGGAGGGGAATAAAAACAAAACTAATAATAAGGTTATTTTGATCTCTTCTAAATATACAGAAAAAAGCAAGAATATCAAGTTTGTGTTGTCCCCTATTCTAATTTCCCACATTCCTGACACAGATGATGACATGGGTGACATGGATTCAGAGCATGACAAGGATGATACTGTGGATACTGATTCTCTCCTGAGTCCTCCTCCAGAAAAAAATAATTTTCCTTTTCTTCTCAGGATCCCTTTGATGTCATTTCAGTTTTGAACACTGAGGGTTCCCCTATGTTTGACCAAAGTTTAATTCACCACCCAAACACACGCACACAGGATGGTTCCCGGCACATCGTGTGCGTGAATACATTGCTTCTCAGCTCTGTTTACCTTTGTATAAACAAACCAGAGCCAAGCTCAAATCAGAATGTCCTGGACCCACTCTTCCCTCTAAAATTTCTCTTACTCCTTCTATAGACCAGTCTATGCTCACTTTTCTCTCTAAAATTGCCAAAGAGACCCGTGCAAAGGTGCGGACAGAGCCTGGTCCACGAATCAAGACAAATTGTTAGACATTGTGGGTCTTCTAGCTCGGATATTTAATTTAGCGAAGTCAGCCAGACTGGACAATTCTTCTAAGCTGCGGGGAGCTTGAGCATTTTAAATTGGTGGTGCCGCGAACGCGAATTCGATAGCTGGAAAACCCTTGCCACTTCATGAGGAATTGGACATCCCATTTGAACGGATGCCATCGAGGACACAGAAATCATTGTTCGCGCTTTTCTCGGGGAATGAACTCGACTATTGTTTGCTGTAACCCTTGCGATTGAGGCGCACAACTGGACCTTTGGCCCCACAAGCAGAGTGATCTAGGATCCACATACAAACCTAATTGAGGCTGGAAATCCTCCCACCTTCACGACAGTGATGGACTGTTTGTTCCACCATTGAGGCCTTTGAAGATGCTGCTTACACAGGACTGGGAATATAGATTGATTCTCTTCCCTCCCTGTGGATGAAGGATCCGTTTCTTCCTTGTGAATTCCGCTCAGGAAATCCCAGCTAATATCATTATTTGGTTTAATTTTAACATACATGGCTTCCTGATGAAGGCACACAGCCGAAACGTGTGTAGGATACAGATTTCCATGAGCCATGGCAAATATAACTGTTCTCTGTACTAATGACATGACCATGTTTACACGTGTTTGATGTATTTTGAACATTTGAGCATATGTCTTCTTATATCCATGCTAGACATTGTATACATCTTATCTATTGTTAAACTATAACTCTCTTTAGATCTAAAAAACCAGAAAAAACAGCAATGGGATTGTTTGAATCAACCATAAATATCAGAGAATTGTATTGTTTTATCTAAATGTTTTGTATTTATCCATTAATTTATACCTATCTAGTCAAAAGAAAAAAAGAAAAATATTTTTGATATTATTGCATTGGATTGCATGTACATGATGTTCACAATAGATATTTAGGTCCACTCGTATTTTCATTGTTCCTAAAGGGTGATATTTACACACTAGCCAATTCTTCTATAGATCTAGAAGTCCTCTCTCTTTTGGTTCAAAGAGCCTTTTGGTTGCTGGGTAACGCCAATTCGGCCATAACTCATGAGCGGAGAAAAGGTCTATTGCTAAAACTGGAACCTAAGCTCATTAACCTAGCATCCATGGACCCCCGTATTATTTTAGTGGCAATTTGTTAATCGACTATCTCTATTTTGACCGGCCTTTTTATAGACACTAATTTCTTTATGTCATAACTGTTTCTTGTTTTTTTTAATCAACCACTATGAATCATTGACGCTCCCAGGCTTCCAGGCTTGGGTTTGGCCAAAATCCCAAAGATAGAGTTAAAGGTACCTCAGGGAGCTTTTGACTTACCTCTGTTTGTAAATAGTTCATTTTCAGTGTTATGGGACCCACATCAAGTGAATGA
Source organism: Lissotriton helveticus (assembly GCF_964261635.1). Lineage (NCBI taxonomy): Eukaryota > Metazoa > Chordata > Amphibia > Caudata > Salamandridae > Lissotriton > Lissotriton helveticus. The sequence goes on from NC_136067.1 coordinate 1,011,983,125, forward strand.
ACTTTTCACTTTCACCTCCACCCAATTGGTCACTTCCTCACAGTAATGTGCTATCCAGTTAAAAAAAGACTGCAGTCAGAAACACACAAGAAAAAAAGGTACATCAGACGGTCTGCTGTCTAGTTTTTGCAGACACCATCCTCTGGGGTATCATTTAGAGATCAGTTAGTGGCAGCAAGTGCTGACCCCGTATTGTTGCTCAAACTCCTGCAAAAAATATGCCTGAAAAGTGTGAATGTTAAGGTTTCTTTTTGTTGAGGGCTTTCCAGACCTGCCGATGACATTTACCTGTACCAAATTACCTTGTAATGTCTAAGATGTGGAGTGCCTTCATCATGCTTTGAGCGTTTGTTCAACAATCACGGATTTTGAGATAGATTCCCCTGTTCTAGCATACCCTGTCCTACTTGCCTCCAAGAACGCATTAGTCGCCCCACTTCTAATAAAACCAATGTGCGATCCTTTTATTTTGAGCAACTACTTGACTATGTTTTACCTTTTCCCTTCAGAGATCTGGAAGAAGACAACTTTCTAATCTCTGAATTTCTTCAATCTATTTGTCTTCTAGCTCATGTTCAATCAGCTTTTTCACCTTTACCTGGCTCAGAACTGCACTGTTGACTGGTCAATAGAACTGAGAATGACACTGGATGTAAAGGTCACTACTGGCCTGATCTTCAAAGATTATTTAACATGGTATTCCATTCCATCATGTTGACTGATCTGCCTCCGTTAGACATTCGAGGGCCTGGGGTGTCCTGGCTTCACTCTTTGTTTGCCAGGGTCTTCAACATGTCCACCTCTCTCTTCATTGCCTGGCTGTTAGAGTTTTATTTTATCTGCAAAGCTCTTCTGGGCTCCCAAGACCTACTGTGTTAAGCAATGGTTCCTGTATATCTCAGCCCTCTGGCTCACCTCATACAGTCTCATGAAATGTCACTCATGGCCTATGCCAACACCATCCAAATTGTCCTTGGTGTTGCTGACACTCTTGGACAAATTCAGGTAAACGTTTGTGTATGCTTGTCCAATGTGGCCACAAGCATGAGGTGATGGTTTTAAAGGGAATTCAGAAAAGAAAACTCAGATCCTATTCATCTGGGCTCTTCTTCCATCTGGTCCTCTTAGTGATGTGAAGCAGAACTTGATAACCCTTGTTCGCCACTTTATTGTGTCATGAGTCTTGATTTTAGAAGTTAATCTTACCTTCATACCTCAAATCACACATACATCTGATAATTGCTTTCATTACGTCAGTATGCTTTATAACATGATCAGACTTCTTCCAGCAGAGTGCCGTGAAACTGCGGTCCAATCGGTTATCTCTCAACTTGATTATAGCAGCTCGCCACACCTAGCTTTTCCCAAGTATCTGACAATCAGACTCCAGATGGTACCAAAGGTCCCTGCTTGACTTATTTTAGATATTAATACTAAAAGGGAGAGAAAAGGGTCATAGGGGAGTTTAAAGACCTAGCCTAGGTTCAGCCCCTTGTTCAGTAACTTTAAATAACAGAAAACCTAGGGGTCTAATAAAGAGGAAATATCTAAACCTCTAATCCAAAAGAGTGGATAGCACAAACATTAGGAGTGGAGTAAACATTAACCTATCTAGGGGGAAGTGTTAGTGGTTGTACAAGAGGACTCGCTCAATTCGTAGGATCCCCATCAAACTATTGTATGATCAATTATATCATCTGGTCATCCTACTGTGGTAAAAAGTCTCTAGATCATTGAGACTCTTGTCTACCCAGTTGAAAGAGCGAGATCACTGCTCACACGCACTAAGTGACCAGTGACAAAACCATGATGGGTGAAAGTGCAGAGATATTCCCTGGCACATATAAGACTTAAAGTATTTAGCAAGGCTCTACTTGCTTCATATGGAGAAGGGCATTGTCTTGAAGGCTCTCTGTATCTGTCACTGTGCATTCATCATGTAAGGTCCCATTTATTTTCGCGAACATCTCGCCTCTTAGTTGCCTACTCACTGCCCTTGCTCAGCCAAACAGGATCTACTTTGCTGTCCCCAAAACCAGCAAGGCACTGTGTGGGCAGCTGTCCTTTTTCCTATTTGACAGCTACATTTTAAATTCAACTTCCTCTGAGGCTACAATTTCAATCAACCATCTGCTGTATTTCAAGGTCTTTAAATCTTGTTTTTTCCATTCCCTGCTTAGGTGCTTGTATCATTCTCTCTTATCTTTAACATGCCAGGAAGGGTAAGTGGGTTATACAAATTCTGTGATATTGCATCGAATTGTACATGAGGTTCCAGAACTTAAATTTCCAGGTCTTTTTTGAGTAGGTGTTGCCTACATTGGCTGCATTTTTGTTTATAGTTCCTTTAAGGTTTGATTGCAGCTCTGGTTATAAGCGGATTATTTAAGTGAAATGCAGATTGTTTGTCAAGATACTTAAGAGGAGCATGTGAAATGGTTGTTTCATAGGCTACTGTTGTAATTGCATGTAGTCTTACCAAAGTTTATTTGAGGGTCCTGAACGTCAGGAGAATTGGCAGTCTTTCATAGATATGTCTCTTAGGCTTAATCTTGGCGTATCCAATAGTGTTGACTAGAGGTAAGTGTCATTGCGGGTGTTTTAGTAGGTACGGCAACATTTCCTAGAACTGCACTGATTGCTGGATTCCTGGAGGCCAAGGATTCCATTTGCACTCTCTTGGCCTCTCTCTAGCACTTCGTGTAGGGAGGTTTACTTCATGGAAAAGGGGAAGTACAAAGGGCTGGACAAATGCACCACAATCATATCCCAAAAAGATTAAAGCTCTGTTTATTTCAGAAAAATATTACATTTGTCACTTTATAACAACTTTGTAGCTTCATAATCCAGGGTGATTCATGGGAGAATACAGTATGCTGTCTATATGACAACACTCTCTCTTTAAGAGCTGCCTATTATTATTTGTGGAGTGGTGTATCACCTGACCTTGCTCAGTCAAAAACGCGCTCATTCATTTTTATTTAAAAAAAAAAAACACGCTCTGTATTTTAACAAATGTACAATCCAATTATTGAAGCAATGGACAGTTGCCATTTTGGATCTGGCAGCACAGCGCTACGAAGGAAAGGGAGGCTCAACTTAAGCCTGGACAAATGTGGTGATCAATAAGATGTTCATCTGCTGATACCATATCCGCAGACATGCAGCTGGTTATCAGTTTTGTCAAGGTGCTGGAATATCTATGAAAAGGTAATGTCTAAAGGTCACATGACAGTATCCACAATATACAGCATATCATATCAGGAGAAAAACTACAACAGAGAAAAAATAATTCCCTGAGTCAGCATGTTTAGGTCCTTGTTTTGACAGCTCATCTGTCAAAACATATCTATTGCTTATGATGTACAGAGTGGGCTTTGGTCTGCCCTTTTCATTTACTGGCTTTCTCTGCTCAATCCCTTTCAGTCATTGGTTAACTTTTCAGCCACTGGATAAAACATTTTAGATCCTGGTTTTGACAGCAGAACCGTCAAACAGACCTATTGCTAATAAAGTACAGAGAGGGTTATGGGTCTGCTGCTTTCTTTGTCCAGCCTTTTTCAGACATTGGTTTGAGACTTTGCCAATCAAATATTGTGTCAGCCCAGTGGAGTACACATCTCTATCCAACTGTTATCAGCTGTTTGGGTCAATCTTTCCTCCTTCAGCCAAGAGCATACATACTACTGTCAGATCACTGAGCCGTATATCCAAATTTCCCTGCAAAAGACCTGTATAGATGCCTGGGAAACAAAGAGGCGTTAGCATCATCCAAATCCTCAAATTACAGTATACCCAACTACACAAATGTGTATATATATATATATATATATATATATATATATATATATATATATATATATATATATATATATATATATATATATATATATATATATATATATATATATATATATATGGAAACTGCAATTGGGTATTACTCTCACATAAATGTCTGATTTATACAGCGAATGCACCTTCAGTATTTCGATCAAGTGCACCACTTTACGTTAATGATATTAAAGCACACAAATATATAGTACTACAGGTACGTGTATGTGTCATATTCGTAACTTGAAAGTGTGGAGCCAAATTTACGCTGCTCCACTACTTTACAACCATAGCTCCCTCATTCTTGCCCGTGAGGCTTCTTTCTCACTTCAATGTGCTGATCTAGCATATGTTAGCACACTAATCTAAGACCAATTAGCTTTCCCAATGCTTTTTTGCTAGCCGCAGGGTGTTTAGCTGAGTTCGTTTCTCTAAGGACAGAGTAATCATAGCTTTGGTTGCTTTTGATGCTTTACAGGAAGGCATGGATCTATTGGTGAATTTCAATGCAACATGTATTGGTCTCAGTTTAGGATCCCTGCTTATCCAAGAGTCAGAGCCATTAATTGGTAGAGGAGATACTGACCTAAATCATTACTGAACAACAATTATCAGTAAATACTTTATATTCAACAGTACGGCATATACGCTTCTGTGAACATCATCATGGCCTGGACCTTACTTGTCATGATCAAAGAACTCATATGATAGGAACCTGTTAACAAGACTCGGACATGGGCTCCTAAGACTCTTGATTCTTTACATTGTTGATAAAGGCTCAGGAACCCCTTTGGATGCAGGGGATTATTCACTCCAGCTCCCAGATATCTGAATGGAGTGATGCAGGTGACCGGGAACTGAGTGACCTGCCAAGTTTGCCTAAGGGTTTTTGATGCCATGGTTAAATCAAGCAACATGTATGCCCTCTGGCACACTGTGGGGCCTCATGTTCCTTGAGAGATCCTTTTGGCAGACCCAAGGATAAAAACCAGGCCTGTACGTGTTCTCACAAATTTACATAGCTGGGGTTCCATTACACCATAGTCCTGAGCTCCCTCATACAGTCGATTGTTTTCAATTTCATTTATAGAGTGCTTCATACCCATTGACAAGGCGCCAAAAATCTTTTTATGGGTGTGTAGCACGCTACCCTGTACATTTTGAAAATTTAGTGAGAATTCAGGGGGATGAATATAGACGTTGATCTGCCCAGATGGATAAAAACACTGCACCCAGTGACATGGGAATGATGTGTGAAATTAGCATTTTTAGGGTAACACCAGTGTATGATAGCAACATTGTTTTTTACTGTTGGTGAAAAAGGATTAGGTGGAATGAAGCAATTAATATGTAAACTGTTTGACTTACTTTCCACAATTCCACTCGTGATAATATAATGTTGTTTCATTGAAGAAACTTTAGCAGCTGCTGGAAAACAAACTGCATATCAAAGGTGGTTCTTTCCTTAGGGCGAAGAGGCTGGTCCTCTGTGTTTTATGTCCCTATTTTGCTTAAAGGTGCTATAGTACCTTTAAAACCAATGCCGATACACTGCCTGCTGTGTGTCTGTTAAACTACTCCTGGCTCTGAGCGTGGGTCAGGCAGCAGTCACAGGCCATTGTCAGGCAGGCAGATTCCATGCTCTGGTGCGCTTGCGCCAGCCTCTTGAGACAAAATTTGCTGAGCAGATGATCTCACAACCCTGGGGCCTGGGAGGTCATCAGCTCAGCAAAGCCCTGACTTTCCGTGGTGAAGGGCCTCCCCAGATGACGCCGCTCCAAAAGTTTGCCTGGGCGCTTCAGGCTTCATCCCTGAAGTTCCAAGGCTGCATGTCAATTAGGGAAGTCATACAGCACTCTTTCCCATCACATGTTTATTTATTTCATGAATTTTATATAGCGCTGGCTTGAACCAATGTTATCAGAGTGCATTACATGAGGTACCACAAAGTTACAAAACTACATCAGTGTACACGTTACATCAGTTACTAGTAAAACATTTAAAGAGCATAGAACATGAGATAAGTGCAGCATAGAAGGGTAGGGGGTAGGGAGAAGGGGTAGGAGGGAGATACGACAGCGAGACAAAGGAAAGTCTGCCCCAAGTCTGGCTGGGTAGGTGACAGCCTAGGGGGAAGTCCATGGCCCATCTCCTCTATAGCTATCAGGTAGCTCCACTGGGCATCGGCCAACTAGCAAGGTCTTGGTTGAAAAACATTTAAAGAGCATGCAAAGATGAGATCAATGGAGCGTAGAGGGGTTGGGGGATGGGTAAAGAGGTAGGGGGATACAACAGAGTGACAGAGGAACGTCTGCCCAAAGTCCAGCTGGGTAGGTGAGGAGAAGTCCAAAACCCATCTCCTATTTAGCTAACTGGGAGCTCCACCGGGCATCGATCATCTAGCTGGGTCTCAACGGTCGGGGGAAGATCACATAATTTAAGTTATGAAGTTTGAGCCGTGTGGGGGAGGATGGTGGGGGAGCACCCCTAGTCTCGCTGGTGTAAGCCCGATGAGCCAGTCCATGGAGTCCGGTGTGGGTGGAGGGGCTTCTTTATTTGCTGCAGTCCGGTGGAGCGAGAAGGGGTGGGTGGTGGAAGGACTTTGAGAGTGAGGAATAGTAGGTAGGAGCTTAGTTGTTTAGTCCATTTGTGTGGTGGCCATGTCGAGGTCACGCACCCGGGAATTCTGAGATCGCTCAGCCGCTGCCTCATGATGATTCTAGAGGACAGGGTAAACTGCTTAGTGTCTCTACTGATTCAATTGGCCCCAACAGTACCTGCATTAGAAGAGATCTTACGTGGCTCACTCGTCCGCCATGTTGGAGTCAGGCATCCTCCTCCACAAGTGTATTCTTGCCTGATCCCTACACCGGAGGGGAATCTCCTGGTAGTCTGTCGAATGTAGTGTGGCCCAGGCGGTCGGGATTTGTGCTGTGCATGGGAGGTACTTGCTATTTATTTTAGATGAGGGAGTGTGGGAAGGACGACCATGGCCCTCCCACCCACCCCGCCGAGCTTCTCCTGTTGTGCGCTCGGGAGATGTCACGGGCCATAGGTGCCTGCCACTTGTCTGTGGTCCTCATAGGGGGACAATCAGAGCTTTGCCACCCCTCCAGTGTAAAGAAGACGTTCCGCTCCGAGCTGATTCTACCAGATGCCATTTTGTAGAGTATGCAAGAGGTTCTGGTCTCACCTCCTCGTTCTTGAGGTCATCGCATTCTGGTTGATTGAGCCCAGGAGGCCGCTATCTTAGGCTCAGGAATCTGAGATATTTACTGATCTTTATTTATTTTATTATTTATTTTTAGCTTTGGACATGTGACATGGAGTCACTGACCACCCCCATCCCCTCCCCCCTAACAGAGTCACACTGGTCATGCTTTAAAGAGACGTGTTTTTTTTCTGGGCTAGGTCCATCGCTAATGTGAGCTCAGTAAATAATTTAAAAAAAAACTGTTAACCAAGACTGGATTGTGAACGCAGACCAGCCCTGGTAATTAATTTGAACCGGCCGCGGGGGTGGGGGGCTGATAGGAAACACTGCTGCTGTTTTTGGTGCAGGGGGGCAAAATTGCAGCGCTGCTGCAAAACTGACTTCCTGGACCAAAAACGGCCCCCATGCTTCCGGCCCACCAAAAAAGTCCGGCCCTGCAGGTAACATGTCTGCCCTGGTACTTTCTGTCTTATTTTTTTCTGTACACACATCATGAATACGATGTTCCACCAAGCACCAGATTCGGTAAGTAATTTGTGTTAGAATAATATGCAAGCAACACAAAGACAGTCAGTCTGACTAACATTTAGTTTAAATATGCATCACATGTGTGTAGCGATTAGGTCAGGTGTACTTTACTGCAGTCTCTTGTCTGATCTCTGCAGCAAACCCTCAAACCCCTGAGCTGGCTTATACTATGTGTAGAATCACCCTGCAATTCCGCACCCTGGGTATGCTCATATGTGCAGCCATAAGGTGCTGCTTGAAAGAACACTTGTGAGTTTGTGAGACTTCTTTCAGACACACAGGGTTGCAACTGGAAGTAATCAACTCATCTTACTAAAAAAGCATTTTAAACTTATATCCACTAAATATAGAATATTTATTTTTAATCTGTGAAATGCTTCCAACTTGGAAGAGACTTTTAAACACACATACATTTTTAACCTGACAGTGCTCAGCATGCTTATTCACACAGTGTACCGAAGAGCACCATTTACACTGGACATTTCACAAAAGAAGAAAATGGGTCTTTTTTTATTTAAAAAGAATCCTTGACTGTAAAGTAAGAATTTAGCTCATTTGCCCAAAAAGACGCTGAAGTCAAGACTTACAGATATATACACAGTTATATGCACAAACACATACAAAGGCACAAACACACCAACAAGCGGATACGCAATACCACCCACATATACAGAAACAAACAGAGACACGTGCAGAAAAACACAGGGACACTAACAACCAACAGACACATACATAGCCACACACAAAGATACACATTTAAAAACACATGTGCCAATATACAAACATACACTAACCAACACAAACAGGTAGACTCACAGTAACTCTACTAAAATGCTTGTAAAACTATTGCTTTTTATCGAATTAATTACAGAACTTGAGGTGGAAAGTACATAATTAAACTGTGAGACAATCCCCCCTCCCAATGGGGACACTCACGTTTGCTTGCACAGGCAAAGTCTGGATTTTGCGCCCCACCACTTTCAAAGTTCATCAGCTGCCACTGCTGTATATAGGAAATATTGCCCACCAAACAAATACATATTTCAGTTTTTAGTAGCTTCTAATGCATGCCAGCTATAAAAACAAATGATGGTGGAAAAATCATGTGAGTGTTCGCATTCTGTATTTTACATAAGAGAGTATGCTCATCTTTCAGTGAAATTTGCAGCTTTCTTTGGACACCTTTTACAAATCCACCATTTTGGACTTACTGTATTTCCGCCACCAATTCTACGTAACTACTAATCATGAAGCGATGTCCTGTTAATGGCAGATTGTGGGTTATACATGTGTAAACTGAGAGAAATCATATGAACTCGAAAGCTGTAATAAAATAACCATCCATCGGTGATGCTATTTATTGACATGAATGAATCTTCAGGAAGGTAAGTTCAGAGGACAATACGTCGAATTGCTACACTAACTAACGCTAACTTCAGTGCCAGAACACGTTGGCTGCAACCCTGTTTCGTCAAGCTTTTTTGTTCTGCCAAAGTGACTTAATCCCCATGTCTTCATTCCACCCATTATACTCCAAACATTTAAGCATTCCCTGAAACAATTCTGTTAACAGTGTGCAAAGTAAAAGAAAATAAACTTATTTCCATTGAGGCAATGCAGAGTTTTGAAAGATGTCACAAGACATCCTAATCAAGGTATGAGTAGTTCATCCAGACTCTCGTGATTTTGTCATGGGGGGTTGATGATAAATCTTCCACTGAGGAAAAACATGACTACTCATCAATGACTACCATGAGATGATGTCCATAGTTTAGGGGTCCAAAGAAATCAACTGCCAATTTCTCCCACGCTTGTTTAGGAAGGTCAGACATACTTAGCGGATGCCGTGTTGTCTTGGGAGATAAGCAGCTACACAGATAACATGCTTTCAGTTCCTTCTCGACACGTTCATCAAGTTGAGGAAACCAGATTCGGTCTCTGAGGGCTCTCTGGGTTGGTACAATGCCACAATGTCCTTCGTGTGACATTTCAATGACTTGTTGCCTCAAGCTCTCAGGTATGACAATTCTCAAGTCTCTTAGTACAATACCTTCTTGAGTTACAGAAAGTTCTTCCTGCACATTTAAACATTTTTGATATTCAAAGTCGTCTGTGAGAGGTCAAGTATGTTTTCTCAATAATTGCATTGCAATGATATTCTTGAGTGTAAGCATGTCTCTGTCTGTGTTGGTAGCAGCAATGATCTGCTCATTGGATAGAGCTGCAGGGGTGCTAGACTTTACTATGAAATTGACATACTTTGCAGCCGCTTTAGACGTTGCACTGGGATGCTGTAACAGCACTCGTGAGAAGTAATCTACTGGCTTTTGATCATACTCTTTCAATTGCAACCGCCACCTCTCAATGTGAGGGCGCATGTTAACAGTCTGAGATAGACTTCTGCTAGCAAATGTCACAATGTGTCTCTCAGCTTTTGGATGTCCATTGTGTTGAGCAAGGATCATGCTCAACACCACCGGGCTTGCATCTACTATGATCTCAGTATATAACTTTGGATCAAAATGAGCCATTTCATTTGCATTTTCAATTGTGTGTTTGATTTTCCTGAAACTTCAGTCACATTCAGAGGACCACTGGAAAGAAATATTCCTATTTGTCAGATCTCTTAACCCCTTCGACGCTGATGACGAGCTGGGCTCGTCATGAGGTAGCCTCCTGCTACGCTGATGACGAGCCCAGCTCGTCACGTAACATGCGAATCCATAAAAGTCAGCGTGCGGGCGGAATTCCGCCCGCACGCATGCGGTTAATGGGGCACTCACAGTGGCAAAATCACAAATGTATCTGGAGCAATAGCTGGCTATGCCTAAGAAGGATCACATAAAAGTTACATCATGTGGGGGACAAGTGGATGACAATGCTTGAAAAATTTTAAGGTCAGCAGTCATTCCCCCTTCAGAGTAAACATGCCCAAACTTTTGAGTTTGGTATTTATGAAACTTACACTTCTCTGCATTTAAAGTGTGACCTGCATCAGTGAGCAGATGGCATACTTGCGTGAGAGCTTTGTCATGCTCATTCCGTATGGCCCCAAAAACTAACATATCATCACTGTAGTTAAACGCATGTGTGAAAGGTTGAATTACTCTGCAAATTACATCCTGGACGATTTCTGCAGCTGACAACACACTAAAGCTGAGTCTTTTCCATCTGAACAAACCAACATGAGTTAAAAAGTAGTAATGTACCTACAGTTCTCCTCCAGCTCGAGTTGATGGTACCCTTTGTTCAAATCAAGATGGGAGAATGATTAGGCACTATTCAGCTGTGTAATCATGTCATCTATGTGTGGACCTGGATGTCTTCCTCTCTTGATTGCTTTGTTAGCCTGGCGCATAACAACACAAATGTGCACTGTATCTCCACTGTCCTTTTTGCCACTACCACACTGGGTGAAACCCATGGCGTCAGACCTGTATAGTGCTTTATGATGTCATCCTTTAATAATATTTCTAGTTCTTTCTCGAAGGTGTCTGCAACTGAAAAGTAATCCAACGGTGTTGCTGAACAATAGGACGAATGTCCTCCTTAACATGGAGTTGCATCTTAATTGTCTTGAGTTTCCCTAGTCCATGAAACAACGAAAGGAACTGACTTACTATTTCAAAATGTGAATTGAGGTTGTAGTTGATGGATATCAGTCCCATGTCAGCAGCAGTGCAGAATCTGAGTAAACATGCACTTGACGAAGTTTCTTGGAGGACATGAATTGGTGCTTGTAGCATAGTTTTCTTATGCCTCATGGTCACTAACAAATTACCCTTAACTTTGCAATGGTATATCAGCAGCCCATGTGTATACCCTTGTTTTAGATGGCATTAGACCTGGTATCAGAGACAGTTTGTTGTATTTGTCTGTCAGCATGATATTGATTGATGCACCACTGTCTATAATATAAGTTGTAGGGCAGCCATTCACCTTTAGCGTGATCTTGGGGTCAACGTCCAAATAAATTTGGTCGCTTCCCCGTGGCCTGTGTTCTTCTTTGCAATCAGCCAATCCTGTATGTATACGTCGTTCTGCAGTCGACATCACAATTGCACATCCATCTGCTTCACTGTCCCTTGATGACTTTTAACAACCTTTGAAAGATAAATTTGATGACAATTTACTTTGTTTAGTCTGTACTTGCCTCAATTGATGTTACCATTTGGCCTTGTGAGCCTGGCTAGAAAACCTCTGGAACTTTCTGGTGTCCATTTTCTCCTTTTGTCGTGATTCAATTAGTTACTCTTTTGCTTTTCAGACCATCATCAAGTGGTTCTCTTTCCCACCTCCTTTGCAAATCTGGTGAATAACGGGACATTTATCTTTGTGTGGAATTGAGAATCCACATAGGAAACACATTTCCTTTCCTTCTGAGACATTGTCTTATTGGCCTCCACTTTATGTTTATGCTTACTTTTCATGATCAACACTGATTCATCCTGTGCTGCTCCAGTTTCCATACCAGCAGCCTGCTGATCTGCATGTTCCACAGCTTTTGCTGCCATGAGTATCTTTTTTAAACTGTGTTTCTCTAAGCATGCATTGTCTGAATGAATCAGAGAGCCAAACATTGAGACGCATGGCTTCTTTGTTAGTGAAATCACTGAACTTTCAGTGCTTGATGAGGGTATCAAGACTCTGGACAAACTCATGCATCATTTAACCAGCTTGCCGTATTGCCTGGTTTAAAATGTATCTTTCATAGTCGAAAATCCGCCTTGGATTGAACATGGCTTCTCACGTTTCTTTGATTTGACAGAACAATACTTCCTTAGGTTGTAATATTTTCTTTATCATTTATTTCCCTCCATCACTAGCAAGGTTCATTAAGTATTTGATGATCTTTTTGTCAACTACTTCTTCAACAGCATCTCTGAAGTCACTGAACGTTTCGATCTCTGCAGTCCATCTGGCGCCAATATTCTGTTTTTAGCAGTATTGAGATGAAGTGTTGGTTTCAGAAACACAGCAACGTCATACCTTGTTTTGGGACTTACGGATTTTGAGAGTATATGCTTGTTGGATTTCGCCCTTTTTGCAGGGTCATCTCTGAACTTTTTGCCTTCCTCCTGTATTTTTTCTGACCTGTTGGTGATTTTTTTGACTCTGGGCACTTTTTCCCTGCTTATCGGTGTTAAAGTGCCTATGCTCTCATTGTAAATTGTTGTAATGGATTAGTGGCTCCATGATTGGATTATTTGATTTACTTGTCAGACCCTAGTACAATGCACCAAGTGTGCCCAGGGCCTGTAAATAAATGCTGCTGGTGGGCTTGCAGCACCGGTTGTGCCACCCACAAAAGCAGCTTGTATAATGAGGCTCAGGCCTTCCATTGCGGAGCCTGTGTGCAGTCTGGGACGGCCATGTCGCATTGGTAAGTGCACCCACTTGCCAGTCTCTAAACCTTCCCCCTTCTACATGTTAGTAACCCCTAAGGTAGGTCCAAGGTACCCCCATGGGCAGGGTGCATTGTATGTAAAAGGTAGGACATGTCCTGATAGTGAATTACAGCCAATTTCATTTTTCACTATTGCAAGGATACCTGTTCCAATAGGCAAGAATGGGCAGTTTGATTATAACATCTTATAATCGTAACTGACCCAAGGAACAAGGTAGAAATTTGAGTTTAGTATGCCTGAACTCAGAATGTTAAATACATCTTTTAGTGAAGGGGATTTTTACATTCTGTGTTTGAAAATACCACTTTTAGAAAATAGGTATTTTCTTGCCTAATCATCCAGTATGTCTCTGTGAGGTTTTTGTATTCCATGTCTGGTTTGTGAGTGACAGGGGGCTGGAGAGGGCATTGGCTCCAGCAGTCTGGTGAGTCAGGGCTGGGCTGACTAGGACCTGGGTTGAGTTGAGAGTAGGGGGAGGAGATTTCCTTTCACTTGCTTGAGCCAACATAGAATAGAGAGTAGGGGGAGGAGATTTATTTTCAGCTACCTGGACCAGGTCTGATTTCAACAATGCTGTCTCCACCTCCTGCCAGGAAACTGCACCCAGGAGGGAAGAACTGGTTTTGACTAGGTACTGACACTCTCTGCCTTCAGAGAACAAAGTATTTAGTAGTATAAATATTGGGGCCCAGACCCCAGAACTTTGAATCACGTCTGGGAATCAAGACGAACCTTTGCCAAGGAGAGAAACCAAGAAAGCTGAAGGAGGAGACTGCCCCTGTGCTGTTTGCTGTTTGGGGTTGGCCTGCAGTGGTTACTTATTGCCAAGGAAAGGAGAAAAGGAACTTTGTGTGTACTTTATCATCTTGAGGAAGATCTCCAAGTGCTTGAAGCTGAGCTTGCCTCCTGTTCTGAAGTCTCAGGGACACAAAGACTTCACCAAGAGCTCCCCTGAATTTCCTTGCTGGGAATTCTACCTGCAGAGAGGAGCCTGCTGCTGTTTTTAGGCCCTCTAGAGACTGTGTGTCGCTGTGAGCTGGAAGCGTGACGCAACGAGGAAGAAGCGTGCCTCCACTGCAGCTGTTTGCTGACGCTACACCGGAGAAACATGTCACATCGCCTGAGAAGCTTGTCGCACCTGCAGAGGTTGCTGTCGCATCACCAGAGAAGTGCGTTGCAGGGCCTGTCGTGGCTCAAGTAACCACTGATTTCTCCGCACGGCCGTCGGGCTTGCATGCATCATATCCAAGTTATCGCATCAAAGACGCTATCTTGTCACATCGCAATGGATCGTCGCATCGCATCGAGGTACCATCGTATCGCATCGTAACCGGGACGCAGTAAGAAACCGGACGTCACCTCCCCACGCAGTAAGGAAGCGACGCATCACCTCCACTGCGCAGCAATAAGGAACCGACGCATCCACTCCCCTGAGTGTAAGGAACGGTGCATCACCTTCCCTGTGACCCATTTTGTTTGCTTTGTGGAATGCATCTAAGGTACTTTGAGAGTAAAGTATTGCATTTACCATCTACATTGAACTAAGCTATTTCAACCATTTGAAAGTCATATTCTTGATATTGTATTGTGGATTTTTTGTTGTTTAGTCTTGTGTTAAGTCTAGATAAAGATTACTTATTTTTCTAAACTAGTGTGGTGTCCATTTGTAGTGTTTTCACTGTGTTACTGTATGTGTTCACAAATGCTTTGCACACTGCCTCTGAGATAAGCCTGTCTGCTTGTGCCAAGCTACCAAGGGGGTGTGCAGGGGTTATATTAGGAGTGTATCCCCTTTCCCTGATTAGAAGCAAGGGTCCATATTTGGACAAAGGTGCAAACCATTGCCAACTAAAGACCCCTATTTCTAACAAAGCTACACTGACGACGGTCGCTGCTCACTTGGACCTTAATCTTCTGTAAGCGTTAGCCATGTGCTTGCATCTCGGTCGTCGTGCCCTAGCTGATGCCATGACGCGCCATTTTCTTTCTTACCGGTGAGTAAAGGTTTTGTGTCTAGTGCATTTTCATCACCGCTCTCAAGTTTGTTCAGTGTACCTGGTTGTCATTGCCTTTAGAATTTCTTTGCACCTGGTCGTCTCTGCCTTTAGTGCTTTCTTACACCTGGCTGTCGCTGCCTTTAGCGCTTTTTCATACCTGGTTGTTGCTGCCTTCAGTATTTCTGCTTTGTATTGGTGATGGCTCTGTGTTACGCTGTAGCATAGTATCTCTTCTTTTGCCCTTACCAGTAGGCTTCTGGCTGGCTTTCTGACTGTGCTCCACTGTGGGGCCTTCACCTTCTTTGAGCACCTTGTAAGAGCTAGATCGACACTTTGACTCTACATACGCAAACCGTAGACAGTTTCTTAGGCTGCATGTGGCACACACAAGCATTTGATGGACCTGAGCAAACTCTCAGGGAGAGTAGTTATGTTCCTTCAGGGCATGTATCCCCTACTCATCGCCAGTTGTCGTGTTCTCCGTAGCTCTGGAGCATGCAAATGACTACACCACACATGGAGCTCTGTAGCGAATTAAGTTATTCTTCACATGCAACCGTTAAGTGAGCGCACTACGTCATAAACTTTATTGACCACACCCAGACACACCCATATATCTCCCAAACAAATAATGTAATTTTTGAAGGAGTCCGCCGAGGACCACAAAAGTCCTACTGCACTTGATCACACAACACTACATCTTGCACCTGTAGATTCGTATTTCCCCATTGGAAAAGCAGAAGCGCACAACAGAATGCAAATACAGCAAGCAACGCCAAAGCCTATAGGTCTCACCTTTTTGTCCTATTGGCTTTGCCAATTCAGTTTGCAGATGCACCACAGTAAAACATTTTTAAAAGGTGCAATGACACAACCCGTGCATTATTCTCTAGGCTTGAGCAAATGTCACCAAACATGTGCGTCTACAAATCAACATGGGCGCCATTTTCTTTTTTTTAAATTTACTCACCCAAGACGATGGATGCCATTTGGATCAGTAAATGAATAAATAATCTTTAGCTAGGACCTCAGGGACAGGGAGCAATGAAAATATATGTGAAAGGAAGGGAGGAAATCATCACATGAGAAAGAGAGCAGCTCGTGAAGGCGGGAAGCGCACATGATTGAGAAAACAATGTGGAGACTACTGGACAGGGTAGTTTGGCACAGAAGAAGCACATCATTAGATTTTAGGTTTAAAGTATTTTATTGCAGCATCAAAAAGTTAAACACAAAACCACACAGGTCAACAATTACAGGTGTCTCGGTGCGAATAAAGCAATCAATTTGCTACAGAGGAGCGCCCTGTGGCTACATTGAGAAAAAGGCCAACAGCATTCCAGGTCGTATGACAGGCGCATCTCCGAGTGAGACATGACCAGAACTCAACTCCCCTGCACCCAACTCCCCTCCTCCCCCCCCTCATTCCTATCCCCACCCCCCACCCCTCGTACTGTGCTAAAAGTGCCCTACGTCGCCAAAGCAGAAGAGCGCCCAGGCCCCCATCATTCCTGTGGTCACTAGCGGGTCAAGTGGACGGAGTCGCCGGAGACGTCAGACGTAGCAGTCAAGTGATTTCCCTGAATTCGGACTGTAACAAGGTGTGAAAGGGGAGCCACAACTCCTCGAATGTATCCACCTCCCCCGCCGCCACCAGGGACATCTTCTCCATCCCCAAGACATGCCACAACCTGTGCAACCAGCCAACCGCGGTGGGAAGTGTAGTGGTGCGCCAATGAATAAGTATATTCTGGACCGCCGAACCCAATGCAATTGCTATTTGCCTGCCCTTTTTGGATTTCAGAGGATACATCAGGTCGTTGGGCAGACCCAGCAGAACATAGGCGGGGAAGCGTGGGAGCTCAATCTCAAAACACCGGTCTATCTCCCCCAGCACCTCCTCCCAATAGGGGTCCAGTAAGGGGCACTCCCATAGGACATGTGTGAGTGTACCGACTTGTCCACATTCTCTCCAACAGGTCTGGGGGATATTATGATTCATTTCATGCAACCGTGCGGGGGTGTAGTACCAGTAGGTGGAAAGTTTTGTGAATGTTTCGGTGAGCCCTGTGTGGTATGTGGAGTGTCGTGCCCGGTAAGAAATGCGTTCCCAGTCGGTGTGTCCCAGCTGTCTACCAAGTTCCCGTTCCCAGCGTTCATGACCAGGATTATAGATGTGGGTCGGGGGGGGCTGCAGAAGCTTATATAGGTCCGAGATGAGCTTGGCGTCCGAGGAACGCGTCACCAACCAGCGTTCGTAAGGCGTAAGATTCTGATCGGCCATGTCTCGCACCTGCGGTTGAAGCGCCCAGTGACACACCTGCATGTACCGCAAGCGTTCCGTTTCAGGTAGATCATAATCCCGTCTGAGGTCCTGAAAGGGCGTGGCCCCCTCCGGGCCATACATGTGGAACAGCGCAGAGCAACGAGCCGTGCGCCAGCGCACAAACGCTCCAGGCTCCATACCGGGACCGAAGTCCGGGTTGTCCATTATCGGGGTGAACGGCGACGGAAAGGTAGTAAGCTCGTGTTTGCTGCTCACCACATCCCAGATCTGCAGTGGGACCCTCGTGACAAAGGAAGCGTATAGGTTGGGCGGGCGGTGGGGCCTACGCAAGAACGGTATCTCCTGTAATGGACGGCCCGCCACCGCCTGGTCCTGGAACAACCAGTGTTTGTCGGACTCCCACCTACTCCATTCCACCAGGTGTCGGAGTTGCGCTGCTTGGAAGTATTTGGTGAGGTCTGGTATGCCCAGGACACCGGATTCCGGCGCCAGCGTGGAGAGAGCTCTCTTGAGTCTGGGCTTGCGGCCCTGCCAAACAAAGCGAGCGATATCCGCCTGCATCTGTCGGATCCATCCTTTAGGAGGCTGAAGTGGGACGGCTCGGAAGAGATATAAGACTCGCGGGAGGAGGGTCATTTTCACCGCTGCTATCCTGCCAAGCAGCGACAGCATTCCCTTATCCCACCGGGCGAGTTCTTCCTTGACTTTCCTACCCATAGCCGCGTAGTTGGCCGAAACCATGGCAGGAAGGGAGGGCGCCAGGAGGATGCCCAGATAGGGTACCAAATCCTTTGACCACTTCAAGGGAAAAAGCCCCTGTAGGTCAGATTTCGTCATGGGAGACAGGGAGATGTCAAGGGCCACCGACTTCCCCAAGTTCATCCTACAACCTGCTACCCTGGCGAAGCTATCCAATTCAGCGATGCACGCGGGAAGGGAACGACCCGGGTCATCCAGTGTCAGGATGACATCGTCCGCGTAAAGACTGAGAACATGCACGAACCCCCCCATCCGGATGCCCGTCACTGCCAGGTTGGTGCGAACCCGCTGGGCGAATGGCTCCATGTAAAGGGCGAATAGAAGCGGTGACAGCGGGCACCCTTGCCGGGTACCCCGCTCTATCATGAAGTTACCAGAACTGCAGCCGTTCACTCGTACCACAGCAGAAGGGGATCTGTAGCAATTGAGTACGAAAGTGCGATACTTCTCCCCCACGCCCATCTTACATAGCACCTTTTCGAGGTACGGCCAGTGCACCCGGTCGAACGCCTTCTCCGCGTCGATGGAAAGCAGCATACGTTCACCAGGGAGTCTGGAGGCCTTCTCCAATAAGTGGACCACCCGTTTGGTGAGATCCACTGTCTGCCGGCCAGGAATGAATCCCGCCTGGTCCGGGTCGATAAGCCCCGGCATGTGTAGTGCCAACCGCGCCGCGAGAATCCCCGTATATAGCTTGAGGTCCGTGTTCAGAAGTGAGATCGGCCTATAGGATCCACATTCAGCCCGGTTTTTGCCAGGCTTGGGGATCACCGACACCGTTGCCAGGAGTAAGTCCTGGGGAATGGCCCCAGGCTCCGAGAATGAATTAAAGAGGCGCGTCAGAATCGGCGCCAACTCCTGGCAGAACGTCCTGTAAAAGAGGGGGGTGTAGCCATCGGGTCCCGGGGCTCTCCCCAGTTTGAGGCGAGAAATCGCCGAGATCACCTCCTCGGGTCTAATGTCTCGTTCCAAGTACTGAGCTTGGTCCGGGGCAAGGGAGGGGAGAGTGACCGAGTCCAGATAGTCATCCTCCTCCTGTGCTGATGGGGCCTGCCCCGCGTAGAGGTCTGCGTAGTACCGACGGAACCCGTCCGCGATTTGGTCATCCTCTGTGACCGTCCCCCCACCAGGAACAGATAACTCCTTCACCCGGTGTCTCTGGTGTTGCACGCGAAGTTTGTTCGCAAGAAGGCGGCCGCATCTGTCCCCCCCGGTATAGTACTTGTGCTTCAGGCGTAACGCCGCATACTCCGCCCTGTCCATATCCAGCGCAGACAAGAGTTTCCTGGCGGCCTTGAGTTGACGCCAAACCCTGGGCGCCCCTGACCTCTGGTGTACCTGTTCCAATTCCCTCACTTTACTTGTAAGC
The DNA here is from genome assembly GCF_964261635.1 of Lissotriton helveticus. Taxonomy (NCBI): domain Eukaryota; kingdom Metazoa; phylum Chordata; class Amphibia; order Caudata; family Salamandridae; genus Lissotriton; species Lissotriton helveticus. Next base: position 1,012,002,518 of record NC_136067.1, read on the forward strand.
TCCTCCCGCTTCGTCCGGCGCTCCTTGTTCACCGCTGCGGAGATCGCGATGAACTCGCCCCGAAGCACTACCTTCAGGGCCGCCCATTGCGTCGCCCGGGTGGTGTCCCCGTTATCGTTGTGACATTGGAATTCAGCCAGGGTGTCACGTATACGCGTGACCACTGATTGCCTGTGGAGCAGCGTGTCCCTAAGGCGCCAAACCCCTCGTGAGAGGGAGACGGGGGCAGTCTAAAAACGCCCACCACCGGCGCATGGTCCGACAGGGAAAGCACCCCCACTTCAGAGGTCGAGGCCAGCTCACAAACCGGGCCCGACACCAGCAGGTGATCTAGTCTCGCGTAGGATCTATGGGCATGGGAATAATAGCAGTACGTCCTAGACGTGGGGTGGAGCCGCCGCCACAGATCGTGCAGATCAAGGTCTTCCATACGGGACCTAAGTGCTTGCGAGAATTCGCCCGCTTGTGAGCGTCTCTGAGTCGACCTATCCAAGGGTGCATTGAAAACCATATTCAGGTCTCCCCCCAAGACAACATGCCTATCTGGGGTGGTCGTTACCTCCTCTAGGGCCTGAAGCAGAAACCGTTCTTGTCGGTCGTTGGGGCTGTAAATCGTGCCTATAGTGAACACTAGGCCGCCCAATCTAACCCTGTAAGCCAAGAGCCTCCCTCTCTGTTCAGCCACTTTGTGCAGGATCTCCCCCTTGGACCTCCCAGATACGAGAATGGCAACCCCTGCTGTTTTAGACACGTCAGAAGAGAAGAGCTGTGTGGGGAACTTCGGTGTGCGCACCCTATGACAATCTTTGGCCAAGAGGTGAGTTTCCTGTAAGAGACAGATGTCTGCCTGGGCATTATCTAGAAGGGACAGCACAGCCCTGCGCTTGACCGGGTTATTCAGCCCTTTCACATTTAAGGTTAAAATCTTAAGGGCCTTCAGGGGAATGTACACAGGTTAAGCAAAGCCAGGCTGGACAGATAGTGCAGGGAAGGCCCCGCAGCTAGCAATACAGGCGAGCAGCACTCAGTGAAATCAAGCAATACTATAGCACAGTACGGTCTCCCAGTCCCACCCCTACCCGCTCTAGCAGCAACCCCCCCCGAACTCAGAACTCCCCCCTCCCCTGTCCCGTCCCCCAACACCCGGGACCTTGAACCCCCAACACCAACTCCCGCATCCCCCCCCAACAAACCAAATCTCTGTAACTGCAGGCTGCCCCTCTCTGTGTCCAAGGAGTCCACCAGCCGGTGGTTCCCCAACCCTCCCTTTCCATGCCTCCCATCCCCACCTCCCAACCCTACATTCAACTCCATTGTCCCAGTCCGGTCCCTAGTGGACAAGGCCGTGGAAAGTTTGCAAAGTGGACGTCCAGCCACAACCCACTCCCCCCGTCCCCTCCCGCGCCCCGGAACCCTCGCACCTGCGTTAATGATGAGGCTATGTCGATCTCCCCCCGGAGTCTGGTTAGGCCGTTAAGGCCACATTCACGGTTGCCGTCTCTCTGGACACCTCTTGGAGCGCACTGTCCATCCCCGCTCTGATCGTGGGCGAGTCGGGTCGCGCGGGCTGGGCGGGAGAACGCCGTCTCCGGACCGATCGCCAGCCGTCCCTGGTGTTACGCCGGCGGTCGGGCGTGGGAGTCTCTCCTTCAGTTGCCGTAAGGCCCAGCACCTCGCAAACATCCTGCAGGGACCGCAGCTGGTGCAATCTCCCATTCCATCGAAAAATAAGTCTGAAGGGGTGGCCCCAGGAGTATTGCGTGTCATGTTCCCGTAGGAAGTCCGTGGCAAGCTTGAATGATTTGCGCCTCTGCAGAGTGATGGTGGATAAGTCCTGAAAGAGGGCCACCTGTTGTCCTCGAAATGATAGGGGCTGCTTCCTGCGGGCCTCACGAAGGATCCGCACCTTCAGGGGGAAATCCGGGAGGAAGGCCAGAATGTCCGGCGGAGGCGCCGCGGCTCTGCGGGGTGGGCCCACTCTATGCGCCCTGTCGATCCTCATTGGGAAGTCCCCGGGCTCCCCTAGGATATCACGGAACAGGTCCATCAGATAGGCGGTCACGTCCTCTCCCTCCTCTTTAGATGGGACGCCTCGTACGCGAATGTTATTGCGCCTGTACCTGTTTTCAAGGTCCTCATTATGCGTCTGAAGGTCGATGTGCTGTTCTGTGAGCCATAGGACCTCCTGTTGTAGGTGGGCAATCTCCTCATCTCTGGAATGGCCGGCTTCCTCCACCGAGGCCACCCTGTCTCCCAACGAGTCGACTTCCCTGCGTAACTCTCGGACCTCTCCAGCCACCTCCTGCTTCAACGCCTGGAAGTCTTCCCTGAGGGTGCCAAACAACGTCGCCAGAAAGGACCTGGTCACAGGGGGCTCCCCGCTCTCCGCACCCCGTGAACTCGATGGGGGACCAGTGCTCGTCTGACCCCTGTCCTGGCGAGGGGTCCCACGGTTCAACATCTCCGGAAGGGTGCGTTCCCCCTTCTTACCCCCCTTGGAGCCCGACATTTGCGGTGCCTGGGCGTGCAGCGGCTCCAATGGCGCCGCCTGAGGTCTGAGTGGTAGGGCAGGTGGCGCCCAGGGTCTTCTACTGCCGCGTCGCCGCTGTGATAGGGGGTCCCTGGCAGATGTGGGGCGGTGGGTCCCGGGCCTCCGGCTGTTCTCCGGGACTCCGTCACTTCTCCAAGGCCGATCGTCGCTCAGCGAAGGCTGCCAGCTCAGCGACGGGCCCAGTGCGCCCAGCGGGGCTTTTGGCAGCGGTGGGCCCCCTCCACTCGGCCTGTGCCTCAGCAGCACGTGCGCTATGCTCCTCAACACCAGCCAATCCGACACTCAACGTCAGGCCCGGAACGCTAGAGCCCCTTCTTCCGTCGATCGCCCCAGGAGTTCACTGCTACACAATCGCCGGCGAGGCCATGCCCAAGGTCAGCGCGCCGCTTCACCAACTGCTGCTGTGGAACCTGCTATTCCTCCAATGTCCGCTCACTCTTGGGGAGCCTTTCCCTGCTCAGTCACCGCACCCAGGGGCCACTTCCCCCTCTCGGACAGGCGCTACAGGCCAGGCGCCGCAGCAGCCCCCAGATCTCTCCGGTGTGGTGCGCTGTGGGCTCCGCTCTGCAGTGTCTCTGGAGCTCCGTGTCACCGCACTCCCCTCCAGCTCTCTCCTCACCTCCACTGCAGAAACCAGGGGGGGGGGGTTCGTGTCCAGGGCCCCGCCCCGTCTTTGCACTGTTCCGAATTTCGGGCCCCCACCGCTCCAGCCCCCGAGCACACTGCGCAAGCCGCCCTGGATCACCCTCGCCGAAACTCGTCACCCCTCCAGTACCGCCTCGCCTCCTGCGTGCTTCACTCTGCCTCCATGCAGTTCGCGGGGGCAATTGCCACCGCACCTGGGCCCCCGGCTCGGCTCCACACCCCACTTGCTGCCTCCTCACCTCTTCCGAGTGACCTGGGGGGGAGGGGGGGGCCCGCTCCGTCTTCGCCCGGTCTGCAGCTCTCTCGGCCTCCCTGGCACCGCGCTCCGGGTGCGCTGGTATGGGCACTGCAGCGGGGGCCACAGGCGGGCTCACTGGTCTGCAGGCACCACTGCTGCGCCGAGTTCTTCACCGCCGCCGGAGCAGCCCCTCCGCAGTTCCGATCACTGCAGCCGTCCGGCTAGGCCACAGCCGCGGCCTCAATTAGCCGAGGGGCGGGCTCAGGGGCAGGCAGTCATTAGGGTTGGCGCCGTTTTCGGGGCTCCGCTCCTCCTTCACCGGACTCCAGCGCTCGTCTCGCCGGGTCACCGACCCTATGTGCACCGGCTCTCAGGCTGGACCCTGGGGGCGCCAGGCGCCGCGACACCAGTAGCCGTGCTACAGCTCCGGCCCGCTGCCCTGCAGCACTTCGGGGCTCTGAGGCCGCCTACACCGCACCCGGCTCTGACAGTAACGGCGAGTCCGGACCCCTGTCCAGCGGCGACCGGAAGCTCCCCCAGTCAGCTCCGCCACCTCAGGTAGGCAGGGGGGGAGAAATTGCTCAATTTAGGGGTTTCGGGCCTGGCCGGGAGCGGGAGCTCGGGAAGGACACGTCTTCCTACTCCCCCATCTTGGCCACGCCCCTCCATCATTAGATTTTAGACAGTGCAGACCTACATTTTTCTGTCTCCCCTTCTAACTTGCTGGGCAATAATGACTTTTTTCCAAAGAGAAAAAAATGACCAAAAAGAGAACATCATATTTGATGCTGTTTCAACTTTGAATTGATTGTGAAGTTAATTATTTGAGAATATCAAAAGATGCAAACACTTAGAATTAGTAGAAGACAAGCAGAGAAAGGGCCTAGTCAACCAGTGTTAACTCCAGATGCAATATAGTAATTTAAAAATAGAATTTTATTTGTTTTGTAGCATTTTTAAGTGTCTAAACTTTGGTTTTGATTGATTGATTAGATATATAGTAATAGTGAATAAGGACAAATGCATGACAGAGTATTAAGAGGGTCATGGAGAAGAGGTACTCCAGCATTGAGAAGGTATCCACCTTTGTACTGCACATTTTTATCTTGCAAGCATTTTAGGGGATGGGAGCCAATCTCCTTGGAAGCCCAACTTTTCTTCTAATTAAGGTGCAAAGCCAGACCAATGGGCAGATGCAGTACAACTTTATGATGTCAACTCTCGCAAAGCTTCGCCAGAATATTTTACGCGATTGAGCTTGTGCTTACATGAATGACTCATCAACTCAAAGGAATCACTTGAAAGAGCGTTCATTCCCTATTATAAAACTTTGTATGTGTTTGAGAGAAATCTTTTGACAAATTACTTTGCTGTTTAATTAAAAAGCACAAAATTGTAAGATGAAAGATATTGAGAAACCAAACTCGATTTCCCTGCTGAATATTCTGAAAAGCCATCTGGGGGCCCACCAATAGTATCAAACGCAATGTGACAGTGCTCGCTTTGAACAGAACATGCAATTTGTTACTTTGTCACTTCTTGTTTTACACTTCTCAGGAAGGTTAATATTGACTGCGAGATCCATCTGTTCAGGTGTCCCTCCAGAAAGTTTTTCTCAAGAGAGGATATAAGCATGTTAAAAGTGTTAGCTATATATTCATTTTGTTATGCAGATCAGTTAAACTCTGGTCAGGAAACCAATGGAAACTGTAATTTGTAATGGAATATTAATGCAGAAATGTAATCCGTTAATACTTTTTGTCTAGCATATTTTTTCTCATCCTTATTTTGTTCCGCATAATTTCTGGGGTTTTGTAGTGCTTGTAAATTGGAGGGGCTTCCAAGCGTTTCAAACGTGCAGATCCTTCTTGGAAATAAATGCACCTATTACTCGTTCCAGCTCATTTCCAGTACCACAGGTGGAGAGGGAGATGGTCGAGCGAGGACAATTGAGTAGAGAGGACAAGGTGAGGGTATTATTGGCGGAGGTGGACCACTTATAGTGTGATGGAAGACTTCGGAGGGGGACTGAGGACAATGTCTGAGGATGAGGATTAAAATTGAGTGAGGGTGGAGATTTAGGAGATTCAATAATGGTTCAGTTGTGAAACGGCCACGCAATTTAGCTTCATCTCCTGTTATTTTTATTTTTTTATTTACTTGAGTTTTATATAGCGCTGGCTAGACCTGGAGGTATCAGAGCGCTTTACATGAGGAGAGTTACATAGGTTACAAGTTACACATTGTTACAGAAGGTCCACTAATTACAAGTTACATCTGTCAGATTCATGGCGTGTAGAGGGTAAGGGGGTAATGTAAAAGGGTGACAGGGTGGGAGATTAAGCGGAGCAAAGGCACAAGGATAAACAAAGCAGGCAGGGGAGCGAGATTCAGGGGAGAGAGGAAAGGAATAGGAGAGGCAAGCAAAGAATGAGGGAGGGAAGAGGTAGGGGAGGGGGTAAGAGACACAGCAAGGAGACGAGGAAGTAATTGTGTCTGATGTCCGGCTGGGTGGGAGACCGGTCCCGCGGTAAAGGGATCATTTCCAGTCTTCCATTTTGTGTGATTCCTTGTCGCGGTGGACTCTCTCAGTGGGGTCGCTGAGCCTCCAGGACTTAGATGCTGGATCCCTCCCCAACAAGGGGAGAGGAGTGCTTTGGTCACGGGCACACTCAGAAGAATGAAGGAGGGAATTGGGGGTAGAAAACCCAGCATGAACACAGTGACCAACTTCCGGCAGGGTAGGACACGGTTCCCAGTGGTAAGGGGATCAATCCCAATCCTCCACTATGTGTGACTCCCTTGTCACTGTGGACTCTCTCAGAAGGGTCTCTGAGACTCCAGGGCAAAAAATGCTGGATCCATCCCCAACAAGGGAAGTAGGAGTGCTTTGGACTAGGGCATACTCATGGGGCCCATTATAGGGAGTCAGGCTGGTAGGGTTAAGTAGGTTACAAGTTACACACTGTTACAGAAGGTACGTTAATTGCCAGTTACAGCCATTGGTTCATGGCGTGAAGAGGGGTAAGGGGTAATGTAAGAGGACGACGGGGAGAGAGATTAAGCGGAGCATAGGCACAAGGATAAACAAAGCAGGCAGGGGAAGAGAGATTCAGGGGAGAGAGGAAAGGAATAGGGGAGGCAAGCAAAGAATGAAGGAGGAAAGAGGTGGAGGAGGGGGCAGGAGACACAGCGAGGACATGAGGAAGTAACAGTATCTGAAGTCCAGCTGGGTGGGAGACTGTTAGACTCGGAGGTATCAGAGCTCTTTACAAGATGATCGTTGCGTTGCAAGTTACATCAGTTACAAGAGCATAGTAAAGGTACAGTAAACAAAAACAATGTTGCTTGAGTTCGTAGGAGGGGGGAGGAGCCATAGCAGGGAGACAAGCAAGAACTGTGCCCAATGTCAGGCTGGGTAGGTGACGCTTAAGGGGGAAACCAGGGCCAATCTCCTCATTAGCTGTCTAGCAGCTCCACCGGGCATCAGCCATGTTGCTCAGGTCTCAGCATTCAGGAAAAACAGTTTGGAATAGTTAGATAAACTACAGTTGCATAGTCGAGTAGGGGAAGAACATATCCGTACTAGAGAAAAGAGGTAAAAAGAAGGGGGGGGAGTAAAAAACAAATTGGAGAAGGAGCTGCCATTTTGGAAACAAAGTCAGGGGCAAACGCCATATTAAGGTCAGGCACGTGATGTCTGGCCTCTGTTATAGTCTACGAATGCGATACCAGGTCTCCGGAGTAAAGGCCGAGAGAGGGGCAGCTTTCCACTGGAAGCAGGATTTTATGGAAAGAGTCAAGCATGTATCAAAATTGGTATTTACTGCTTGCATGCTATTTTGCTGTTACAACACTGTGATTGAGCGAGTAGTGTTCTACTGTCCTCAGTGTGAAGAACATTTTGCTCTTCTTTATATGAGCAGACTAGGCTGTAGGAAATTAAAGTAATTGACTGTACTGGGCAAGTGTCTGGCACGTATGCCTTGTTAGCTGCATTTCAGTGCAAGTGAAACATATTTACCCTAATAGCATCGAAGTACACTGGAACGGAATGTAATAGGAAGACTCCTCGAACTGGAAACTTCAGAAAGAAATATTTAGAGACATTTCTCAGAGATGGCGTCCTTTATAAAAACATCTGTTGAAGTCTAGCCAAATTCTGGTGGTGGAGTCTAGGAAGACCAGACATGGATGCATTATTCCAAGACCGTGTTCGGTATTTGATGAATGCTATTCTTACATTCATTCTGATCTCCAGATTGATGGTATGCTTTTTAGTTAGAGAGCATCAGTTACTATATCACTACTTTCTTAGACACAAGCATGGATGTACGGGGCTGTCCATGAACCACCTTTCCTTCCATCATTTCAGGATCTGTTGTGGGAGCGATGGGAAATCCTTATACCTTATTCAAGATCACACAATGTCCCTTTTCTCTTGGACAATTTAATGCATTGCAGGGACATTTCAGCTATTATAAGAGATATTTGTGGCTCCTAGTGGGGATGTACGTTGTTACAATGCATGCTTTTACCACGCATGCCGTTACAACGCAAGTTTTACAACGCATTGCTTTGGGGGGTGCTGGATAGTGAATAGTTTAATTTACTATTCCAACTCCAGTCCTCGTGGATAGGAGGGAAGGTGTTGGATAGTAAATTAAACTATTACCTATCCTAGAGCGCCCCCCAGTGCAATGCGTTGTAATGGTTTTCATTGTAAAACCTGCGTTGTAAAAGCACTGCATGGTAAAAGTTGCGTGGTAAAGGATGTTTCCCCCTAGGGGAGGGTTGGTCCATTGAAACCCAGAAGTTCTTTTGATTACCCTAAGCTCCTGGTCTAGTTGATGAACCTTAGGGGCTATTGACTACATTTCAATTGAAATGATGGAGCTTGTAAAATTTCTCATTTCATTAGTAAGAGAAAGTAGGACTTACTATTCATTTATTGATGCAAGGTTGGTTATTTCCAATGGACATGTTTAAAGAGAGTCTCTCCCAACAGAAGAATATCCCTTGATCCAGAAACTTTTAATTTAGATAACCCACCAAGGCACAAGTATTAAGGCTTATGGGATGTGAATGTGGTTCTTCAACTTTTTATGAATCTGGGCAAATAATGACGTTTTATCCCTCAAGGCTCTCTCAGCCAGACTTACAATGTAATTAAATCTTAATTCATTTAGTGGGATGTGGAAAGTAAGAGTTCTAGATATTGCAGGTATGGTGTTGTGCTAGTCTGGGGTATCTACTATTTCACATTTTTACTTTTTAGCCCAAACTATGCGCTTCTCCTTGAAAAAATACAAAGTTGAACTTTGTTGATACTCCGTGGAGCTCTCCTGCTTCTATATCCACAGAAGCCTACCAGCTTCATCTACTGCTCTTGTTACAGGGGCAATGCAATTGGTGGATGTCCTGGAATTATAGTCTTATTGGGCTAATATTGGTGTGGCACACATTGTTTCCCATCTTGGTTCATTTTGAGGAAATGTTTTCAAGCACTTGATAGTTGGAAGAATCTGTGCATAAGATATATTTACAAGTCACTGGTTCCTCTGCTCTGCCTGCTCTATGATTTTAGAACACAATGACATGAGCTTCTGGCTAGACATAAAATGCACATTTTACTAAAAAGTATGCAGGAAAATACTGGTTTTATATAAGAGTCAAATATCTTTCAGCTTTCTGTCTGATCTCTTTTGACCAGGCATTTCTTGAATTTCTTTTGTTGCAATGCTGGTTGCTGCCATATCAATCTGATAATTTTAGCTGAATGCCTTGTTGAATCTCTTTCTTGAATATGTAGAGTGGTTACTTTGTTTTATTACGTGACTATATGTCCGTAGAGCTGCATGTTTAGCTGACAAGAGAACATGTCAACTAAAGTGGAAGTTTGTGCGGAGTCTGCAATTTTCAGGTTTTGTGTTTGTACTGTTCCTATGGGGACCATGCAACCCAGATTTCAAAGGACTGTCCTGGGGCACCAAACACATTCCGAATTTTGGATAGAGATCAAGTCAAGGGATCAAGTCATCCTGCAAAGCAGTATATATATCTATATATATTAGCAATGAGTACTATAGCACATGGCACTTTAACTAAACCGTATTCACAATTGAATTGAAATGTATCAAAGTACATAGTAGGTGAACTTAGAGGGAATATTAATTAATTAATAAGCATTTTGTAAACAGAAATGTTACATGTATTTATGTACGTTTTAAAAGTGCAAAACAGTGGGGGGCGTGGCTTGCAGCCGGCGAAAATGGCCGCTTGCTGAGGGAGCTCCGGAGTAGAAGTGACCTTCCCTAAAAATCCGACCAATTATCCTGACAAATACCGGGAGGCTGGAGCGCCCGTGTGTTCCCGTGATCGAGCGGCATTGAATGCCACAACTCCGGTGCAAATCCGCAGCTGCAGTCCAGAGTAAACCGAGGCTGTGGAAAGGGGGCCTGCTTCCGTGACGGGAGCCGGGGCCTCGAGTGATCTGCCGGCCCGGAGACTCCCCCGGAGGAGGTGCTGCAGAGGCGTCGTCGGAACGCGGAAGGAAGGTCGGCGTCCACAGTTTGGCGAGTCTGTTCCCCGCACCCCAAGTAAGCGGCATGACGCGGAGGTGGGAGCGCACGACAAGAGCCTGTAGCGCGGGACAGGAGAAGCGGGTGGAACAACGATCCGCTGGCCGGAGCAGACGCCGGAGGACTGTACTCGGAGGCCCGTCCAGGTACTGCCGCGCACAAAGCGGGGATTCACAGCGGGTCTGCTCCGAAGGCTATCGTGAGATCCTGCGTCTACCGGCGGACGACATAGGCCGGAGAGTGCAACCGGGTCCTCGAGTGATTGCACAATTCAGACGGGTTCCGCGATCGGCGGGGCAAATGAGACGCACTCCGCATTGGGGGCCAGTGTGACCGCCCCACTCAGGAAACCTCATGACACATCACGGTGGGGGCACTACTGAAAGGCCGGCCTAATTAAAACGAGGTACCCAGCATAATAAATAATTGAGACTGGACCAGGGGGGGCGAAACAAATCACGCACTTCTCGCAAGGAGCTACAAAAGACGCCAAAGAGACTCCGGGTGCGCCCCTGGGCAAAGAGGACTATCATACAACGACTACTGAGGGCATCAGCGTTCGCCAACCAAGGGAGAATTGGCAATGGGTAGGGAAAGAGTGCAGTTTTGGAAATGGACAGACCCCTGCCTATTGTACCTGCCCCACCGCACCCCGCGTATTACCCAGTGATGTGACAACTTTGCCCTATCGAACAACACTCCTCCCCTGGGAAGACAGCATTTATCCGCACTGTAAATCAGGCGCAAACGTACACGGGGGCTTACCCACGCTTCCCCTCCCCCTACAGATCGTGACTCTATCAATAATTCAGGACTGTGGCACAGGACGGCAAGCAAGGGAAAAAACTATATTGTAGAGATCTCAAGACCCGCTGGCCAACAGTTGTGGATAGTGACGCAGCCCCTGCAACTGAGCTGCAGTGCCACAATGTCTGGTAGAGGCCCCAGAAACCTTACGACTAGGCCAAACTTGATAAATATGCCTATAATAAAGACTTTCCACCAATGCAGGAGGGGAGGACCTCGTCGAGCGGAGTGCAAGGGGAGGGCGCGCCCAAAAAAGTGACATTGGAGGACATAATGGCGGCGCTGGCTGCCGTGCAGACTACAGTGGGCTAAATTTCAACGGATGTGTCGTTGCTCCGTGCTGATTTCCAGAAAATTACCACCAGAGTTGCGGAGGTGGAGCTTACCACGAAATCGCTAGTAGGCGACACAGAGGCACTAAAAAAATGGTCTTACGACTCGAGACTGAAAACAGAATGCTAACCGAGAAGTTGGATGACCAAGAAGGGCGCTCTCGCCAAAATAATGTGCAAATTTTAGGTATTCCGGAGAGTGAAGGCTCCCAGGCTATGGACCTATTTGTCGAAGAACTGATAAAAACTAGACAGCAGCCCAAGGGGCTTTCCACCTTCTTCTCCATAGAGCGGGCGCATAGGGTGCCCGGCGGAAAAGCTAAGCCAGGGGCGCCCCCTAGACCGGTGCTCGCGCGTCTCTTCAATTTCAGAGACAGAGACGTCATTCTCCAGGCAGCACGAGTCTCCACGCAAATCCGCCTACGGAACTCTTCAATCACATTCTTCCCTGATTATACGGCAGCGGTGTCTAAACGGCGTCGCAGTTTTCTGGAGGTCAAAAAAGCCTTGCGGTCACGGGAAATACCCTATTCAATGCTGTTACCTTCAAGGCTTAGAGTGGCAGCAGAGGGGAAGACTTGGTTCTTTGAGACTCCTGAGGAGGCGTATGACTGGCTTGAAGGTTGGAGGAAGAAGGATGGACCCCGTCGTGGTGGGAGAGACCGCAGTCATCGCACAGAAGAAGCAGAGTTGGGAAGCCCCGAACTCTTCACTCCGCATGATGAGAACTCGCAAAGCACAGATTGGGGAGCCTCTGGACTGAAATAAATCGGGCTGAAATGGGAAAGACTTAGACTCAGTTGAGTGCGGATGCAAAATACAGTATCTGATACGCCGGCTCTGGACATGAGGCAGAAACGGGCCGAGCCGGTAAGGGAAGGGTCACGCTCACTCTGGACTTCGTAACCCGTACAAGCAAGTACAATGTTGGGGTTTGGGATAGAGCACTCTGCTGAGTTGGGGTGGCGGGCAGTTCTGAGTCCGTCGGGCAGGGAGGCAGGGAGGAGGGAGGCGTTGCAGGGTGGGAGAGTTCGAAGTTTTAGGTTTTTTGTTGTAATTCTTCCCAGACAAGACTACAAGGCATGGTGTTTATCGAATAGTACCTCCACACAGGGCATAACAAGGTTACACTACTTATCTACCACTCCACTTCGACGGAATGATCGGCACACCCAGCATTAATACACATACAACTTAGTCAGGTGGCCCCCGTGGCCCCACTCACGGTAGTCACTTGGAACATCCACGGATTAGGGGATAAAATTAAAAGAGGATTAGTTCTTCGAGCCCTAAAGCGCCAAGCCCCTACCCTAGTACTCCTACAGGAGACTCACCTCACGGGAGCGATATGTAAATCAATGGATAGATGGGGGTTTAAAATGGTGGTACACGCAGAATTCTCAGCGGGGTCTAGGGGGACAGGTATTTTAATAAGAAAGAACTCTCCATTTATAGTCAAGCAAACAAAGCATGATGACCAGGGTAGATTTGCAGCTGTACACGGTCAGTGGGAGGGCAGACTAGTAACCGTAGTGTCAGTGTATGTCCCCCCAGCTTTGCAAAAGGTGACACTTCCGGCCCTCAGCGATTTCCTTTTGTCGCTGCCAGGTGGATACTTACTAGTGGGTGGGGATTTTAATGCCACGATGGACATTAATATGGACAGACACCCAGCACGGGTGACAACGAATGGAGTCTCCTGCCTGCGGAGCTCTGTGGGGGCAATGGGACTAGCGGACGTCTGGAGGTATAAACATCCATTAGATAGACAATACACCTTTCACTCAGCAGTTCACAATAGTCTATCCAGATTAGACTATTTCTTGGCGCAGGATTCCACCCTTTCCAGTGTAGAAAACATCACTATTGGCCCGAGAGGAATCTCAGATCATTCCCCGGTAACTCTGACACTTTCCTCCTCCCACACCTCTCACAAGCGAATATACCAAATATATCCAGGCTATTTACAAATACCACTAATACGGAAGGAACTCCGTAACACTACAAAGCATTTCTTCACCGAAAACGCAACCTCAGTAGACTCACCAACGGTACTGTGGGAGGCCTATAAGGCTGTTCTCAGAGGTCAGGCCATTTCCTCCATAACAGAACACAAGCGCGCAAAACACAGAGAGCTCTCGACCCTTGAACGGGAGCTCCAAGCAGCTGACACTGCCCACTCGACCAATCCCACGCCGGACTCGGCTCAAGCTCTTTTGCTAAAGCAACAACAACACAAGGAACACCTCAGACTAGAAACAATGACAGCCCTCACAGCGACAAGGCATAGAATTTATGATGTCGGCGATAAAGCTGGGAAATTGTTGGCGTGGTTAGACAGGAGGGAACGGGGTAATCATACTATAGCACAGATTCGGACGGCAGAGGGACGTTACACCTCAGACTCTGGGGAAATCGTGAAGGAGCTAGCTACACATTTCAGTAGGGTGTACTCATTTTCAACGTCAACCACGGAAGTTGATGCCGCAAATTGTCTGCGGGAGGTGGAAATGCCCAGACTCGACCCCGACGCCACTGAGGAGCTAGAAGTCAACCTCACTGCGGAGGAAATCGGAGAAGCAATCAAATCCCTTCAATCCGGTAAAGCATTGGGCCCAAACGGTATCCCAATGGAACTTTATAAACTCCTAACACCCGCCCTCACCCCGCACCTACTAGCAATGTACAATGACAGCTTGGAGCAGGGTACGCTGCCTCTAGATCAACGGACGGCCACCATCGTAGCTATCCAAAAACCAGGGAAGCCCCCAGTGGAATGCCTCTCATATCGCCCTATATCACTGATTAATGCAGAGTCCAAAACACTGGCTAAGTTAATTGCAAATAGGCTGCAAACACACATCCCCAACATAATTCACCCGGACCAGTCGGGCTTTATGCCAAACAGAAACACTGCACTCAATCTCAGACGTTTACATAGTGTGCTGGCGAGGGAACATAGTCTGACAGAGTGACAGAGACAGCAGCAGTCCTCTCTCTAGACGCCAAGATGGCCTTCGATATGGTGGAATGGCCATATCTTTTTACAGTTCTTCCGCATTTAGGATTTGGCCCTAAATTTTGCGCGTGGATCCGGCTCCTATATGCAGACCCAGTGGCTCGCGAGGCAGTGAAGGGGCGACTATCAGACGTCATCACATTGTCAAGAGGGACACGACAGGGATGCCCATTGTCACCACTTCTTTTTGCACTGGTTTTAGAGCCCTTGGCAGCGCAGATCCGTAGCACTCCTCTTATGCGTGGTATTACTTGGGTGGAGGGATGGGAAGACCGTGTATCCCTATATGCAGATGACATCTTAGTCTACATTGCAGACCCCGAAAACACTCTGCCGATGTTATTCGAAATATGTGACGCATTTGGGCAGATCTCGGGTTACACCATAAACTGGGATAAGTCGGTGTTATTCCCATTAAAGGGCCTGACGCCGCGACTCCCCCCTGGTTGTCCGCTGGCAGTTTCCCAAGAAACGTTTAAATACCTGGGCATACACATAACAAGGGACCCTGTTGCCTTCACCAAGAATTTGGTTCCCCAGCTGGAACGGCTGCGGAGAGATGTCACACATTGGGAATCGCTGCCCCTTACATTATTAGGTAAAGCTGCCTTATTTAAAATGATGGCCCTGCCCAGATTCCTGTACACGCTGGAAAATACACCATACCAGGTACCCATAAAGTACTTTAGACAAATAACAACACAAGTATCCACACTCCTGTGGGGCAACAAACCAGCCCGAATTGCACAGGTTAAGCTATGCCGCAGTTGGTATGATGGCGGCATATCACTCCCTAACATACGCCTTTATTACTGGGCTGCACACCTCAAAGTAATAAATCAGTGTATACACGCCCCTCGGACAGACCCAGCATACATGGCTGATTGGGCTCAATTAGGCACAGACAACATGTTAGCGGCCCTATATAACAGGCGGCGGCACTGGCGGGCCCGACTAAACACACGGTCATGTTGTGGTATGCAGCGCTGGCACACCTAGGGTGGAAGGGGGTTATAACCAGGCTTACACCCCTGTGGGACACGAAACAGTTGGGGACTCTCAGAAACAGCAAGGGATTCGAACACTGGGATAGCATAGGTATCTCCACAGTTGGGGACTTATGGGACAAAGGGACGGTCATCCCATTAGACCAGCTTCAACAGCAATATGAACTTGCGCCAACAGAGACATACCGTTATATACAAATTAGACACGCACTCCTAACGGCTCTTCCACAGACCGAGAATTTGCCGGAGGCGTCCCCATTAGAGGATAGGCTCCTTACAGACTTTATGCCTAAATGAGCTACTTCCTTCACCTACCGCAAACTAATAAATAATATGTCAGACCCCACAGTGACACTAAAAGAGAAATGGTTTACAGACATTGATGCTATGGATGAGGCAGAATGGCAGATGGCACTCGCCTCTCCTAGGGAGGTGGGAATCTCAGCCAGGCTCCGACTGGTACAATTTAAAATTCTGCATAGAGCCTATCTCACTAGATCCACGCTTCATAGAATAGGTAGGGTGGAACATCCATATTGCCTACGAGGCTGTGGCAATGAGGGAACCTTTTTTCACACAATTTGGGACTGTTCTCGATTAGCTGAATACTGGCGCCAGATACTGCGCACAATATCTCAAGCACTGAATGTTTCCCTGCGCCGCGTAGATGCCTCCTCAATATCTGGGAGCCGAATTACTTATCTTGCTATGGGCAAACCTGGGTGACTCTGGGCCTCATGGTGGCCAAAAGGAATGTGGCACAAAAGTGGGGGGCGGCAGAGTTACCTTCCTTGGGTGTTTGGTGTAGAGACATGGATACGACAATGATTACAGAAAGAGCTGTATTATATAAATAGGAAATGCCCTCGCAAATGGAACAAAGTCTGGGCTAACTGGAATACATACAGAGGAGAGATTTGTGACCCACTCGCCGAATCGGATGATGATAACTCGGACAATGACTCTGATGGGGATTGAGAGATCTGGAGGGAGGGGGGGGTACATGCTAATGATAATGATTGTAGAAAAAGGAGTTCAGAGAAAAATGACTCAACTGTACAAAAATTGTTTGCTAATTGTAACCTTGAACTTTACCTATGCCAACTGTCTTACTGTAATGTATACTAAAACCAATAAAAATGTTTTTTTTTTTTAAAAGTGCAAAACAGTGATAATAATACACTGTATTGAGGTTTAATGAAATGCTAATATTTATGCACTTGCATGAGGAATTGTATGTAATGCAATGGTGAGAAAACACTCTAAGAATGCGCCCACTCTAACGTGAAAAATCGGCTTAGATGTGCATTGGGTTTTTTCCTTTGTCTATGTCCATGCTTTATTAGACGTGTATTTAAAGGTTTAAAAAAAAAATGCAGTTTGCATCGTGAACAAGGCTGCATGTGACAGCCGGAACGTGTGGTTGCCATCACAAAAATAAAAATTGAGTTAACTACCCCCCTTGGAGTGCTGGATTATTTCCGGGAAAAAGGAAGTTGTGAATGAAATACATGAAGATGCTGCAGGCGTCTTGAGACCAGCACCCCTGGTGTTCAGGAAGCACACCAGTGAAACCGCCAAGCGAAAGAGTAAGGAGAAAAGACAGGTGTGCCCCTCGTTTACCCTTTGAAGCAGTCTACATAAGAGCGGATTGAAGTGAGAGGAACCTCGGGACCGTATTCAGAGGACCCCGGTCATCGTCGAATTACTCGAGTGCATCCCGGTAGGGAGAGGGAGCAAGGTGTAAGCAGGAGATGGGCGGAGTCTGCGCCAAATCTTTCCTGACAGAATACAAATGGAAAGTGAAAGAGTCGACCACGAGCCAGGGGGAAATTTACCAATGGAACAATTATGAGTAATGACGAATGTGCAGCAAGAGAGCTAGAAGGTCTTAAACTCTTTAAGGGGCTGCAGCAGTACAAAATGAAGAAAGAGGAGAAACATTAGCGTCCACCAGCAATGAAATAGGGAAATTATTGCAAGAATATGAAAGACTGAAAAAAACTGGAAATATCTCGTTGGTGGGAGGTTTCATCCCTCAAGCAGTATATCCAAGTCGGTAGAGTCCCAAAGGGATTACGA
Organism: Lissotriton helveticus; assembly: GCF_964261635.1. Lineage (NCBI taxonomy): Eukaryota > Metazoa > Chordata > Amphibia > Caudata > Salamandridae > Lissotriton > Lissotriton helveticus. The sequence goes on from NC_136067.1 coordinate 1,012,019,780, forward strand.
GTGCTGATAAACCTGACGTATGAAAACCCACATCCGGAACTCTTACGAGAATGGGCTGACAATAGTGCCAACAGCTCCAACAACATGGTAAAAATACTTATTAAATATGCTGATATAGAAAGACAAGAGGTAGTGATGAAGATTAAAGAATTCATTGTCATATTAGACAAAAACACAGAGCAAGCGAAAATAATTAAATTCAAAGGAGATCTCAAGATCAGACTCGAGAAATACGAGAAAAGGATAAAAGACAGAAAAGCGACCACATTTTTACGCGACCGTTTGGACTATGAGAGTGGGCGCATCTACACATTCGCTAAAAGATTTGACCCGGAAAGGCGTAAGAAAGTACAAAGTGGAAATACTTTCCTCCAAGATGCATGGCAGAGTGAAATAAGCTCTGACACGGAGTCAGAAGTAGAGCAGGAATAGCACAACAAGAGAGGTGTACCCAGTACAAGACTTAATGTGACGGAAGAGCTCCGTTTTTTACAATTTGACTAGAAATTGGATTACCAAATAACGAGAGGTCGGGGGAAAAGAGTAGGATGAGGAGCACGAGGAAGAGGAAACAGAGAAGAGGAGGAGAGTGATACCGAAGGAGCTGCAGGCAGAGCAACAAATAGGTCAATGCGCTCAAAACGATACAAGTATCCAAAAAATTGCTACTAACAACACAGTAATTAATTTAAGCAATACAGCATTAACTGAGGATGAAAAATCGGTGCTAGAATTGGGCCTCTCGTATTGCTGTAGTAATTAATTTAATTATGCTGAATGTAGAATGGACCTATACAGATTTGTTTGGAAAATGACATTGTCCAAACCACATAAAAACTTCAAAGGATCTTCACTGCGACCTCAGCTTATAATACCCCAATCTGAAAAAAATAATTTAACAGCACAGGATATGCCGACTCTGGAAGAACTAGGGGTGTTACAAAATGAAGAAAGTGTTACTGTACCCCCAAACATTGATGATCAAATTGAAATGGAGAATCCTAGTCCCTTCACTTTTCAAATCCAAAAAAGTGATCATACTCCTTTTCGCCCACAATCACGATATATCCCACAAACACTGAGAGACAATTTGACGTCTTTTCTGAGAATGTAGCTATGGATTTGAAATGTCTGTATTACCAAATGGGAAAAATGTAAAATAAATTGAATCCCAAGGAAGCACAAGGTCAAAGAGTAATATCAAAACTAAAAAAATGAGGAAGCGATACTGGTGAAACCCTCGGATAAGGGGGGTAATGTTGTACTTTGGGGTCATGACCTATACTGTAAAGAAGCATTGAATCAATTGGATAACAGACAATGCTACAAAAAAGTGGAAAAAACATACTATGCTACAGTAAAGGATTAATTTTATGATAGACTGGAAAGTTGGAAAGAACAAGACTTACTAAGTTGGGATGAATTTAAATTTTTAATGCAGGAAAACCCCATTATCCCGGTCTTTTATATGTTGCCAAAAGTTCACAAGGACACCAAAAATCCACCATGGAGGCCAATTGTTTCCTCTTACGGTAGTTTATTTGAGAATATTGATTATTTTCTGAATCCTATCACTAAGACTCTAACCTCTTATATTTAAAGACTCAACAGATTTTTTGAAAAGTATTTATGATGTACAATGGGACAGTTGTATGTTGTTATTAAAGCTAGATATTACAACATTATATACTAGCATCAGACTTGCAGACGGAATAAGAGCTACAGAGTACTTTCTAAAAACAAGACCAAAGAGATTTGTACACCAGAATAGAATGATTATTGAAATGATGGAATGGTATCTAACTAAAAATATTTTTATTTTTGGAACAAACCTAGACCAGCAGGAACAAGGGACAGCCTTGGGCACCTGCTCCACCCCCAGTTATGCCAATTTACATCTAGGCTGGTGGCAGGAGCAGGTGCTCCATGGTCCTGAATTGGAACAGTGGATGTCTAATGGATTGTTGTGGGTCAAGTTTATTGATGACGTATTTGAGTGCTCATCCTGCACCTCTCATCCGAAGTATACCCTTCGGAGAGTTTTTCAGGGTGAGAAGAACCTGCAGCAATTTGGAAGAATATGAAAAAATAGAAAGTGAAATGATTGATCTCTTTCTCCAAAGAGAATATCCAGAGGAGGTGATTCAAAAAGCTTCAGAGAAAGCTAGGAAGTTAGAGAGAGACAAGATACTTTTTGATCCATCAGGAACACGAAAAAGGAAAGAACAAAAGGGAAATCCCAAAACCCATATGTTTATAACAACTTTTAATACTAAACATAATGAAGTTCGAGCGATCTTGAAAAACATTGGTACTTAATTAAAGGGGACCCATTATTAGGTCCAGGAAGTAAAAAATACCCGGAGATAACCTATAGGAAGTCAAAATCCCTTAGGGACCATCTAGTAAATAGTGAAAACTGGGAAATAACAAACAAACAGACATAGTTATCAACTAAGGATGGTTTTAGAAAGTGTTTTAAATGTAGAGCCTGTCAGCATAGGGAGAAAATTGTTGATTTTAAAACCCCTTTTAATAAAACCTTGAAAGTGAGAGGCCATCTAACCTGCAAATCGAATTTGTAATGTATATGCTGCAGTGTCCCTGCAAAGAGGTTTATATAGGGAGTATCACTTTACCAGTACATCAAAGGATCTTGCAACATAGACGAGCAATTATAAATGTTGATAGAAGCTACCCTATCGCTAGACACTTCAAAAAAGAACATCAAAGTGACCCCAATCAAATGAGATACAGTTGTATACCTTAAGTGCCGAGGAAGAGAAGGGGGGAAATAGGGAGAAGGAGCTTCTAAAACTAGAAACATATGTCATACTGGAATTGGACAGTAGGAGCCGAATGGGCTCAATATTGACGAAGATTTGTTTACGTGCCTATGAAAGACAATTTATATGAAGTTTAACTGCACATTGAGAAGAACTGTTTTTTTAAACTATTTGTATTTAAATTTGAGGAGAAGGACAATGGATACATGCACTTTACTGTTTAGCACTTTAAATTTGTAAAGCACTATCACTTGTTTTCCTCCATCTTGTATTAATGGAACAAGTAAGAATTAAAATGGAAACTATATGAATTTTAATTTATATAAGAATGAGGTTTTAATGAAACAATCTCGTATTTAATTGAGGTAAAATTGTTATTTTATAAAAAGAAGAAAAAATGTATAAAAAGCATGCACTAGCACGTAACACTTTAACTAAACCGTATTCACAATGGAATTGAAATGTATCAAAGTACCTAGTAGGCGAACTTAGAGTGAATATTGATTAATAAGCATTTTGTAAATGCATTTATGTGCGTTTTAAAATTGTAAAACAGTGATAGTAATACACTGAATTGAGGTTTAATGAAATGCTGTTATTTATGCACTTGCATGAGGACTTGTATGTAATGCAAAGGAGAGAAAACACTATAAGATGGCACCCACTCTAATGTGAAAAATCGGCTTAGATGTGCATTGAGTTTTGTCCGTGGTCTATGTCCATGCTTTATTAGACATGTATTTAAAGTTTGACAATATTTCAGTTCACATCGTGAACAAGGCTGCATGTGACAGCTGGAACGTGTGGATGCCATCACTCAAATAAAAATTGAGTAAACTACCCCCCTTGGAGTGCTGGATTATTTCCGGGAAAAAGTAAGTTGTGAATGAAATATATCTATAAATACACAATTAATTTATTGTGTTCACAAATGACTCGTTGCGATGAAGTGAATGACCTGGGCCCACTCCCCCATAGAAATACGGGTCACAGTTAACAAACAATGAACACATACTGCATTACGGTCTGCGCTGAACGAGCAATATTACAATTCATTTTGCCCCATAAATCATGTGCCATCACTGAACTTCAAAATGAATTCAAAATGCATATTTACAATCACATCAATTATTCTTTCTTGTACATGTGTAATACGATTGACAATCTTAAAGTTCCTATCAAGACCATAATGCATTGGGAAGATGCTGACAAAGCCTATTGCGATTCTTACTCGGTAATGTTCCAACACTTCAACTCTCTCTCTCTCTCTCTCTCTCTCTCTCTCTCTCTCTCTCTCTCTCTCTCTCTCTCTCTCTCTCTCTCTCTATATGTATATATATATATATATATGCAGGGCAAGCTCCTTCCGAAAAAAGAGAGAAACAGAGACCCAAGGGGATACGTTATTAGGAGGCTTTATTCAAGAAATTGGCGGATGCATTTCTGGCCGATGTCGTGCCTTCGTCAGCGCCCAAAGCCTCCACAGGAGTATCACTCTGTATGCGAGTCCCGCCTTTCATTTGAACTCACTGTCACGGGTCCGCACCTCCCCCAGGAGACCTGAAGCAGCACACCTGCGTGGAATCCCTTGTGCCTGGGAAAACTACAGGTCCCAGAGTCCCTTGTGGGTGGACCATGGGAGTTGGTGCTGGGGGGATCAAATCAAAGTTCTGTGCGGAAAGCGGGAACAAAACAAAGTAAGTCCATGTACAAAACAAAGCAAAATGTCATGCTCCGTATTTTTCGGCTGCTTTGTCCACTACAAAGCCTCCTCCGCTCCCCTTCGTACGCCTCAGCCCCAGGTTGCAGGTATCCAATGGGCAGGGGCGGCGAAGACAGTGCCTGCAGCCCACAACGAGGTAGGATTTACCTCGCAACTGCCGGTTTTCCTCCTGCGCTCCGGGGCGGGATTAGGACTGACCAAATATCTCTGGTAAAGCAAAATATGGACTGTGAACAGTCCGTGCCTGTAAAGTCCGATCCCAAGGTGAGGCGGGGTACTCTGCGATGGCGTCTACAGGCTGACGCGTGAGTATGTGCAAGGCAAGCTCCTTCCGAAAAAAGAGAGAAACAGAGACCCAAGGGGATACGTTAGGAGGCTTTATTCAAGAAATTGGCGGATGCATTTCTGGCCGATGTCGTGCCTTCGTCAGCGCCCAAAGCCTCCACAGGAGTATCACTCTGTATGCGAGTCCCGCCTTTCATTTGAACTCGCTGTCACGGGTCCGCACCTCCCCCAGGAGACCTGAAGCAGCACACCTGCGTGGAATCCCTTGTGCCTGGGAAAACTACAGGTCCCAGAGTCCCTTGTGGGTGGACCATGGGAGTTGGTGCTGGGGGGATCAAATCAAAGTTCTGTGCGGAAAGCGGGAACAAAACAAAGTAAGTCCATGTACAAAACAAAGCAAAATGTCATGCTCCGTATTTTTCGGCTGCTTTGTCCACTACAAAGCCTCCTCCGCTCCCCTTCGAACGCCTCAGCCCCAGGTTGCAGGTATCCAATGGGCAGGGGCGGCGAAGACAGTGCCTGCAGCCCACAACGAGGTAGGATTTACCTCGCAACTGCCGGTTTTCCTCCTGCGCTCCGGGGCGGGATTAGGACTGACCAAATATCTCTGGTAAAGCAAAATATGAACTGTGAACAGTCCGTGCCTGTAAAGTCCGATCCCAAGGTGAGGCGGGGTACTCTGCGATGGCGTCTACTGGCTGACGCGTGAGTATGTGCAGGGCAAGCTCCTTCCGAAAAAAGAGAGAAACAGAGACCCAAGGGGATACGTTAGGAGGCTTTATTCAAGAAATTGGCGGATGCATTTCTGGCCGATGTCGTGCCTTCGTCAGCGCCCAAAGCCTCCACAGGAGTATCACTATAACTACCTACTGGCGACCACCAGTAGGTAATATATATATATATATATATATATATATATATATATATATATATATATCCACAGAATTCGATCCATTCCGCATGAGAGCGCTCGCCAGCGTGTGCTCACCCCGTAGGCAGGATCAAAGCCCCAATTCAATTATGTACAGAAAGGGCCGCACAACTGGATACTTTTTCAAAGTTGTTTTATTTCACAACACTCCACCAACGCGTTTCAGCCTCAACCGTGAGAAAGGCCGTGAGGCTGAAACGCGTTGGTGGAGTGTTGTGAAATAAAACAACTTTGAAAAAGTATCCAGTTGTGCGGCCCTTTCTGTACATAATATATATATATATATATATATATATATATTGCAACAATTTTCCCCGCAGAGGAAGGTGGAGCCGCACACGATAACCCGATGTTTGCCAATGGTCTTTTATTTTTCAATTACATTTTCAGAACGACATTGCACAAGACGCGTTTCGTTCTCCTTTGAACTTCTTCAGTTGTGGAACACCGTTCTTCTGGTAAAGCCGATTTGTTTCCACTGGTACACAGTAATTTAAATTATTTGTCAAGCCTCCAGTGGTCAATTTTTGGCAGGTCACTTCCTGTTACTAGGCATGATGGTACCTGTAGTGCAAACGGTTCCCAGATTCCTTTAACAAAAGTTTTTATACCCTCCAGTGGGTGCGGTGTTGTTCCAATGTCGTGATTATTTATTCTTTACTTTTTGGAATGTTATCCGGCAACAGGTTTCCCCAATTCAGCCCCTCTTTTTGTTGGCACGTTGGGTCCAAAACCGGGTCCAGTACCCGGGAGCACCATATCCTCCTGGGCCGTGTTCACGGAGCAACAGTGGGGTTCAATTCGGAGGGTATTTGGCGCTCAGGATGGCAGCGCAGTCTCCTTCGGCGGAACCAAGCCGATTTTGTATTGCAACAATTTTCCCCGCAGAGGAAGGTGGAGCCGCACACGATAACCTGATAATTGCCAATGGTCTTTTATTTTTCAATTACATTTTCAGAACGACATTGCACAAGACGCGTTTCGTTCTCCTTTGAACTTCTTCAGTTGTGGAACACCGTTCTTCTGGTAAAGCCGATTTGTTTCCACAGGTACACAGTAATTTAAATTATTTGTCAAGCCTCCAGTGGTCAATTTTTGGCAGGTCACTTCCTGTTACTAAGCATGATGGTACCTGTAGTGCAAACGGTTCCCAGATTCCTTTAACAAAAGTTTTTATACCCTCCAGTGGGTGCGGTGTTGTTCCAATGTCGTGATTATTTATTCTTTACTTTTTGGAATGTTATCCGGCAACAGGTTTCCCCAATTCAGCCCCTCTTTTTGTTGGCACGTTGGGTCCAAAACCGGGTCCAGTACCCGGGAGCACCATATCCTCCTGGGCCGTGTTCACGGAGCAACAGTGGGGTTCAATTCGGAGGGTATTTGGCGCTCAGGATGGCAGCGCAGTCTCCTTCGGCGGAACCAAGCCGATTTTGTATTGCAACAATTTTCCCCGCAGAGGAAGGTGGAGCCGCACACGATAACCTGATGTTTGCCAATGGTCTTTTATTTTTCAATTACATTTTCAGAACGACATTGCACAAGACGCGTTTCGTTCTCCTTTGAACTTCTTCAGTTGTGGAACACCGTTCTTCTGGTAAAGCCGATTTGTTTCCACAGGTACACAGTAATTTAAATTATTTGTCAAGCCTCCAGTGGTCAATTTTTGGCAGGTCACTTCCTGTTACTAAGCATGATGGTACCTGTAGTGCAAACGGTTCCCAGATTCCTTTAACAAAAGTTTTTATACCCTCCAGTGGGTGCGGTGTTGTTCCAATGTCGTGATTATTTATTCTTTACTTTTTGGAATGTTATCCGGCAACAGGTTTCCCCAATTCAGCCCCTCTTTTTGTTGGCACGTTGGGTCCAAAACCGGGTACAGTACCCGGGAGCACCATATCCTCCTGGGCCGTGTTCACGGAGCAACAGTGGGGTTCAATTCGGAGGGTATTTGGCGCTCAGGATGGCAGCGCAGTCTCCTTCGGCGGAACCAAGCCGATTTTGTATTGCAACAATTTTCCCCGCAGAGGAAGGTGGAGCCGCACACGATAACCTGATGTTTGCCAATGGTCTTTTATTTTTCAATTACATTTTCAGAACGACATTGCACAATACGCGTTTCGTTCTCCTTTGAACTTCTTCAGTTGTGGAACACCGTTCTTCTGGTAAAGCCGATTTGTTTCCACAGGTACACAGTAATTTAAATTATTTGTCAAGCCTCCAGTGGTCAATTTTTGGCAGGTCACTTCCTGTTACTAAGCATGATGGTACCTGTAGTGCAAACGGTTCCCAGATTCCTTTAACAAAAGTTTTTATACCCTCCAGTGGGTGCGGTGTTGTTCCAATGTCGTGATTATTTATTCTTTACTTTTTGGAATGTTATCCGGCAACAGGTTTCCCCAATTCAGCCCCTCTTTTTGTTGGCACGTTGGGTCCAAAACCGGGTCCAGTACCCGGGAGCACCATATCCTCCTGGGCCGTGTTCACGGAGCAACAGTGGGGTTCAATTCGGAGGGTATTTGGCGCTCAGGATGGCAGCGCAGTCTCCTTCGGCGGAACCAAGCCGATTTTGTATTGCAACAATTTTCCCCGCAGAGGAAGGTGGAGCCGCACACGATAACCTGATGTTTGCCAATGGTCTTGTATTTTTCAATTACATTTTCAGAACGACATTGCACAAGACGCGTTTCGTTCTCCTTTGAACTTCTTCAGTTGTGGAACACCGTTCTTCTGGTAAAGCCGATTTGTTTCCACAGGTACACAGTAATTTAAATTATTTGTCAAGCCTCCAGTGGTCAATTTTTGGCAGGTCACTTCCTGTTACTAAGCATGATGGTACCTGTAGTGCAAACGGTTCCCAGATTCCTTTAACAAAAGTTTTTATACCCTCCAGTGGGTGCGGTGTTGTTCCAATGTCGTGATTATTTATTCTTTACTTTTTGGAATGTTATCCGGCAACAGGTTTCCCCAATTCAGCCCCTCTTTTTGTTGGCACGTTGGGTCCAAAACCGGGTCCAGTACCCGGGAGCACCATATCCTCCTGGGCCGTGTTCACGGAGCAACAGTGGGGTTCAATTCGGAGGGTATTTGGCGCTCAGGATGGCAGCGCAGTCTCCTTCGGCGGAACCAAGCCGATTTTGTATTGCAACAATTTTCCCCGCAGAGGAAGGTGGAGCCGCACACGATAACCTGATGTTTGCCAATGGTCTTTTATTTTTCAATTACATTTTCAGAACGACATTGCACAAGACGCGTTTCGTTCTCCTTTGAACTTCTTCAGTTGTGGAACACCGTTCTTCTGGTAAAGCCGATTTGTTTCCACAGGTACACAGTAATTTAAATTATTTGTCAAGCCTCCAGTGGTCAATTTTTGGCAGGTCACTTCCTGTTACTAAGCATGATGGTACCTGTAGTGCAAACGGTTCCCAGATTCCTTTAACAAAAGTTTTTATACCCTCCAGTGGGTGCGGTGTTGTTCCAATGTCGTGATTATTTATTCTTTACTTTTTGGAATGTTATCCGGCAACAGGTTTCCCCAATTCAGCCCCTCTTTTTGTTGGCACGTTGGGTCCAAAACCGGGTCCAGTACCCGGGAGCACCATATCCTCCTGGGCCGTGTTCACGGAGCAACAGTGGGGTTCAATTCGGAGGGTATTTGGCGCTCAGGATGGCAGCGCAGTCTCCTTCGGCGGAACCAAGCCGATTTTGTATTGCAACAATTTTCCCCGCAGAGGAAGGTGGAGCCGCACACGATAACCTGATGTTTGCCAATGGTCTTTTATTTTTCAATTACATTTTCAGAACGACATTGCACAAGACGCGTTTCGCCAGTAGGTAGTTATAGTTAGGACCTAGTTTCCATAGGAAATCCGCAACATTCTATTGGGAATAACTTTGGCGTTGATGGACGGAATTCTCCAAGAAAATGGCCAGCTCCGCTCCGCTCCTCCCCTGAAAGTTTGGGGGGGATTCGTCA